>NC_136923.1:2400000-3000000 GCF_949752795.1 Hyperoodon ampullatus | reverse complement strand
GGGACTCCAACTGCTCGCCGACGGTGGGGGAGGGAGCTAGCCCACCTGCCATGGCCCCTCCAGGGGACTGACAGTGTCAGTACCTGGGAAGCAGTTAAGGCACCTCACTTAGGGGGCTTAGGGAGCCGTGGTCACCTCTGTCCAAAGAGGTCCAACCCCAGGAACTTGGCGCATGAACCACTTGGCTTTTTTCCTGATGCCATATTCCATCGTTTAAAACAGAGACCCAAAACTTTCAAGTATGAAAAGGGTGTTTTGCAGACAATGCATAATTAACCACTTCTAAACACAGGGTGTGCCAGGCTCCCTTGAAGCTGTTAATTATTCTTCATTAGTGATCTTAAATTCATGTAAAATAATCCTGGAGCCCTGCCAGAGGCTGAGGCCCCAGGAGGCGCGGAGATGCTTATTTCAACTAGAAAGCGCAAAGGAAGTTCTTGGCACCTCTGCCTTGTACCTGGGGCGATGGCCATTCCGCAGAGCCCCTAGCTTTGGCACAGAGCCCTCTCCCCAGGCCCTAGAGCCTGACGGACCTCAGGGCGCTCTGGTTAGTGAAACAGTTCGGGTGGGAAGAAAAAGTAGAGAGTGGTATACCGGTCATCTGGCTTCAGAAATAAACTGTTATGACGCAGGGGACGGCCCCTGTGGGCCTCCCTCAAATCCCATCTCACCCCGATTCCCCCCAGAGCTAAACCTAAGCAGTAGTGCCCCCCACCCTGCCCATTTGCTGTGTTTATTTCACATGCACATTTTTATAATTTGGCTAACACAGAGCTCATTCTACAAGTTTTAGAACTTTACACGCATGATGTCATAACCTACAACTTGCTTTTCCAAACTTTTGAATTGTGGTAAAATACACATAACGTAAAACTGGCCATCTTGTCCATTTTTAAGTGCACCGGTCGGTGGCATTAAGTACGCTCACACTCTTGTGAAACCATCACCGCCATCATCTCCAGGTCCTTTTCATCTCCCCAAACTGAAACTCAGTCCCCATTAAACACTCACTCCCCACCCCGCTCCCCCAGCCCCTGGCACCCGCCATCCTGCTTTCTGTATATGAATTGGACTGCTCTCGGGACCTCGTGTAAGTGGAGTCATTCAGGATTTGTCCTTTTGTGACTGACTTGTTTCACTCGCCATAATATCCTTCGGGTTCATCGTGTTGTAGCAGGTGTCAGAATTTGCTTCCTTTTCAAAACTGTATAATATTCCATTCTGTGCGTAGACCACATTTAGTTTATCTCTTCATCCGCTGATGGACATGTGTGGCTTCCACCTTTTGGCTCTTGTGAGTAATGCGGCTGTGAACATGGGGGTACACATAGCTCTTCAAGATGCACCTTGGTCTTTTCACTCCACATTTTATTGGTGAGAGTCATCCGTGTGGCTGTGTATAGTTCTCATGTTTATTTTTGTTGGTGTAAAGTATTCCACTGTTCTGCTGTTGGTATAGATTTCGGTGGTTTCCCATTTTTTTGATGCTCCAGGGAGGGCTGCAGTAAGTGTTCCTTCACTCGCTCCTTGCACACACGTGTGGTGTGTGTAGGGTTTGTACCAGGGCGGTATATGAGTGCCTTCAACTTTACGGGGCTTTGCAAAATTGCTTTCCAAAGGGGTGTAGCAGTGCATCTCCTCACCAGCAATGAGTGAGGGTCCCGTGTCTCTACATTCTTACCTACACTTGGTATTAAAAGCCGGATGATATTTTTAATGTATAAAGGAGAGAAAGAGAGAGAGGAGAGGAGAGGAGAAGACTGTAAACGGTGTGGGCGTCCACCCCAGCTCTGCAGAGCATCAGGCATCCTGGACTGGAAGCTGAGACAGCACATGCCATTCCCTCGGTCTGTGTAGTTCCAGGTCCTCCGTGGTAATGGATCTTCAAGGGTGATTGTAACTCCGTGTTTTCTTGCCCCACAAGCTGCCTTTGGCACCTCCCCTCCAAGCACGTGGTGGGTACCCCCATCTGCTTTTAGATGTAGAACTAGTTTGGGTTAGACCAGCTGTCAACTTGCTTCCTGATGGGCAGGTTTCACCAGCCCCTTCTGCTGGAAATAACGGAGGCCAGGTGTTTGGAAAACACTGTAAAGACACTCGTTTTGAAGAGAGTTCCCCAACCTCAGTCACAGGCAGTAAACGTGGTGGCCTGGCAGCTCTGGGCACACAGCCCAGGAAGCTGGGCACAGAGACTCAGGGCTGGTCGGAGGCTGCAGGGTGCCCGCACACACGCTGGAGCCCAGGCGTCTGCTCCCAACTGGCAGGTTCAGCCCCTGAGGCTTTGTGACTTGAGGGGACAGCGAGGGTGCTGACATCAGGCTGGCTGGGGATCCGATGTGGCCGGTCCCTTTGATCATCGTTAGGACGGCTGTTACTTTCCGTGGGTTTGTTTAGGTGCTGAATACTGCACGCGTGGTGTCTCCGTGAATCCTCTCAACAGCCTCCTGAAATAGATACTGTTCTTTTCCCCATGTTTCAGACAAGGAAACGGCGGCCCAGAGAGGGCAAGTGACCTTCTTAAGGTCACAGAGAGGGGATGTGGTCAGTGCACTCCACGTGACCAGCTCCACGAAGCGGCCCAGCCGCACTTGTTATCCTCACTGTCTAGCGCCTTCTGGCTCTGGGCAGCTTTTCCGCTTGCTGGGGCTCCGTCACAAATTACCGCACACTTACGGTAGCTTCAGACGATGACAGTGTGTTTTTCCCACAGGTCTGCAGTTTGGGTGGGGCCTGTCCTCCTCGGCATCAGATGGGGCTTCTTGAAGACTGGGGGCTGGATTCCTCAGAGGCCTCACCCACGCAGCCACTCACCTCACAGCTGCTGCAGGCTGTGAGCTGAACACTTAGACGGGACCTCCCTGTGCGGTCTGGGCTTCCTCACAGCATGGTGGCTGGCTTCCCAGAGCAAGTGTCCCGAGAAAAAGAGAGAAAGCAGGGTGGGGGGGTGGGGGGTGGGCAGACAGCCAAGTAGAAGGCGTGCCAGCTTTTATGACCAGGCCTCAGAAGTCCCAGAGCGTCACTTCCCTTGCATTTTGTTCATTAGAGCATCACAGTTGGGACCGTCTCAGGGCACAGTGGCACCCCAGTCACTTCTGCTCTCTGACCTTCAGGTCCTGAGCTGAAATGGACTCAGGAAGAGGACCCAATGGGTGGGAGGGTGCCTGGGAAACAGTTGGCTCTGGGTAAATGGGGGGCTTTCTTTTTATTAATGAAGTAAGTTCAAAGAAAGCGTGGATGTTATTCAGGAGAGAGCGAGCATTTCGGCTGGGAAAGCCAGAGGGGTTCTTGTAGAGCAGAGACAGGTCTTGAGGGCTGAAGAGGGTTTTCCCACCAACACAGGGAAGCAGTGCCCTTGGCAGAAAAGGCATGGAAAGGAAGGGAGGGTGGTGGAGCTAGAGCGTTGTATCGGCCAGAGTCTTCGGGGGTGAGCAACAGAGATCCCGTGAGGCCAACCAGAGACACAGGGGCTCCAGCGGCACTGCACCCAGTGCGGGAGGGCCGGTCCCCAGGCGCCACGGGCGGGCAGGCAGGAAGGGCTGTGCGTGCTGGGCGCTGCAGGATGCCCGTTGTTCCCCGAAAGTGTGTCCTCCTGGCTCAGGCGCTCCAGCTGGACCAGAGTGCGGCGTGGGTGAGAAATACGCCGAAGGCTCACTTTGACCCAGTGGCCGGGGGCCTTGAGAAGCTTGTCTTCGGCCGAATAATCGGTGAATGTTTAAGAATCAAGCAGCCGGAGCTGAACCCGGCCCAGGAGAGAGGAACGAATGTCCTCGGGTGGAACACCAGTGCGTCCTTGCCAGGTGCATCTAGAGGGCGTGTAAAGCGGACGCTGCAGGCGCGGGTGGGCTCCAGGGCTCCGGACTTCCGAATGACCGCTTCTCCCCTGCTGGAGGCCTTCTGTGTCTTAGCGGGGTCCCGCTGGTGCCAGAGGGTGGCAGGAGATGGGTGTTACGGTCGTGGGGAGTTTATTCAGGGGAATGCTGTTGCCTGGACGAGACCCCACTGGGCTCCCCGTGACAGACACTTCCTGCCTTCAGTATAACTGCCGGACTTAGCACGTGAGATTAATCCATACTGAGTGACCGTCTGCACCTCAGCCATGTCTTGGCAGCCATCGGATGGATGGGTCAGCCTGCCTGAGGGGCTCCACATATCCCGGCAACTCAGAGGAGGGAAGAGCTGGGCCTGCGTGCTTCTGAGACCCTTCTCCTGTCAGGGTCTGTCATGGGGGCAGATTCATGTGTTGAAGCCATAACCTCCAGTGCCTGAAAATGTGACTGTGTTTGGAGATGGGGCCTTTAAAGAGGCAATTAAGGTGAAATGAGGTCCCTAGGGTGGCTCTAATCCAATAGGACTGGTGTCCTTACAAGAAGAGGAGATCAGGACCAGACACACACCGAAGGACAACCATGTCTAACAGTTAATTTCGTGTGTCGGCTTGACTGGCCCTGGGGCGCCCAGATATTTGGCTCAGCATTTTTCTGGGTGTGTCTGTGAGGGTGTTTCTGGATGAGATTAACATTTAAATCACTAGACTGAGCAAAACAGATTGCCCTCCCCAGTGTGGGTGGGCCTCATCCAATCAGTTGAAGGCCTGACTAGAACAAAAACTGAATACACCTGCCTGACCGTCCTCGAGCTGGGACCTCAGTTTTTCCCAGCATCTGGACTCAAAGTGAAACACTGGCTCTTCCTGGATCTCAAGCCTCCTGGCACCAGGATTAGAAGAATTTCATCAGCTTTCCTAGCTATTCTCAAGTCTCCAGCTCACCAACTGCAGATCTTGTGACTTGTCAGCCTCCATAGCAGTACGAGCCAATTCTTTATAGTAAATAAATATATCTATGTATTTATATATATATATGTATGTATGTGTGGATAATAAATAACTATATACACGTGTGTATATAGTTATGCACACACATGCACACGTACATCCTAATGGTTCTCTTTTTCTCAAGAACCCTAATACACCATGTGAGGACACAGCAAGAATGGGGCTGTCTGCAGGACGAGGAGAGAGGTCTCAGGAGAAACCAACCCTGCCAGCACCTTGGTCTCAGGCTCCTGGCCTCCAGAATGTGAGACAGTAAATTTCTGTGGTTTGAGCCACCCAGTCTATGGTGTTTGTGATGGCAGCGCTGGCAGACTTCTCTAGGACCTCCCTTTCTTCATCCGTGAAGTGGGTACAAGGACCCATTCTCAGGCTTACTGTGGGTCTCTGTTGAGCACAGTATGGGCACAGCAGCAGAGCCCACGTGTGTGGCGTGGGGTGGGCAGGGCTGGGATCCGGGTGAGGCAAGTGAGGCATTCAGCCTGGGTGTGGAATTTAAGTTGGCCCCCCAAAATTCAGCGATCAAGCAACCAACAAAACGTTGAAACTGTACATAAAGACAGGCTGTCATTTGTTTTACAACCCTGCGTTATTGTGCGGCGGGGACGGTCATTTCAAGGGGCTGCAACCTTCTGTGCCCTGCAGGGTGGGTTATGAGGGCTGACAGTAACATGCGAAGAGATCGAGTAATGTGGGCTCTTTTCATAATTATTTTTTCCATTTTAAAGGTTTATTAACTTTTTCCCTTGGGTCAGAAATACAGAGGCTATCTTGGTAGGTGTGTATACGGTGCTCATTTCCCCTTGGCTTCAGGCTCCAACACACAGGCCCTGAGCGAGCCAGCCCATGGGCTGAATGGTCCACCCCCGAAGGGCCAGACTCGTGCTCTCCTTGAAGGCTGTTCTGGGAACGCAGTTCCCTCTGCATGTTTGCACAGGAGGCTTAAGATAAGGGACTGTTCTCCGTGGAGGACGCTAGGTCAGCTGGCAACTCTGAATAAGATCTGAGGATAAGATAGCAGTATTGAACCAGTGTGAATGTCCCGACTGTGAGAACTGTCCTTTGGTTATGTCATAGAACATCCTTGTTTTCAGGGAACATGTCAACGTAGCAGGGACTCGAGGGGGGCGACTTATGCTCAGAGAATTCCGATCGCAAGCGTGTGTGTGTGTGTGTGTGCACGCACACACACATATGGCGAGAAGAAGTACGATAAACAGGATACACTGTTAACATGGGGGGAACCTGGGCAAAGGGTGTACGGAATTCTTTGTAGGCTTCTTGCAACTTTTCTGTAAGTCTGAAATTAACTCAAAATACAAAGTTTGAAAAAAAAGAGTCAGGACTTGCTGAGGGCTGGTTGCCTGTGCTCAGGCTCTTGCTTCTCTGGCGCGTCCTGGCCCCAGGTCTCCCCGTCCCTCCTTCTCGGCGCTTCGGGCCTCAGCCTGAGTGGCATCTCCGCCTCCATCTCCCCCGACTGCCATGGTTCACGCCCTCCAGCTTGGTTTCTTTATCCTCCTCACCAGCATCGGAAATGATCTCATTCGTTTGCTTAGCTTTTGTCCTCTGTCCCCCGCCTCTAAGTGGCAGCTCTCTGGGACTTTGTCCTGTTCACTCCTGCCCCCCATCCTCTGTGCCTCGCACGCAGTCGGTGCTCAGTGAATACCTGTGAACAAGGTTCGAAGATCATGTGGCTGAAGGTCAGAAAACCTGGAGTTTTGTCATTCCTGGTTCCCCACCCCCAGACTTTCCGTGTGACCTTGGGCAGTGCCTGCCCCGCCTGGGACTCAGTTTCTTCATCTCTGCCCCAGCTCTGAGCTTGTGGATTGTGTGACTCAGAAAGGCCCAGGCTGCCACCGAGGCTGAGTCCCCACTGAGCCCCTCTCTGCTGCAGAGACTGCGGCTGCCGGGGGTGGGGGGGGAGGGCGGGGGCGGGGAGGAGGGGACTCTGCTCCGACACTCACCACCCCTCCCTCCCTGATGCATGAAAAGCGGAATGTGAGAAAAGGTGTTTTGGGGACCTACCTGCAGCCCAGTGTCTCCGGTGGGCCCAGGAGGAGAGTGCAGGCGCTCACCTCTCGCCCAGGGCTTCTCGGAACAGAGGCGGGCAGGTTTGCAAGGCACCCTTGGCAGGACACAGAATCCTCCTGAAATCGGATCGCGCTGTCTTGTTTTCATGGTAACCTTCTACTTACAGCAAGTGATACTAGTTTTCCACATAGGGGAGTGATCTAAAGTTTCCTTTTAAAATAACCATACTCAGGGGCGAAAGCCAGTGCATTTGGCGTTTTGTGCATTGTTTTTAACTTTTTATTCTTGCAAATTTGAACCTAGTTGGAAGCCGGTTTAAAGTCCCTTGGCTCAAAGTCCCACCGTGAGCCACATGCCTGCACCAGATGCCGTGGCTTTGCCTGTCCGTCAGCTTGTTTCTCTGTCTGCTGTAGTTCCTTCAACCTGGGAGTTAGACCTAGAAGCTTTATCAGACTAGGGTACAGCTTTTTAAACCAGTTGATCTTAAAGGAAAACATTAAATAGTATTACATGCTATAACGTCCACGGAGAGGGCCTTGGGAGCTGCCTGTGCGTGGAGACAGCGACGGAGAAGATTCAGGCAGGGCCTCGCCCCGACGGGGTTGGGCGCTGGGAAACAGGATGCAGGGAAGCAAGTGAGGAGGTGAGGTCCTGGCCCAGGGTGGGGCGGTCCTCACCAGGCCTCTGTCCACACACACACACACACACACACACACACATGCACACACAGTCAAGGGGAGGGTTCCTGTTTGGGGTAACCTGACCCGCATGCCAGAGCCCAGGGAGCTGGGAGCTAGGGAAGGGGCACAGCCTACAGCAAAGGGGAACCTAAGCATTCGCTGAGTTCATCACGCAGAGGGCACTGGCCCCAGTGAGCACCCAGTAACCACTAGGTATTATTTCTCTTGGATGAAAGTGAGATGTGTCTCCTTGGAGGTTGGAAAGGTTGCCGCACCCAGACCATTCAGAGACCAGAAGCTAAGAAGAGTGTGGCTCTGTAGTCACGAGCCTGCACACAGCACCACACACCACGAGCCCGTTCACACGGCATCGGCCCTCAGGGGCGCTGATGTGCACAGAGCCCCGCGGGGGCGACTTCTGCTTCTCTCCCCGTTTTGCGGATGAGGACTCTGAGGTGGGGGAGGAGGGTGTGGAGGGTGGCTTGTAAAGACCCCAGGGCCAGTGCAGCTCAGCAGCCTGGAAAGGATACAGGACTCGGAGTCGGGACCTCAGATCTGCTGCCCCCAGGCTGTGTGACCTTAGGTAGGTCACTGCACACCTCGGAGACTCCGTTTCTCCATTTCCAAACTGGGCCGGGCCTCCATCGCCTCCGTCATCTGATTTCTCTACATGGCAGATCTGAGCACAGACCCTGAAGGTCCCTGGCACGGTCTGCCCTCCCAGGGCCAAAAGGGAGGTGGGTCGGAACTCTCAGAAGAGAGCCCAGCAGGGCTGGCTGTCACTGTAACTGACTCCTGATGTCAGACCCTGCCCTCGGGGGGTCCCTCTGTCCACAGCCAGGCCACCTACAGCGATGTTCAGTCCTAGGGGTCTGGCTCTGCCCTGACCCCAGTGGGTGGCCACCGTCGCGCTGGAATGGGCTCCCTACCCTCCCTGGACACTCAGGAGCTGCCCAGGAACCTGTTTTTCCCTCAGGTGGCAAAACCTAGTAAGATTGTGCAATCATCTTCATACTTCCTGCTCGCCCAGTCTCGGGGGCAGCTGACAAACAGGCTGGACAGTAAGCAGGCCCTGGCCCCAGAGCCCACCGTGGACAGGTCACCTCCCTTCTCTGGACCTCAGTTTCCTCATCTGCAAAATGAAAGGTGGGAGGATCAAGGGAGAGAGATACGCATTCATTCAGTAGGTGCTCATTCAATAACGCCTCTCCTCTCGGCCAGAGTGTCTCCTGCGGGCATGAGAAATTGATAAGCAAACCCACACCCGCCCTCACATCACTGCCAATCTGGTGGTTTCAGTGCTGTGAGGAGGCACAAGCACCTCTAGAGCTGCAGTCATCGCAGGCAGCTTCCTGGAGGAAGTGGCAGCTCAGTGAATCTTGACGGGGGAGAAGGAACAAAGGGTACAAGAGGTAGCCTGAGGGCCAGACACCTGCAGGTGTACTTTATTTTGTGTGCACGGGATTAGCCCACATGGCATTTTAAATTTGAATTTATCGCAAACATCTAAAACCCAAGAGCCTTTATGAAAAAAACCTGGATTTCTGACTTCTGAAAATCCAGAGCCTTCATTCCTACAGAGCAGCAGTTTTCCCCTTAGACCACTTGTCGTCCTGACCACTTTGTCCCACCCAATCACCCCCCATACCTGCTCCCCATGTGCCCATTGCCACCAATGGAACCTCCGTCCGCCCAGTAGTTCAGACCAGAATCCCAGGCATCACCCTCCACGCCTCTTTCCCCCTCCCCCTGTCATATCCATCAGCAGCCCCTGCTGGCTCTGCTTGGTGAGTGCTTCTCGAATCCAATCGCTTGTCCCCACCTCCCGGGCCACCACCTGGGTCCACGCAGCAGCTGCTCCCTGGTCCTTGCTCTCTCCTTGCCCCGCCTCCACCCTCCAGCCTCCAGCCTCCCCTCGGCTTGGCAAGCAGGGTGAGGCCCTGCGTGCCCAGGCGGGGCCTTGGCCGCTGGCCCCCGTGCCCCCTACGATGGACCTGGTGAAACTCTTCTCTGGCTTCTGCCCCACACCTGCCCCCTGAGTGGCCTCCTAGGCCTGAGAGGAGAAGGCGGAACTCAGGATCCCATGTGACCGAGCGCTCTTAGCTGCCTTGGGCCTCCATTTTCCCATCTGGAAAATAGAGGCATCCGGGGCCCCCTCCCCACAAGGCACACGCTGCTTAAGGAGCAGGACGATTACGGTCTTGGATGCTCGGCCCACTTGACGGGAGGTCCAGCACCGGCCTCGTGCTGGGCCCCGCTCTGCACACCATTGGAAGGGTCTGCAAATATAGCTGGCGGTGATGCACTTCGCTTTCAGCCTGAAGCAGGAGAAAGAGCTCGGCTGTGGGGTCAGGCAGGCAGCGCGGGGTTTGGGTATCACCCCAGGCAAGGTGTTGGAACCGCGGTTTGTGAGTTTGTGGAAAACGGACATGGTAAGGACTGCTACTACTTAGGCTGTCGTGAGGCTGATTCGGATGATTTGCAGAGAGCTGAGTCACCATGTTCTCCCCGCCCCGCCCCAGGCTCTCAGAGCAGAGGCGGCGGGACAGACACGGGTACTGCGGGGTGAGAAAGGCCGCAGCCCGGGCCAGCGAAAGGGGGGCGTGTGGGCGGGAGAGGAGGACCAGGGTGAGCTCATGGCAAGAAACTCTGCCTGGTTCCTCTTCCTGAGGCCCCGATGGCTGCCGAGGTCACCTTTATGTACTGGCTCACTTGGTGCCGGTCGTCCCGCCCACCAGAGCGTCCGCCCTCCTAGGCTCCCCATCTTCCTCACCGAGTCCTCACGTGGCGTCTGGCGATCAGTACGTGTGGAATGGATGAAGGAACGAGCAGACGATTGCTTCCTGGAGGCGGTGGCCTTTGAGTTGCGCCTTGAAGGGCAGTGTACGGGGTCCTGGCAGAAACGGCGGGTCCACTAGGAGTTGGTGGGCCACGCTGGCCAAGGGGGCTGTGCACAGGGGCGGGGTTAAGGGTTAAGGGGAAGGTGTAGCACCTGGGCTGGCAGCAGTCGAGGGGGGCCTTCCCTGGGCCTGAGAGCAGGCGAGGGAGCCTTTACGAGAACCCAGAGAGAGCCCTGTGCAGAGCCCACGCGCCAGGCCCTGCGGCTGCAGAGGGCGCAGGACAGGAGGGGGTGGGGCAGTGAGCTCCTCCGCCACACCCACCGGAAACGGGGTGCCTGGGGATGCAGTCCATGGCCCAGAGCAGAGTGGAGTGCAGGTGGCAGATGGGAAAGGGCCTTGTCTGCCTGGCGGGGTCAGCAGTGGGGAGGGTGCTGGGTGCTGGAAGGACCCTTATGGTGGATGGGGGGTCGGGGAGGGACGGGACTGGTGGAAGGCAGGGTGAGCCTGCAGAGGCTGCACACAGACCCAGCCAGGGGGAGGGGGCCGATGTCTGGCCTCAGAGACCCCATCACCCCCAGCTCACCGCCAGGGAGTGGGTTGGGGGTGCCCATTTGCTGGATGAGACGGGCCGACATGGAGTAGCCCCTTAAGTCAGAGGTGGGAGTTGGGTGGGTGTTCAGAGCCCTAAGACCACGGACACCCCTCACCAGGCCAGCAGAGGGGACAAAGCCCACTGAGCCTGGAGGCTGGACTGAGGTTCGCAGACACTCACTTGGCCCCCAGAGGCGGGCCACGCCCCCAGCCCCCGTCCTCCGGCCGGGTCTTCACCCACTGCCCCCCACCCCGCCGGGCTGCTGCCTCCCTCAAGTGAGCAGAAGCCCTCGCAGGCCAAGTGCACCGTGGCGTTGGCGTCTCTCAGGGAACAGGTGTGTCCTTTTCTCTGCCTGGGAGGCAGTGACCTCACCCCCAGTGGGCCATGTGAGTCACTGGGCCGAGGGTGGAGGCCTGGGCAGCTCTCCGCAGAGTCTGGCTTTGGCCGTGAGGCTGGGATAGGGACCAGCGGAGGGTGTGAAGGTTTCCCTGCCCTTCCCCCGCCTGCTGCTGTGGCCCCGTGTCCTACGGGGGCGGGGAGGAGGGACCTCACACATGCCCAGCGGTGCCAGGGGCTCTCGACATGATGCTGACGGGAGCTCACCGGTCTTGCAGGAGATGGCCCTGAGAGGTTAAGTCTCGTGCACCCAGGGTCACACGGTTCTGTGGCCTGGTAGCACTTATCTGTCACCACAGCCAGGAGGGGAGGGATGCTTGTCCCATTGCGCAGAGGAACAAACTGAGGCTCAGCGGACGATGAGTGTGGGGACAAGGGCATCAGAGATGAACCAGGAGTCTGCCCCCGTTCTCGAGGACAGGCCACCGTCGGCATTCAGGAAACCTCGGAGCACTTGGAGCCTTAGTGTCCTCATCCATAAAATGGGGATAATGACACCCACCCCTCGGGGATGGAGGAAGCAGAGAGAGGACATGACAGGCGCAGTGTGGAATCCGTGGGGCAGCCCCTGTACACCCCTAGGCCACCTCACAGGGCCCTCTGCCATGTGACAGCCTCCACTGCCATCAGCCCTGGGGCAGGTATCAGGCCAGTGCAGGGCCATGTGCAGCTCAGGTTCGAGGCTGGACCAGAGTGATGGCCATGGAGTGGGGCTGCCAGGGGTTCAAAAGGCAGATCGTCAAGGGCCACCGGTGAAGGAGAGCATGGGTGATGGCGCCTGGATTGGCCCCTGCTGGGTGGACCCATGGAGTGAGCTCCTCTTGTGCCCCAAGGGATTCCTAAATCCTCACACAGTCTCCCCAGCCCATCCTCACCAAGGAGCAGCCTTCTGAGGAGAAAGTGACTCTCTGGGAGCTGAGAAAGCCATGCTCCTCCCCTGGCCTCGGTTTCCCCATCTGTAAAGTGGAGGGAGGGAAGCCCTAACTCGGTGCTGTTGGAAAGGAGATGGACCAGGGGGACACAGCCAAGAGGAGGAATGAAGAGTGGGGCCCAGGACCTCCAGAGCTTTTGGTGATGGGACAGGTGTGTCCTCCAGGACGAGAGGGACTTGAAGGAGGCCCCCGCAAGGGTCTTGGGCCTCTGGTCCTAAAAATGGCCCTCTCTCTAAGATCACCTCCAGGGCAAAAGTGCCATGTAGTCCCCTCTACCGGGTGCCTGTCATGACTGGTGTCTGGCACAGAGCAAGCCTGTGACAAATACGCCTCCAGCTAGCCGTCCATGCTGAGCCCAGGACCAGGGGGTCTGCCCCAGAGACATGAGACATGGGAAATCAGAGGCTGGGGGCCACACAAGGCATGGGGCAGAGACAGAGAGGGCTCCAGTTTGCCAGGGACATGACAGATCATGGATGGAAACCTGGGGATCAAGCAAGAGGCGAGGGCTGGCAGGGAGGAGGGTTCAGGACGACAGGAGGAGGAAGAGCTTGCTGCCACCACCTGTTAACACCTCGTGACCCTGTGGGGACGGGCCCAGGCCGGGGGGGTGAGTGAGGCGGTGGATGGCTGAGGGGATGGACGGATCGATGGGGAGGTTGGATAAGAGGATACATGGATGGATGACTGGAACAGAGGGAGGGAGATGTGTGTGGACATGTGAATGGATGAATGAATGGGTCCATGGACGGTTAGTTAAACAGGTGGGTGGGTGAATGGATGTGTGAATATAGGGGTGGGTAGAGATGTGTAAAAAGAGGCTGCCCCCACCCACAAAAGATGTTGAGGAAACTTCCACTAGTAGGAGGACAGACCTGATAGACCTTTGAAGGGAGATCTTGCTCTGTGTGACACAGGAAGTAAAGCCAGTCTGAAAAGTGACAGGGAGGCTCTATCCAAGGGAGAGTTTCCCTAGGTCAGTGGAGGCCCATGATGGAATGTGCAACTTTGAGAGGTAGTGAGGTTCCTGTCACTGGGGGTATTCGAGGGTGTTCAAGCTGAGGATGGGCAGCCACTTCCCCAGAGTGCTGTGGAGGAGGTCCTGTGGCAGGTAGGAGCCTACTATGGTGGTGTCTGATAACAAAGAGTGAGAATTTGGGTTCACGAGGCCCCCAGGGAGGCCATGGCCTTTGTAGAAGCCTATCTTCCTTTCAGATAAAAAGTTCTTTCCTGGCTTGGGGGAGAGACAAGCGTGCAGCTGCTGTCCTCACTGTGGGAATCGGGCTGGAATCCACAACAGAGCTCCCATCCTGCACAGGCCAGGGCGGGGGGCCCAGGGGTGGAACAAGGCTTTGACCCGGAGACCCGGTCAGGCCCAGCTCCATCCTCCCTGACTGTGGGCAGGTGATGCCCCTCTCTGAGCCTCGGTTTCCTCATGGATGAAGTGGGGGCCCTGACGGCCAGTGGACATGATGGCCCTGGCAACTGGGTGTGATGCCTGGGGCTGCAGGGTGCCGGGGTCTGGGCCCACCTGCCTTCTGGAGGACTTCCTGGGGGCTGTGGGTTGGGAGAAGTGGGTTCTGTGAGCACTGGCCTTGAGCTATGAGTCATTGTCCCCAGGGGCTTCGCCTGGGAAGCCCCAGCTGCCTGCCCTGGGCTGGGCCCGGGAGCAGCTGGCAGGGGGCAAGGGCAGAGGCTCCAGCTGGGGCCCTGCCTGGAAATGCCCCAAACCCGGCTCAGGCCCAGGCCCCACAACTGCTGAGAGGGGCCCAGCCCTCCGACCCTCCTCCTGCCCCACCTGTGCACGAAGGAGCTGGTGTGCACTGGCTGCTCCAGCGCGGGCTCCGAGAACCCGTCGCACGGCTCACATCCCACCTCCGCTGCCTCCTAGGTCTGCGGCCTGGGTGACTGACCGCCTCTGTCTGTGCCTCACTTTCCTCACGTGTAAAACGGAGCTGATGATCAAATGCACCTCGGAAAGCAGTTGGGAGAATTGGATAGTCAGTTCTGGACCAGTGCTCAGGGCTCCATGAGGCCGAGGTCAGGGGTGGGTGGGGTGGAGGTAATTGAGGCCAAGGAGGGGCAAGCCACCCCCAGGCTCGTCACCCAGCAGGGAGGTGGCCTGGCCACGGCTGGAAACCTCATCTCCCCCACCAGACGGAGATCCTCGAGGGCTGGCGCTCTCCCAGGAAGCAGACAGCCCCTCTCCGCGTCCTGGCCAGAGCTTCGGTGGGCAGGGCTGCAGCGGGCGGGTGTTGGGTTTAGGCCTCTGGGGAGATGAGGGAGGATGTGGGCCCGCCCTCGCCTCCCCGCCCACCTCCCTCCTCGGGCTCAGCCTCTCCCATCCCAGTCCCAGGCCGGCCTCTGGACGCAGGACCAGACCCTGGGCTCCAGGCGGACGCCCCTCACCCAGCCCGCCGAGTGACTCACTGCTCCCCTGGCCCCGGGCCACTGCCGTCCCCTGGCAGGAAGCCGGCGAAGGTTGTGCAGGAGCCACGGGGTCTGGTGCACGAGGGCCGCTCAGCCAGGAGGGTCTGGAGCAGCTGCCCGGGGACTGCAGGGCCGGCGGCTGGGACCTGCGGTGGCCTGTGGAGCCAGCGCCTCCTCCTCCTCAGGCTCTGGGCCTTTTCTTTCTTCTTCCCACCATGAAGAAGGAAGCGACCTGAGAGCCAGCCCCCTGACCAGAGCAGAGCAGGGCCGGAGGGCAGCGCCGTGGGCCCTCGGCCGCCCGCTCCCCTCTAGACAGTCATGAAGGGCGGTGGCAGTGCTGTGTGGAGCCTCATGTGGAAGTACTGCATCTCCGTGAGGACCCTCAGGTACCGAGGGGCGCGTGTGTGTATGCGGCCGTGCCCGGCTGTCCCCCAGCGGGCACTGGGCTGGCCCGTTGCATTGGCTCTACGAGGTCCAGGGCAGCCCGCCCTGGGAGAGCAGGGAAGGAGGCACGAAAGGCCACCCTGGCGCTCTCCTCTGAGCCTCTGATGGGGAGGGAGCGGGACAGTGGGCCAAGGGTCCGGGTGCCCAGGTGCCCCGGAGGATGCCTGGCAGGTTCGGTGTGGCTGGCAGTCTCCCCAGCGTGCACGGGAGCTGTGCTTATCACAGAGCACACCAGCCTCGGGCACATCTGAGTGACCTGGGCCTGTCCCCAGCCTCCCTCACTGTCCCCCCTCGGTGAGATGGGCTCAGAACGCGGGCAGGACTGTTCCACACTGTTGTCCACGCAGTCGCTGAGCCCGGGCTTGGGCACCAGGCAGCCCAGGGTCACTGGCTTTTGAGGGTGAAGTGGCTTCACCTCTCGGGCCAGAGTTTCCCACCTGCAGCTCCTTGGAGGCTCAAAGGGAGGATTAAGTGAGGGAACAGAGGGCGGGGCCTGGCATGCGGGCCAGCGTTGGGTAAGAGGTGGCTGCCGACTTCCCCCTCCGTGAGCTGGGGGGTGCCCGGAACCAGGTGCAGTGGGGGTGGAGAAGGAGGTAGAGCAGAGCTCCGCCCCTGGAGAGGGGGCACTTCTCCCCGCCCCTGCCCCCGACAACACCAATCCCAGCCCCACCCCTGGGTTGGCTCCAGCCTCGGCAGCTGCTGAAAGCATTCAGAGCCAGTAGCAGCGACCAATGGATCCTGTGTGATCTCAGACAAGGCTGGGCTCCACATCTGTCCAGGGGTTGGGAAGGGCTTAGAGGCCCTGCCTATTTGGATAACACCTTCCTTCGGGCATGTTTTTTACTTCAAGGGGAGGTTTTAGGAAGGATAAGGGATTGGAAGACCCCCGCCCTTCTTCCCACCCTCATCACCTGGTATGTAAACTGTATAAATTTTCCCTTGCTTCCTTCCTTCCTTCCTTCCTTCCCAAAATATTTGTGACCACTTACATGAAATACCTACAATAAAATAAATAATAAAACATCAGGATCAGGAAAAACACAATTTAGAACAGGGTGTCATGACCTAGCAGGAAAAAAAAAAAAAAAAGAACAGAACAGAGATATGCAGGGTCCTGAGGTCCTTTTGTTGAGATGAAAATTGCTGAGCTTCCTAGCAGCCAAAGGGAAAAGGGAAACCCAGACACCCAGGTCACTCTCACGGTGACAAGAAGCTATCATTTCCAGGACCACAGTTGTCTCTGCTGCTGGGGGAGAGTGTTTGGGACCCTGGGCCTCATCCTGGGTAGATGGGTGGGTGAGAGGCATTGCAGGGACAGGCCTTGGGCCTGGCTTTAGGGAAACAGGGCAGACAGTAAGGGCTGAGGCTTTTTCTTGGGTGGGGATGCAGGCTGGCTGTAGGAATGGAGAGGAAAGGTCACCCCTGGAGTGAGTCAGCAGCCACTTGTCCCTCCTCAAACCCTGGGACAGACCTCCTCAGGCGGGTACCTTGGAGGCTAGGCCAAGCAGGGGGTGAGTCCCTGGGTGCCTTTCCCTGTAACCGCAGCAGGATTTTCCTGCGTCTTGTTCTTTCCTGTGGTTTCTGGGGATTGGCACCCTGGAAACCTCAAGGGTTGTTTACAGGATGCAGTGGGCCCAGGCCTGGGAGGCCCTGCCATGCTCTGCCAGGGGCTCACCAGCTCTGAGGAGGAGCAGCCCAGCCTCATGGAACCCTGCAGGCTGGCCTCTCCAGGCCTCAGTTTCCTCATCTTCAGGGTGGGAGTAATTGCACAGCCACCCGAGGGCTTGCGGGGCTCGAGGTCAGTGCCCACTCGGTGTTTGTGGGCACTGCTGGACGTACAGAAGCGACAGGTAGGCCTGCAGTGCAGGGCCAGCGTGCACACTGGCAGGGTGGCCGCCTGGCCGTCAATGACAGAGGACCGGCTTGGGGTGGGTGAGGGCACTGTAATCGGCCCTGGGTTCTCCCCAAACCCCCATTTAGTGCCTACAAGTACAGGGCGCTGTGTGGTTAGCAAGGAGGATGGTCCCGGTGTGGGATGCACGGGGTGGGCTCCAGGCTTCAGCACACACACCCTGCTCTAGGCACCCCCCACCCCATTTTGTTGGAGGGCCCCCAAGAGGGCGAAGGCCACTCCCTGAGAGACAGACGGACAGACAGCTGGAGCAGGCCCTCGGCGGGATCCCAGCCCCCTTGGCTGCCGGAGGTGGGTGGGAGACCTGAGTCAGCAGGTCTGCGGCCCCAGGCGGGGCTGGCGGCGGCCACAGGGACAAATTGGAGGGTTGTGATCGGACAGCGCATAGTTTTCCACTTGCGTCTTCAGATTCCCCTCCGCGTGTGCCGGTCGCCCTGGCTGGGCCGCTCACGTCTGGAAAAGCGCGAGGTGAGTGGGGAACAGGCCGCTGGCTGGCCCGCCCTGGCCCTCTGCCCAGGGCCCCGGTGGCTGCAGCCAAGAAGCCAGTGGCAGGATCCCTGGGACTTGGCCTGAGGTCCCTGAGAGGGGACCCCTGGGCTCAGGGTGTCTCCTGGACAGATCTCCCGGGAGCTGGGCACATGGCGTCCCAGCCAGCAGCGGTAGGTTGTGAGATGTGCAGTCACGGGCCAGATGCTGAAACTCTCGGACCAGTTTCTTCGCCTGTAGAGTGAGGGGAGCGGTGCCAGCCGGGCGGGCTTCTTGGGGGGATCCTAAGGGGGTTCTGTCGGCTCGGCACCACTGACCCCGTCCCCTGCCTTCCCTCTGAGTGTCGTCTGCGTCCGGAGGATGGTGATGGGGTGCGGGGGAGGTCAGGCTTGGCAGTCAGGCTGCCCTGAGTTTGGAAGCAGCTCAGCCCTTTCTACCACGTGAGTGACTTTTAGGGTGGTTCTGAAATTAACTGAGTCGATGCCTGTGGGCCTGCCTGCAGGGTGGGTGCCACGTGCGGCCCCGCCCGTGTCTGAGCGCCCACCTCTGGGGTGGGGCCCTGTCTGTTACAGCCCCGCCTCTGCGCTGCAGGTAACCCTCAGCCTCTGGGCTCAGGCCTGAAAATCACTGGTGCACCTGGCATTATTTGGGGAACGAGAGGTTGCTTTGTGCCCTGGGGGCCAGAAGGGCATTTGAGCTGCCAGGGGGGTGGGGCGGCCCAGTTGGGATGCAGACCCTGCCCCCGGCCCCTCCCCCACTGTGGTGAATCTGGGGAGGAGGGCTGGGGAGCAGCTGGCAGCCAAGCTCCGGGAGCTCCCAGGGAGCTTCCCGGACAATTAGCCATCTGATGCCCCTCAGCGGGCAGCCTGCGTGCACACCTCCTGGGGCGGGAAGCTCGCTGCCTCCCAGCCTGGCCAGCTCTCGGGCTTGGAGATCCTTTCCCACTTGGAGCTGGCACTTCTCTTCCTGTGATGCCACCCCCCACTCTGGGTTGGGGGTGCTGGCCCTGTGCTCAGGCCCCCAGCCCACCTCCGCCCCTGTCCTGACACAGCCTGCAGTGGCCAGGACTCCCTGAGGCTGGGGACGGGGTCTCCAGTCTCCTCCTCACCTTCTCCTGTGGACACACGCCAGGCTCTCCTGGTCCCTCTCTTGGCACCAGAGCCGAGTGCAGCCGGGGCAGGAGATCCCAGGCAGGGCAGAGGAGCTGCCGCCTCCTTGCTCTGCGCGCTGCCCGAAGCTCACGTGGATTCTTCTGGCAGCTGCTCTCCCCTCTCATACGTGGGCCTCCCTGAGCCTCAGCCCTGCAGGCCTGCCCCCCGATCACGTGCTGCTCCATCGCCTCTGTGCAGCCACGCTGCTTTCTCACATCCACCTGGGAGGGGCACCATCCCCAGGGCAGAGGAGGAGCCTGGGGCTCCGGGCCTGGCGTTATTAGTTCCCTCTCGGGGTCACTGGGGAGACCATTCTTGGTGGGAGCGCGCTTGCCCTCAGAGAGCCGGGCAGGGAGATGGCGGGGGCCAAGCAACCCCAGCAGGCGTGGGAAAGGCTGAGCGCCTACTGTGCGCCGGGCCCTGGGGATCCGGCAGTGAGTACGTGGACGGCCAGGCTCTGTCTCACAGGGCTGAGCTTCGGTCGGGAGACAAACAGTAAAAGAAATAGTTGAAGCGGTCTTCAGACAGGGGTTCAGGGAAGAGGGTTAAACTGGGAGGCGTGATAGAGCGAAGGGGCAGGAGGCACCACGTGACCTGGGTGGTCCAGAACGGCCTCTCCCAAGTGTCCCTCAGCGGATGAGTGGGTCCCTCTGTGCAACGGGGTGTTATGCAGCCGTGAAAAGGAGTGACGTGCTGGTACACGCTCTGACGCGGACAAACCTTGAGAACACCAGGCTAAGTGACGTGAGCCAGTCAGGTAAGGCCGCAGAGTGTGTGGTTCCACTGACACAAACGCCCACAAGAGGCAAGTCCACAGACACAGGAATAGACTAGTGGTTGTCCAGGCTGGGGCGGGGCCGAGAGGGACTGCTTAATGGGTGTTTCTTTCTGGGATGATGAAAATATTCCAGACTTAGATGGTGGTGATGTTTGCACCACTCTAAATATACTGAAACCATTGAAGTGCACACTTTATTTTTATATTCTTTATTTTTTTGGCTGTGCTGCAAGGCATGCGTGATCCTAGTTCCCCGACCAGGGATCGAACCCGTGCCCCCCACAGTGGAAGTGCGGAGCGCTAACCATCGGACCGCCAGACCGCCGGGGAAGTCCCGTGAATTGCACACTTTAAATGGGTGAAGTTTACGGAATATAAATTGTATCTGGATGAAACTGTTTTAAAACAAGACGGAGAAAAGAAAGGCCTGTGTGAGGGGGTGGCCTTGAGTTGAGCGCGGCAGGAAGGAGTGAGCTTGTGCAGAGCTGGGGGGAGAGCTAACGTTCCAGCAGCGAGCACAGCAGGTGCAGAGACCCAGAGGCGTAACGTTAGAGACAAGGGTCAGGGAGGGAAGGACTGCGCCGTCCCCGGGTCCAGGACCACATTCTTTTGAGGACTTGAGAGTTGACTGAGGTTGGAAGAGAGACAGGGCAGGGTTTGAAGCAGGATAATGACATGACGTGCTTTCTGTTTTAAAACAATCACTGCCGCGAGGAAATGAGACGGTGGCGGGGACAGGGTGTGGGCTGGCGGGGCTGGAGAGACCAGTCAGGAGAGAGATGACAGTGGATACCCCAAGGAGACAGACTGCCAGAAGGTGGCGGTGATCCGTCCCACAGTGGGGAAGGCTTCCTGGAGGAGGGGCCTGGGCAGGGCCTCCAGGAATGGGGGATGGGCCTGGCAGTGGTGGGGAGTGGCCAGGGACTCTCCAGGTGACCCCACTGGTGTGGGCATGGGGAGTTGAACGTGTGGAGGCCTCAGAGACCCTCCTGGCCACAAGGAAGGCAGGCTGCCCGCCCCACGCCTGCCATCCCCGATCCCCTGTGGGCTGAAGCAGCTTTCAGAGTAAGTAGGGTAGTGTCCTCCAGGGCCACCTGTCATACGCCTTTGTCCTGCCTGCTCAGGCTGGCCCACAGTGAGAGTGTTAGCTCCGTGTGGCCAGAGACCCAGCCGGGCCGGCGCTCTGAACAAAGCAGCCTCGACGAAACTCGAGTGGCCCCGAAACGCGATCGGCCACGAGAGACCGGCCAGGCAGGAAGCTGTATTATTTATTGAGCAGAGCCCCTGGGGCGTGCCTGGTCTGGGGCCCCTTGGACGGGCCAGACCTTGAAGGAGCCCAGTGGGCAGTGTCCGGGCCCTGTCGGGGGCGGGCGGGGGCCCCAGGGTGCCCGGGGCGTGGTTTCCTGGACGCCGGCTGAGCAGGGAGGAAGTCGGTCAGGCCCTGTGGGGGGAGGGCCCACAACTGGTCCCGAGGGGCCACGGAGGCAGGCAGGGTGCCGGGGCTCCAGGAAGACCACCGCCCTCTCCGTGGTGACACTGTGAGTACCCACCGCCCGCCCAGGAGCAGGGAGAGGGGCTTGACCACCTGGGTGACCTGCGAGGGGCCGCCAGCATTCGGGGCAGCGGCTGGGGTGAGGGTCTCTGGCACGCTCGTTGGGATTTTGGCTGTTCCTTGGAACTGTCTTTTGTGCCTTCTCACTGCCTGGATGGTGTGGCCCGGCTGGCCCAGGAGCCCCAGGTGTTTCCCCACAGCTGCCTGGAAGGGCGGCCACGGCTGCAGGAGGGAAGTCCGCTCGCTCCCCTGGGGGTTAGACCCACCCCACGCCCTGGAGGGAGGACGGCCAGGGCCCCTCAGCCCACCTGGGCCGGTTGGTTCTCTGCCTGCGGCCCCACGCCCACCCACCCCCGCCCGAGAAAGAGGGACTCTGGCCCAGGCCCACTTCACAGCCAAGTGAACTGAGGCCCCAGAGGCCCCCAGAGTGTGGTCGGTGCATCCCCCAAACTCCCTCGCCCGAGGAGCCCGCACTTGGAGCACAGGAAGGCTGGGCCGAGGGCGCAGGAGGCTTCCCCGGGCTCTGGGACCTGGGCTTCCTGTTTGTCAGTCCATCAGGGTCAGCTTTGTCCCCAGAGGACACTGCCTGGGCAGCTCTCCCCCCACCAGCCCCACAGTGGCCCAGCGCGTGTCCCCTCGGCAGCCCCAGCCCCGCCGACAGCTTCACCTTCTTTCTGAAATGGTCCAGCGTGGAGCCATGAGGCTCTGCAGATCCCGGGGCAGGAGGGACTCGGGGACAGTCCCGGCTGGGTGGGCAGCTCTGTACACGCAGAACAAGCAGCTCAGTGTGGCGCTGGTGCCGTCCCTCGGGAAATCCCCTTTGGCGTGCTGGGGACCTGGGCCACCTGCCCTCGGGGAGATTCCCTGCTGTGTCCTGCTTCCCCCTCTAACCCTCACAGCAACTGGGAAGGAGAATGGCTGTCGCCTCTGGTAACATGAGGGCGTCCGTGCGGCGTCCCCCGGCCGGAGTACATAGAGGAGCTGGGGTTTGAACCTGGAGCTACCCCCAGCCCCTCAGTGCATCATGCAGCCTCTGTCGGGGCAGGAAGTGCAGGGGACAGGGGTCAGTGGATCCCATGATGACCCCATTGCTGGGTCTGTTTCTCCCTTTGCAGGGGTTGGACTCCAGTTCTGAGGAGGGGCTGCTGCCCCATGGGCCCCCAATAGCCGGGACTGGGGTGGGGGAGGCTTGGGGGCAGGAGTGAGAGCTCCAAGGCTGCCCTCTGAGCTGGGGTCAGCGAAGGCTTTCCCTGACCCATCCATAGAGCTGCCTGATGGCCCAGAGGGCCAGGGGTCACGGAGGACCCCAGTGGTCAGGCTGCTCAGAGCCCGGGGCTCCGGCCCCCAGCTCGGCATCTCTAGCAGTGAGCTGCTTCTGCTGGGCTCCAGGGCACAGCTGCGGGGTCTGGCCAGGTGGATGGACGCTGGTCCAGCCGGGCAAAGGCCACCCAGAGGGCATGCGGGGCTCTGGGGCCGGTGCTTGTGCTGGTGCCTCGGACAAGCTGCTTTCACTCCCGAGGCCTCCTGTCCTCGCCTGCGCACAGGCCATGGAGTCTCAGCACCTCGCTTGTCCATAAGTTCAAGGATTCCACTTTTATTGAGCACCTACTGTGTGCCGAGCACTGTGTTGTCTGGCGATCCAAAAGGGACAAACGAACCACATAAAAAGTCAGGGGAGGAGGATGGAGAGCAGGGAAGGGGCCCCAGGGCGGCCGTGATTTATTGTCATAGGTACACGTGGCCTATTTGAAACAAAGCCAGCTAGCATACCAGATTCATGAGTTCACAGTTATCAATGCTTAGGATGAAGCAAAGCTAAAAAATCAAGAAGAAGTAGGTAGATGTGAAGTTGATTTGGAGAGCAGGTGGCGGGCAGAGCGGGCCCGAGGGGCGCAGGGTCGTGGGTGCCTGGAGCTCTGAGCAGAAGCGTGGCGAGCGGGGCTGAGCTCCGTGTCTGCAGCCGGGCTGTGAGCACGGATGTAGGGCATCCCAGCCACTCCCTCCCCTGAAACTTCTGGAAGTCCCCAGACCAAGTCCCAGTTGTAACGTGACCCTCCTCAACCTAGCTCCGCTAAAATCGGTCCTCATGCTCAACCGTCCCTCCTCCTGACCCTCCGAGTGAGGGGGTCGCGGCTGTGTAGACATTAGGGTCTCATAACCCTGGGGGGTCGCGGCTCTGCACCCCTGCCTGTGGGGCCAGGTCAGGCTCCGCCTGCTCGAGCGTGAAAGGAGACTGCTTTGTGGTCACCAGATACATTCAGGTTTGATGGGCGTTCCTTCCCTGCCACACCTTGAAGAGCCCACATCCTCGGAGAGCTTTCCTCGGGCCTGGATACTTTCCAGGTGACCCTTTCCCCCGGGGCATGGCCTGGGTGGGACGTGGAGTCCACGGAGCCGCCTTGGGCCCATCTCCCAGAGGCCTGCTGGCCTCATCCTGTTTGGAGCCCCTCCCCTGGGCTATGCAGGACCCTCACCTACACCATCAGAGAGCCAGGGCAGCTCGGCCTTCAAGACCCCTGCCCAGAAACGGGGCTGCTGAACGGCAGGAGGACCGGCCGGGCGTGGGCAGGGCGCGCCTGGAGCTCCATGTGGCCCCCGAGCTGGGGCGGGGGTCTGCTGAGCACAGCATCTGCAGGCCGTCTGCCAGGTGAGGGTGGGAAGGAGGGTCCACACCGTGGCCTTCACTCCGAGTCCCCCCCGATGTGGGCCAGGCGAGCGTGAGGCATCCTCTGACCTTCACGGAGAGTCTGTGAAGGAGGAGCCGTTAGCCGCATTCGATGGATGAGCAAACCAGCGCCCAGAAATCCCTATCAGCGTGACAGCACCTGCTTCTAGGAGGTGAGAGGGCTACGGCCCGGCTGCACCCAGAGTGCTGGGCCTGGACGCTGGGCTGTGGTCAGGCTGCTGAAGTAGGCTGAGAGCCCAGACTTTGGTGTTGAGTCTCACTCTGCTGCTTTCTTGGATATGTGACCTTGGGTGCTTCAGGTCACCTCGCCAAGCCTCATAGTAGAGGACCTTCTAGTTGCAAGTGACAGAGAAATCCAAAACACACAGGCTTATGCATTGAAGGGGCTCCTCTGGCTCATGGAACTGAAAAGTATAGGGGTGACTAGCTTCAGGAATGGCTGGATCCAGGAGTTCAATTTATCTAATGGGTTTGGACTTTTCAACCCTCACGCTGTTTTCTCTCTACTGTCTTCATGGTGGCCTTCTCCACGTGGGTGCCTGGCATGTCGGGAGTATTCCCCAACCCTGCGACGGGCCGGCTTGCAGGGCCAGGCTGTGGCGAGCCGCATGCTGTTTCTGTCCTGGGATGTTGACAGTGCCCTGGGGGAAATGGGACAGGAAAAGAGGAAGTTACGACACAGGCAATCAGAGCTGAGCAGGGGTGAGCTCCAAGGCCTGTGGGAGCCCAGCGGAGGAGTGTCAGAGTTTACATCCGGACAGGTTCCCCAAAGGCTTCCTGGAAGAGGTGGCAGCTTCCAGGAAGACTTCGAGGTCTTGGAGTTGGCCTGGGGAATGAGAAGTGAGGGAGCAGATGCCCTGGGGTCCAGTCTGGGGCTCAGGTCATCTCAGGATCCGCACACGGTGGGACTGACCTGGCTGTGCTGGGTTCTTGGAGCCCCTGCCCAGGCTCAGAGGTCAGGATGTCTGGGGGGTGGCGGTGAGGGAGCGACAGGGCCTGCGTTTGGGTGATAGGTGGCCCGGCTTCTAGGCTGTGAGAACAAGAAAGAAAGAGCACTTAGTGAGCACCTACTGTGTGCCCGTAACTTTCCATCTGGCCTCGTTCTGGCCACACAACAGCCCCTGGAAGCTCGTCATCCCCTCTTTGCAGAGGATGAACCGGGGGCTTGATTAGAACAAGCCTTTTCTAAATAAGCCCATCAGTCCTATTTCCCTGCAAAGTTAGAAGGTGCTACTCACCTGTTGGCTGGGCTCAGCGGCCTCTGCTCTGCCATCAAGAGGCTGCAGGGCTGCCCCGTGGCAGGGTCGCATGGGGAAGTCACCGTGTTCAAAGCGGTTGTGTGTTGAAACACCTTCCCAGAAGACTAACCACCAGGCCTCCCCTCACACTGGCAGCAAACACGGTAAATCTGAAACCTCATGCCTGCAAAACAGGGGCGCGTCAGAGCCAGAGGCCAGGTGTGAATTGTGAAGCCAGAGACCCCCAACGCCGCAGTGGGTATGGACGGCCACCCACTCCGGGCAGCCAGGAAACCAGCTTGGTTCTGAGCTTTAAGCGGCGAATTTTTAAACCCCTTCTAAACTGATCCTCAAGTGTGTTCACGGGCGGCTGAGGTAGGCCAGGGTGGGAGCAGGAAGATGGAGGGTCAGATCCCAGCTCCCCCTTCGGCTGCTGTGACTCCTTGGGCAGCCCCCTGTGCCTCTCTGAGCCTCAGTTTCCTCCTCAGCAAAATGAGGGTAGCATTTCACAAGGTGAGGATTAAATAACATTATACTTGGGCATGTCCATGTATGATGACATAGCAGTGGCTGCATAAAGGTCAGTGATTACATTGAGTAAAAACTACTGTTCTCAGTTTGACTGTAACATTTTTTAAATTGTCGTTTTTGCAACCATGGATTTGAGACAAATGGGAAATTGTTTGGTTCCGGGTATATGCCCCCTGAGGGCAGGCACCAGGCCAGTGAGACCTGAAGTTCAGGAAATGCACTTGGTGACTCAAGAGCAGATTTTGAACTTGTCAAGTCCCAAATCAATCCAGGGTGTTCTTTTCCTGAAAGATCCAGTGAGACAAAAGAAAAACACTAGTGGACTTTGCCCGAGGGATATAATCAAGCGTGGCAGCAGGCCAGAGCTGGATGGCAGTGGCTCTTCGGGGGTAGGGGGGTAGCATGTAGGAGAGGTTTTCAGGGAAGCAGAGGCACCTGAGCTGGGTCTGGAGTGTGAGTAGAACTGGGCAGGTAGAGAGGGAGGAGATGGTGGGTGGAATCTGTAGGTCGAGTCCCCGTGTGTTTGGGGAGCAGCAGTCAGAGTTGGGTCTGGAAGGGATGAGGGCCAGATTGGGGCCAGAAAGGAAGGCAGGTGGGCCGCGAGCCCGGAGTTGCTGTGCTCTCTCTGTGGGCACAGAGGCGCCATCAGGGCTTTTGAGCAGGGAGGTTAGATTAAGCAGTATTCTTTCGGTGGCAAGTGATAAAAGCAAACAAACAAAAACCCAGACTGGCTGAAGCTGAAGGCTGAATTTAGTGCCTTCTACTTCTGAAACAGACAGGGCTTTAGGTACAGTTTGATTCAGAAGCTCAAGCTATTTGTCAGAGACACTGGTGTCTTTTTCTCTTCTTTCCTGACTTCATTCCCAGGCAGTATCTCTGCTCGTGACGGGACTGACAGCTCCAGGTTTACAGTAGTCTGACAGCTAATGATCCCAATAGAAATGGTTCCAACAAACTCCCAGTACAGGCTTGGGTCACATGCCCATCCCTGGACCAGTCACTTTGGTAAGGGGGCGGAATACCGTCAAGTTAGGGACAGAGTCCATTGACACAAATTAGATAGACTAAGAGTGGAGGAGGGGGATCCCCCAGAGAAAAGTGGGGTGCCGTACTGGAAGTGAGCTGGGAGGCTGGGCAGGCACAGACATCCAGCCTCCTTATCAGTGATCTGATGAGACCCTCCAGGCGCTGTGCTCGGTGCCTTGACCTGCACCATCCCTTCCTGTCAGTACCACAGGCTAGGGTTTCTTATGATCCCCATTTTGCAGGTGAGAAAACCAAGGCTTAGGGAGATAGTTACGTGCCCAAGTTCACATCGTTAACAAATGGCCTCGCACCTCAAATCATCCTGACCCCGAAGCCCAGGCTCTGAACCATTTGCTCCACTGCCTCATGGTTATCAGACCTGCGTTTGAAGAAGATGCCTCAGGACCTCAGATGGAGGATGGATTGCAGGGGGGACCGGAGGCAGAGGACGGGCAGGAGGCTGGTGCCACGCAGGCAGAGAGGAGGGCAGCCCCGAGGGATACAGCTACGGGGCATCTCAGCCCCTTGGTCCCAAAACACTGCCAGCCCAGCTTTCCTGTGATGTTTCCTGAAGTAGAGAAAATATACAGTAATATGTGAGTATGTATGCACACACATACATATATGTGTGTATTCATTACTCTGCCTCCTGGTTTCGGATTGGGGCGATCTTAGCAGGAGGGCATGAGGTGTGAGGCTCTGGGGCTGGAGGCTGGCTTTATGCTCCTGCTGTGGGCACAGGGGCACTTCCGGGGCAGTTTCCGGAGGAGGTGGTCAAAGGGAGGTGACCACCCACCTGGCATAGGGCCAGGGTGGGGAGTGGGCGGGATGGGGAAACAGCTGCTCCTCACTTCCCTTTTCAGCCCTAAGACTTCCCAGGAGACAGTCCCGCCTCCCTGATGACATCACACTAGGTCAGAGGTCATCCTGCCCACACCTTCCTCGCACAAAGAGGAAACCGAGGCATTGGGGGCACAGCGTGTTCTGCCTTGCTGTCGCCACTTGGGGAAGTCTGGTGGCGTGAGTACCAGCCCTAGATGGCCTGCTGCCTTGCTTTGTGACCTAGGGCAAGCCACAGAGCTGCTCTGGGCCTCAGTTATATCTGCAAAATGGACCTACTATTACCTCTCAGAGTGGGTAAATGAGAAAACCTTGAAAGGACCGGGTGTAGTGCCAGACACTTCACAGGTGTCAGTGAATGTTGGCTGTGACGATTCCTTCCTTTGCATGGTGAACTCAGAGGGACGAACAGCTATAGATCCCGGGAAGCTGGGCCCAAGATCCAGCTCTGCCGTCCAGGCTGTATGGCCTTGGGCAAGTCACCTCATTTCTCTGGGCCTCAGTTGCTTTATCTGGAAAATGGCTTTCGAATCACCACCTCAGGGGTCACTGAGCGGATTGCTGGAATACCCTGTCCACGGGATGGGATTTTCTGGGGTGTCTCTTTCCCACTGGGCGGTTGACGTCCCCTCCCCGACGCCTTCCCTTCCTGCCCTGGGAGGGGATCAAGTGAGTTACTCTGTTGGTAGATCTTTCAGCTGAGCACCTGCAGTGTGCCAGGCAGCGCCCAAGCGATGAGGAGGTCGGACCGTGATCCCTGGCGTCCCCTCTCCCAGGTGGCAGCTGGCCCCCAGCTGGTGCCGCCACTGCTCTATGATCTGGTGGGCCAGTTATAGGAGAAGGGACCCCATCGCGCCTGCCTCTGGATGCTGGATGGCCGCTGAAGGCGGAGTCCTTTGCTGACAGCTCCCCGGGCCTCTTCTGGGGGTCCACGTGCCCCCATCCTCATTGCATCGGGCTGGGTCGGTATCCCCGCCCCCGGTGTGGCAGTGTCCTGCTGCCTTCCCCTGTGGCCCCAGTTGGGAGCTGGAGGAATGTCTGCAGGGTGTCCCCTGCCCGGAGCGTGGAGGCGTTTGGATCCAGAAGCCAGATCTGGAGGAGGGCACGTACAGGCGGGGTGACTCAGACAAGCGCTTTTGCTCCCGAGTCTGTTTCCTCCCCTGTAAGAGGGGAGAAAGACACCCCCCCACGGCAAGGGCTTTGTAACCTTGTCCCGTAAACGCCCCAGGAGAGGCTGGGCGGCAGGGCACTGCCGACCCAAAAGCCCTCTGCACTTCGGCCAGTCAGGCCGATCAGAGCCCAGCTCGGTGCAGGGTGCAGGCGTCTCCCAAAGGCTGCCTCCCTTAGCCCCGCTCAGGACTCTGTTCTGTTTAAAGGGCACATAAGTTCCCCTGGGGCCCGGGACACCGCTTGTGGGTCCCCCACCCCTCCCCGGAACGCTTTAGGTCCCTGGGTCTGCCTTCTGGGGCGTGGGCTGGGCCCTGAGCTGTGACCACCCCCCCACCCCTGGGCAGCCACACTAGTGATGGACGTGCCATTTCCTGTTTCACTTAGCGTTTGCTGTGTAACAAACCACCCCAAATGTCGTGGCTGCAACAGCAGTGTGTGACTGTGCCAGCTAGAACCCGGGCCGCCCTGCTGGTCCCCCTGGGCTCAGCAGAAGGTGCCAGGTGGCCCCACTCACATGGCTGCAGTTGGTGCTGGGGCACCTCAGTTTCTCCACCCCACCCCCCGGCAGTTTGGCCCCCAGTGGGCAGCCAGTGGCCATGGCATCTGAGGGCAGCGTTCCAAGGGGGCGAAGGTGGAGCCTCAAGTCTCTTGAGGTGCAGCCTCGGAACTCAGACAACCATCCCTCCCGCCACATTCTGTTGTGCAATGAAAGTCCCATGGCCAGGGGGAGGGGAGACGGACCCCACCTGTGGGAGGAGGAGGAGGGGACGAGTCCCAGAGCTGAGGGGCCTGGGTACCGGGATGCAGGGAATCTTTGGCCATATTTTGCAGTCACAGAGTATGCGTCATTAGGATTTTGCCAGGTTCTTACCTTACAAGGGTTGGGGTCAGGGTAGCAAGTTCTAAAGTCATTGGATACGAAGCCAAAACTTACCCGGTAGAACTACCCTTGAAGACCCCTGACGTTGCCATGGCGTGCAGAGCCCCTGGTTCAGCACCCACCCTGCACGGAGCTCCGTGCCCACTGAGCAGGCGAGTCCCTGAAGCAGGCCAGATGCGGGGGTGAGGCTTGCCCAGGCACTCCAGGCTTTGCTGTGGGGGGGGACCCTCAGATCCCGGCTGGGAATGGAGGGGGTCTCAACCGGCCGGCTCACCTTCTCCGTCGGCTCCGTGCTGTGTTTCCGTTAAGCCTCTAGAAGCTGCACTGCCCGGGACAGAGGCCGCTGGCCATAGATGGCTATTTAAATGTCAACTACTGAAAATAATGCAAATTTTAAAGAAGTCAGCTCCCCAGCTAGCCCCATTCTGAGTGCTCAGTGACCACATGGCTGAGAAGTGGAGAGCCAGGAGTCAGCTGGCCCCAGCCAGCCCCCTTCACCCAGCCCTCACCTTCATGGTCACCCAGGCCCGGTGCTAACCGCTTGAGACTCAAAGTGACTCGGCCCCATCCCGGTCACCGCCCTCTAGAGGCTCCCGACCCGCTGGGAGCAGGCGGGCTGGGGAACCGCAGTGCCGGAGCGGGAACTGGGCGGCCAGGCCCCCGGAGACTTGCTGAGGTGGGGACCCTAGGGCCTACCCCTCGCCGCTCCAGCCCTGTCCTCCCCGCCACGAAGCAGCGGCGTAGGGAGTTGGGATGGCTCCACGTGCACCTGCCAGGCTTCTCTGGTAAAGGGAGGGTGCCATTGCATCACCCCAAATCCCACACATACCCCCCCCGCCGACCAGTGCACACGAGGGTTAGTATCCGTGGCTGAAAAATCACAGCCACTGAGAACGCATTTTAGATGAATGTGAAGTCTATGAATTTTATTCATCGCACAGCATCTGTTTTGGTTTGAAAGATGTTAATGTGTGAAACCTAGTATTTGTTTGGTCTACCAGCAGCATATAGGGGATGCAAGAACCCCTAAAATAATTCAGGGGCTCCCAGCCTGGGAATCGGTGGAATCGCCAGGAATGGAATGGGTAGTGCCCGGGCGGTGGAGGGGTGTGTGGGGGAGTACCTAGACATGGGATGAGCAGGGACACCCGCTGTGGGAGATGTGTTCACAACTGCATCAGCGCCTTTTCTCCTTTGGGGGCCATGGATTTATTCTCAGGGGTATTCAAGTTCCACTCAGTAATATTTTTACATGTGGATTCATTACGAGTTATTTTGTAACAATTTCAATCTTGAAGAAGGCCTGTAAGAATTAAAAAAAAAAAGAATTCTCCCGTGTACCCTTCACCCAACTTCATCAGAAGTAACATTTCACCAAATTTCAGTCTCTCACGAAAACATTTTTTTCTCCCAGAACTATTTGAGAGGTCATTGCAAACATGCAACCTGATGACTCCTACTCCTAAATGATACTTCAGCATGTTTCCTGAGAGCAAGGACACTCTCTTACATATCTGCGGTCTGATAGCCAAATTCATGAAACTTAACATGGTCACAGTACTAGGATCTAAAGTACAATTTAGGGACTTCCCTGGCGGTCCAGTGGTTAAGACACCGAGCTTCCGATGCTGGGGGTGGTGGTTCGATCCCTGGTCAGGGAACTAAGATCCCACATGCCACAGGGTGTGTCCAAAAAGTAAAAAATTAATAAATAAAATAAAATACAATTTAGCATTGCATTTAACCAGTTATCCCACTGATGTCCTTTATGTCACGTTTTTCGCCAAGCCGGAGTCTTACATTGCATTTAGTCATCATGGGTTTTCTTGAAGCTTTACCAAGGTTTACTTTGTATCATAAAATTCACTTGTGTTAAGTGTGCAATTTAATGATGATTAGTATACTTACAGAGCTGTGTAATCGTCACCATAATTTTAAATCATTTCAAATCATCTTGAAAAGAAATCTTGTGTCTATTTTCTATCACTCTTTTGTCCCACCCCAACCCCCGAAAAGACACTCATCTACTTTCTGTCAATAAACTTGCCTTTCTGAGCATTTCATATAAATGGAATCGTATAGTAAATGACCTTTTGTGACTGGCTTCTTGCACTTAGTCTAATGTTTCAAGGATCAGGCATGCTGTAGCAGGTGTTGGAACTTCATTCCTTTTTTTTGCTGATTAAGACTCCGTCGTATAGATAGACCACGTTTAGTTTATCTACTGTCCTCAGTTGATGGACATTTGGGTTGTTTCCCCAGTTGATGGACATTTAGGTTGTTTCCCCAGTTGATGGACATTTAGGTTGTTTCCCCAGTTGATGGGTATTTGGGCTGTTTCTACTTTTTGGCTATTACGAATATACTGCTAGGGATATTCACATACAAGTTTTTATGTGGACATATATTATCATTTTTCTTGAGTAGATACCAAGGAGTGAAATTGCCAGGTCAGATATTAACTCTATGTTTAACTATTTTAAAAACACACAACTGTTTTCCAAAGTGGCTGCACCGTTTTTCATTCCCACCAGCACACTATGAGGGTTCCAGTTACTCCAGACCACCTGGACGGCTCTCTAAAAACTGAGTTCTGTCTGCTGTCTGGTTTCTGCGGCTGCCTTTCCTATTCTGTTTTTGAACACGTGGTCTTCAAGGGACCCTCCAGTGTGGTCTCATTTAACTCTGGATGCAGTGTTCCCTAAAGTGGGGTCTGATGAACGTTGCAAACTGTATTCTTAGGGGTCCACCAGTTCTTAAGTTTGAGAAACCCTTAATATAGAGCCATCTCTCAGACGGGAAAGTAGAGGCCCTTATAGAGAAAGTGATGTGTCCAAAACCGTGCATCTGTGAGTGCCTGCAAGCCAGCACGGAGGCCGCGTGGAGTAAATAAGAGACACTTAGGAAGTCGTTCAGCACCCGCCCAGTTTTCTCACCTGTAAAATGGAGGGGGCGTCACCCATCTCTAGAAACAGGAGCAACAGAGACAGTGGGGGTAAAGAGCCCAGCTCAGCGCCTGCCTGACGCAGAGTGGACACGTGTGCCCACCACCTGGGCTTGCACCCGGCTCCCTCCTCCACAGCACCTCCTCTCCCCAACAGAGCAGCCCCGAGGGCCGGCTCCCGGCTCCAGCTGTCCCTCCCCCTCACGCACCCCACCTGTCTCCAGTGCTTAGCCACTTACTGGGCACGGCTCTGTCGCAGGCCCTGTACTGATGCTGGCAAAACAGAGATGATTCCTACTCCATCCCCGCCCTCGGGGACTTTGGGCAATGAATAGACTCATTAGCTGATGATAACAGGACAGTGTGGCAGTGGTTATTTTTATAATCAATAGCTAACGGTTATTGAATTTCTCCTCTGTGCCTGGTCCTGTTCTAAGAACTGTGTCAGGATGTACAGGGCATTGTGCGAGCCAAGATGTGTAGAGGAGGTGACATTTTTGCAGCTGGATCTTAAGGATGGGTTTGGACTTGAGCTAACAGGGAAAAAGCACTCTTTAGGAATTTTTACTAATTTGGTGGGTGAAAATGGTATCTCATTATTATGGTATGCGATTCTTTATCAGTAAGGTTATATATCTTTTGGTATGTTTATAGGCCATTTGTATTTCTTCTTCTCTGAGCTACCTAGTTAAATCAGCTGGACACTTATTTTCATGGTTTTCTTACTGGTTTGTTAGAACTCTTTGTATATTGATGAACCAAAGGGCATAGTATGTGCAAATACTCAGTGTTGTGAAACAGCGTGGCATACACAAGACATTAAGTGTAGCTTGACTTTGGGGGAAGCAGCTGAAGACGGGGGGTGGTGGGCAGGGAGGCAGAAACTAGTTCTGGTGCTGAACTGGGAGCTTAGACTTTATCCTCCAGGTCATGGGGAGCCTTAGAAGGGTTTTGAACAGGGAAGGGATGTGATTGAAGCTGTATTTTTTTTAAATAAATTTATTTATTTATTTTATTTATCTTTGGCTGCGTTGGGTCTTCGTTGCTGTGCGCGGGCTTTCTCTAGTTGCGGCGAGCGGGGGCTACTCTTCATTGTAGTGCGCGGGCTTCTCATTGTGGTGGCTTCTCATTGCGGACCACGGGCTCTAGGTGCATGGGCTTCGGTAGGTGTGCCACACAGGCTCAGTAGTTGTGGCTCGCAGGCTCTAAAGCGCAGCCCCAGTAGTTGTGGCACCCGGGCTTAGTTGCTCCGCGGCATGTGGGATCTTCCTGGACCAGGGCTCGAACCCGTGTCCCCTTCATTGGCAGGCGGTTCTTAACCACTGCGCCACCAGGGAAGCCCTGAAGCTGTATTTTTGAAAGTTGCTTTAAATAAGGGACAGTTGTGGTTGGAGGGATGGCCTAGAAGGATAAATTGAGGCCAGAAAGTGCAGAACCGTGAATGTCCTGCTGAGGAGCGTCAGTTTGGTTTGCTGGGCAATGGGGAACGTTCTGGGTAACAACTGGGGGTGGAGAGAGGAAGGGGGCAGGATCAAGGCCATGGCTGATCCCCGGTGGGGTTAGTGGTTCAGTCTCCCTGCAGGAGGCTTTGCCCCCACTGACGTCTCCTTCCCACATGGGTGCCCAGTGCTGGGTCATCTCTTCCTGCTCCGAGGAACTGATCTCCAACCAGACAGACGGGACTGTTGCCAGGGCTGATCTGGAGAGGAAAGATGAACCAGGAGTTTCCAGGCAGGGCGCTGCGGGTGGGAGAAGGAAAAGGGAAGAGCATGGTGGCCAGCCTGCAGGGGGCTCAGAAGTCATGCATTCCACAGGCCAAGGAAGCTGACCCTCGGCTTCCACTCCCACAGCCCAAGGCCAGGAAGCCCCACCTCCCGGCAGCATTCCACATCAGGTTGGCCCTTCCAGTGAGAAGGTTCTCGGTCTGGTCTGACGTCAGAGCTGCACGGAGCCTTGGCACTTGCCTTATCTCAGGCTTCCTGCCTGCTCGATTGAGGGGACCTCGAGGCTCAGAGGAAGACGATCCTCCCACAGTCACATAGGGAGTTAGCCCCAGCCCGAGTCAGAGCAGGCCTCCCAACTACGTGTGCAGTCTCAGAAATGATTCTTTTTTAAACATAATTTTTTTAAACAGTAGTACATGCAGAAGGCGCAGAAAATATTTAAATGGAACATTTCAGTGAAAAGCCATTCTCCTTCCCACCCTGGCCCCCAATTCTCCACACCCTTCCCCAGGGCACCACTGTACCAGTTTTTTAAGCATCTTTGTCAGAGATAACACATCCACACACCAGCAGGTACCCTATACCCTGCTCTTCTTTTACATAAAAAGTAACACACCATACCCTGTACTGCACCTTGCTTTTTCCACTTACAAAAATACCTTGGAGATTGTTCCTTGTCCATCATGTACAGAAGCTGCATCCTTTTTGTGTGTGTGTGCGGTACGCGGGCCTCTCACTGTTGTGGCCTCTCCCATTGCGGAGCACAGGCTCCGGACGCGCAGGCTCAGCGGCCATGGCTCACGGGCCCAGCTGCTCCGCGGCACGCGGGATCCTCCTGCACCGGGGCACGAACCTGTGTCCCCTGCATCGGCAGGCAGACTCTCAACCACTGCGCCACCAGGGAAGCCCTGTCCCCTGCATTTTTCAGCAGAAATGCCTCCTGGAGATATTCCCGTGAAGTCCCGGCCTGTGGGTGTGTTCATGCCGGCTCTCCCTCCCCCAGTGTTGGACACCAGAGGTGTCTCTCTCCTTAGTTTGCTGACTGACACAGAGTGCTGTGTGCACTGCCCTTGCGTCTTTATGCCAGCATGCTGGATGGCTTTGCCAGATCAGCCTTCAAAAACAGGTCGCCCCATCTTGCACCTCACCCTCCAGTACTTTGGGTGCATTCATCTCCTCCCACCTTCAACAGCAAAAGCATCATCATACTTGTTCTTTTCTGCCAACTTGGTAGACACAAAAAATGACAAGCATTCTGTGTTTCACTTTGTATTTCTTCAATGTGCATTTAATTACAAGTGAGATTGAGTATCTTTCCCTGAGCTGCTTGTTTCTATCCTCTGTTCTTTTTTCTAAGTGGTTAGTCATCTTTTTCCTATAGCTTTGAAAGAGCTTTTTACGTATCTGGGAAAGTAACTTTCATCTCATTTTCCACAATTAATTTCTGTCATATGTGCTGCAGATATTCTTTTTAAGTTTACCCTTTGTCTTTTTTGACTTTGTAGTATGTTTTATTCCATTTAGAAGTTTTCATTTCTATATAAATTTATCAGTATTTTCCTCCATAGCTTCTGGGAATCCAAATATTTATACAACCTTTTCACACATTATCACAGTTGATCCTCAGAGCAGCCTTTGAAAGGAGGCAAGGTGAGGGTTTTTATCATCAGGTCTGTTTTACAGATGAATTCACATGAGGCTCAGAAAGGTGGTGGGACCTGCCCAGGCTGAACAGATTCTAAAACCCTTGCTCTTCCCAGGTCCCTCACCTGCCTTCCTACCAGCCAGGTAGCTCACTCCTGGCACTGACAACAAAAGGATGTAGCTTCTCTAGGAAAGCATTTTTAATTATTAAAACTACAAGAATCTTTCCTTTAAGAGCTCTTTTTTTTTTAAAGTTTTTGAAATTATAAAATTAGTTCATAGGTTTTAAAAACAAAGCAAAATGTCCAATGATACAGGAGAGTGTAACACAGGGTTTTGGGCAGGGGGGGGCTCATGCCTTGCCCTGAAAGCCCATCCCCCAGGGGGACCACTGTCCTGTTTCCTGTGAGCACCAGTGGTGAGGAAGACCCACCGGGAGCTGGACTGTTCCTTATCCGTCTCTGCCCATCACCAGTGCATTGTATATTCCAGGAGCAGCTCAGGTGCTCATAAATGCTGCGAGACGAGACTGAGGTGGTCAGGCACCCCCCTTAGCTTACACTCTGCAGCCCCACAGGCCTGTGTTCAAATCCCAGCTCAGCCACTTAGCCAGCCATGTGAGTGTGGGCAGTTGACTTACCTTCTCTGTGCTGCGCTGTCCTTGTCTCTGAAATTGGGATAATAGTTTACACCTCAAGTAAATGAAATTAACCTCTTAAAAGTGCTGAACAGAATGTCCACCTCTTACCTCTGATCTGCCTGTTCCTTGGGGGATCCACTGCCTACTCTCACCTGGCCCCAATATCCAGGGTCGTGACATTTCAGAGTGGAAATTCAGGCTCCCTCCCCCCTCCAGAAGCGCAGAGAGGGGAAGTGCCTTGCCCAAGGTCACATAGCCCACAGACGGCAGAGCCCGCAGAGACTCCAGTCTCCTGACTCATTACATCACTCGCCAGGCTGGACCACTGCGGCCCGTCCCCCGGCCTCCTGTCTCGCCCCTTCTGGCCACCAGGGGGCGCGCCCTAACCCAGCCCAGACTGCGGCTGCCCTTGCTCCCACCTGGTGGGGGTCTCCCGGCTGCCCACGAAAGGAAGCGTTCCTTAATCTGGTGTTCAGGGCTGTCAGAATCTCCCTACAGACCGCGCAGCGCGCCTTCCTCTGCTTGCTTGTTCCTTGGGTACAGCCTTCCTGGAGTGCCCTCCCCCTGCCTGCCCCTTCCAGGCCAGGCCTTTCCTGCCTACTCCACTCCTTCCCCACGGACTGGCCCCTCTCCAAGGCCGTGCCGCCCCACCGAGGCCCGTCCCCAGCGCTCAGTGGGTGCCGAGTCCATGTTTGCTGTAGGGTAAGGGGCGGCGCCGGCAGGCCCGGACCCCCCTCCCCAAACTGCCAGGAGCGCGCGCCCTGGAGGGGACACAGAGCCCACCACCGCGCTGTGCGATTCTGGGCCAGTGGCTGCTGCTTTCTGGGCCTCGGTCTTCTCATCTGAGAACTGGGGAGGCTTCGGGGAGGGGGCTGGGCATGGCCGGCGGGGACCGCAGTTCTCCGTGGGAGGGGCTTGCGGCTGCGGCTCCCAGGTGTTTACCTAGGGGGTCTCGGGGAGTCTGAGCGAAAGGCCGGGGCCCCAGCGCCCCTCCGCCGCGCTTGGCTGTGCGGACCCCGCTCCCAGGCCCATCCCCTCGGCGGCCCCACCGACCCGGGCGCCCTCAACTGGCCGGGGTTCGGATGACGTCGGCGGCCGGGGCGGCACCCGTCCCCGCGCCCACACCCCTGTCCGGGGAAACTGAGGCTGGGCGCGGAGAGGCGGCGCACGCCAGGGTCACTGCGCGGAGGCAGGCCGGCTGGCCGGCGGCGCTCGGGTGCGGGCTCGGGCTCGGGCTCGGGCTCCGGCCCCGGCTCGGGCTGGGGCTCCCGCGCGTCCGCCCCCCCGCGCCGCGCGCCCGCCCGCGCTCCTGCCCGCCGCGGGGACGGCGGGGACGGCGCGCGCTCGGAGGCTGCGGGCGGCCCCGCGAGGTAGGAGGCGGGCCGGCGGGGGACGCGCGCGGCAGCGGGCGGGGCGGCCGGGGCCGGGGGCCGGGGGCCGGGGGCCGGGGGCCAGGCCGGGGGTCGGCGGGGACCGCGGTGCACCGACGCGCGAGCGGCTTTCGGGAACCGGGCGGGGGCGGCGGGTGGCTTTGCGGAGCTGGGCCCGGGACGAGGGCCGAGGCCGCAGTCGCGGGGACGCGGCGGGCCCCTGGGTTGCAGGGTCGGGCACCCGCGGCGCCGGGCTCGCGGGGATGGGGCGGGGGCGGGGGCGGCGGCGCCGGGCTTTCGGAACCGGGGCTCTGCGGTGTCGCTCCCTGGGTCGCAGGAGATGGAGCCTCCGCGGCTCTGCGGATCGCTCCTCCAAAACCTTGCGGACGTGGAAGGAGCGATCTGTGCGGAGGGGGGCTGAGGGTCTCCGCGTCTATACTAGCTGGCTGCCTGGGCTGGGAAACGTGAACCCAGGTCGCGAGGGTCGCAGGGGGAAGCTGCCCGTCCCCCCAGACACACACTCTTTCCCTTTTCTCCCCCCTCCGCCGTGCTCCCGCCTCTCCGCGGAGAAATCCTGCCGCGGGTCCAGGGTCCGGAGCCTGCGGGCGGGAGGTTGAGGCATCTCAGGAATTCGCTGTGAGCCAGTTAGACGCTCTTGGGGTGGGCTGGATGGCTGGCCCCGAATTCAGCCCTGCCCTGACCCCTTTCGTGACCTTGGGCAGCCCCTCCTCCCACTACCACGTGGGCAAGAGGCTGGCTGGTAGTCTTGGGGACCCTCTGGGTCAGACCCCCAGTGGGAGAGGAGTCGGTTTAAGGGACTGTGCCTGGGGGCTGGAAGAGCCCCTGCGATCTCCGGACCCAGTCCCAAATGGGGCAGGAGGCAGCAGGAGTCTGAGAAGTGACGATGGGGCTGTCGCAGGTATCAGGACACTCTGTTCCACCTGCCAGCCTTGGGGGGAGCCCTCATGGACCAGGGGGCTCTGAGTGCGGGAAAGCCCTGCCCTGCCCAAACTAGCTGCCCCTGGGCTGTGAGGAGGCAGGGCCGGTTGCCAGAGGTGTGGCCAGGCTGTCCCCCTGCCCCCCACAGTCATGGGGACACCCCCCTCCCAAGTTTCTGCCACGCAGTTGCCCCTTTAAATTGCTAAGCTCTCGGCTGTCACAGCTGATCTGTTTCCAGAGCAAACGGAGCAGAAAGATGACAGTGGGTGTCCCCTCCCCCGGGCCTGTCCGAGAGAGGAGGCTTGCAGGCCAGCGGTCCCCTCTGCCTGGTCAGCTTTGTGCGTTTAGCTCTGGGCGTGCTCCATCATGGGGTGGGTGTGGGGCACTTGCTCTGCACTGGGGAGCCCCTGCTCCGCTCGGTGGTCAGGCACCACCAGACAGCGTGCGTGCCAGCCTGCACAGCCCCTGGGAGCAACTCGGAACGAAGGTGACCTCTGGTCACCCTTCCCTGCCCCCAGCTCTATGCCTGGCTCCTCCCTTGGGCTGGCACGGTGGCCAAGCCTCTGAAACCATGTGTGGCCAGAGATCCCATGTGCAGCAGTTGGGTTTGAAAGGAGAGAAAAGCAGCAGCCCCAGATGCCCCAGAGACAGGAAAGGATAAACCAAGAGGTGTTCGGGGTGCCACAATGCCACGGCCCAGCATCAGCTCTGGATGGAGCATCTGGGGGCCAATCTCCTATTAGAGATGGAGAAACTGAGGCTAGAGAGAGGCAGGGACACGTCCAAGGTCACACAGCACCCCAGTGTCCCCAGCTCTCCAGCAGTCTAGCCATCCCTGGGGAGCTGCTGCCTGGGGAAGGCTCAGAGGACTCGGTGTTCCCCCCAGAGGTCCCTGCAGTGGAGGGACAAAGAAGGGGGACCCTGGCTCCCACAGAGGTTGCAGACATTAAGTAATCTTGAGTCTCGTGAGTAGAGTTGCCACCCTCTCCCGTGGCTGCCTGCCCTTCCAGCACTTCTCTGCTCACCCGTGGCTGCCAGCCCCACAACGACACCGTGATCTCAGTCATGCCCCTGCCCCATCGTGCAGAGGGGTTGCCAAGGCCAAGCCAGCACTGGGACCCTCTGTGTCCTCAGCTTTCCTCCAACCAGTGTTCTAACTGCTGGGGTGCTAAGCACCTAGGCGTCCCTAGAAGAGCACAACCATCCTTTGTTCTCGTAGTAAGCTCCCCGTCACTGGGGCGTGCAAGCTGGAGCTGAATACTCATTGGTTAGGGAGGCTATGAATTTGGCCTCTGGTGGGAGGGTTGACCAGATGTCTCATCACCCCCCCACCCCGTCCCTCATAATTAGGGGGTAGGGAATGGGGTTGCTTGCACCGATCAGGAGATGATGTTTCTTGCATGAAAGAGGCCGGGTGAAGGCACTGGGGCAGGTCCCTGTATGAGGCCCAGGGTTCCACCTACGGCCATTGCTCAGACCTGATGTCCACACTGTGAAGTGTGACTCAGACCCGCTTCTGGGGGCAGCATCTTCCAGTGCCTGCTGCCTTCCCGCTGGGCCCGGCCTTCAGCCTTGCCCGTCCTGGCTCCTGCAGGTATGCCCACCCCACCTGCGCCACCCAGAAACCTTTGCTCAGCCTTCACCCATTGGTGTCACCTCTTCAGCAAAATCTGCCTAGAGTCTCTGTGTCTGCCTCCCCTGGGGGTCCCATTGTCACTGAACTGGGTGGGGGGACAGTGTGCAGGGACATAGGTAGGCCTGACTGCAGGACACCCGCCGCCGCCCCCCCCCCGCCACTGCCTGAGCTCTTCAGTGGCCCTACCCCACAAGTGCCGGCTTGGAAAGGCAGGGTGCAGGCAGCCAAGTTCTCGGTGACTCTTCGAAGAACTGAGTGTATGTGGCCTCCTGATCCAGTACGATTACAGTTCACACCCAGCAAGCATCTTTTAAGCATCTACTCTGTGCGCGACCTTGTCACGGCGTCTCACTTGTGTCAGCCCATTTCATCTTCGAAACCAGAAACCCATCTGCTAATGTGTATGAAGGCTTTAGAAGTGTAATATCAAAACAATGATGTCAGCTGCACGGGCCAGTGGGACCCACTGAGAATGCTGCACACCCCCGCCCGCCGCTGGGCGGAGTCTTTTCCGTGACTTGGGCCCTAGTGTCCTGACAGCTTGGCAGTTTGCGCACCCAGATGGCCTGGGGAGGCACGGGGGCTTAGGGTGCTCAGAGGGGACTGACCCCATGAATCCATGTGGGCTGTGTGGACGGAGATAGGAAGGCTTGTAAAGGGGTCCTGTGACCAGGTACATGCGTTTGGGCCTTATCGGCTGCCTCTTTAGAAGGAAGTCCTGTCGGGATGACAGTCTCGGTCCTCCACCAGACTGAATTCCCTGAGGGCGGAACAGTGGCTGAGGCACCTGCTGGTACCCAGCGCCAGGGGCTAATGTGAGTCTTTGTTGTGCTCAACTGAGGTGGATCTAAACAAGAAAAAAGGTAGTGAGTTGTCCTCATTGGAGGTATGCAAGCTGCGGCAGTGGAGAAGACTCCTGTGCCTCGGTTAGGCGAGATGCCCTGGAGGGCCATTTTAGCTCCAGGACTCCCAGAGCCAATGCCTTTTTTTTTTTTTTTTTTTTAATTACTATCTGAGGACTTAGTGAAAGCTATCAGGATGGTAATATAGGTTTGGAAAAATGCTCAGTGCCAGGCTGTTTTAATAAAGCCAATTGCCTCGGGGTATTATGGGAACACTCCATTATCCGGCTCCTCCAGATTCGGAAGTAGGACCAGGATTTGGACTTGGCCAAGGGCCCTGAGGATTTGGCGTGAAGCAGGAAGGAAATTGAGAGTCTTATGGCCAATCCAGGAGCACTGGGGTCACTGTCGGCCACACTAACTTGGGAAGCCCTGAGGTCAGAGCTGAACTCCTTGTTGCTTTGGGCAAGTCCCTTCCCCTCCCTGAGCTGAAGAAGTTTGAAAGAGTCCGGAAGGCACTTTGGAAATTGTAAGGATTGAGGGCCGGGAGGAGGGGCTGAAGCAGCAGATCCTGATTGTCTCAGGTGCATGGACCAGCGGAGGGCCAGCCTGCCACTGGGATGGGTTCCAGTCCCAGCTCTCAGCTCCCTAGCTTCCTGGACCTCCGTGAGCCTCAGTCTCCTCCTCTTTAAAATGGGAGTGATGACCGGGCCAACCTCCTAAGGCAGTTGCGACGGTAATTCTGGAAAGTGTGTCAATGTCATACAGCTAGTTTCCATTTTCTCCTTTGGGGATATTGAGAAGCCACTCAGTATTCCTAAGGCCTCAAAGTCCAAATAGAAATGCCAGCTCCGTTGATTTTCTCATTCAGCAAATATGTATGGAGCGCCTGTGATGATAGCACAGGAGCGACACAGACAAAACGCCTTGCCCTCCAGGAGCTTTGATTTCAGCAGCAGGAGACCCACAACAAAAAAGTAAACAAACGAAGAGAATTTCAGTGAGTGCTAAAAGGAATGAGTGTGCCCTGGTAGGTGTTAAAGGTGCTTAACAACGGAAAACCTCTTCCACTGTAAAGGGGGAGGAGAAGGAGTCCCCCTCACCCTGCCTGGGCTCCGGGAGACCGAGATTCCAGTCCTGGCCCTGCTGGCTTCCCACTTGCTGTGCAAACTTGGGCAGGTTCCTTCCTGTCTCTGATCCTCGGTTCTCGTTTGTGAAATGAGACAGCAGGTATGCCCCTCCAGCTGCGGCGCCCTGTGTGGCTGGGCTGTCTGCCCTGTGGTGCTGCACTGAAGTCTGCACTGCCGTCATAGCTGGGGTCCCTGCCTGTCCCCTCTGTGTGCCACACCACACGTACCTTTCTATTTTAGATGTGACAGGTAACCTGTCAAACAGAAAGGCGAAAAGATAGGCATGCAGCGGCTCCAGGAGAAATAAGAGGAACGCACACATTGTGAGACCACCACCCGGGCCCCGAGACGAAGCGCTGGCAGAAACCCCCTGCCCCACCCCGTGGGCTCCCCCTCACTGTTGGCCCCCAGGGATGCTCACCATCCTGACTTTTGTGATAATATGGTTCTTCCCGTCACTGTCTTACCACCTGTCCGAACACCTCTTTACCGCATGGCCTTGTTCTTATTTTTGACTCGTTTATACATAGACTTAAGCTGTAGATATTTCTTTGGGTCTGGCTTCTTCTTAAAGTCACGCGGAGCTGTTGCTTGTCCTCGTCACGGCTGTGTAGTATTCCGCTGCGTCGCTAGGCCACGGTTTATTATCCAGTCTCTGGTATGGACGCACAGGGTGTCTTCAGTTCGGGGCTGTGTTCTTGAACCTGCCCACGTGCTAGTGCACGTATGACCTTTCCAGCATCTGTCTGGACCTGGGCCACACAGGACGCACATGTTCAGTGTCATAGAGCAGACCAGCACTGTGATCCTTCCGTCCGGTCGCCCCCCGACTCCCAGTGGCACCACCTGTTGTCAGTCTCTGCCATTTTTGCTCTCCTGGTGGGTGTGTAATGGTTTTAATCTGCATTTCCCTGACTGCTGATGGGGTTGAGCATTTTTCGTATGGTTATTGGCCGTTTGGATCTCCTCCTCGGTGAGGTGACTGTTCAAGCTTCTTGCCTACCTTGGGCTGTCTTTTTCTTTTCTTGTTGATTTGGAGGAGTCTTTAGGTATTCCGGATTCCAGTCCTTTGTCAGTTGTATATGTTGTAAATATCTTGCATTTTTCACTTTTCCTGGGGTCTTGGAATGAACATCTTAATTTCACAGTTCTTAATTTCTATCAAATCTATCTTTCACGTTATTTTTGTTTTGTGTTTGAAGAATCCTTTCCTACCCTGTGGTCACGAATTCACCTTTTGCATAAGATCTTTAATCGACGAGGAATTGACATTAGTAAAGGGCGTGAGTTAAGGGTCCCATTTGCCGCACGCACGCATACACGCACATGCACATGCACACGCACGCACACCCCATTTCCCAGCCTGCCCAGCGCCGTTTGGTGACATGTGTGTCCCTTTCCCCTACCTGCCCTGCCCGCCCTGCTCCGTGTGTATTCATACCTCTCCCGGGCAGGCAGGAGCCCAGGACCGAAGGCTCCGGCCTGGGACAGCCCCCGGGGGCAGGGCAGGGCGGCCAGCCCTCCCCCACTGGACCAGCTGCCGCTCCTGACAAACAGGTCTGTGGGGCCCGTCACGTGTCCAGCTGGCGCTGACTCGGGCTCTGGCGGATTAAGCAGGGGCTCAGGGCTTATGACCCGCACCGTCCACTGCACAGACCCCCAGGAGGGCCGAGGGAGCTCAGCTCTGTGGGCTGCAGAGGAGACCCCCAGAGGCCAGCGAGGCTGCGCTGTTTGCCTCAGGACACCCCCAGCTGGGGCACTGGAGCAAGGTAAGAGAGGGCCGGGGGGCCCTGGCTGTGTCTTCCCTGCCCAGCTCTGGGAACTTCTGTCTGGAAAATGAAATGTCCCCCTCTGACTCCCCCGCAAGCTTTTTCCATCTGGGTCTGTTGGGGGAAGCCGAGAGCCAGGAGGTGGAGGGCGGCGGCCAGGGCGGCGGCCGAGAGCAAGGACGTGCCGGTCTCAGGCCCCTGCGCACACTCACCCGGGCTCACACACACATGTACACGCACCTGCCCACCGGTTCCCGAGGGACTCTGAGTCCTCTTCAGTGACGAGGGCCTGCCCACTGGGGGGGTGAGGGAGGGCGGTGGTGACACTGCCAACCTCCAGTCTGCCCTTCAGATCCTGGTGCCTCCCCCCCGCAATGGCCAGTACCCTCGTGCTCCTGGAGTCTTGGGGGCAGGGAAGAGGGAGAGGAAGTGGGTGTGTGCTGAGCACCATCTGTGTGCCGGGAACCTCCCCTCGGGTGATCTTTATTCCAACCCTGCAAGGGAGGGAAGATTCGCCCATTTAATAGACGAGGAAACTGAGGCTCGGAGATGGGCTATGGCCCAGCTGGGGCCCGGGCTGGGAGGACGGTCCCCAGCATCTCAGCAGCCTGCCTATGTGACCCCGGAAGTCGCAGGCTCTGCTCACCCCCTGCCCAAAGGCGCAGTGCCTCTGGCGCCGAGCTGCTGCTCCCTGGGGCTCTCTGAGAACTCTAGGTCCTTGTGGGGGGCATCAGGGTGGGAACAAGAGCCAGCAGCTCTGGGCCCAGCTCAGCCTAGGCTAGTGGGTAAGACTTGGGCTCCGTCTCCTCGTTCGTGCCATGGTGGGGTGACAATAGTAGGCCCCACCTCTCCAGGCTGCTCTGAAATGCCACCGTGCATGAAAGGGCTTCCAAACACGGCCGCTCCCAGCAGGCACTCGGGCACTTAGCTTTTGTTTTTACAGGGAAGGTCAATACCTGAGTTCACTGCGTCCTCTGAATTTCTGAGCTCCTGTGCATTTCTTTTCTTCCTGGGCTTTGTGCATGCATTTATTCCTATGAGTTTAATACTTGCTTAGGAAATACAGGCACGTGGTAAAAAGTTCAACATTATAAGAGTATACAGTGCACACGATGTATGCCCCCCGCCCCCTCCCCAGAGCAAACAGGATGAGCATTCTGGGGGTATCTGGTCAGAAATGTTCCTATGTATATATTTGTTCCTCTGCCATTTTTGGGGTTTTTGTTTCGTTTTGTTTTGTTTTTTTGCGGTACGCGGGCCTCTCACTGATGTGGCCTCTCCCGTTGCGGAGCACAGGCTCCGGACGTGCAGGCTCAGCGGCCATGGCTCACGGGCCCAGCCACTCCGCGGCATGTGGGATCTTCCCGGACCGGGGCACGAACCCGTGTCCCCTGCATCGGCAGGCGGACTCTCAACCACTGCGCCACCAGGGAAGCCCCCTCTGCCATATTTTAAAGAGAGCACCCAGCAACTTGCTCTGCCCCTATCCTGTGACTTCCCTCTGGGCCTTTAAATCCACCCACTCGGTTAGAGAGCCTGGTGGCTGCTTCCCTGCAGAAGGCACGCATATTTGTGGATGCTGGCACCAGATCTTCCTCGTCAGCAGGACTTGAGGGAGGCTGCAGCCTGACACGGGGCAAACAGGGGGATTGTTGAGCTGCAAAGAACGGTCCCTCTGTGCCCAGTGGAGGCCCCAGTTGGAGACCGGCTCCCCCTCCTCCCCACTGCAGCAGATCTGGGTCTGGAGCAAGGGTGGAGCCTGGGGACCTGGCTGAGGCCCAGCCCGCTGCCAGCTGTCCATCGGGTGACCTTGAGCCTCCTCTGGGCTCCCGACTCAGTGCAGAAACCCAGGGCGTGTGGTGGCCCCAGTGAGAGGACCAAGGGTCTGTCTTCTTGAGGACCCAGGAAGCCACACCTCACCCATCCCGCCCAGGGAAGAAGCACATGATGTAGGCTGGAGTTCTCACTGCTTCCTCTTGAGCTTTGATGGTGCTCTCCGGGAGACAGCCGAGATCAGCACCAAGTCTCACTGATATATTCTCTGTGGGCCTTGTGACTCCTGGACCTGCTGGCTTCTTATCTCTGCCAGGGGAAGCTCCCAGAGGGCTGGGGGCAGGGCTTTATCTCTCTGAGAAAGGAAGGCAGCAGGTGGCCACATGTGGCAACATACCCTATGTGCGTGACTAGGAGGCTTCATCAGAAAGGCTCCCTGCCCCCTTGAAGCAAGAGCAGGATCCACCGTTGGTGTCGGGAGGGTGGCCAGTTACCCAGTGGGGCAGAGCTCCAGGCGCTGCCCATATGCAGATGTTCAGGTTGTGCACTGCACAAGAGCAGTTGGCAAAGGAAGAATGCACCGTTAGCAAGCCACAGGCCTGAGAGGCTGTGTCCACCAGAAGAGGGCGCTTTTTCCAAATTCACACGCAGGCCCTGCATGCTCACTAGTGAAGGAGAGGTGCCTGGTGAGGTGTCTGCTCTCCACTTATGTGGTCTTCCTCTGCTCAGTTTTCTAGAATCTCCCTCCAGGACACTGCTGGTAAACCCAGGGGAAAGGCAGCTCCAAACACTCTCCTCTGTCTGTGGGAGCAGCTTGGGTAAACCCAGCCCAGTGGATCCTCAGAGGGAACGGGGCCATGGCTCAGAGTAGACCTGCATCCACATTGCAGCTCTAGCTGCTCCTGGTCGGGACTTCTCAGCAGAGACCCTCCACTTTAGCACCTGTTAATACTCCCCGCAAAGCGCAAGTATGAAGGACCCTTACCTCTGTGCCCAGCCCCTTGAGCAGGGCCACTTTATTTATGAAGGCATGTTGATTTGGGGACAGGAAGTCATATGAACTCATCTCATGCACATATATTTCTCCAGCACCTAGTGTGTGCCAGGCTGGCAATAAATGGTGAGTCCCACAGACGTGACTTTTATCCTCACAGAGCTGTCCAGTGAAGGAGAGGGAAATGCCCCCACGAACAGCATGGACCAGGGGCTGGGAGGACTTGCTCAGTGGGGCCTGTAAGGAGGTCAGGCAAGGCTTCCTTGAAAGTGGAGTCAGGGATAAGTAGGTGAAAAGAGAGAGACCTATGCACCCGGCAGTGGGAACAGCACGTGCAAAGGCCCAGGGGCAGGAGCCAACTTGCCGGGTATAAGGCTGGAGCCGAGACGGAGGGCAGAAGCAGGCAGAGGCCGAATCCACAGGGGCTTGTGGGCGTGGTGAGGAGTTTGCTGCTTATTTCTTAAGCAGCGAGGAGCCAGGGTTTGAAGCAGGTCAGTGACTTGTTAGATAGAAATGTCAGTGAAATTGGGTTTGAGTCCTGGCTCTGCTTCCTGATCCAGTTGCCCTCCCGCTGCATGATGGAGACGGGGGCGGCGGGGTGGAGGGTGTCTTAGGTTGTGCTGGAAGGAGGAGATCTGAATGAGAAAGCTTACCGTGGGGTCCAGAGGCTGCCTCAGCTGCCCCTCTGGGCACCTGCCCCGTGGCTGAGCACCTCCCTGTCCAGGAGGCTTGGGGCTGGGAAGGCCAGACTGCAGTTCTCCAGCAGGGCGACAGGTGGCGCCAGCCCCTCAGAGGTGACAGGGACCAGCAGGGACCAGTGCAGGTCAGGTGGGGTTGGGTCTAGCTCTGGTTAGGCCGGGGCGGGGCCACGCTTCCCCTGCCCTCACCCGCACCCCAAGTGGCACCCAGACTGCTGGTTCGGTGGCTCCAATCCGCAGTTGCCAGAACCCCGTCTTTCATCCCCTCCGAGGACCATCCATCAGTTGTGACCTGAGCTGACGTTTTAAGCCGATCTAAATTTGCCACCAAGCCTGGCAGGGGGACAGCTGGGTGAAACCACCCTCTGCAGGGGAATACTGCGGTCCAGATCTCCGCTCTGCAGCCTCAGCCAGTGAAATGCAGATAATGAGGTGCCCCCTCCCAGGGTGGGCGTGCGTCAGCACACACTGAGCGCCCAAGGAATGTTGGCCCAGCCAGGGCTGGGCACCCAGGAGGCCTGCAGGGCCTGGCAGTGCCTCCCCTGCTCCACCGGGGCCCCCGCAACTGGCATGGGGGCTGGAAGCACAGGGAGCCGACCTGTGTTGAGTGAAGACGTGCCCTACCCACCAGAGGCTGAGCCCCAGAGTGGGAACGCTCACACCTGGCCCATTGCTGGTATCATGTCCCAGCTCCCTGAGGCTGGTGTGTGATCTGGCATCTTGGGTAAGTGGTTTGGTCCTTTTGAGTCCTATTCCTTCTGTAAGACGTGGACGGTACCCTCTCTGTAGGTGGGAGGGTTGCTCGCCCGATGGGAGTCCCTTGGAGCACCCAGCACCGAACTGGTGCTCAGGGAAGGGCACCCACTGCCACTGGGAGTGCAACCAGCCATCCCTGCCTCGGACCCATGGGTGGTCACTAAAGGAGACCAAGGGCAGAAGCTGGAGCCATGACTGCAAGCAGCCTACAGCAAGCTGACCAAAGCAGGAGGGAATTTACTGGAAGGTAGCGTTGTCCCCAGACTGCCCAGGAAGGACAGGAAAGAGGCCCGTACACAGGGCCCCTCCTGAGGGCAGGAGGCAGTTTCCTCTAGGAATGCCCCCTGGAAGGGGTGCCTACTTGTCCGTGCTTGGGTGCCCGCAGGCAGGGCCGAGCCCCGTGAGAGGCCCACCGGGTGCACATGCCCCCAGGACGGGGCACTGAGGGAGGGAAAGGAGGGATCCTGGAATAGGACGTGGTCTTGAGGGAAACGGCCCAGGTCCAAGCCCAGCACCCCCAGCGCTGGCTCTCTGTCCCTGGCCCCCATGCACCCCGCTGTACTCGATATGGGTTCCTCTTTACCAGCGTGATAATTACTGGACACATCGCTGACAACTGAACAAATTGTTGTGTGCTTGTAATTACAAATTACGTTTCTAACACTCCAGGGGGTTCCAAACCTTGATATCTGTGCTATTAACACATAAATTACAGTCATTTATGGAAATTACTAGAGAGACCAGAATTGTCTGTGGATTGTGTTGTGTAAGAGATGCTCATCGGTGGATGTGCTCCAGGAGCCTGGAGGGGCCCAGCGTGGGCCTCGAGCTTTACTCCTGTTTCATGGGGTCAGATTCTATTCCCAGCTCTAGACTTTTTTTTTTAATTAATTAATTTAATTTATTTATTTTGGGCTGCGTTGGGTCTTCGCTGCTGCACGTGGGCTTTCTCTAGCTGTGGCGAGCTGGGGCTACTCTTCATTGCAGTGCACAGGCTTCTCGTTGTGGCTTCTCTTGTTGTGGAGCATGGGCTCTAGGCATGTGGGCTTCAGTAGTTGTGGCACGCGGGCTCAGTAGTTGTGGCGCACGGTCTCAGTAGTTGTGGCTCGCAGGCTCTAGAGCACAGGTTCAGAAGTTGTGGTTCATGGGCTTAGTTGCTCCGCGGCATGTGGGATCTTCTCGGACCAGGGCTCAAACCCGTATCCCCTGCATTGGCAGGCAGATTCTCAACCACTGCGCCACCAGGGAAGCCCCCCGGCCCTAGACTTTTCACACATGGACCCCCAGGTCGGAATCCCAGCTCTGCCACGACCAGCTGAGTGGCCTCCAGCCACTAACCTCTCTGTGTCTCAGTTTCCTTATGGACTAAATAACGGGACTTGATGAGTGATTCCTAGAGATAGCAGCCGTCCAGCTGCAGGCACCCGCGTCCGTGCAGGAGGTGCCCCCGGGGGCCTTTTCTCCTCACTCACAATGCAGGAGGTCACAGTGAGGCGGCAGCCAGGTTTTGTTCCCAAGAGGAGGGAGGGGACCAGGGCCCTGGAACCCCACCTTCAGTCCCCCTGGCACCAGGCAGCCCTCCCCAGCCTTAGGTTGCTGTGAACTCCTTATGTGCTTCAGGGTGTTATTTCTTGCTGCAGAGAGTGTACTCTCAGATTCCTGGGTTTCTGGAAGTGTAAGACCCAGGCCACAGGTGGGTGTGAAATGATTCCAGGTGAGCCGTAGATGCTGCATTGGGTGACACGGAGCCAATCATACGGACCCAGGAGAAAGCTATTCCCCTCCTGGAGTTCTTTTAGCCCCTCCGATTACACTGAGCGCAGAGTGTTGGTCGGGGCTAATATCTCTTTAATGCCTCTTTATCACTCCAAAAAAAGCTTAATTCTATTTCCTTATTTTATAGGAAGTAATGTGTCACATGGTTAAACAGTGAAAGATATAAAAGGCTACAAAACAAACAGTGAGCCCCCGCCCCAGCCCCAGCCCCCCGGAGGTAACCACCATCCAGAGATACTTTGTGTGTGTGTGTGTGTGTGTGTGTGTGTGTGTGTGTGTGTGTGTGTGTGTGTGTGTATTCTTCCCTTTTTTTTAGGCACCTACAGCATTCTAAGTTTAGCCTTTTCACTGATAATATATCTTGTATCTCATTCCCTATCAGAATATGAAGAGCATCCTCCTTCTGTTTTATGGCTGCCCTCTGTAACATGGATTCTCTATACTTGCTAATCTCTGTTTTAAAGAAAGACAGAGCAAGCCTCAAGCATAGGCCTTCTTCTGATAACAAGATCTGAGCAGGATTTTATAACAGTGTTTTGGCTTGGGTGATTTCTTTTTATGAGAAAGTTCAATTTATGCTCAGCGAGACTGGCTTTTCACAGATGGAGCAGATATAACGTGTGCCTGATATGAAGAATAGTATTAAGTAATTGGTACACGGGTGCTTACGTGGTCATTGGGAAAACCAACCTGGGGATAAACCCAGGCCAGTTCTGCCGGCTTCCTCCCCACCGACACACACCCACAGGATGAAACCCCAGCCCCATCCTCTGGCCTCATTCCTCACAGCGCACCCATCCCCACACTTCACGCTCCCATATATGCTGTTCCCTGTACGTGGGGTGCCCTTCAGTGAATTCCCATTCATGCCACAAATCCCAACACAGGCTTCACCTCCTCCAGGAAGCCCTCCCTGATGGCCACCCCATCAGCTCACAGTCATTCCTGCTTCTGTGCCAGGTTGATCCCATGGTTGCATTGATCGCCCACTGTAGTGCCCTGGCGCAGTGCGAGATCCTCAAACTTCTGCAGATGTCAGAATCACCTGGAGGGTGAGAATGTACATTTCTCAGAATTCCCAGCTGGGACTGCGGTTGCTGCTGTTCCTGGGACCATACCCTGAGAACTGCTGGTGGAGGGGCAAGGACATAGCGTTCTCCTGGGTTCTCCTCTCGGCTCCATCATTTATGGGCTGTGTGTCTCTGGACAAATTACTTACCCTCTCTGGGCTTCAGGGCCTCCGTGAGAAACTGAGATGTGACCCCACCTTGTAGAGAATTGTGTGAACGTGTGTGGAAGCAGGGCTGGCACCGACCGATGTGAGTTGTCTCCCGCCCCCTCCCCACCGAACTTCCCGAGGGCAGGGCCCACATCTGATGTGTCTCGGATGCTCTGAGACACCCAGGCTGTGCCTGGGGGGCAGCTGCTGGCCATGTTCAGGAGCGCACATGTGCCGGTTATCTATTTATTCAAATAGTGAATCAGATGTTGCACATCTCCCGCGCCCATTGATTCCAAATCTGTGGAGCCGGGTCAAGCTGGTTGAAGTCTTCCTTCCACCGGGACCAGAGAAGGGGTTGTTTAAATCAATAACATAAATAAGATTGCAGAGGGGAATGTTTAACCCACTTAAGAGAAGCTGTTGTTTTCAGAGCACTTAGTGGCATCCGTTTGCAAAACACGCGTCCCAAGCACTTGTTATAAATGAACGCTCTATTCATTAAAGCAGAGGGCCACTGAGGCTCGGCTTGGCTGGCCCTTGGTAGCGGTGTGGGCATGACAGTTAAGAATCAGTGCCGCCAGCGGGGTGGTCCGTGGCAGGGCAAGGCCTAGCAGCCCCCTCTCTGCCCCTTTTAGCGCAGGTGGGCCCTTGTGAAACGCAACTCCTGGGAAAGAAACCCAAATGCCTCAAGAATGGTCATTCGCTTTGCCCCAGGGGTACCTCTCTTTAGAGAATCTTTAGCTGACAGGTTCCTTAAGTACTGGGCACCCTGGTTATGAGAAGCAGTGTCTTTGAAAACCAGTTTCATGTGAAGAGGGGCGTTGGCTCAGACTGAATAGGACCAGGATGTGAGTGGGGGGCATGGAGGGGGCTGGCCCCGTGGCTGGCCCTGAAGCAGAATGAATCTGGTTCTACATGATTTGTTTGTTCATCGTTTACTGAGCACGTGCTGTAGACCCGGCGCCTTCCGGATGCTGGGGACACCGTGGTGATGCTTCATTCTGGTAGAGGATAGACAGTAAACAAGGGAAAAAGTAATTGAGCCGGATAAACAGGCGGTGAGATGGGCTTTAAAGGGAGTTAGACGAGATGGAGGGAACGGGGGTGTGCTTTACCTGGGGGCGGCTTAGGCTGTTCTCAGGCACAGAGGGTGGACACAGGGCAGTCCTGGAACAGTCTGGAGCCAATTTCCTGGAGCTGTCCCCTAGGGAGGGACTCGGCATAAGCATCGTGGGTCATACCCCTCCCTCCCTGAGATCTGGCGGTGGCTTCCTGGTGCCACCAGCCAGGAAAAGATGGTTGAGTGTGAGGGGCACTTCTGATTGTGTCCTGGGGCTGGCAGGGCTCCCTGACAGGGAGTGTGATGAACAGGGTAATTTCGGGGCTGAGGGGGCTCAGGGAGGAGACCGTCACTGGTGAAAGCAGTTCAGCTTTTTGCCCTTGAATTTCTTCCTGATGTTGTCAGGCCCCTTGAATCCTGCAAGAAATCCAGCCAATGGCCATTTCCCATCCACTTGAATAGACTCATAACTCAAGTGGCCGCACTTAGAAGCCACAGGTCTGTTTTCTGCAGGCCCTTTCCCCGGGGCTTCAGGACGAGCAGTTCCGCTCACCTGGCTGGGCCCAGCAGAGGGACGAGGGCGGAGGGGGTGTTCCCCAGGAGGGCCCAGACTGGGGAGGGCTGCGGTGAGCACGGTCTCACCTGTGGCCGCCACCCCCGTCTTCCTTCACTTTTATAACAGACCAGCATTTGCTGTGCAGCAGGGGTGACAAGTGCTCTGGGGATCCAGGCTAGGAGGTCTTCTTAGAGGAGGTGATCATTCTTGGCTGTTCTGTTGACTCTGTCAGTCACTGGGCATCGTCGTGCTAGGTTTGTCAGAGCTCCACAGAGCCACCCCATCCCATGTAGGGTTTTCTTTCTTCTTGCATCTGACCCTGTGTCCCAACCATGTGGTTCGATTATTGTAACCCTCCTGGAGGAGATTTCCCAGGCCCTTGCAGGACTGTTCACCCATTTGTCAACTGTTGGCATTAATAACAACTGCATCGAATTTTTAGTGTTCATTTAAAGACCACAAGAAAAGAGCTCCGTACACCGCCAACCACGATGGTTCCCTACCTCTGTGGCTTCCTTTGCCAGAGCAGTGGGAAGGAGCTGAGGAAAGGATGCCCTGTTCTTGGCTGTGCCCCAGACTGACTTGGGGACTGTAGGACTCGGGTTCCTCATCTGAATAAGAGCAGGCTGCACTGGGTCACTGGGTGACTCCTTCTGGCTCTCAACTTCTAGGGTACACTAACGTTAAGGCTGCTTTCATCTCACCAGCGTGGGTCAGGTCTTGGCCAACCCAAGTACCAGTGAGTTTTTTGTGGTTGGGACCCATTTCCCCTGGCGCCAGGACAGGTGTCTGGAACCAGGCCAGTTATGTGAAGCAGTAGTCGCACCTGAGCCCCACCACTGGGAGAGTGATGGAGTGCCATTGTCCCTGCCCTCAAGGTGCCCACAGTCTGGGTGTGGGGTTCTCGCTTAGCCTAGGGGGGCGGGGGCGCTAGAGGAGGCTTCAAAGAGAAGGTGACATTTGGGCTGGGCCTTGAAGGTTGAGTCGGAGGTTGCCAAGCAGATGAAGAGGGCAACCCAGGAAGTGGGAACAGCATAAGCAAAGGCACTGGGGCAGGAAAGTGCCTGGTGCATTCTGGGAGTCACTGTATGGGAGGGATGGCAGCTGGGAATGAAGCTGGAAAGAGTCAGGGGCTAGATGTCACCAAGGTAGTACCTGAGCAGGTAAATAGTCTGGTTCACGGTTAACAACCCTACACCACCTCCGGGTGACCCCAGGCTCCCAAGATAAGTTATCCCAGGGTCATTTAGTTTACTTTGTTTAGTAAGATTAGGGAAGTCCGTGATTTGCAGAGGTTTCTATGAAAACTGGTTGAAATTTTAAAGATAACTTGGCACTTAATAAGAGCAGCTTTACTTACCTGGGAAATTTCTCCTCTGGGCGGCTGACTGGGCTCCCAGAGAGATCACGCTACAGAATTCTCTGTTCTGTGCAGTGTCTGTGGTTTTTCATGGCATCCGACGCTCAGATAAATAAGTTCCATTCCATACGGAACCCACAACTCACCCACGCCCAGGCTGTATGCTGGACAGTCCCCATCCCTGCCATGCCATCCCAGCAGTGGGGGCTTGTGGCCTGGGAGGTAGGACGCTTGGGTCAGGGTCACTGTTTCTAGGACCTGGCCACACGCCTGCGCTCATCCCTTCGTCTCTCTGGGCCTCAGTTTCCCTGTCTGTGGAGTGAAGGATTGGGCTGGAGGGAGGGTCACAGAGCTGTGGCTGTGACATGGGGAGGATCCTTTCAGTGACGCGAAGAGTAACTTACTAGTGATCACAGACACTAGGAGGGAAGCTCGGGTGGGCTTGACCACAACCTGTTTTTATGGCTGTCATAGGACACAGCCTCTCACAGCGTGGCCCAAGAGGCGGCTTCAGTACAGTCTGGCATTTGGGGTCTCTGCGGACTGGCTCTGGTGGGCTTCAGAGTCTCCTAGAAGATGCTAGAAGACCTGTAGTCCCTTGGATCGTTACGTCTATTATGGATTTCTTCATTTCCCTGGCTTTTTAAAAAACGATTTAAAATTTTGCAAACACTGTAGTTCTAAAGTGCTCCTTCCTCCTTCCCACCCTGTGTCCCAAGCTTAGAGGGCAGAGGCGTGTCCCCAGTAATCTCTGGAACCCCCGTTTCCCTTCCCAGAGGCAAGCACCAGTACCCGTTTCTTGGGTCTCCTTTAAGAAACAGTCTATGAGCGTATTATGCTACATAAGCATACTAGTGTTCTGTATGTTTTATTGTCTGTACATTTCACATTTGTCTGGACTTTTTGTCACAATGTTGTGTCTCAGACCTTTTGCTGCAAGTGTGTACGGTGCTGCTGCCGTTCTTTTAACGTAGGGCTCCTCTGTACCGCCGTTTACATAACCAGTTGACAGATGTTGCCTGTGTCCTTCTCCGCGTTCTGCTGTTACAAACAACTAATACCCTTGGACCTGCGTCTTTGTGCACCTGGGCAGGTAGCTCTCTCTGTAAGTATCTGTTCCGAACAGTGGATGGTCCCATCTTGTGGCCATCTGTCTGAAGGTTGTCTGGCCTGGCCCTATCATTTTGATCACCATCTTCCCCATGACACGTGGACTCTCTTTCCCAGATCTCATCCACAGCCCTGAGGCAGGGAACTGGGGGTTGGCTGAACAGGCAGAGAATTCACGTGGAGCTAATGCAAAACTCCCTCAGGGGAGCTTCATTATGTCAGGCTGACAAACCTTTTCTGTGGAGAACTAGACAGAAACATTTCAGGCTTGCGAGCCATAGTCTCTCTTCAACTTTGTTGTGGCACAAAAGTATCCATAGACAATACATAACGGAATGAGTGTGACTTTGTTCCAATAAAACTTTATTTAAAAAAAGCATGCAGGGGGCTAGACTTGCCCCCAGGCCTTAGTTTGCATTTGATTGATTTGCCTGAGCACCTCGGTGTCCCAGCCCTATAGTGGGCACAGGGGATGCTGCAGAGAAGGACGCAGGCCAGCTCTGCCTGGAAAGCACAGCACAGTTCCTCTGCCCCTGGCAAGGAACCGGGGAACATGTAAAGGGAGTTTCTGACTTGGACTGGGGGCCAGTCAGGGTGGCTTTCTGGGTAAAGTCACATCGAAAGCTGAAACCCAAGTCCTGGCTACCAGCCAGCACAGTGGGAAGTGTCGCTTGAGGTTTGGCGAGGGCCGGAAAGAGGAACCAGACCAGGCCTCACAGGAGGAGGCCTCTGGGAGACGGACTGCAAAGGTTGGCCTTTGGGGGCATGCGTGCCACATGTCTGGTCAGAGGAGAGCAAGGAGGCAGTGGAAGACGGGAGGCTGTCAGAGGCCCAGGAGATGGGGGTGAAGTCAGGTTGGGGGCGTGTGAAATGGGCCAAGGCAAGTAGGTTAGGGCTGAAACCCAGGGCAATACAGTGAAACTAAACATTTTCATGCACTTCTTGCATCTTACAGCCTTGTAGGTGGGCTCCTACTCACCTCTCAAGGCCCAGCCTAAATGTCCCTTCACCTTTGGAGCCTCTTGCGGGGCAGAGTTACGGGCGACTTCCTCCAGACTATCGTAACGTCATCCCCAGGGGCACTTCTCACGGCAAGGTCTCCCCACCGTGCCCCACAACAGCAGCATGGAATAAGCACTGATGCGTGTTTGCTAAATTAAAGGAAAGGGCGCAGTGGATTAGGCAGCGGAGAGGTGGCTGATGAGCCTCGCTTTACAGCTGAGGAAACTGGGGCTCAGAAGCCTAAGCCAGTTGCCCAAATGGCACGCGGAGGACTTCTGCCCAGTCTAGTCATTTCTGCCCAGCAGAAAAATTGGCTTTCTCTACGTCTCCAGGCTTGGCTTTCTCACGTGCCTCACGAATCCTTAAATTATTAATCTGTGAGGAAATTAGCTGAGAGCCAGAAGCAAAAGTCACACTCTGCAGGAAGATAAAAGGAGAGCATGAAGAGGCATTTGGTTTCCAGGGACTCCATCCTCTGGTGGTCCAAATGCTAACAGGGAGACGCAACGCCCTTTTTCTAACTCCCGGCCGGAACTCTGTCGCCAAGACTATCCTGGCGGGTGGTGAGGCCCTGGGCCTGGAGAAGTGCCTGGAATTCTTGGAGAATCCGGGTCGCGAGGCGGTCAGAGCCAGTGTCTGGAGCGCTCCAGCAGCTGAGGGGCGACTCTCTTGGCTCCGTGTATTACAGCCTGTTTTTAGAGGGCGGTTCAAGTGAGGGTGGGACCCCTCCACCCCCTCCCCAACTGCACTGCTTCAACCCTATCACCTCTATCCCCACCCATCTCCCCACCCCCAGCCAGCATGCGGCATGGGAAGGTCTTCTCCTTCCATGCCGAGGGGCTTTTGTCCATCTGGACTCCAGCCATCCTAGTAGCTGTGAGGTGACCCCTCACTGTGGTTTTGATTCGCGTTTCCCTAATGACTAGTGATGTTGAGCAAATTTTCATGTGCTTATTGGCCATTCATATATCTTTTCTGGAGAAATGTCTGCTCAGATCCTTTGCCCATTTTTTAATTGGGTTATTCGCTATTTTATTATTGAGTTGTCAGAGTCCTTTATCTAGTATGGATACTAGACCCTTCTTTGATGCATAATTTGAAAATATTTTCTCCCATCCTGTGTCATTTATTTTTATTTTATGTCTTTCTGAATGATGACCTTTATTGTTTAAAAGAAAAATGCTCCCATGCGTCTGATTTCGTCTTTACTTAGGGCTTTAAACACCCAGCTGGTTGTTTGTAGAGCCGAGGCCGCCTGTGCACCCTGTAATCTTTCCAACCTCGAGGGTCGAGGCCCCGGCGGTCACCGGGTCAAACAACGCCGGAAGGCCTCTGCTGTCTCCGAGACCCACTTGGGGACCCCTGCCCGCTCAGGCGGCACGCGGGACTTCCTTCGCGGGTCTTTATTTGTTTCTAATGCAGCAAAGAAAACATCAGAAGTGAAGAGGAGGCATGCGGAGATGGGCTGTGGATTCCTGCTCAGCCTCCTGCCTGGGAACCCTGGAGCCCTAAACTGGCTCTAGGGCTTGCCCTTTCCCGGGCCGGGCCGTAAGCAGGGCCAGCCCAGCCCTCTTCCTCCACTGTTCTCCACCCGCCCCAGTTCCCCATCTGGGAATAATGCTCCTCATCACCGTCGCACCACCCCCTCCAAATGAAAGAGTCAGAAGGACACAAGCGGATGCCCCTGCATGCGTGGCTTCCCACAACTTCCTGACCCCTGCAGACCTGCCAGCTGCCTGGCCCTCCGGGAGATGTACCTGCCGGTGGGGCGGCCCAGGACAGGTGGGGTTTTGATCGTGTCTTTCTGCTTGAGGTCTCCCAGCTACATTTGGGCATTCCACCCACAAGTGTGGGTGCCGGGCACTGTGCCTGCCTTCAAGGAGCCGGAGGACAGACGATACAAAAAATGTGCAAACTGAGAACAGCAAGGCATGATTGCTTCTAGTAGGGAGAGCTGTGCAGCCTGGGAGCCGTGAAGGTGAGGCAAAGCCTCCCAGAGTTATTAACCCAGTTAAACTGAGCCTCAGTTTCCTCTTCTGGAAAGTGGGGTCAGTAATAACTCCACCTGCATCACAGTGTTGTCTTGAGGACCACATGTCAGTAAAAAGCTCTAAAATGCTACTTAGTATTACTTTAAGCTTGCCGTGGGGGTCTGGACGTTGTCTCTGGGTGAGGGGAGGGCAAAGGGTTGGGTGGGCTTAGGGAGAAAGAAGCCGCTTCCATCAGATCCTCCCCAAAAAGTCCCCTAAAGGGTATCCCCAGCCTCAGGATGGGGCCCACTCCCCTATCTCCAGGGCAGGGGTGTCAGAGCCCAGACCCGCACTGTCTGGGAAAGCAAAAGCCCCGTTTTATAAACAGGCCAAAGTCAGGAGTGGCAGAGCTTGGCGCCGTTGGCAGAGTAGGCTGCAGTTGGCTGGTTTGGGGTTTTGTATTTGTTGTGCTAACACGCTTGGGAGGGACATATGGCTACTGGGGGCTCCGTGTTGGAGGGAGGGCGCAGGCCTCCCAGGAGAGGGCCCATGTCTGGGACAGGGGATGATGCTGCCTTGGGAGGATCCCGCTCCAGCTCGCGGCCCGGCCCCTCGCTCCCTCCCGCCCGCGGTCCGGCCCCGCCCTTCGCCCCTCCGCCCGCGGCCCCGCCCCTCGCGCCTTCCTCCCGCGCCCGCGCCCGCGCCCACGGCCACGGCCCCGGCCCCGCCCCCGCCGGGGCCACATTCCTCCGGCCTGGCCTTACGCTGCGCCAGGCGGGCGGCGGGCGGCGGCGGCGGCGGCGGCGGCGGGGCGGACTCGGCTGGCCTGGGGCTCGCACTTGGGGTCGGGAGAGGCGGGAACCTGCGGGCGCTGGGCCGGGCGACCCGAGGTGGTCGCGTGGCGGGCGGGCAGGGCGCGGGCGGTCGGGTGTCGGCCCGGGTCCGGCCGCCGCTGGCCCGGCCTGGGTCCCGGGCGCCCGGCCCCGCCAGCTCCCTCCGCGGCCGCCATGTGGTGCCTGCACTGCAACTCGGAGCGGACGCAGTCCCTGCTGGAGCTGGAGCTTGACAGCGGGTAAGGGCCGGGGCGGGGCGCGCCCCGGCTGAGCGGGGTGGGCTTGTGCGGTCGTGCGACGCGGGTCCGAGTGAGTGTGAGCGAGGGGTTGGGGGGCTCCGGGGGCAGCGCTCCCGTTAGTGTGCGTGCGGGCCAGGAGCGGCCCGAACACGGGGGAGGGTGTGCGTTCGCGCTCGTCAGCGACTGTCGGATGGGAGTCCGTGTGGGCGAGTCTCGTGGGGAGACCGCTGGGAGTTGGTATCCGGCGCAGGCGGCCCGCAGGGGGCCGGCAGTTTGTGGGAGGGAAAGTGGCCAGCGGGCGTCTGTGCTGTGTCTGGTGGCAGGCCGGCGGAGGTGGCAGGCCTCTTGATGCTGGACCCTGGGCCTGTGTCCGCTCTGTAGGGAGGCCCCCGGGGAGAGTGTGCGGGGCTGTGCGCAGGTGCCCGGGTGTGCTCTGGCGGGGACTCCTGGGGGGGCACCGGGGCACCTGGAGCAGGAAGGTCGAGTTCTATGTGGCTGCTGCTGTGTCTGAGCGGGGCTGCGAGGGGGCCGCTGGTGGGGTTGGGGGCGTCTGTTGACGTGTGTCTGGTGCGGCCCGGGATGGAGTCTGGCGGGGATGAGTGTGCGCCCCAGAGATCATCCCTGTTCTTCGGGGCCTGCGGGTGGCTGGCTGAGCGTCCAAGGGCCTGTGTTTATGGAGAGAGAGTAAGAGAGTGTGTATGTGCTGGGAATATCGATTTCCTCGCTCTTCTCGCCAGCACAGCTGCCCCCTGAGCTGTCTGCAGGCCCCCCGGAGGAGCAGGGCTGTGGGGCGGAGGGGATTTGTTGACAAACTGCCTTGGCTTGTGTCAGGCCCCTTGCGGCGGGAGCCCACCTTCAGCCGTTTGATCTCTGAGTTCAGAAATTCTGCAGTGTGTGTCTGGCAGCTGCGCTGAGAACGCACGTATGTTCCTCTCCGCGCCCCCCAACCTCACCTCAGGGGCCGGGGCTCTGGGACTGAGGCTCCACGTGGGGTTGTGGGGTGTGGTTCCCAGGCACCATGGCTACTTGCGTCTGGGGCGGAGGCCAGGCAGGCTGCAGCTGCAGGACCAGCTGTCTGGAGTCAATGGCATTAGTCCGAGAATGGTGCGGGGGTGGGGTGGGGGTGGTTATGATATTCACATCCCACACGTGCCGGTGCCGCTGCCGTGCGCAGCTGTCCACCCCGTATTCCTCTGCGTTCTTGTCCTTGAAGTACCGCATACCCATGTCGCGGGGGAGCAAACTGAGGTTGAGCCTTCTGTTGTCAGCACCAAGGCTCTGTGGTGTGAGCGCCTGTTGTATACAGCCCCTGCTCTAGGCACTGGGAACACAGCAGTGAGCAAAACTCAGAGTCTTTGTCCTCCTGGGGCCACAGGCTAGCGGGGACCCGGTAGTCGGCATGCTCTGCTGGCTGGGCCTCCTCCATCGCCAGCAGAGAGAGCCTGAGGAGTCTCTCCGTCCCTTAGGACTTGTCCAGTGCCACCCTTCCCGTTGGGATGTCCGTGGCCATCTCTTCTGCATGTTCCTACGTCCTGCATCTCTTCTCATTGGAAGTCCCTCCGTTCAGCCAGTCTAAATCTTCCAGATAAAGAGAAGCCTGCTTGGGCCCTTTTGTGGTCAGAGCTGGTGATGAGCAGCTGCTCCTTGGTCTCCGCCGGGCCAGGTGCCCTGGAGATTAAGCCCTGCTCAGGCCCAGCCCACAGCTCACCCTCGGGCCTCCGAGCAGGTGGGGCCCATTTGCTGCGGAGTGCCTGGGGGAGGGCAGGAGAGGATCAGCCCAGCCCTGGCCTGTGGAGGCTTAGCAGGGCGCTCCTTGGGCTGGCCAGCTTGCCCCCAGCCCAGAGTCCTTCCGGGAAGGCCATCTCCCCTTCTGTAAACACAGAGAGGACCCAGCAGGCTCCATAGGCCTCGGGACACCCCCCGAGTGTAACAGGTCCAAGGCACCCTGTCCCGGCACCGCCGCGCCCCCCGGCCAACAGCACGCCTGGCACCTGTCCTGGGTGCGCTGCTCTTTGAGCCTCTCCCACCCTACCTTTCAACATCGACACATAGAGGCAGGGAGTCCAGGGACATGACCAGAGTATTACAAGGCGAGCCCAGAGTAGAACCCACAAGATCTGATGGAGGTCTGCGAACGGTCCCTGCCAGCCCTGCCGCCATCCTTGGGCTTTCGCTCAAGGAAGTCGGACTCTGAGCCGGTTGTGCTAATATTTACACAGCGTTGGTTCCGAAACACGGACAGGACTGCCGGCTGCACAATCAAACAGAGTGATGACTGGACAAATAGGTCCTTCTGGAAGAGTATGGACAGGACTCCAGGCGCTCAGTATACACGTGTGCACGTGTGCGGGTGTTATCTGGCTGGGCTCTGGAATGTGCCATTGTGGTTTGCTGGGAGAATCCGTGGGTCCAGGGCCGCTCAGGGCGTCAGGAAAGAAGGGCTTGGGGAGGCGGACAGACGTTGTTCCAAACCCCAGCTCAGCTCTGTGAGTTTATGCAAGTTTCCACACCCTGCGAACCTCTGTTTCCCCATCTGTGACAGGGAATGGTGCTGCTGGTTCACGGAGGGGCCCGAGGCCCTCCCAGCGGGCGGCTAAAGGCCCTCGCTGGGCTGGCTGCCCTGTACTCGGTCAGATGCACAGTTGGCCCAGGTCAGCTCTAGGTGCTTCCCACCACCAGGGACCCATTGGATTTTCTTCCTTCCTCTTTTGTAAATTTCCTCTGCATTATGACGACGTGTGGAATATCCGCCCAGTAGGCACAGAGGCAAGGCGACGGCCCAGGGCTGATGGGTTTCGACCCAGCCAGGGGAGAGTCCTGTGGAGATAGCCCGGGTGCCCTGGAACTGTGTGTTCCTGGGGGGCAGGGGGGAGGGTATGCAAAGGCTGTTGAGTGTGATTTATCATTTGTTCTCAAAAAGCAAATCGTAACAAGTTTAAAGGCCATTACAGCTCTTGAAGAAGTAATCGGTCTGGCCTTAGAGAATCTGGCTGTTCCTACTGCGTGAGTGGCTACTGAGGGGAAAGTGGTGGCAATCGTGGTGGAGGACGTGGCGTGGTAACTGCTGCTCTTCTGGCTGCTGTGCCTGCACTTGGGTTGGGCGTGTGCCCCCGAGCCCCCGGCTGTGGTTTGTGCTCAGCCATCGCGGCGAGCAGTGCACCCGTGGATGTACACGCTCTCTGGCCCGGAGGGCACTTTGTTCTCTGGAGAGATGTGTGCAGCGCCAGGGGCAGCCACGTCACACTTCCTGTGTTCCTTTATTCACTCACCAAACAGTCACCAAGCCCCTGCTCTGCCAGGCCCTGGGTTCGATGTAGGGGAACCAGATTACTCGTGTGAAGCCATGAGCCCCGGGGCCTGGGCCTCGGGGTTGCACAGAACCCTGACTCTTCCCAGCTGCGTGGCTTCAGATATATTCCCTCCTCTGTCTGAGCCTGGATTTTCTCATCTGTGAAGTGGGACCCCAAAGTACATTGTGGGGCCTGTGCAGCTTTGCCTGGTGACTGAGGACCCCTGGTACATGCCCAGCAGCAGCCCTCGGCCCATCGTTACGTATCCTCAGTGCTTTCCTTCTTTCTGGTTTCTGGAGTCTGCATGGGGCGCTCGGCCTGGTCCTAGCTGCTCTGACTTTAATAGCTTGTAATGCCTTATTCGTACATGGCTGTAGCTTCTCTGCTCCTTGATGGAAAGGACCGTTCTTTCCATTTCATTTCCGTGGTTTCCTTGTCTCCTAACACGGAGACAGTTTAATGTGAACTTAAGGCCCAGGTGTAGAACCATGGCCAGAGTCCCCTCCCTCTTTGTATAGATGGGGAAACTATGACGACATTGTTTTTTCCTCTTTGTTCAAAGGTTGGTATGATAATAATGATAGCAGCGGTTGCCATTTGGTGAACTCTGTATGAAGTACTTAGTTCTCAAAGCAGTTTATGAGAAAGAGCTTCTGCTGGGCCCATATTTCAGTTGGGGGAAGGTTACGTGCCTTGCCCAGGGTCACCAGCCAGTAATCCCGAGAGCTGAGCTTTGAACTCCGTCTGCCTGGCTCTGGGGTCCGCACTCCTCACAGCCAGCCTCTGCTCCCTCTCGGACTAAATAATCTTCAGCAAAATATGTCACATCGCAAACAGAACCTTTTGCATCTTTCCCAAACCACAGAACGGGAGTCTAGTATCCCCTGCTGTGAGGATTCCCAGAGTGTCCCCAAACGTGCCAGCTCTAGGCAGGTTGATGACATCTCTCTCCGTTCTCCTAATGTCTTGACAGACCCCAGAGCTACTTCCCCAGACACTCCAGCAGGATGCTGGAGGATGCCCTTGGTCCCAAGTACTTGCCGCATTTTGAGGGTAGCACGCTTACCCCCAGGCCAGTCTCAGTGTGGCACGGGGTCTCAGGGACAATAGCCAACTGCCTCTGACTTGCTGAGGGACCCGTGCGAACATAGCTGGCCTGTGCATGGTGAGGGAGCCCAAGGGCATGGCCTTTGACGTCATGAGGGACACACATGCATGTGGGCTGTTGAATTCCATCCCATGGGAGGAGAGATGGACCATTAAAAAAACTGGAAGATTTGAAAGAGTCCCAGCTGGGAGGCAGCCTCCTTGTCTGGGTTTCCCGAAATGGCTGTGGTCCAGGCAGGGTCCCTGTCTGTCTGCCAATGTGTGCACTTTCTTCCCGATGCCTGAAGATGGAAGATGGAAGCAAACAGTGTTTGCTTTTCTATCTCTGGCTGGGAGGCTCGGTGGTGTGAGAACTGGATGCAGTCGTCCGAGTGAAACATGGTGCCTTACTGTGTTATAGAAAGAGCTCAGTAAATATCAATTACGGTCATTGTCAGTGTTATTATTTATCCTGATTATTATCCTGATTATCCCAGAGAGAGGAGGCATCCCTGGGAGCCCTGGCATCAGGCATCACGTCACGTCCCCTTTCTGGGCCTCGCTTTCCACCTCTGTGAAGACCGCGGGACCCCCGTGGTCATTTGTTGAGGGAGGATGTTTGGTCCAGCGGTTGGGGGGCAGATAATGTAGCCTGGGACCCCTGCCCTGGGCCTCACACTCTCTGTGGTCCTGGGAATGTTCTTTAGCCTTTCTGTGCCTTGGTTTCCCCATTTGCAAAAGGTGAGTGACAGTAAGAGCTCATTACATGAGTTGGTCCACATAAAGTGCTTAAACGTGTAATGTAAACACCTGGTAGATGGTAGCTTCTCTCTTTCAGAGTTGAGGGGTTCCACGGCGCTGTTCCTCGACAGGAGGGGATGGCCCCTCTTTTTGGCTGAGGGCAGGGCCGAGGCTGCTCGTGGTGCATATGGCGGTGGTGACTGGAGGACCCAGATCGCAGCCTTGGTGAGGGGTGACACGCCCCGTGGGCTTGTGTGTGTGCTCCTAGCCTCTGCTTACAGCTGAGGATTGAAACCTCCCACGGAGGATGGACAGTGGAGTGTTTTGCCCAGAGACTGGGAAACGTGCAGCTGGGCACCTGCAAGGAAGGGGGAGGGCTTGGCTGGGTTTGGTGGGTCTGGAGTTGGCACAGGTTTGGTCCAGACTGGAATGGGCCACAGAATAAAAATGGTAATATCTGACATTTGGGTGGCCTTTGAATCTTACACACACTTATCCTATTTGAACCTCCCAAGAGCCTTGTGAAATAAGTAGCTGGCATTATTCCCATTTTACGGACAAGGAAACTGAGGCGAGAAAATGCAAATAACATATTCAAGTTTTGTACAATGTAGATTTGGTCTTCAGGTTAAAGTGTATCTTTCCCCCTCCCTGACCTTATTGTGGCGAGGGCTTGGGCTTTCAAGAATGGAGGATGAGGGGCTTCCCTGGTGGCGCAGTGGTTGAGAGTCCGCCTGCCGATTCAGGGGACACGGGTTCGTGCCCCGGTCCGGGAGGATCCCACATGCCGCGGAGCGGCTGGGCCCGTGAGCCATGGCCGCGGAGCCTGCGCGTCCGGAGCCTGTGCTCCGCGACGGGAGAGGCCACAACAATGAGAGGCCCGCGTACGGCAAAAAAAAAAAAAAAAAAAAAGAATGGAGGATGAGGCAGAGGCAGGAAGGGGCGGGGGGCAGACAGGGATGTGTGGGACCCCCCCCCAGGCCAAACAGCAACACTGGGTTCTCCCAGCAGCCACGTGTGGAGAGCACAGAGCCCACTTCGCAGTGGGTGCGGCACCCTTGCAGCTCTGGCTAGGGGCCTGGCATCTCAAGAGCATGTTTGCTGGCCCGGGAGGTCACCCGGGAGGCCACCCGGCGTGAGAACGGCCCTCCAGGTCCCCTGACGGTGTCAGGACGGCTCCCCCGCGGAGGGGCTGGTGGCAGTTGTTCAGGAACTGCCAGCTGCTCCCGGGTTCTTATGAATCGGTCTTATTTCCCCGTGTAGACCCTGGACAAGCCCCAGGGTAGCTCGGTGCCGTGCTGGAGCCGGAGAGGAAGTGATTGGGAAACGGCTCTTTCCTCTGCTGTGAGAAAGGCGAAGTGCGGCCCTGCAGATTGGGCTTCTCTGTTCCCTCCGGCCTTGACTTTCTCAAAGCCATAAATTAAGTGTGCAGGGTTTGGGTTTTTTCCCCCCATGCAGTAAAAATGGAAGAAATGGCCCAGGAAGATGATAGGCCTTGATGTGGACAGCAGATTCTTGGCACTATTTTAAACTCTTTCTTATGGAAAACTCCAAACATATACAAAGTAGAGAGAACGGCATGATGGCTCCCATGGGCAATTTTAGTTCCTTGCCTCCGGATTATTCTGAGGCAAATCCCAGACATTTTGTTGATTTTAAATCAAGGACCTGTCGTGCGGTCAGCCTCATGTCTGGCAGTGGACGTGTCGTGTGGCCGGGGTGGGTCCCTGGGGCACAGCCGCGTTCCTCCAATGGCCCTTGGCTGTGGTGGCCCAGCCTGGGAACCCAGAGCCTGGCCCGGTTTCCCGGCCTTGAGACCCGAGTGACGCCAGCCCCTGGGGGAGGCCAGGCCTGCGAGGCCCCTCCGTCAGGTTGTCGGGTGGGATGCCCAAGGCGCTGGCCTCCACCCCGCAGGCCCCCAGGCAGGACTGGGCTCCCTGCTCTGTGTCCCCACGGGGCCCTGCCTGCTTCCCCGGGGCTGCCCTCGCCCGGTGGTGGGGTAGCAGTGGCCCCTACGCCCCTGTCCCCCCACACAGTGGCCTCTCATCTCACCTGGCCTCTGGGTGGCCTGACACGTGGCCCCCAAGTGCTCTTTCCTCTGGCTTCAGAGATATCCACACGCACCACTGCAGCTCCTTCCAAGCCCTCGTGGCCAGCCCCTCTCCCACCCGGGCCTCTGCCAGGCCCTCGTCCCTCCTCTCTGTCCTGCGGCTTCTACCCTGGCTCCTTACGGCCTCCCCTCCCCGGATCTCCCCGCCCGACCCTGGCTCGGGCTCTGGATAGAAGGCTGGAGTCACCCTGACACCCGCCCCCTCCCCGCCCTGCATTGTGTCTCAGCCTGGCACACGGTGGGTGCTCAGGACATGTGAGTTGGTCTGGTCCTTAGGAACATGTTAACATATCACTGTCACCGCCCCGGCGTCTGACACAGTGCTGGGCACACGGAGGGCCCGCAACCAGCTTCAGTTAAAAAGCCACAGTGTGCCCGAGTCCCACCCCACTCCTGCTCTGAACCGGTGCCCACCCAGCGCACCCCGCACTCTGCTCAGGCGGGAGCTGGTCTTGGGTCACGTGGTCTGACGCCTGGTTCTGAGCAAAGGCCTCTCCTTAAGGTCTCTTCCCACCGCCTTCCAGCCACCCGGTCCCCATGGCGCCGTGCGGCGCAGCCCCCAGCACGTCCTGATTCTCAGGCCCCGGGTGAGGACTTGTGTGCGTTACCATGTGGCCCTCACAGCAGCCCTGTGAGCTGGACAACACCCCTACCTTATGGCTAAGAAACTGAGGCACAGAGAGGCCTAGTCACTTGCCCGAGGTCACACAGCTCCTGCTTGCCAGGTGCCAGACAGGGGAGGGTTGTGTGCCGCTGTTACGGGAGGCTGAGGGGCAGCATCCTTGCCCAGGCCCTCGCTGCTCCGGTTCCGGCTGCCGCGTGCAGGTGGGGGCCCGTCGGCGATGCTGCAGGTCCAGGTCCTGAGAGGCAGGAGGGGGTCGGGGGACAGACAAGGGGGGTGGCCTCCCCCTCCCGAGGAAGGGATTGCAGAGGTGCGGGTGTGAAGCACGGTGGCCCATCGGCCGGCGGCCCGGGGCCTTGGTCGGCCTCCCCCTTCTCCCCTCCCCCACTCACTCAGTTACATTACCTCTGTGTCTCAGTTTCTCTGTCGACTGAATGGGTAGGTGATAGAGCACCTGCCTCTACCTTTAGCTCCGAGCGTGAGCCCTCAGTGACCTGCGGCCCCTGGGTGACGGCGCAGTGTCCACGCGTTCCCGGCTGTGACAGGTGCCGCTCTGGTGGAGGTGTTGACGGGGGTACGACTGTGCGCGTGTCGGGGCGGGTGTATGGGAACCCTGTACTCGACGCTTCGTTTTGCTGAGAACCTAAAACTACTCTAAAGAATAAACGTCTATTAAGGAAAAAGTTGTTGGACGGTTAGTTAGTTCTCTGTGAGATGCTCCGCAGGCTGGGCGCGTGGCTGTCACCTGCTGCTGTGCAGTGATTCTTGTCACCATCAGTTCCTTCCTTCCTTCACTCATCCTAGGATGTGCTGGCCCTGAGGACACAGACACACAACGTGTGCACCGTCCCAGGGTCAGCTCACTGTCGGGCAGGGCGTCCCGGGGCCTCTTGTGGGCTGTGCCCCCTCCGTCATGGGCACCCAGTGTCCCGGGAAGGGCATGGGCAGCGCCATAGCCTGGAGCACAAGGGGAGGGGTGGGCAGGGCCCCTTGCGAGGGGGCATGGGCACTGCCCCGGGGAGTCGGACCGTGACAAAGATTTTAGGTCGGCAAGGACTTGGATCATTTGCAACTTGGAAAGTGCTTTCTCTCAGCGGAGGGGGCGAGAACAGCTTGGTGGCCCGCCGTCTAGGATGCGGCTGGACAGCTGGGCCGAGAGCGTCCCGGGCTCCAAGAGGGCCCCGCGCCGGGCCCTGGCCGACAGGGTGGGCTGCAGACGGGAGGCCTGCGTGCCGGATGTCCCCTCTCTGCCCGCTTGCTCCCCCGAGCCACCTCCCCAGCTGGTGCCTCCTGCCTGCCCTGCCGGGAGGGGGGTGGGTAGGGTCCCTGGGGCCCGGCCCAGCCCAGTCTGCTGGAGCCTGCCACAGAGAACTGCTTTATTTAAGTCCATGTTGCGCGTATGGAAATAACTAGAGGCCTCTGTATTTAATTTGGCTCGGCTGGGAAGATTTTTGGCTGTGTGCATGCGTGTGTGAGTGTCTGTGTGTGTGTGTGTTTGGAAAAACCTTTCCGAGTGCGCCCAGGGATTGGAAGCCCCAGTCATCCTCATGCAGTCAAACAGTCAAAACCAAGAGCCGCCCTGGCTTAGCCGGGGGTGAGTGTCTGGCAGAGGGCAGGCTGTAGGAAGTGGCCAATAAAAAAATACAGACAGGGAGGAGGTGATGCTGTCTGCAGATGAGGTCCCGGTGAGGGGAGCAGTTTTGTAAACTTTCAGGTAACCTGTGGGTGGAGTGAAACGATGAACCTCTGTGCACTTGCGCCCAGGTGTTTCTGGTTCCCGAGCAGGGAGTGCTTAGGTTGGTGCTGGACTGCAGACCACGTTTCCCACATCTCTATCCGGCCTCGACAAACCCGGCAGAGGCTCTTGGCCAAGCCCTTGTCCGTCTGTGTGCAGAGCAGAAATACCCCCCGTGCTCCCACGGGGGCTTGCCGTTGGCAAAGCCTGTCCTCACTTGATTCCCCCTTGCCTGCTGGGTAGCGGGCAGGAGTGATACCCGTTGCTAAGATGAGCCAGCGGAAGCCTGGAGAGGTGAGGTCACCTACCCGGGGTCACTCAGCCCGGCAGTGGGGCAGCTGGAGCTCGGCCTGGTCTGACCTCCTCCCAGAGCCTCCCCCACACTCCCTGTGGGCGCGTCCCAAGCTGCAGGGCACCGTTCCTTGCACAGACGGGTGAAGGGGGCTGCTGAGGGTGGGCAGACCCCGGGACGTCACCTGGGCATCCGGGTTTCGATGAACGCTTTTTAAGTTATATCCTAGCCGCATGACATTGAGGAAGGAGGACGTCTGGTGAGTTGAAGTCCGGTGGCCATGACGGCTGTGTGATCGTGGATCGTCATCCACGTGGACCCACTTCGGTGGGTCTTGCAAAAATCAAACGCGCAGAGGGTGCGACAGAGCGGAAGGCCTGGGCGTTCCCACCGCTGTGCAGAGCCGTGGGAATTCTGGAGCCCTGCCCCTCGGGACGCGGTGTTCTAAATCCGGTTCCTTGGGAGCAGCAGATCCCGGAGCTGCGGATCTGACCATCCTGCTCTTTGACTTGGCTCTCGCATGTTGGTCCTTTGCAAGCATGGCGAGCAAATGCAGGTGCTCTGGAAGGAAGGCGGTGTGAGGGAGAGGCGCAGGCCAGCTGTGGGCGGGCTCTAGGGAGCGGTGAGGACTGTGGCGGTGGGAGAGCCCTGGCCTCCGGTGGGTGTGGCTGCCGCCCAGCTCCGTCTGTTTGTTACCAGGCTGGAATATGGGCCCACGAGGCCTGATCCTCAGCTGCCCACCTGGAGCCCTGTGTTGAGACCTCGTGAGCTCCCCTCGCGGAGACCTTTGTCTCCCAGAGACCTCTGCCCCTCAGGTGCCCATGTGCGGAGCGGCAGGGTGGGTGCCAGGCCTCGCAGCCAGCCGTCCCGGGGGCGCGGCGCAGGGTCGCAGAAGGCTGGGCCCCGCCCTTCCCTCAGTCCTCGCCCAGATGGCACTGGGGAGAGTAAAAGGCTCTGTCACAGCCTTTCTCTGGAAAGGCTGTCCGTCCTGGGATTGGCTGCAGGACTGGCATGAGAGGCCCCATTTCCCTTGGTTTAGGCCTGTCCCCTGGCTTGGTGCTCTGGTTCCTGGGATGTGGGGTGAGATCCTCAGGCAGGTTGGGGCCCCCGGGACTGTTGGTGATGCCACGTGAGCAGCCCCTCGCCGAGCAGAGGCCCCGGCTGGGCTGCGCTGGATTGGGGGTCGCCTGTGTCGGCCTTCACCCCTTCCCCACAACCCTGCCTCCACCCGAGCCTGTAGCTTCCCCGCCAGCTGGATTCCAGCCCAGGTAAAAGCGCACATTTGCCGCCTGTGGAGGGGTCCCTGCGCCTGCCTCCCGTCTGAGGCCTCCCAGGGCTGGGGAGGTGGGCGCGGGCAGAGGTGGCCTGCACGCGGCCCCTGTTCCTTTGAGCCTCGAGGCCTGGGAAGCGGCGTCCTGGGTGCAGAACACACGTCCGTTCCTCGGAGAAGCTCGCCCGTGTCTGCGGCCGTTCGGTGCTGCCGAGGCCGGGCAGCAGGGCCAGGGAGCAGGCGTGGCCACAGGTCCAGAGTCCCGGGCCCCGTCGCGGCTGTGGGTGTGTCGGGGGAGTCGGATGAGTCTGCCCCCCACCCCAGGCATCGGTGCCCCCGCTTGTAAGCTGCGGGCTCGCTGGGCCTGACTGAGGCGGCCCCAGTGAAATGCCTGGCCGAGGGGCTGAGGGCGCCGCCCAAAGGTCTTACAGGGAAAGTTAGGGGCATGCGGCCCCTGGTCCAGGAGTAGCTAAGAGAGGGCACAGGTGTGGGAGGGGAGGCTGGGAGGTTCACCTGGTGCCCAGCTCTGGATCCTGATCGTCTAGTGGGCCTCATCCTTCTCATCTCTGTGTTTGTTGAGTGAGTAAGCGAACGAATGAGGGACGCTACTTCCCAGATTCACTGGGGCCCCTTAGCCACTGGTGGCATTGCTGGTGTAGCATCACTCATTCAGCAAATGCTCACTGAGCTCCCCTAGCCCTGTTGTCAGCCTTAGGGGCCTGAGCAAGGGGCGAGCAGCATGCAGCCCCCGCCCAGCTTTCCAAGGAAGAGACACAGGATGCAGGGGAAAAGGCGGTCAGATAACCAGCCTGCTCGATGCGGTGGAGACAGTGGAGGTGGGGGGAGGTGGGGCTGGTAGTTGCAGAACCCCTTTCCCTTCCCTGTTGCCAGGGTGGCCTTTATGCCCTGCGTTTGCCGTGCCCTGAGCCCCGTGGGATGGCCCTGACTGCCGGCTGTTGGTGCTGACCTCTGACCCTCCGTCCCCCCGGGGCTATTTTAGTGGGAGTGACTCACGAAGAGCTGCTGGGAGGTCCAGCCCGGCTCGGCAGGCAGGCAGGCAGGCAGGCAGGCGGTAGACAGGCGTTCTTTATGTTTAGGAGTCAGGCCTGCGCCAGGGATGCTGGAGCCGCCACCTCCCCAGGGCCGGAAGGGCGACTTGGAAATATGTTGACAGGACAGGGCGAGGGCCTGGCTGCGCAGCGGACTTCTGTTCCTTCCCTCTGGCCGCGCTGGTGAGAACAGGCCTGTCTGAGGAAGGGCGCTGCCCCGCCCCCTGGAGGGGTTCCTGTCCAATTAGGCTCGGCATTGGCTGTCCGTAGGGCTCCTTGCCCGGCAGCGGGTCCCCGACTCCATACCCCCGAGGTGGCGGCCTCGCTCCTGCTCTGCAGGTGGGAAACTGAGGCTTGGGGAGGGTGGCTGGACCCCGGGGTGCTGGCGACCCGCCCATACTCTTGCCGGCTCACGTCGGGACACCGTGGAGTGGTGAGTGCCCTGCAGGGCCGTGTGGGCACTCAGGACCTGGGGCGGGGAGTGCCAGGCGGCACGCCCCACAGCTCGGGCATCCCAACACCGCGCCTCTCCTGATGCGCTCGCGTCCTGAGGAGACCCCGCTCCTGCCCGAGGCCCATCTCGCCAGCAGCAGCTGACAAACAGGGAGATGCTGAATGCTGGCGCAGTTAGCAGGGCTCTAAAAATAGCCTCCCACTCTGAGAAGTTCATTGTTCCGAGTCCTATATTTTTATACGTATATAAAAACCACTTCTGGAGGCCTTGGTGCCAGTAGAGCCGGTCTGCAGCCCTGGAGGCGGGAGGCGGGAGGCGGAGCTGAGCTGGACCTCATCCCCGGGTGCTTTGCGGCCACGGCCCTCTTCCCCGAGGTGATGGAGCAGTCGGGCCAGCGACCTGTCCGCCCTCATCAGAGAGGACAGTGGCTGGGCGGCCGGGGAGGGGCTGTTCCAGGCTCAGGGGCCATCCGAGGGGTCTGCGGGTCACAGAGGCCAAGAGGCGCGGGGGTGGAGACCCAGGGCCAGTGTCAGGGCTGCGGGCCCTCCCTGCAACTGGACAGAGGGTCGGAGTGAGCCCCATTGCTCTTGCTTTGGTCTAATTCAGACCTCGGGCTCCCGAAACTGGCCCTGCCCGAGTCCCAGCTTGCTGGGGGTCGGGGGCAACCCACTGACCTCCCCCCGCCGGCCCCTCGGAGAAGCAAGGCAGAGGGGAGGTCCTACCGGGCTGCCGGGTCCTACCCGCTGGGGCCCTCTCCTCTGGTGCTCCTCCAGGGCCCTCTCCTGTCGCCGTTCAGGTGTGCCCAGGTCCCTGCCAGCTCGCACACCACGGGCCTTCCCTGGAGCGCCAGCCCCTCCAGCCACCGCCCATCCCCTCCTCTCACCCACCCGTCCTCCCTCCCCTCCCCGGGCCCTCACAGCCCCATCCTTAGCCTCCCCAGCTTCTCGGTGACCTCTGGCCCCACCAGCGTGGCTTCCAGGACCTGAGGACGGGCATAGCTGTCTCGCTCTTCTGGCTCGTCACTGTCCCTGGGACCAGCCCTTTCCCCCATCCCGTCGTCAGGGCCTGCTTGTGCCCCGAGGGTCACCGCAGGGGAAGGATGGGGGAGGCGGAGGCAGTGACTCGGGGGCTGAGGGGCCTGTGCTCCACAGTTAGCGTTCCCTTTCTAGGGTGCCACTGCCGTCTGTCCCACCCCAGGTAAACCCTAGACCCTCCCCTGGCCTTGCCCCGGCCCTGCAGTCCACCGCACCCTCCCTGACAAGCCTTGCAAGGTCCTGAACACTCTGGCTCCTGCAGCCCCCTCCCTGTGTGTCCCGCCAGACTGAGCTTTCCCATCCCTTGTGCACACAGTGGACCCCGACCTCTGCTGCTCAGCCTCCACACACACAGTGTCCTGAGCCGGGAAGAGCCCTCACCCGCCACCCGCTGCTCCGCCTGGGGTCCTGGCAGAGGGTGTGTGCCTTCCAGGAAGCTTCCCGCCTCGGGCGCTGGGGCTCGGGCTGTGTTCGCCAGCCTGTGGCGCCTGATGCACCCCATGACTGTTCCTAACGCCAGCTGTCGTCGTTGTCCGTGTCCCCCCACGTCCCTGGCCCTGACCTGGGTGTGTCATATAGTTGGCTTCAGTTCACAGAATGAAGTGACCAGCCTGGGGGAGGGGGTTGCAGGGGGGCTCCTGGGGGAGGACAGACCTTCCCATGGGCGGCTGCTTTGGGGTCTACATTGCGGTCCATGTGCAGCCCAGCTGCCCCATCCGTGGTTTGGTGAATAAGACTTTTCAGGTCCAGAGAAAATCTCGAGAGAGATTAAAACCGGTGAGGTTTTAAAATCACCATTCTTTTTTAAAAAAACAAAACTCTGTAGTAAGTTATCTTATTAGCTATGTGGCTATGTTTAAAGCCTCAGTAAGGGAGCTGGTCAGGCCGAATCCTTAGGCTTCGGCCTGCAGACGCCATGTCCCCTGGGGGCCCTGGAGGGGACTGAGCCGCCAGGCCGCTGCTGCAGAGCCCTGGCTGGACCGTTTTACTGTTGGGAACCTGAGGTCAGGCCAGGGGCAGTCACCCCTTCGGGGGATTTGGGCCCGTGGCTGCGGCTCTGTGCCCTCGGCACCAGTGAAGCAGGACCAGCCCCGGCACCTGCGGGGCAGGCGGGCAGGCGTCCACCACGAGGCAGGCGGCCGGCGGGGGCCCAGGGCCCTGCAGGTGGCTGCCTCTGAGCTCAGCGACGGAGGCCACGCAGGAATGCGCTCTCTTCTGATTTTATCTAAGAAACGCCAGAAATCCGGGTGAGTGAACACTCCTGGTACCTAGTTCTCACTTGAGAAAGAAAAAGAAGATGGTGGCCACTGCTCTGTGTTGACCAAACAGGGCCACGTGGGCTGGACTCGGGCCCTCCACCTCAGGTGTGTACCTTGCCCGTGGGTGGGCTTCCAGAGCCAGGGCTGTGAGCGGCGGGAGGGGAGGGCTGTGGCTGGGTCTCTGCTCCTGAGCCCCAGTTTCCTCTGTGTCTGACGGGGGGCTTGGCTTGGTAGTCAGGGTGGCTGACCCTTTGAATTCTCGGGATCTCCAGACTTGGGTGGGAATTGGCCGTCGACTCTCCCAGGGGAGTCTAGGGACCAGCCCGGTTTGGGGGCCACGTGCCCCAGGCCCTCTGCAGTTATCTCGTGTCTGTCACCGGGGCACCACCTCGCGAGGGAGAGGTGTCCTTGTCCGGCCAGAGGGTCCTTGTCCCTTTTGAGCCCAAAAGTTAGGGGCGGGGAGGTAGAAAAGCTTCCAGCTTTCCTTTAAATACCTACTTCTAGACAGTTCTGAGTCATGGTTGTGTGGATTTTCTGCATTGAAATTGTCACTTTGGGTGTGTTTTGGGTCTCAGTGGCTCCGTATCCCGCCATCCCCAACCAGGATCTGAAACCTTACCTGAGGGTTGGGTCCAGCCAGCCTGGCTGAGACAGTTTGTTGTAAGTTGGTGCCCACCCGGGCCCAGGTCCCGCTCCCACAGACCTTGTGGTCCACGTGGCAGACAGAGCAGCCCTCAGGAATCTGGGTTTCTTTAAAAAGGCTTCCCTGGCTTGGTAGGGGTAGTTCAGAGTGTGTGCACCTCCTATGTGCCAGGTGCTGTTCTGGGGCCTAGATCTCACAGGACAGACATTCCCACAGATGGTGGTGAGGCGGTGGCATACCACTGTAGAGAGGTGCAGCAGGGGAAGATTGGGGGAGGGCTGGGGTCCTCGCTGAGACTCGGGCAGCCTTTGAGCAGAGACCTGAAGGAGGTGAGGGAGTGAGCCAGGTGGACATCTGGGAAAAGACACCAGCAGAGGAAAAGCACGTGCAAAGGCCCTGCGGTTGGAGTGTGTCAGGAATGTGGAGGAGCAGCCAGCAGGCCAGCAGGGTGGGGGGTGGGATGGCCAAGGGGGCATGGAGGAAGGGTAGCAGGGGGACAGCCGGTCCTGCAGAGCCTTCCGGGTCACTGTGAGGCCTTGGCTCTAAGCCCCACGACGGACAGCAGAGGAGGGATCTGGTCCGAGTTGTGTTTTAACAGATCCCAGCTGCTGAATGGAGAGGTGAGAGGGGCCGGATGAGCCTGCTGGAGAGGCTGTGGCCATTAGGCAGGGAAGAGGTGAGGCCTGCGCAGACCGGGCTAGTTGTGGGTAGGCCAAGCAGTCAGGTGCTGGCTCTGTTTTGAAGGTGGAGCGGCCCAATTTGCTGACTGATGGGGAGTTGGGTGTGAGAAAAAGAGAATTGCCAAGAGCGGCTGTCAGATTTTTGGCCTGAGCAGCTGGAAGGATGGAGTTGCTATCGGCCAAGATGGGGCGACTGCAGGGGCGGGTGGGGGCCACGCAGGAGCTCAGTGGAGCTTGTGTTCCAGGGGTCTGCTGGGCAGCAAAGAGGGTGCGCCTGGGGCTGGACACGCGTTTATTCAGTTCCTTTGTGATCACCGTGGAGCCTCATTAAAGCAAGTTTAGGAACTGGGTAAAAGCAGGAGCTCTCCTGACTCTCCTGAGCCTGCCAAGCCCTAGGGCCGTCTCCAGATTGTCCAGAAAGCTCGTCACCTCCCTCGTTTTGGATATGGGGCTCCTCGTTAAGCAGCCAAAAGGGACCTTGGATGTTTAGGTGGGCGTTGAGGTGGATGTGGCTCCCGCCTCCCCCTGCCCCTGTGTCTGAGGCCTCGGCGGTGTCTGGAGGCCCTGCGTGCTCCCCGTGGACTCGCCCGCTCTGCCCTCCATCCACCCTCCCCAGATTTCCACCAGCCCTGCAGGCTGAGATGCACCCGGTCCTGCTCACCAGCCCTCCTGAAGTCCTTCTAGGTCACACTGACCCAACCTGCCCACCAGGGGAGGCGCCTAGCATTGCCCGGCCTCAGTCTAGGGGTCCCCAGCTTCTCCTCCCTGGGAGGGAAGGGCTTAGGGGTGTCCGCCGGGGTCCGTAAGTCCCTTCGGTTGCCAGCTGGGCATCCGTCTCCACTGAGGACCACTTACCAACTGTGGTCCAGGCTGCGAGGCTTTAGTCCTCCCTGGAGATGCTGCCTCCACCCAGACCAGGGAGGAGGGTGGGTGAGCGGCGTAGGTGCGGCCTCCCCGGTCCCCTGGGGAAGCCCTCTGCCCCCTTCTTGCTGGCACACCAGCCCTTTGTCCCTTTACACACTCACTTCTCCCTTCACATCCACCCCGTGTCCTTGTATGCTGTTCCTCGGGGCCAGGCATGTGTCAGTGGGAAAGACTGGGAGAATGACCTGCACTTGCATCCTGACTCTGCTCCAAGCTCTGCATCCGGGCCACTCGGAAGAGGGTGGCTTTTCCGTGTCATGTGACCACATGACCACAGCTGGCACCACACAGCCCGGGCTGGCTTATCTCATGACCATGCACGACCCCAAGGCCCAAGACCCCAAGGCCCAAGACCCCCGGGCCCTGAACCCCAGCTCTGCCCCCAGCATGTCAACTGCACATGCTTCCTCTGGGCCACCAGCTGGCAGGTGCACCCACCTGGGGTCAGGTCCCCTGCATGTGTGACCTTGGCCCAGTGGCTTAGCTCCACCAGCCCCACGTTCCTCATCTACAGAAGGGACAGTGGCCTAGCACCCACCCACCCACCCCCGCCTCAGTCCCCAGGGATGGTGGTTGGGTTACAGGCCACGTAGGTTAAACACCCAACACGGCTCCTGTACCCAGCAGGTTTACAGAGGAGAGTTGCTGCTGTATAACCCAAACCCGTGTGTGTGTGTGTGTGTGTGTGTGTGTGTGTGTGTGTGTGTGTGTGTGTTTCACTCAGAAGTCATAGAAGCACAGGGCGTACGTCTGTCGGCTCTGAGGCCAGGCTGCCTGGGTTCTGATTTCACTCGTGAGCTGTGTGACCTCAGGATGGGCCCAACCTCTCTGTGCCTGTGGGGGTGTGTTGGGCGGTCAGGAGGACTAAATGAGCTTCACGTACAGCTTAGAACACCACTGACTATGCAGACATTAGTGCTTTTCCTGTCATCAGCATCATCAGTGCTGGGGGTGGGCAGCGGGTCCCTGCTTCTGCCCCGAGCCTCCTCTAACATCTTTCTTAAGAAAAGTCATTCATGACCTCACAGGCCATAATTAGACATACGTGGCTCAAGAGGCCGAGGGCCCCCTGCCCTGACCTTCCCCAGCTAGAGTCAGGATGTGGCGTCTCGGCTGTGGGGCCTGGGCCCTTTTCTAGGACCCTCGTGCCTTCCCCTGGGAGCTCCTCACCCGCCTCCGTGGCTCAGTGCTGCAGGGGGTGTCCGCAGAAGGAGGGGCCCTATAGCAGGCAGGGTAGGTGACCCACTTCTAACTGCTGGCACATGCAGGCAAGGCCCTGTCAGTCAGAGAATAACTGGAGACGGCAATCAGAAAGCGCTTTTATGAGCCGAGCAACTTTTAAGGACTTTTCCTGTACCGACTCTGTAACGCCTCACAGCAGGCATGTGAAGTTGGCTCTCTAATCGCCCCCATTTTACAGGAAAGGAAACTGAGGCATGGAAGGATTCCTGCCTGTGGTCACACAGCTGGTGAGCAGTAGAGCCAGAATTCCAACCCAGACGTCTGGCTAGGAGGCGGCGGCCAGGAGCCCGTCCAGCCCCTCGCTTGGCAGAGAGAAGGCAGAGAGGCTTCAAATGTGTCCTCTGTTCTTATGTGGTTTCCGTCATCCCAGGGCTGTCGGAAGCTCCGGGCGCTGTGATCCAGCCATCTCCCCACGTAAACATAACACAGACCAGCCTCTAGGGCAAGAAGACATGTTTGGAAAACTGGAGAAGGGGAGGAGGAGCCTGGGGTAACTCAGCGACGCAGAGCTCGGAGTCCCCAGGCTGGTGTGGGTCGGGCCGGGCCACTGTGGACGCCTCTGTGTGCAGCTCCCCCCCCACACACAGCCCCCTCCTGCTCTGTAGCCTCGGGGCCCCGTTGTGAATGTGCGGAGCTTGGCCTCTCGGGAAGGAGCCAGTCTTGGGTTCCGCTCTTTGCCGGAGGCTGAGGCTTTCAGGGACTCAGCCCTCACAGAGCAGGACTCCCAGTGGGGTGGATGGACCCCACACACACTCACCCATGTGATCTCCACAGTGACCGGGAGTGCAGGAGCGGGGGCCGCAGCAGGCAGGGGTGGCCTTGTAGAGGAAGTGGGACTTGAACTGATACCTGGGTGTGGCCTCAGAGGCCAAGAAATGCAAGTGAAGGGCAGTGGGGTGCAGATGGATGGCGGCTTCTAGCCAGTGCAGGAGTCCTTCAGCCACACCTCTGACAGGTGTCTGACCTGCCACAGCTTGCACACCTCCAGTGACAGGGAGCTCACCACCTCCAGAGCAGCCCTGACCACACGAGAGCATTTTTTCTCAAGCAGGGCGATGCAGGTCATAGTTCTGTCTGCAGCAGGATCCGCTCTGTTCTCTGCCTGTCCGCCCGTCAGAGGCTTGACCGCAGGCCTCATATCCCCTCTGGCCACTGTCCTCCTGGCTACACGGTCTCAGCCCTTGGTGGGAGGTCGCCTGGTGCTGTAATGGGGGTTGGCAGATGGGGCTCCTCTCGCCCCCGGCTGGCGTCCATCGTGGTCGTGTGGTGCGCCGTGCTGGCAGACGTGCAGAAGGGAGTCTGTGATGGATTAGCGATGTCTGCCCTGGGCTGGCGGGAGAAGGTGGGAGCAAAAGCGCCCAGGCTTAAGAACCCATCTGGGGCTCAGACGGTCTTCTGCTATGATCCGATACCTGTAATGGACGGTAGGGCTGGGTCTGCTTCTGGCTTTTTACTCGTTTTTGTTAGTGACTGGCTTCTCGGCTTGTATTAAACTCATGTCAGCCAAAAAGGTCCCCCAGTCTTTTTCATAAGAACAGCCATCAAGCTAAACCTTCCCCCATCTTGACATTGTTTCCAGTATATTGATACATAATTACTGTACATCAATCCCTTGTTGACAGGCATTTAGATTATTTCCAAGTTTTTATAGTTGGAAACAACACTGCGGTGGGATTCCTTGTACTCGCCTCTTTGCGTATTGGTCTCATTTCCTTCGCGTGAATCTCCAGAAAAGGGATTGCTGGATCAGGAGCATTTTCTCAGAGTGCTGGCACCGGCCTTAACTATCGTGGAACGTCCCAGAAACTCTAAACTGTCAGGGAATGGCAGGGACTTGGGACGGTGCCTGCCCATTCCTAGATTTGCACATGGCCCGGGAATCTGTGCATGATCACGAATTCCAGTGTGCAGCTGAGGACCGACTCGGGGGTGTCCAGTCCTGGCTGATGGACAAAGGCTTTGGGAGAAGCTTCCCCAAGAGAGAAAGAGGGCCTGGGTGGCAAGAGGTGGATCTCCCATCCGTTGAGCGCGGTGGTGAGGAAGAGGCGTGCAGGGCGGGCTGGGGGCCGGGCCAGAGATCTGTGTCCCTGGGGCAGCCTGCAGTGGGCATCCTGCTGTGGGGTGCCTGTTCTGCTCAGGGGACAGTCCCTTCTCCCCCAGGAAGGAGCTGGGGGCAGAGCGAGTGCTAACCAGGACAGAGGGGCTTCGAGCCCTGAGTTTGAAACGTCTCCATGGGTTCAGGTCAAGCATCTGCAGGACTGCAGGTCAATGACCAGGTCTAGCTGATGCCCTGAAAGATTTAGAGCCGCGTGTCCTGAGAACATCTGTTGCTGCCGTGCTTGTCATCACCAGGCGTTTTCACGTCACACGTTGCCCTTGTGTTCACCAGGGGTTTGGCTGTGGTTAAGGAGACTCTCTTGGTGTGTAATACTGTGTCGCTTGTGTTTGGGACCATGAAGGAGTGATGTTCTCTGGCTCAAGACGGGTCCTTACACTACATGCTCTGCTCGCTTTTGTCCGCTCATTTCTTGGAGGACAGTGAGTCATGCTGGTTGCAATAGGATGGCCTGGCCATTTCTTATCGGGATGGTTTGAGGTTTTGATTTGGGGCGTGCAAGGGCTGCCACACTGCACAGCTCAAGGGACCCCATTCACGTAGACTCGGCAGGACTTGGGGACAGATGGAATAGGGTAAGGCCCCATTCCATCTGTCCCCAAGGGGGCTTTGGCCATCCGGGAGGGACTAACTTGGTGACTCAGCTCAGGACTCTGGCTCCGTCACTGCGTGATGATGGGCGGCCGTCACCGGTTAGGTTTGGGGCAGGTGGGATGTGCCGGCGGGGGTGATGTAAGAAGCCGCATTCCGGGACCGGCAGGTGGCTGGCCTGGGAAGTGCCTGCACTCACTCGGCAGGTGTCACTGGGCCCTGTTAGTCTGGCACATGTGTCAGCATTTGGGGAGCATCAGCCAGCAACGCAGAAAAACGACCCATGTCCTCACAGGGCTCAGATACTGATGTGGGGGACAGACGGCAAAGGTAAGACAGGAAGAATCCATCACACTCTACGGCGTGTGCCGGTGGGCAGACCGCAGAGTGTGGGACTGGGGGTGCTGGGGAGAGGGCAGTGCGGCTTTAACTCGGGCGAGTAGTGGGGGCCTCATTGGAAGGTGGCACTGAGTAAAGACCCAAGGGAGGTGAAGGTGTGGTGCGTGCTGAGACCCAGGGAACAGCGTTCCAGGCAGACAGAACAGCCAGGGCAAAGGCCCTGAGGCCTGCCTGGCCCCTTGGAGGAGAGAGGAAGGAAGCCAGTGAGGCCGGAATAGAATGAGCAAGGGGAAGAGGGGCCAAAGTGCAGTCAGCCGAGGTCAGGCCTGAAGGCATTGCCAGAAGGACGGTGTCTTCCCAGTGTGACGGGGATCAGGGAGGCACTCGATGGGGCTCCCGTTTGGTCAGGATGGCTCTGACCGCCGTGGGGAGAAGAGAGGCGGGGGCATGAGTGACAATCCAGGGAGCCGCGGTGGCGGTGGCCTGGAACACCTGCTGACAAGTGGGCAGGTAGGGGTGTTTCGAAGGTTGGACTCACAGGGGAGAGGAGGCCGCGGGTGACTGTCAACCCCTTCTCTTGGCCTGGAAGGAGGCCCGGCCCTCTCCGCCAGGCACCTTCTGGAACCTGCTGGCTCGAGACGGTCGGGAGCCAGGTCATGGGCAGAGCAGGAACCCCGGGCTGGCACAGCCCCAGAAAGCCCTGCGTCCCCCCAAGCACCTCCATCCCCATCCGACCCCGAGTGCGCCCCTCCTGCTGGGGCCCAGCCTCCACACGGAGGGACTCCGCACGGATGTCCTGTCCATGAGCTCAGCCGGGCGGCCAGGCCTGGCCCCTCCGCAGGGCAGAGCATGGCCGTGGGTCGGGGGCGGTCCCCCGCCTGTCCTTCCTCAACTCCCTCTGCCCCAGACCGGCCCGGCCCGGCCCACTGCGGGGGGGATAGGGCAACGGCCTTTCACCTGTGGACACCTGTTCACGTCGCTCCGAGATCAGGTGAGCGCGGGCGAGGTAGGGGTAAGGGACCAAGCCCCTTCCCCGTGAGGGTGGACACCCCCTTTGTCGGGGGGCGTTGGGCACTGGGGGAGAGTCCAGGCCCCCAGCAGGAGGGGCCCGTGAGGCACGGAGGGACTTCCCACTCAGACCTGCACAGAACCCGCCCCGTCTCCATGGCCTCTGCAGACTCAGGGCTCAGAGACGATTTAAAATCCTGGCGAGCTGAGCCCCGGCTGCTTCTCCTTAAGGACACGGTTCTGTTTGCTGTCACCCTCTTGCTGGGAAGGACAGAAGAGGCTCTAACAGAAGTGCTTCCAGGGGAGGCGCGGCGCAGGGGGCGGGGCTCGGGTCCGGGGCGTCCATCGCTTCTGGGGCCCGTGGGCTCCTTCACTCTCCCCTCCAGCTGTCCGTCCCGGGTGGTGGGCTTTATCAGGAGAACGGGAGAGTCTGCAGTGCTGCCCGTCCCTGTCCCCGTCCACCACCCCACACAGGCCCACGAGGCCCCGAGGAAGCTGCTGCCGGATGGCCACGAACGGCAGGAGGGTCTCGAGTGGTGGTGGGCCTGAGGCACCGAGGGCGGCCCACCTGGGTCACGACAGGGGCCAGGCCTTGCAGTGAGCGTGAGCCCTTGACCCAAAGCCGCATGGAGGCCAGGCACCCAGGACTCTTCCCCGCGGAAGGACCCTCATCACACCCCAGCCCCTGGGCGCCGGCTGGGATGTCCTCTGCTGCAGGAGACCCGCTGTGTGTCCCCGCGGGCCAGAGCGGAAGGCCTGCACTCTTCTTAGATGGCCCGCCGGGCAGCACGTGCTGGGCTTTACAGCCAGGTGGGCTGGGGTGTGCTGGCTCCAGGGTCTCCGTGCCCATGCCCCCTCCCCAGGAGGCATGTTACACGCTGGGCAGGTGGCTCTGCTGGCCCTGGCACCCGTGGGGACAGTGGGAGCGGAGCTGGGCAGGTGGGCGGGTCACAGAGGCTGCTGAATGCAGGGCGTTCCCACTGTTGTGAAGGCGGGCCTCTGGAAGACGATAGCTCGCGGGGTCTGTGAGCCCTTCCCTCCACTGGGCCACTTCCAGAGGGACCCCACCCTGGCCCCAGGGACCCGATGGACCGGGGAGTGGCAGGGTGCCTCGGGAGAGGCCGCCAGAAGCTTCCAGAAACTCCGTTGCATGTCTCTCCCTTCTCTCTGTGTCCCAAGTCTTGTAAGGTCATGAGTTTGGGATGAGTGAGCCACCCCTCTGTCCCCCCCACCGGGCACTTGGAAGGTTGAGGGATCTGCACAGGCCTGGGATGAGGGCGGTGGGGTGGAGGGGAGCCCCCAGTGTTGGGCTTTAATCCCGACTCACTTACGTTCTACCTGTGCAGCCTCGGACAAGGCCTGTGCTGTGTGGGCCTCAGTCTCCTCACCTGGAAAAGGGGTTAAGAATCCGTCCTCTGGAGGGAGACTGGCTTTAAGATTTAGAGAAAATGTGTACACAGCTCTGTGTTTGTCTCCAAGCTGGCTGTAACCAGCAGCACAGATGGGGTGGCTTGAACAGCAGGCGTTGATGCCTCACGATGGGAGGCTTCAGGCTGAGATAAGGTGTGGGCAGGGTGGCTTCTCCGGAGGCCCCTCCTTGGCGTGTAGACAGCCCTCCTCTCCCCGCATCCTCACAAGGTCTGCCCTCTGTGTGTGTGTGTCCTAATCTCGCCTTCAGGGACACCAGTCAGTTTGATTAGGACCCTCATGACCTCATAATAACTCAGTTACCTCCTTAAAGACAATCTCCAAACGCAGACACAGTCTGAGGTGCTGGCTGTTAGGGCTTGAAGTATGCTAATGTTGGTGGGGAGGGACCAGTTCAGCCCATAACAAACACCAGCACAATGCCTGACTCCCCCATTGTTAATTATTGTTTTAAAAAAAAAAAAAAAGAGTGGTTTACTTAAAGCCGGCAGTGGGGGTGAGGGAGGAGGGGACGGGACCCGCTGTCCGGCAGTGAATGTCAGTAGGCACCTGCTCTGGGCCGGGCCCGCACGAGGTCCTGGGCTCGTCAGTGGACCCACGGGGCCGACCTTCCCGTGGGAGACGCACAGTGAACAGGGTCCTTCAGGGAGGGGTGTTGGCTGTGAGGAGGGGCGAGCTGTACAGAGAAAGTAGAATCACCGCAAGGGGAGGCGAGGGTCACGGCCCTCGGCCTCGGCCGCCCCTGGAGACCACCTGTAGGAGGGCGGGGGGACGCCTGCGGGGCCCTGGGCTCTGGTTTCCCGCTCACCGGAGGCCCGTCCTCTCTCTGCAGTGTCGAGGGCGAGGCCCCCAGCAGCGAGACTGGCACGTCGCTGGACAGCCCCTCCGCCTACCACCAGGGCCCCTCGGCGCCCGGCGCCAGCCTGGGCCCGGACCACTCCGAGCACGCGCCAGGGGGCGCCTATGGGCTGTACGCGGGGCCGCCCGGGCAGCAGCGCACGCGGAGGCCCAAGCTGCAGCACTCGACCTCCATCCTGCGCAAGCAGGCCGAGGAGGAAGCTATCAAGCGCTCACGATCCGTCTCCGAGAGCTATGAGCTCTCCTCCGACCTGCAGGACAAGCAGGTAGGCGGCCGGCCACGCGGGGAGAGGCGTTGGGGGTTGGGGGAGGCTGCGGTGCCTGCGCGGCCTCGGATGATGCGGCCCTTTGCCGGGGCCGCCCAGGGCCGCGGGGGCCCCCGTGTGCTCCACAGCCGTGCCAAGGCAGGGGCCGTTCCCCGCGGACGTGGCCTCTGCCTCAGCCCCAGCCCGGGCTGGCTCCTCCCGACACGTGGAGGGCTCCAAGGGAAGGAGCCGATGTGGGACGTTCCTGTTGGGACGTTCCTGTCTGGCCTCGGCCTCTGCCCGGTTCACAGCCCTCCTCACGGGGCTCCGGGGCCCACGCTGGGTGTCAGGACCTGGTTCCCAGTGCGTGTGGGTTCCGTGGCGGCCATTGATGTCCTGGGATCCAGGAGAGAGCTGAACCTTGGGAGGTCTGCAGGAGGGGCCCTCGGGGAGGGGGCGCTCAGTTCACCACAGAAAGAGCACGTGCTCGGAACCGAACAGCGAGCCCGTCCCCAGCCAGTGAGGCCAGGCTGTTCATTCCACCCCTCAGTGTACAGCCCCGTGTCCTGGGGGAAATCGCCTCCTTGCAGGTTGCCCTTCCTCCCCGGAGCCTTGGCCCAGACGCACTGTGGGGCTGGCACGTGTGTACAGAGCGACGGGCGTGCATGGCCTGCCCGCTTGGCCTCTTAGGTTGATGGGAGAGAGAGGAGGGGTCCCGGCTGGGTGGCAGGTGGGGGGCAGAGGGAGTGAGAGCTCGTGAGGGGACGGAGGCTTCTCACTCCCAGCCCCTCAGAGTGCGGGCACACAGTAGGCACTTTACTGAGAATTCTTGTGTGAACCTCTGACGGAAAGCTCCACGCTTCAGGAGCACCCCCAGGCTGCCAGAAGCAGCTGTGCCAGCGTGCGGGGCCGGCCTGCCTGTCGCTGTCCCCAGCTCCTGTGCACTGAGCTGTGGGCAGTCTCCTTGCGAGCCCAGGCGGCTGCCTCTGCCCCGGCCTGGCCGCAGGACCTGCCCGGCAGCCCCTCAGACACCAGGCTGCAGAAGTCACCTTGCCCTCTCACCTCCCACACCTACCCTGGCCTGGACCCTCTGTTTGCTCCCCAGTCTAACTGTCTCTTACAGAGCAGAGGTCTGGGCCTCGTGTAGCCCCAGACTTCTGCGGGGAGCAGTGCGGTGTGTGGGTACTGCCCAGGGTGGGTCTTCCGCGGACACAGTCCGTAGTCCGTACCGGCCCCCTTCCCTGTCCTTGGTGCTGCCCTGTGGCCTTGGACAGCCCTGCCTACCTGCCCTGGTCTTCATTGTCTGCCTGTGAGTTGGGACGGATGGGGGGTGGGGCCCGCAAGTGGCCAAGCCCGAAGCAGATGATCCCCGTCAGGCAAATATTTGGGAGCAAACAGACCCCTGGCCTCGTGGCACGTGGCCTCATGGCCAGGCCCACGGCAGGGGCCTCTGTTCCATTTATCAGTTTCACCCATATCCAAAGTGGATCAAAAACAGTTTATAGTAACAAACGTCTGCAGCAGGACCATTAAAATAGAAATGGGAAAGGTGGAAACTTCAGAGAGGCCTGTGGAGGTAATCATATGCTTCTTGCAGCCTCAATGTGGCCACAGCTGTTCATTTTCATCCCTCGCACATTAGCCCGATGCCCACCATGTGCCAGACCCCGTGCTGGGCGCCGGAGAGTCACCAGGGGACAGGGTGCGGCCCCAGCCCTCAAGCAGACGCTGTGGTCCAGAGACAGGTTAACAGTAAAGACACAGGTTAATTCCAGAGCGTGATACAAACTCTGGGGATGAAGAGGGGAGAGAAGCCGAGCGCCTGTGGGTGGAGACAGCTTGGATGAGGTGCAGGCGACCCTCTCCAAGGTGGTGTCAGAACTGGGTGTTTGAGGACGGGGTCTTCCAGGAAGAGGTAACAGCAGGCACGAGGGCCAGAGGCAGAACCACTTGGCGGAAAGGATGGCCGGGAAGAGGGGAGGGGTGGGGAGGTGATGCTGAGGGCCACCGAGCATTTGACTCTCTGCTGAGCCTCCTGGCAGGCAGGGTGAAAATAGGAACAGAACAGATGACCCAGGAGTTTCCAGATGAAGGTAGGGTGCCCGGTTCCATGAGCGGGTAGAGTCTGGGTGGCGCAAAGCCCCATTTTAGTGGAAGGAGCCCAGTGCAGGGTCGAGCAGTGTCCGCTGGCCCTCAGCCTCCGCACCTCCTGGCAGTTTCCTGTCTGAGCAGGAGGCCTGAGTTGGCAAGGGTGGCAGTTCTGCTTTGTGGGAGGGTGAGCCTCTCGGCTCCTCGTCCCATCACTTGTCAGAGCCTCTGTCCCCCTCTGCCGGGGTCGGGGGGCTTCCTGGGGTCCCTCTGCAGACCAGACGCTGTGTCAGGTGAGGGTGATGCCCAGCAGGGCAGCACAGACGGGTTGGGGTCCCTGCCCTGCACCCCCAGTTAGCGTTCAGACTGGGCCTTGGGTTGGTTCTGGCCCGGAAGGAAGAATGAATGGCCACGGTGGGCCCGGGAGCTGAGTGAGAGCGGGCCTGGGTCTGTGCGTCCCCTGGGGGGAGGCCGGTAGGAGGGGCTGAGGGGGCTTTGACGACGCGGCACAGAGCCCACGTCTGCCTTCCCGAAGTCCCTCCTGTCCCCACCCAGACTTGGGGGACGGTCTCAGGCCAGGAGTGTCACTCCTGGGTTCGCGAGATCCAGTCAGAAGGAGAGAAGGGGCCGTGGAGCGCACCCTGACCTGTGCGGTGCCCCTCCTCCCCACCCGAGGGGCCCGGAGCCCAGGCCTTGGAGGGCAGAGAGGAGAGGCTTCCCAGAGCTCAGCCGTGGGCCCTTTGTCGGCGCCGTGGGCTTTCAGAGCTCCACTCCAAACCCAGAAAACAGACGCTGCTCCCAGATGCGGAAGTGAGGTCATCTCTTTGGATGCCGTTCAGTAACTTCAGGGCGAGAGGAAAAACAGACCCGCCCTGGCTGACTCCAGGGCCGGTTTGAAAAGTCTTTTGATCCTCGCCCCGCCCCCCAACTCCTCTCGTGCGAGGGGCCGCTCTGCCCCGCCTGCCGCTCCCCCTCCTGTGGGCCCCAGAGAGCTGCACGTCTGTGTCGGTGGGGGTGGGGGGAGCTGGCATCCCTCAGGGAGGCCAGGACCCACCCTGCGTCCTGAGTGAGGCTCGGAGCCCCTCCCCCTTCCCACCCCCCCCGGGCGGCTCTGAGCAGCCCTCTGCCGCACTCAGCCACGGCCTGCGGTTTGCTCAGGGACCCGTGTGCCTCTGTTCCCGACGGCCTTGGCCTCTTGAGGGTGGGGACCTTGTCCCCCTGCCACCGGCGTGGGCGTGGCGCCCGCGTGGAGCACACAGCTCTGCCCCCTCGGGATGTGAGCACGCCTCACTCCCAGGGACCCGAGGCCTCTCCACCCACATCAGGGGCCACTCTGCCCAGCACCCAAGGGCTCGGCTTGGCCGACCAGCCAGCTCCTTATCCCGGGCTTTCCCGGGTTCCGAAGAGCGGGCTCTGGCCTCACTCGGGAAGCAGGCACGGGGAGCGGCCCTCGGGGGCTGTCCGTAGTCCTTGGCCGGCGTGAGCCTAGGACTTCACAGGCCCACGTGGCACACGGGAGTCCCAGCGCCCCTGCCTGCCTGCAGCCCGGCCCCATTGCCAGGCTCACAGAGCCTGCTCCGTGTCTGGAGGCCTCCGGGGGTGTGCTGGGCCTCTTTTCTGGGCCTCAGTTTCCCCATCGGTTAGGGAGGGGACTTGGGGCCCCCCACAAACTGTCTACACCTCCCAGGAGTGCAGCTGAGGGTCCTGCACCTCTTCAGCCCCATGCTGGCATGTGCCGAGGGCCTGTCTCACCTGTGCCCACCGCTGCCCTGCGAGGTCCGTCTGATGGGACTGAGCAACCGCAGGGTCCAAGGCTTCTCAGAGTCACTCCACTGCCAAGGGCAGGGCCAGGACTAGACCCAGGCCCTCGGGCAGTGCCGCAGGCGGAAGCGAGGCTGCAGGCCTGCAGCCAGTGCTCAGCACACAGGGCCTGCTCGGGTCTCGGGCCCGTCTCTCACTTTAATTTATTTATTATTTTTGGCCGCGTCGGGTTTTAGTTGCGTCACGTGGGATCTTCCTTGTGGTGTGCGGGATCCTCTGCTGCAGTGCACAGGTTCCTCGTTGCAGCACGCGGGCTTCTCTCTAGTTGTGGCGTGCGGGCTCAGTAGTTGCGGCGCGTGGGCTTCGTTGCCCTGCGGCGTGTGGGATCTTAGTTCCCTGACCAGAGATGGAACCCGCGTCCCCTGCATTGGGAGGCGGATTCTTAACCACTGGACCGCCAGCGAAGCCCCTCAGGCTGGTCTCTTAACCTGCACCTGCCGCGGGCTTCCTCTCTCTGGAGGCACTGCCTGCACCTCTTCCACCACCTTCAAGTCTCTTTCAACTGCACGCCCCAGGTACACCAGGGCCAAAGGCTACTGTGGCCAGAGAACTTTGGGAAACCACCACCCTTTAAAGGTTCTGAGAAGTCCTGCAGGGAACACTTGCTTTAACTGGGTCTGACCCCTGGGACGCGCTGGGCCTCCTGGGCCTTCCTCACGCTCCTCTCCTTCCCCCGCAGGTGGAGATGCTAGAACGGAAGTATGGGGGCCGCCTCGTGACCCGCCATGCGGCCCGCACCATCCAGACAGCCTTCCGCCAGTACCAGATGAACAAGAACTTTGAGCGGCTGCGCAGCTCCATGTCCGAGAACCGCATGTCGCGCCGCATCGTGCTGTCCAACATGAGGATGCAGTTCTCCTTCGAGGGGCCCGAGAAGGTGCACAGCTCCTACTTCGAGGGCAAGCAGGTCTCAGTGACCGACAAGGGTGCCCCGCTGGAGGCCCTGGTGCCGGCTGAGTGCGGAGACCTGGGCCCGCCGCCTGCCCTCCAGGCCCCTGCCCCGGCCGGCGACTTCGCGGATGCCATCACGGAGCTGGAGGACGCCTTCTCACGGCAGGTGAAGTCGCTGGCCGAGTCCATTGATGACGCGCTCAACTGCCGCAGCCTGCACACCGAGGGGGCCCCCGTGCCCGACGCGGGGCGGACCCGGGACGCCGAGCCCTCGCCGGCCCTGCACGGCACCGAGCACCGCCAGCTGGACGAGATGACCGCCTCGTACAGCGACGTCACCCTGTACATCGACGAGGAGGAGCTGTCGCCACCCCTGCCCCCGATGCAGGCGGGCCGCCGGCCGTCCAGCGCCGAGTCGGACCTGCGGCTGCGGCCCGGGAGTGTTGCCCAGGACTACTGGGCCCTGGCCCACAAGGACGACAAGGGGGACACGGACACGAGCTGCCGGAGCACGCCCTCGCTGGGGCCACAGGAGCCGCGGCTGCGTGGGGAGCACCTCCCGCTGCTCACCATCGAGCCGCCCAGCGACAGCTCCGTGGACCTCAGCGACCGCTCGGACCGCAGCTCGCTTAAGAGGCAGAGTGCCTATGAGCGCGGCCTGGGCGGGCCGCAGGGCAGCCCCAAGCACGGCCCCCATGGGCCCCCCAGGGGCCTCCCCCGGGAGGAGCCGGAGCCGCGGGCCCGGGTGCCCAGGCCCCTGGATGGCCACCTGGCCATCAATGGCTCGGCCAACAGGCAGAGCAAGTCGGAGTCGGACTACTCGGATGGGGACAACGACAGCCTGAACAGCACATCCAACTCCAATGACACCATCAACTGCAGCTCCGAGTCTTCGTCCCGCGACAGCCTGCGCGAGCAGACGCTCAGCAAGCAGACCTACCACAAGGAGACCCGCAACAGCTGGGACTCGCCTACCTTCAGCAACGACATCATCCGCCGGCGGCACTACCGCATCGGCCTCAACCTCTTCAACAAGTGAGTCCCCGGCCGCGGGCGTCCCGGGCGGGATGAGGGGCGGCTCCGGGGTGGGGGTCGGGGGGGTGCGTGGTGTGGTGCCCGCTGTACCGCCTGCTGTACCGCACTGGCCCCAGCGTCTGGCCCTGGGTGGTGCGGGCACGGGGGTCTTTGAGCAGGGGCGGCCCGGGTGCAGGGCCGTGCGCAGGGCCGTGCGCGTGTCCCTGCAGCCTGGACTCGGGCCTGCACCCGGGAGCAAGGCGCTGGTAGGCCCTACACCCTCTGGGAGATTGTACGTTGGGTCCGTGGCGTGGCCGCCACACTGCGTTCTGGCAAGGCACCGTCGGGGCAGCCTTGAGAGCAGGTCTGGGGCAGGAGGCTGGTATTTAAAGCTCACTATTCTTAGCACGGCTGAAAATAGCAAGTGGAAGGGCAGGCGGGCTGAGCAGTCCCTCGGAGGGGGCACTGGCGGCTCTGGTTGTTAAACCTCGGATTTCTCCTCACTTCATCCACCGGGCCTCTGGATTTGGGGTCACCAGATGCCGGCCTGGCGCTGGCTTCTCCAGGGAGGGGGACGTGGAGGGGGTGCGGCCAGCCTGCTTGGTGGCTACTGACACCTGTCCACTGTGCTTCCCTGCTCCCCACTTCCTCTGCTAGACGGGGGTGGAGAGTCTTGGGGGCACTTCTGAGCCATCCCTGGTGCAACTGGCAGTGCCGGTTGGGGGACTCAGAGAGACCCATCCTGAAGGGCGGGAATGGGGGAACTGTGCAGTCCCACAGGAGCCGCTAGGGGCTGGGGGTCATTGGTCCTCGATCAGCTAAGGACTAAGAGTCTTGGACCCGTCACATCTGCCAGGGGTGCTCTCCTGAGACTCCATCTGCATGTGAGGACCAGTCCCACTGCCACGCAGTCCGTGGCCAGAACAGCGCGCTGAACGGGGAGGTCATGAGCTGTCAAGCCCATCCTGAGGTCCGTCCCGAAAGCCTGCCCCCACCTGCTTCCAGGCACAGCCAGTTCCCACATCATCTCAGACCCTCTTGGGGGAGGCTGGGATGACCTGGGGGCTCCCCCGGTGCCCAAGGTTCCCTCGTCCCTGGCAGACGTTGTGTCCTGACGTGGGAGTCCCAGCTGGGTGGACGGGTGGAGGCCAGAAAAAGCTGCATCCCTCACCCGAGCAGCCTTGGTCTCTGTAGATTCTTTCTGGCTCTGTTAGTTTTTAATTACACCTGTAACGCTTGAATACACTCTCCACTCTGCGTAGAAGTTGAAAGCCTTCCAGCTAGGGTTTCTGTGCATGTGTGGTCCAGAGCGCAGCTCCAGGCCAGGCTGCCTGGGTGCAGACCCCGGTCCTCGCACTTCCTGTGTGTCCCTGGGCAGCTCGGTCTCTGCCATGGCGGCTTCATCTGCATGGTGGCGCTGAGCCCAATATTGTCCACCTCACGGAGTGTGAGTTGGAGATGAGCGGGTGTACAGGATGCTCTGCAGCGCCAGACGTGTGGCGAGCTGGGCCCGAGCCTCTCTGCTATCCCCGTGGCGCCTGTTGACGTTACCTGGGCCCAGGCCATACACACTGCCCCCCTGAGATGCTGCCACGCGGTTTGCTGTTGGAGGCTGTTCCCATTGGTGCCGCGGGCCACCTGGTCTGTGCTGCTATGTGGGGTCCACATGCGGCTCTCCAGGGTGGTCTGGCCCCTCGCTCCCATGTTTTCACAGTCACCAACCACATGACAGTGACCATGGGCCTGCCCCTCCCACACGCTCCCGTGTCTCTGGGGAAGGGGATAGCTGGAGGAGGCGGTGTTTGGGGCTCACGTGGGCGTGTTGTCCATTGAAGTAGAGCCTGCAGCTGGATCTGGAGGGCCCGTTTCCCCGCACGCTGGACAGCACTCAGCCTTGTTTCCCACCCCAATCAAAGCGTAGAAATAGTATCTCTATGTTTCAATTTGGATTTCTCTGCCTGCTTCTAAGATGCAGCATCTGTATGTGTGTCTTTCGGCCATTTGGGTTTTTTCTTCTACAAAATGCCTGTTCCTGTTTTTTGCCCATTTTTCTGTTATTTCTCATTTTGATTTACTAGTGGTTCTTTATATATTGTGGATACTAATCCTTTGTAATTACAAATATTTTCTTCCTGTCTGTCACTGGCCTTTTTTTTTTTTTTTAAACTTCTGAAATAGAATTCACAGACCATAAAATTCACCCTTATAAAGTGTACAGTTCAGTGGTTTTTAATTATATATCTTTTAACTCTGTGTATGCTTTGTTGGTCTAACAGAAGTTACTAATTTTTTTTGCATTTTTTTATCGAGGTGGAATTGACATGTAACATGGTTTTAGGCATACAACATAATGATTCAATATTTGTATATATGTAATCAATTCATCAGTGTTCTCTTTGTTTATTACTTTGTTTTTTTTTATGTTTTATTTTAAAAGGCTGCGCCCCAGGTCATAATATAGTTTTAAAATATTTTCTTCAGGACTTTCTTAGTTTTGTTCTATATCCTTTAGGACTTTAACCTGGCGTTTGGTTTGGAGAACGGTACAAGGTGAGAGGTGTAGTTTTTATAGTTCTTTGTAAATTAGCTGGTGGTCTGCACACGGTGTACTGAGTAGTCTGTCCTTTCTCTGTTGACTTGAAATCCCATCTTATTCCTACGTGAACAGGGCCTGTGCTTGGATCCTTTCGTTCACTTGGCAAATATTTATTGAACACCTGCTGCATGCCAGGCCCTGTGTAGGGGGCCTGGACTCAGCCCTGAACAGAATAAAGACCCTTGCGACGCTCCACGCTAGTGGGTAGAGGCTCTGTGTGTTCCTTTGCCCACATCAGACTTTCAGTTTTATATGTTTTTTTATTAGGACAGAAACCACTCTTTTGTTCTTTTAAAAAGTGGTCTTGGGTCTTGTTGGTAGTTTCTCTTCCACATGGATTTCAGAGTCAGCTCGTTAAGACCATGAAAACTCCTGGTGGACTTTGCACTGCAGCCCCTTGAGCTTGGGTGACCTTGCCCCTTTATAAGTCGAGGGACAGAGGTGAGGTCCAGCCACAGGTGGTGTTTAAGTTCAGATTGAAGGGAACTACAGTCCATCCAGCTCCCCCGGTGGCAAGCCGCAGTGCAGGCGGTCACCGGCCACACGTGCTTGGCGGCTGCGTCCCTGGCAGCGCGGGTTCAGGATGGTCCCGCAGCTGCACAGCCCGCCATTGGATGATGCGGGTCTCGCACGCAGAGAGGGGCAGGTGGCAGGCTGGCTCCTCTGAGTGGCGTGCGGGGCAGGTGTTGGGAGGTCGTGCGGCTACAAGCTCCGGCCGTCCTCAGTCTCCTCCTCCTCCTCCTCGGCCTTGGCTGTCCACCTAGGGGGTTGTTTGGAGGACTGAATGCACAACCACTGCGCTGTGGCCACCGGCCATCCCCCGAGTTTCACCAGGCCCAGAAAGGGCTGGCGGTCCCACCCCAGTAGATAGAGGGCCAGGCCCTGTGCGGGGTGAGCAAAGCTGGGAGCCGGATGCCCCTGAGCAGGCCCTGGAGCCGCTGGGCGAGGATGGACACTGAGCAGCCTGCTGCCCGAGGCCAGGGCCCCTCCCTGGGAGGCCCGACCTTACTGCCTCTGTCCTATCCCTTCCTGGCACCCTTCTCCCACCCCCACCTGTCCACTGCCCACCTCTGTTCCGCATGCTCTCCCTGTGGATCTCCTCTCCCCCCACCATTTCCCTCCCTCCCCAGCCCTTCCCCAGGCCCACACCCAGGCTGCCTTCCAAACAGTTCTCAGGTCTCACCCACTCCCAGGAGGGAGCTTTCCAGCACAGACACCCACTCCCTCCAGGGGGTACGTGGAGGGCCTGAACGCTGGATCCAAAGTGGGTGAGTAGCCGGCTGGGGAGGAGAGAGGGAAAACAAATGAAACCCGAGAAATGAAACAGGTTGGTGGGGAGGGGCTGTCCCCGGGGCCACAGAGGAGGCTGCCGCCATCTGCCTGGCATCCAGATGCGCCTCCCAGGCTCCAGGACTGCACGTCCGGCTCGCAGTGCTGGGCACCGGGCCGGGGCCGGGAGCCGAGGCAGGAGGGTTTCAGCCCCAGTTCAGCGTTATCCTCTGCAGGGACTCGGCACCTCCCTGCACCCTGAGCCTAGCCGGCTGCGCCCAGAAACTGGTCGTGAGGTTCCTGGACCCCCAGGGCCTGGTGAGGGTTAGAGACCATGAAACCAGGAGCCGCTGTCCAGGGTGCAACGGATGGCAGCTGTTGTGGTCCACGGGGCTCCTGCGTCCGGAGCCAGTGCGGGGGGGCCTGGGGCTCGGGCCTTAGAGGACCCAGGAGGTGGCTTAGCGGACAGAGCAGCATGGAGCAGGGGAGTGGCTGATGCCCGCGCGCGCTGACACGCGCCTGGTGCTGTCGTACAAGCCCACCGTGCTCACGGGAGACCGTAGGGAGGGGACCGTCACTAGCCCGCTTTGCAGTTTGGGTGAGCTGAGGTGCCCAGAGGTAGCTTGCCCGAGGTCCCACGGTCGGTGGATGGCCAGACTGGGATTCACGCCGCTGCCGCCTGGCCCCTGAACACACCCTCATAAAGCTCAGTGCAGGGACTGCGGCCTGGAGCGTGGCCTCCGCGGCCCCGCCCGTTCACTGGGCCTCGCGTGTGCACTGAGAGTCCAGGGGGCGGAGCCGCATATTCGCGGGGGGCCGCCACAGCGGTGGGAGCTGGGGTCCGCACCCCACAGCCCGGAGGGGCACCCAGGGGGACCTCACCGGGCCTGTCACCTGCTTGCCCAGGGAGGGCCTTGCTCCTGTGCCCCTCACCTCATCCTTCTCCCCTCCCTCTCGCCCTCGGGCGCGGGCCCAGGTGACCATGGGCCAGGCCAGCCCTCTCCCCACTCTGGACGAGTGTCCTCATCCCCAGAGCCGCCCCTGATGAAATGGTGCCCTCGGAAGGGAGTGAGGGCGTCTTCTCTGAGGAGCACGTAAGCCGGGCCTCGGAGACTACTTGGTGTGCCGGGACTCCCGACGGTCAGGGAGCTGCTCACCTGGGCTCCGAGGTCCCTCCCCACCCAGGGCCTGCGTTTGGTTTGGAGGCAGGTCTTCTCCGCCCAGCGCCGGGCCACCGCCTGCCTGCTCCTCTGGCCCTCTGTCCGCTGCCCGCTGGCTGCAGAGAGCCCTACCTCGAGGCTGGGGTGCTCCGAGGTTCCACCCTTCCAACATCCGCGGGGCTCGGGGCTTGGCCTGCCTCCCAGTAAGCAGCAAAGCTCGGGTTGGGCTCCCGATTCCGTGCGCCTTGTGCATTACGTTTGTTGTGACTAGTGAAGGGGACAGTGGTGACAGCCAGCCTGCGTAGATGCGTGTTAAGTTGCCAGCTGGTGCCGAGCACTTCGTGTTCAGCATCTTGCCGAATCCTCACGGTGGCCTGGGAGGCGTGGCTGCTGGGAGCCCAGCCGCGGGACCCCAGCTGCTGGCTCGAGGCTGCAGAACCAGAAGTGCTGGCCGTGCCGGGCCGGGCCGTCTGCTGGTGCTGGACATGCTGACGATTTAAGTGACTGTGGCTCTCTTACGAGCACTCTGAGTTGGGTCTTTGCAGATCAGGGTCCTATTCCCCTTGACGTGAGCCACTCCTACAGCCCGCACCACCCTCAGAGTGCTGTCCCGGGTCTGGGCTGGCTGGTGCCGAGGGCCTCAGGGAGGAAGGCAGCGCGGGGCAGGCCCCACGGGTGTTCCAGCCATGCCAGTTCCTTCTCTTTTTTCTAAGCTGAAGTGTAGATGATTTATAATATTGTGTTGGTATACAGCAAAGTGATTTAGTTGTTTTTTTTTTTCAGATTATATTCCATTATAGGCTGTTAAAAGATATTGAATATAATTCCCTGGGCTTTACAGTAAATCCTTGTTGCTTATCTATTTTATGGATAGCATTTGTATCCATTCATCCTTTTCTTTGCTTTTTTTTTTTTTTTTTTTGCCTCATTGCATGGCTTATAGGATCTTAGTCCCCCGACCAGGGATTGAACCTGGGGCCATGGCAGTGAAAGAGCTGAGTCCTAACCACTAGACTGCCAGGGAACTCCCAGTATCCACTAATCCTATACTCCTAACTTGTCCCTCCCTCCGCCGCTCTCCTCCCCCTAGTAATCATGAGTTTGTTTTCTACAGTATGTCTGTTTGTTTCTGTTCTGTATATAGATTCATTTGTATGATTTTTTAGGTTCCACTTATTTATTTATGTTTGGCCACGCCGCACGGCTTGCAGGATCTTAAGTTCCCCGACCAGGGATTGAACACGGCCCCCCTGCAGTGGAAGCATGGAGTCCTAACCACTGGACCAGCGGGGAACTCCCTAGGTTCCACGTATAAGTGATTTCATGTGCTATTTTTCTTTCTCTGTCTGACTTACTTCACTAAGTATGATCATCTCTAGGTCTGCAAATGGCAATGTTTCATTCTTTTTTACAGCTAACATCCTGTTATATATATATATACCACATCTTCTTTATCCACTCCTCTGTCGATGGACATTTAGGTTGTTTCCACGTGTTGGCTATTGTGAATAGTGCTGCTACAAACATAGGGGCGCATGTATCTTTTGGAATTACAGTTTCGTCTGGATATATGCCCAGGAGTGGGATTGATGGATCATATAGTAGCTCTATTTTTGGTTTTTTAAGGAACTTACGTACTGTTTTCCACAGTGGCTGCACCAGTTTACGTTCACACCAATAGTGCACGAGGGCCAGAGGGTAATTCTTCCACCTCGTCTCTGGGATAAGTGCAAAAAAGACCCCGGCAGCCACGTTCAGCTTGGGTTTCTAATATCAGAAAGAGCTTTGTGAAAATCAGAGCTGGATAAAATAGGCAGTGTGGGGAGGTGATGAGCTTGCTGGCCGTGGAGGTGTGCGAGCCGATGGGAGGGGGCCGCTTCTCTGCAGGAGGGGTTCGAGCCTAGATTCCAGAATTGAAGGGCACGTCCAGGCGTGCAGGGCCTCTGGGTGTTGAACTGGGTGAGTCCATCCCTCGCCCCTGCGGCCAGTGAGAATAGCACGGGGAGGGCTCGGCCTCCGACCTCGGGGCATCCTCGGGCCCTGCCGGTGTCTGTGCAGACCCCGTGTTGGTCTCTGTGTGCATCAGGCCGTTCTTCATTGGAAATGATGGGCATCCAATCAAACTGGTTCAAGCAAAGAGGCCTTACTGGTTCGTGGACCTGAAAAGCCACTGGGTATCTCTTGGCCGTGCCCCACCATCACACCCTCAGGGCAGGAGGGCAGCCAGCAGTCCCGGCTCGTGGTCCAGCCTCATGGCAGCCCTGCAGGAAGAGAGGCTCCCGCCGGCACCCTCTGAACCGCTCGCCATGGTCAGCGGGGTGCAGCACTCTGACCGGCCAGGCTGGGAGTACGGGCAGCCCGTGGGGTCAGGGGGCGGAGCTCGAGGAGGGTGTGGGAAATCCAGAGGCCGACAGGGTGCGGGCAGACGCCCACGTCCATGTCACTTCAGCTGCTATAGCAAGTGAAAGCGACAGGAGGAGCCGTTGTGGCCCCGGCAGACCCTGCTGGGAGGAGAGGGGTTCTGGCAGGTGGGTGGTCCTTAGGTGCAGAGCCCGGCCTCCTAGTAACCGCCTCCCGAGAGCCCCGGGCTCAGGCTCGAGGACAGAGATGCGAGGAGGGCAGCACCACTGTGGTCTGCACGTGCTCACCTGGCACAGTTGATGAGAAAAGCTGGACCTGGGGACAGCAGAGGCTGCTCGCAGGCCCCGCAGACGGGCAGTGGGGGTGGGGTGCAGAGGCCCAGGGGCCCGGGATGCAGAAGTGCATCAGGTGTAGGTGGTGAGAATGTCGCCTGTGCACCTTGTTGATGCCGGTCCTGTCGGGTGGAGGCCAGAAAGCTAGAGAAGGAGTCGTCGGGGGACCCCGGAGAGGTGGGGAGAGCTGGCTGCGCAGAGGTGGGCAGAGCACATTTGCAGCCCTGGGCTGGGAGCGTAGAGTGGAACTTTACGGGCTTCTACGAGCAAAGGGGGAGGAACCTGGCTCTCCCTCGCTGGACAGCCTGGTGCACAGCCACTCCGCCTTCTGTGCCCTGTTTGTTTGGGGTTTTTTGAATTTTACTTATTTTTTTATACAGCAGGTTCTTGTTAGTTAGCCATTTTATACATATTAGTGTATACATGTCAATCCCACTCTCTCAATTCATCCCACCACCACCCCCGCACCACTTTCGCCCCTTGGTGTGCCCCCGTTTTGTTACGTGTCCAGTAAGGCTTTTGCGTTGGTCGTTCCCGCCCCCAGGGACCTTCTTCCTGGCTCCAGGTTTAATGCCACCTTCCTGAGGAGGCCTTTCTGGACCGTGCCTTCTCACCCCATCCATCTGAAGTCCAGGCCTTCTGTGGTCACTACGGCTTCCCCTTGGTTTAGCTCTGCGCTAGTGCTGACCCTTTTCTTAAACAGCCATAAAACCAGCGTGTTTTCCAAGGCCTTAGAGGCATTAACTCATTTAATCTGCACAGTGACTCTGCTGTGTGCACTGTCACTGTCCCCACTACCCAGCTGGGGAGGCTGAGGCACAGGGAGGTTAAGTAACTTGCCCGAGGTCACCCAGCCAGAGAGCGGAGCTGGGATCTGAGCCATGCCTGTGAGTGTCTCTCCTGGGAGTTCATCGCGCTCCAGCGAGGATGTGTGTTCAAGGACAGGGACTTTGTCTGGCCCACAGGTGTGCTGGTGCCGCACCCACCCAGAGCAGGCGCTGGATGGATGCCCGGGGTGAATGGCGAAGTGGATGAGGGGTGAGGGGCAGGCTTGGGAGGCCCTGAAGGTTCTAGGGCAGAGTCCTGGGGACACGGGCCAAAGCAGCCCCTCCCAGAGCCACGGTGGCCCCAACCCCGGACACAGCACGTTCTGTCTCTCTGGTCGGACATGCGCTATGTGGGCCGGGCCCGTGCTGGCCCCTGAGGGTGCACAGTCAGCGGGGCCCCAGGCTGCACCTCTTCAGTCCTGAGGGCCTGGAGCCGCGTTCAAGCTCGCAGGCAGGGAAGGGGGAGCCACAGCTGGGGGTGGCGGCGAGCCCGTCTGCCCTGTCGGGTGGGCTCTGTCACAGCTGAGTGAACTTCTCTGTTCACTCGCCGCGTCCACTGCGTGTTGGCCAGGTCTGCTGCGCTCATCAAGTCTCTCGGGGACAAGGCGGGCAGAGGCTCCTTTCCCTGGGGTCCCCTGGGTTCTCTGGGGGATCTCAAAGCTCCACAGGACATGCCTTCCACCCTCCTGCCTCGGCCTGAGCCCGTCCAGTGCCCCTCAGTGCCCCAGGGGGCGGGCAGGGCTGTGGGTGAGCAACAGACTGAGTGTGTGACCTACCCACGCAGGACATCTGGGCTGCTCCGCTCAGCACGGAGCCCTGTGAGGGGCCAGGGGACCCAGGACCCCTGCCCAGCAGGGCCCCCGGAGTACACGTGGGGCAGCTGGGGGCCAGCAAGATCCTGCGGGCCAGGGACTGCCTGTGACATCAGTGACATCAGTGCTGGCTCTCCACGGTCAGGGAGATCACTCCCCTTGCCGGCCGCGCGCATCCCAAGCCTGGAGCCCCCGCCTGTACCTCCGGCCGCAGCACCTTTCCTCTCAGTTTGCTGGGAGCCCCTGGTCTCTGGTCGTGGCCTGGTCAGTCCACATTCCTCTCCTGCAGCATCTTGTGAAGGGTGCCAGGTGGATGTGGCTCCTGCCCCGTTCACCTCGGGCTAAGAGCTGGAGCCCTCGGGCTCACATGCGGGTTCACTAGCATATGTTGTGATCGCTGCCCCCAGATGGTGTCCTGAGCCAGCCACTCCTCCCCCACTCCTGCACCAGTGCTGGGGTGCCTGCGAGGGTCTCCTAGCTGGGCTCCCGTACAACAGCCAGAGGCGGCTTCTTAAACGGGGACTCAGGTCCCTCCACTGCCCTGTTCAGAGCATGCCGGGCTTCTCATCCCACTCAGAGGAGGGCCAGATGCCCCTGCGGCCTGTCCGCCCCGCTGCCCCTCCCCCAGGGCCCCTACTCTGAGCCCTGGAGCAGCCTCATGGCCTCGATCCTACAAAACCCACTCCCACCTCAGGGCCTTTGCATTCGCCGTTGCCTCCACCAAAAAGCTCCTTGAGCACTCTTGTCACTGTGTCACCTGCTCAGAGGAGGCCTCTGCCTCCCCTGCCAGAACCCCGCCCACCCTCGCTCGGCCACTTTGCCCTGCAGACTGGGTGTTAGCAGCTGTCGTGCCGGGTGTTTGCGGCCAGCCATGCTCGCCGCTGTCATCCAGAGTGCCGCCCGGCACAGAGTCGGCATGTGGCACTTACGCCATGGGGAGTCCGCATCCTATGGCCCCTGCACAGCCTGCCTGTCCCACGGGGCTGTGGGCTCCTGCAGGTGGGCCTGGCAGCTGTGAGGCTGCACGACGTTGGCCTATGAACACAGGCAGGAGCAGCTGGGGCAGAGAGGGGGGCAGCCACCCCAGGGCGGCAGGAGGAGGCTGGGCTGGACCAGGGGTGGTGTCAGGGCCTCGGTGGGCCAGGCTGGCCCGGGTGGGTGACAAGGGCGCCCGAGAGGGGGCTCTCCAGTCACTTTCACATGGGAGCCAGGCCGGGGAGTGCTACACTGTCTTCTCAAGAGAAGCCGGAAATCCAGGTTCTGTGTCCAAGCTCCCGGTTTCTAAACATTGGCAACCAACTGGAATTCTTTCTGTTAACGTTGTGTGAGCCGAAGAAAACATATCTGTGGGCTACCGTGGAAGTGGGGGGCGGTCAGGTATGGGCTGGGGTCCTGCGGGGGCCGCTGTGGAGCTAGCGGGGAGGAAGCGCGCCCCGCCCCGCCCCCGCCCCCACCCCCGGGTGCAGCATCAGCACCAGTAGCGCAGTGCCTGGAGAGGCCTGGGGCGGGGGCAGTTCTTGGTTGGAGACCCCAGGGTTGCCAGGAGGAACGGGGACGTGGGGGAACGGGGCCACTCAGTGACCACTTCGGTGCCAGGAACCAGGAGGCCGGCAGTCGCTCCCTGCCCAGCTCTGAGCACAAGGTTGGGGTGTGTGGCCACCTCTGATAAAAATCGCAGGGTCATCTTGAGGCTGGAGATTGGCCTGCGTGTGGTAATATGGCATCTGTGGGACCCGCTGTCAGCGCACGGCTGGTGGTGGCAGGTAGATCCTGGCCCTCACCTCCATGCGCCCAGGGGCCAGCAGGACACTGACCTCTACCACTGGGGCAAGGCGTGGGGTACCAGGTATACCCAAGGGCTCCGCAGCTCCTCAGCCCATCCGAGGCTCCGGGTTCATCAGAGGAGGGCACCGCCCTCCGAGGGTCACAGGTGCAGAGGGAGGGGTCAGTGGCGCCTCCCCCTGCCCTGTCTCTTTGGACCACTGCCTCCCTGTGAGGTCAGCTGAGCCGGCACCAGGCCCCGAGGCTGCCGGGAAGAAGGGACCTGCTGGCTCACTGCTCAGCCCCCGAGGGCGCCCCGGCCACCGGGCTCCGGGTCCCGGTGGACGCTCAGCCCTGTGGGGCCGGCACAGCCCCGCCCCAGGCCTCTGACTGCAGGTGGGGCCGGTGCTGCGCCTCCATGTCCTCTGCCATCCGTTGAGGTTTATCCTAAACCTTCCTGGTGCTCACCTACTGCGTGCAGCGTTCCAGGCGCCCGACTGTGTTAACACACAAGTCTCACAGCATGGGCACTCGAGTCCCCAGCAAGGTCATGTGGCTGTCGGGCAGCACAGGTGACAAGCGTGCCAACCCCAGGGAGTAGCGTGGGAACTGAGTTGGCGTGCAGGGTCCTCAGACGGTGACGGCACGGAGCACGTGCCACAGGCGGCCAGCGTGTGCTGGGCGGGGCCCTCCAGCCCACCTGGAAGCTCGGCACAGAGGGGCCCATGGAGGCAGGAGGGGTGGGGCCCTTCTGTGCCCCCCGCGAGCCCCCAGCCCCGGGCACCCTCCGTGCTCCTGTGCTGGCCCAGCCCTCCTGCAGGGCCCAAGCCGTCCCGGTTCCCCTGCGTTGTGGGCTCAGGGTGGGGCAGGACAGGGTGCCGTGGAGGAGGAGGGGATGAGGGCTGGGGGAGCTGGAGGGCTGGAAGCGCCCGGCTGAGTCCATCTCTCGTCCCCCAGGAAGCCCGAGAAGGGCATCCAGTACCTCATCGAGCGCGGCTTCGTGCCCGACACGCCGGTGGGGGTGGCCCACTTCCTGCTGCAGCGCAAGGGCCTGAGCCGGCAGATGATCGGGGAGTTCCTGGGCAACCGGCAGAAGCAATTCAACCGCGACGTGCTCGAGTGAGTGGGGCTGGGGGCGCTGCACGCACACCCCAGGCTCCCCGCTCCCCTTTGTCTTTCTGGCTCCCAGACACACAGAGATGCCCTGCCAGCACCTCTGGCCCCATGCAGCAGGGCCAGCCCCTTCCCCTGGCCCAGCGGCCTCTGGGCCGACCTCCCACAGGGGCAGCGGGAGGGGAACCGGTGAGCTCAGCCCGCCTCCTCCTCCCTTTCCTGGCGGGAGGTGGGGTGACGTCCAACCAGGCTGGCGGCCATAGACTCTCAGCTACTTGGAACCCTGCAGAAGAACAGGCTTCCAGTGCCCTGGGAACTGCCGACAGCTTTGAGAAGTCCTGCCCGCACGTACCCTGCACCCCCCAGTCCTCCTCCAGACTGTCCTGAGTAGAAAGCCACCACACCTGGGTCCTGTGGTCACTGGGCAGGTGCTTCGTGCAGGCCGTGTCCTCACCTCGTCCGCGGGGGTGTCAGGGGTCCATAACCCCTTCCGCAGACGAGGAGCCGGGGCCAGCAGGAGGCCGGCTCGGGACAGGTGCCCTGCTCCCCTCTGCCGGGACCTGGGGGTGCAGCTCCAGGCCCGCCGTGCGCACACGGCCGACCCAGACACTGCACGCGGGATGGGTGACCCAGCCGGTGGGCCAGGAACGGGATCCAAGCAGGGTAAAGACTGACCCTCACTAAAAACGGCAGGGCGGCCTGGCCACGTACACCTGCCACCTCCGGGTGCCCCTGGGAGGAGGTGGGCGTGGGCTGCGGCCTCTCTGTTTCACAGGTGAGCAGACCCAGGCTCGGGGAGGGGCGGGGGGCCTGGCCTGGCTGTCCCCCCATACAGACGCACCCACGTGCACACACATATATGTACACTAGTCTTCACTCAGTCACGCAGACACACACACCGGAGAGGCGGCGAGCCATTGGCGGTGCCTGGCGTGTGGCCGGCTGTGGCGTCTGTCCCACCTGGGCTGCTCTCTCCCGGCCCAGCCTTTCTGTTCTGGCCCCGCCCTGATAGTGTGCTTGGTGCCCACTCCCCCTTGGAAATCCGGGAGGAACCGTCCCAGGAGAGCACGCTAGCTGCTCCGTGAATGGGGCCCAAGACCACGTGGCCTGGCCCCCTCCCCTGCAGGCACCCCTCCTCTCCCCCCACGCTCCCTCCGAGCTGCTCGTGGTCCGTAGGAAATCCGCACATTGTTCTCGGATCAGAAAACAGCAGCGGCCTCAGGAAGCAGCGAGACCCCCCCAGGCATCCTCCTCGGATGCTGGTCAGCAAATTGTGCTGCGGGGCCCCTGCCCTCACCCTGCCCCAACAGCCTTGAGTGCTCAGAGCATCGCCCCAGGGGAGGGGGGCCCACAGCTGGGGTCTCTGCAGCCCCACCGGGGGTGGTCACGCGAGGGTCCCTGTTGCAGACCCATCTACCGTTCGGGGTCACGGTCAGAGGCTGGAGCAGGCTGTGCCGGGGGCGGGGCTGTGATAAGAGGTACCTGTGACCTGCGGCCTCCCCAGCTCTGCCCTCCCTGTGGGATCGGCAGGTGAGGGCAGCACAGCCCCTCCAGAGGCCCCGCAGAAATGCCCGGGAAAGCGTTGACGTGAGGGGCAGGCCCAGGGCGCGGTGGCTGCAGGGCCAGTGGGTGCCAGACCTCCACCTCCTCCTGTGGAGGAGGGAGCCCACTCCGGCACCCTCCCTCTCGGGCCTCCCTGCGCTGACCCCTGTGCTCCCTCCGCCCTCTGCGGGCCGCGCTCGCCTCTGCACCCGGCGGGAAGCGGGGCAGGGGACGCTGACGGGGCCTTCTTCTCTCATTTCAGCTGCGTGGTGGATGAGATGGACTTCTCCGCCATGGAGCTGGACGAGGCCCTCCGGAAGTTCCAGGCGCACATCCGGGTCCAGGGGGAGGCCCAGAAGGTGGAGCGGCTGATCGAGGCCTTCAGGTGGGGGCGGGGCAGGTGTCAGGTAGAAAAAGCGTCCCCGCTCGAAGACCGTGGCTCAAGGGCAGACTCCCCTTCAGGGTCAGGTGGCCATGAGCTTTCAGGGGAGGGGGGTGCGGGGGGCAGAAGCCCCTCCCCTGCCACGTGCTGCACGGCTCAGTGCTGGAGCCGGGGCCTCGAACGTCTCCGTGATCCTCTCGTCCTCACTGGTTCGTGAGTCCATCTGTGTCGTCACTCGTCTGCTCATTCACAGGGGCAGATGCTCCCTCAGTGACGCAGAGGGCCTGGTTCTGACACCTGCACCACTGTGTGACCTTGCGCTGGTCACTTAACCTCTCTGGGCCTCACGTCCTTGCCCGTAGCGAGGGGTTGATGAAGGCACCTACCCTGGAGGGGGTGGAAGGATTGAACCACTCGGGCCGCGTGGGCGACTCCGCCCGGCACCTGGCCCCCCAGAGAGCCTGCCGTCAAGGCGGGCCGTCCCTGCACCATCTTCCATGCTGGGATGGTGTGCACACTGGCCGCATGGGGCGTCCGTGCCCCGCGCTGGGTGTGGGAGACCCAGCCCTCTGGGCTCAGCAGGGGTGGTGTGTTCACAGAGGAGCAAGGTCGCAGGAGGAGAAACCCCAGGGCCTGGGAGGGGAGCGTTCAGACACTTCCATTCAGGAGGGCTTCCTGGAGGGGGCGGCACTTAACAGGGAAGACGAAATTGAAGCCCACATCGTCTAAGCTCCCATGGCTGCTGCCTGCGGGCTGTGGGCCTCGGTCACGGTGCCCCACCCGGTTCCTCTTCTCCATCCCTGCCCCACCCACCTACCCCTGCACAAGGTCGCCAGTGGAGGGAACCGTGGGGTGGGGGGTGGGGCGTATTCGAGGCAGTGAGGACGTGAGCAGATGACTGTGAGGCAGTTTGTAGCGAGGCTGTTAGTTCGGCTGCCGCAACAAAGATGTCCGCCACAGCTGCTGTGGCTGAAATGCCCCGGAGGTGGGCCGCCCTCTGAGCTGGCATGGAGGAGGCCTGGCCTCCTGTCACCTGAGGTCCCCGGGAGCAGATTCAACACCCATCACATCCACGTTCCAGGCAGGCAGAGAGCATGCAGGGCACCCCCTGCCTTTAAGGCGCAGCCTCGAAGGTGCCCACATCACATCGGCCGGAACTTAGCATGTGGCTGTGCGGGGACCAAGGGATGTGGTCCTCAGCCCCGAGCAGCCACGTGCCGGCCGAACTACGGGCGGGTGGGACTTAACTCACATGGGGGGACAGTGAGTGGACGGTCAGGGCCGGCTCTGCCAGACAGGCGACATCCCCGTTTACCAGAAACGGAGGCTCCGAGGTCAGTGACCAGCCTCAGCTGTTTAGGGCTGCTCACGGGTGAGGGGCCGACTGGCCTCCTGCCCTGGCTGAAGCACCACCCCCGTCCGCCCCCAGCCAGCGGTACTGCATCTGCAACCCCGGGGTGGTGCGGCAGTTCCGGAACCCAGACACCATCTTCATCCTGGCCTTCGCCATCATCCTGCTCAACACCGACATGTACAGCCCCAATGTCAAGCCTGAGCGCAAGATGAAGCTGGAGGACTTCGTCAAGAACCTCCGAGGTGAGCTGCCCTGGCCCCGGCGGGACGCCCACCCCCTGGCCGCCAGCATGTACCTGACGGGTGCGCGCAGCGTGGCCTCACGTGGGGAGGGGTGGGGCTCCTCCCCGAAGGAGCCCAGGCAGTGCAAGTTCCCGTAGAGGGCGCTGAATGCTGTGGCGGGGGCACTCCGAGCGGGAGGCGGCATGTCGTCTCAGAGGACCCCAGGGCTGGCAGGCCTAGGGCGCCAGAGGGCAGAGGCCTGAGAGCGCAGCTCGGCTCAGCGCCCGGGGCCGGGCCACACACGGTGGATCCAGGCCTGGTTGCAGGGGCAGAGGGAGGATGGACCACAGGCTGGGTGCTGGGCGCCCTGGGGCCTCCAAGCACGGGGGGTGGGGCCGGGATGGGGGCCGGGGGGGGCCGGCACTGTCCTGCCCCCATCACTGCTGCCCACACAGCATCGCCCACCACCCACGTCCCTCAGTGGTCCTCTTGGAACAGACTTGCCTTTTCATTTTTGTCTTCTTATTAAACATATGTTTTCTGGTTTGTTTTTGCGGTACGTGGGCCTCTCACTGCTGTGGCCTCTCCGGTCGCGGAGCACAGGCTCCGGACACGCAGGCCCGGCAGCCATGGCTCACAGGCCCAGCCGCTCCGCGGCATGTGGGATCCTCCCGGACCGGGGCACGAACTCGTGTCCCCTGCATCGGCAGGCGGACTCCCAACCACTGCGCCACCAGGGAAGCCCCGTATGTATTTTTAAAAGGAACTTTATGTCATCACTGTAAGCAGGAAACCGGTAGCATTTGTCACACATGGGCATCATTTACGAAAATGAGCGCTGTGAAAAGGCAAAACCGCTGTGGGTTCCAGCCAAGCTGTTCCTGGCTGGGCCCCGGGCCCGAGGCTGCCCTCTCCTCCCCGCCAGGTGGGCCCATGTGGGGCAGGTGACCAGGGGCTGGGCAGCCAGATGGACGCTTCCTCCTGTGTCGCCAGGCAGGAGAGGGACGGAAAAGGGAATGGCTGTCTCCGTGTTTGCTGCCGGCAGGTCCCTCATGTCCGTGGGGTACCGGGCTGGGGGACTGTCCCTCTCCTTGGGAAGCAGCTGTAAGGGACTGAAGTCCCTTTAGAAATGGCATCATAATTTTATAAAAGGGAAACAACTGATGTGAATCAAGTCCAACTTTTCGAGCTGTTTAAAATTTTCATTTTGTCCTTCATTTCTGTAAAACTGCTCCATCGTCACGTCCCCCAGAGCGGAGGGTCTGTGCTGGCACTCCCTGGGGGTGGGCCCCACGCTGACAGACGGTCCTGCAGGGCGGTGGGCTCAGGGCCCTCCCTGTGCGGCCCTCTGCAGGCCCTGGGGAGGGCCAGGGCTCAGCTGTGGTTCCTAGGAACCTCGTTAATGAGAGATCCAGGCGCCAGGCCAGGCCAGGGAGCAGGGCAGTCAGCAGACACAGATGGTCCGGGGGCTGCACCCCCTCCCCTCCTCTCTGTCACCTCGAGCCCCTCTCCTCGCTGTGCCTAGTCTGGTCTGGTCTCCACGGTGTCCCCATGGCCCTGAATGCAGCCGGCTGCTGTGTAGCTGCCGGGAAAGCTGGCCGTGAGCTGTGTGCTGTTGGCGACCCTGGGAGCTTAAGGGACTCTGATTTTTTTCCTCTGGTTTAGCAGCTCAGCCATGTAACTGGGGCCTCTCCTGTGTGAGAAATGAGACAGAAACGAGGCCCGTGGACAGAGGCTCGGGGGAAGACAGGGCTGCTGGGTCAGATACCTGCCGGTCGGCCGCCCTCATGCCTGCGGCTTCATGGTTCGTGCGCATCCTTGCATCCGCCATCCCGGCAGTCTGGGGGAGGTGGGGCTTTGTCACCCCAGTTCCCAGGGCAGGGGCTGAGCACCCCAGAACCAGGAGAGGAAGCCACTGATTCTTTCTCGCGAGCCTGGACTGTTGCCACCAATCACCTCTTTTCTTCAAGCCAGGGACTCGAGCGTTCTCTGCCCCATCTTCCTTGAGCTTCAGAAGGTTCAGAGAGGGAGGGGACTTGCCCAAGGTCACACAGCAAGTGTGTGTCAGAGGAGGCAGGACGCAGGACGCTGGCCTCCCAAAGCCAGGTCGGCGCTCTGTGCTGAGCACACGTCCCAGCTTGTTCTTTTTAGAGAGTGCCCCCCTGCCCCAGCATGCACCAGGCACACATTTTCTCTGGAATCACTCAGTGTGCCCAGTGGGTCCAGCAGGAGGGGGGGCCTCTGGGAGTTCAGGGAGAGGCAGGGAGGAACCCGGAAGCCAGGCAAGCGATATTTTGCTTTTATTGATATTTGCCTTCAGATTTTTTAAATGTATATTTTGAATGGGTCTTATCCTCACATAGTTCAAAAACCAGAAAGTAACGTGACCCAGCAGTTGTCCTTCTTGGAATTTACCCAAATGAGCTGAAAACTTACGTCCACACAGAAACCTGCCCACGGATGTTTATAGCAGCTTTATTCATATTCACCAAAACTAGGACGCAACCAAGCTGTCCTTCCGTAGATGAATGGATAAACCTTGGTGCGTCCAGACAATGGGATATTATTCAGCCCTGAAAAGAAGTGAGCTACCAAGTCATGAAAAGACACGGGGGAACCTTAAAGGAACATCGCTAAGTGAAAGCAACCTATCTGAAAGCCTGCACCCTGATTCCAGCTGTGCCACATGCTGCAGGAGGCGAAGCTGTGGAGACAGTCAAGAGACCAGTAGTTGCCAGTGGTCGTGGGGGAGGGATGAAAAGGAGAAGCACAGAGGGGTTTTTAGGGCAGTGAAAATTCTGTACGGTATTATAATGGCAGACACATGGCATCGTCCATTTGTCCAGACCCATAGGGTGGACAACACCAAGAGTGAACCCTCGTGTGAACCGTGGACTCTGGTGACTGGGACGTGTCCGCATAGGTTCTTCAGTTGTAACGAAGGCACCATTCTGGTCGGGGTGCTGATTGTCGGGGAGCTGGGGGTATATGGGAGCTCTCTGTGCTTTCCCCTGAATTTTGCTATGACCTTAAAACTGCTCTGAAAAAATAGCTAATTAGAAAAAAGCCAGAAAGCATAAAAGGTGTACAGCAGGGCCCTTCCCATCCCTGGAGGTCATCGGCTTTGAGTCCCTGCTGTGCCACCCAGAGCTTCTCGTGGGAACCGGTCCAAACGTGCACGGCTTTGACCCTCTTCCACTCGGCGCCTCACTCTTTCGTTTGGTAAATCTGAGGGCTGTTGCCAAGGTTTGCCGTGGCCTTCCTCGTTCCTGCGGGCGTACAGTAATCCCCGTCCCAGGAGTCCTCATATGCGGACTGCTTAGCCAGTCCCCTGTGAGTGTGCAAATGGGTTAGCTCCCGTTTTCTGCGATTGGGAAGCAGCACCGCATTGAATGTTAACGCCCCACGGGACAAATCCCCCAGATCCACTCAGTGGGCCCGAGGGTGTTTGAATTTATCACTGGCAGGTGGTGCTGGCTAGCCCACCAGAGGGCTTGAGCCGTCCCACTGCCCCATGTACCGCCAGCAGCCTGCAGACTGAGGCCCTGGGGGCTTCACGTCTCTGTCGTGAGCAGGGCTGGGACTTCCTGACAGCATTTTTGGGGCCGTGCAGCAGAAAGGGCGCAAGCTTGTTGTCAGAGCAACCTGGCTTCAAGTCCCAGAACTGGGACAGCAGCCACTCAGACCCCCTGAGCTCTCGTGTCGGGGGGGCTGGGGATGGCCCCGTGAGCTGCCCTGGCCCCTGTGAAGTTACCGTGCTCTTGGTGGCCTGTGTCACTGAGGAGGGGACTCGTAGCTCAGAGAGACCATGACTCAGGCCGACAAAGAGCAAAGTGAGGATGCGGGCCGGGCAGCCCCGTCCGCACAGCCTCCCCGCACCCCAGACCGGTCCCCAGGCCCCCTCCAGCCCGTCGGTACACTGGGGACCGTGGTGCCCGCCCCACGGGATGGCGGCCGGGATCGAGCGGGGCCGTGTGTGCGGAGCCCCCGGGCGTGGCTGCAAGGTGGCACAGGCCTCTCCACACTCATCCGGGGGCAGTGCCAGCCTGGTCCCTGGTGCGGGGGCTCCAAAAACACGTGTAGTGGATGGGGCAGGGCCAGCTGCTGTGGGTCTGGAGGCCTTTGGTTCAGCTGGGGCCTGGCATGGGGAGCGCTGTCCAGATTTGGTTTAGAACCTGGTGCCTTGGGGTGAGCCTTACCCCTGTTCCCCACCAGGCGTGGACGACGGGGAGGACATCCCCCGGGAGATGCTGATCGGGATCTACGAGCGGATCCGGAAGCGGGAGCTGAAGACCAACGAGGACCACGTGTCGCAGGTGCAGAAGGTGGAGAAGCTCATCGTGGGGAAGAAGCCGGTAGGTGGTCTCCGTCCCCACAGCGGGAGGCCCGGGGTACCCAAGACCCACCCACCCCGCGACCCCAGGCTGCCCCGCTGGCTCGGCTTCGGCCAGTAGCCGCAGTGCCTTTGGAACCTGTTCCCTTCCCAGTGGGGTTGGTGAATTATGTCAGGTTTGGGGCTTGTTAAGGGAGTAACAACCCTTCTCTCTGGGTCCCCTTTGATGAGAATCTGAGGCTCTTAATAAACCAATGGCTGGGGCTGTGCAGTGGCTCCCTGGCGGCCTGGGCTCCCCGTCAGAGCCCGCTGGGGGCGCCCTGGGAGGCGCCGTGGGCGGGTGTCACCCCGGGGTCTCCGTCAGGGCCCAGATGTGTATTTGGAACATTAACATCTCTTCTTGTGTGTTCACTGCTTCCCCCTGTAGATCGGATCCTTGCACCACGGGCTCGGCTGTGTGAGTTCCCCTCGGCTTTCGCCTTCCGTGATCCCCACTCCCCGCAGCTCGCGGCTCCCAAACCCACAGTTCTGGCTGCATGAGTTAATTTCCGGAGCCATAAGACATTTGATTTTCACAGTTATCTCCACCTCAGATCTCTGCGAGCACGCGGGAGGGTTGTGCTGTCAGGCCCAGAGCAGGTGGTCCCCTCCCGTCTTGTCTGGGCCCGGTTGAGCTCAGAGATCCCGCTTGTCCCTCGGCCCCGAGACCCTGTGCCTGAAGAGATGACCTTGGTGTGCCGTTGAGGCCTCCCCCTCCCCACCCAGCCCACGCTGTGCCTCCCAGGTCCCTTTTGCCGCCAGGGCTGGCAGTAGTGTGCCTGCTGGCCGTCATGTGGTCCGCTCCTTACCCCGCCCTGGCAGCCAGGTCAGCTACCCCTGCAGAGGGCCCGAGACCCCCGCCCGGCACGCCCGTGACCTGCCCTCACCCACCTCCCCAGCCCTGCGTCCTGCCCTCCCTTCTCGCTCACACTCTGCTGCGGACAGCGCTGCCCCCTGAGGGCACCAGGCTGGCCCCGCGCCCCCTCTCTCTCATCTGCGGGTCGCTGAGCTCGGGCCTGGAGAGCAGCCCCACGTAGGGCCGTGTGTGCCCACGGCTGCGTGTGCGGAGGGCAGGGACCGGCCCCTCGAGGTGGTGACTGCCGGCTCAGGACCCTACACGGCTCCCCCAGACCCAGCTGTCAGGGCTGAGAGCCTTCAGGAGGGAGGGCCTGGGGGCGGGGAAGCCTCCTATGTGTGTGGCTTGGGGCGCACATGACGGGGGCTCAGAAGATACGCGTGGCTCCCTGGCGGGGGCTCCACGAGCCCAGTGCTGAGAGGAGTCGGAAGGCGGTCTCCCTGGAGCAGGGGCCTCCGGAGGCCCGAGGGAGGGCGGGGTGGGGGAGTCCCCTGTCCCCACGGGCGCATAGAGCCAACGCCGCCCGTCCACACAGGTGCTGTCGCTGCCGCACCGGCGCCTGGTCTGCTACTGCCGGCTCTTCGAGGTTCCAGACCCAAACAAGCCCCAGAAGCTTGGGCTGCACCAGCGGGAAATCTTCCTGTTCAATGACCTCCTGGTGGTACGTGGTCCCCACGGGTGAGGGCCTGGGTGTGCAGACCCCAGAATGGCTTGGGAGAGTGGCCCCGGCTGCGCCCAGTGTCGGCTGCCTGGGCTCCCACCTCAGGCGGGCTCATCCAGGAGGGGAGAGTCAGCCTCCGCAGGTCCGGGCCTAATCCCGTCCCCTCGGCTGCCGGGGGATCCTCTTCCCGAGACTGAGCAGAGGTCTCGCTGCTGCCCAAGCCCGTCCCTGGGGCCAGGCGGGGGCGGTGCTGTCTCGCTGGCCTGGGTCTCAGCCCCAGGACTAATGGGCTGAACATGGCAGAGATGGGCTCCCCAAAGGGAAGTTGAGCTCTTGCCCCAAAACAGGTAGCACAAATGTAGATGTTCCCGCAGGGAGCAGGGGGCCTGCCCTTTGGAGCTCTTGCCTCCTGCAGGCCCCCTCTTGCCCGAGACCCTATCCCCTTTCCCCACCTGATTTGAGGACCAGCTGCTCTTCTCGGGTTCCTGAGGCTGGAATCTAGACATGTGGGTTCAAGTCCTTTCAGAGTTCCTGACCTTGAGCAGGTCGTTTCAGACCTCTGGCCTCAGTGTCCTCCTCTGTAGAACTCATCTCTCAGAGGGTTTCACGCTGCCTTTGGGCCGTGCGTGGGGATGTCGGCGTGAGTGTCCGTCCCTGTATCAGCCCTCCCCGCCCCGGGGGCCTCCTGACCTTGGAACCGCAGGAGGGTCCTCACACGGGAGAACTCGAACTGTGGGCCTACTTAGAGTCCTGAGCGCCCAGGGCTGCTGCCGGCCGCTCGGGCCCAGTGGCTCAGCCTCTGTCTCTGGCTGCCCCCAGGTCACCAAGATCTTCCAGAAGAAGAAGAACTCAGTGACGTACAGCTTCCGACAGTCCTTCTCCCTGTACGGCATGCAGGTCTTACTCTTCGAGAACCAGTGTGAGTGAGTCCCTGCGCCCGTCCACACACGGCCTGCACCCCGTGGCAGGAGGCGGCCTCGCTTGGTCCATCCGTGTAGCGAGGAAGCTCTCCTCCGCCGTCCCCTCTCCTTCCTCCTGGCTCCATCAGGGACGACTCCAGGGTAGCCTCTCCGGTGTTCTTATTCCCACTTTCCCAACAGAGGGCAGGTTGCCGGCTGGGGGTAACCAGGGAGGATTCAGTATCATTGTATGTAGGACTCATTGGGTTTACTTTTACCGTTACTTCTTGCAGGTGATAAGATTCTTAAATTTAGTGCAGAGTGAGTTTATTTAAATAAAATGTTGATAGGAAAACATCGAGTGGATGGCACAGGTGATATACAGATATGGCCAAACAGTCAGGTGAGGGTCATGCCGGAGAGACTGCAGGCAGAGGTCGCGAGCAGAGCCCCGATCCATCCGCTCAGGTTTCAGCGCCACGTGTTCTGGCTGTTGGACCTCTCCGGCCCGGTTCCCTTGGTCCATCGATGGGGTGATGGTAGTGCCTGCCTCAGGATGAGATGAGGCCGTTCACATAAAGGCCAGGACAGCCCGTGGCCCAGGGGAGGTGCTTGTTCAGGCTTTTGGGTGTGAATGGGTCCTGGGCCAGGGGATCCGGGAAGGGAGCTGGCTGCCCCTGCAACACCAGCTGACGGGTCCTTTTGGTCTTGTTCCTTCTCGCCACCCATGCCCTTCCCTTCTCCTCTCTCCCTCTCTGTCCCCTCCCTGTCGGAGGACCTCGAGCCGCAGGCTGAGCCAGTGCCCCTGGGGTGGGATGGGGGGCGTCCTGCTGCTCCCCATGTTCTGGAGGGGCCAAGGGAAGGGCCGCCACAGTGGAGCGTCTGGGCGTGTCCAGCAGCAAGGTCCCGCGGTCCTGTCCCATCCGCCTTCCCTCTGCAGGTTGAAAGGTGCCAGGGACCCGTGGCTGGGCCATCCCAGAACACGGGGCCTGAGGGCTTCTCTTTGCCAAACGGGACTGGACCTGCCAGCCCCTCCTTTCTCACGTGCCTGTGAGGAGCTCAGGATGCAGACCCTGCCGTCACTCCACCCCAGGCCGGAAGGCCGGCCTTGCCTTGGTTTCTCCCAGGCAGCACCAGGGAGGCTGGTGCCATGCACACTGTCCTGACCGGCAGGCCCCTCTTGGAAGGGGTGGCCGTGGTAGTGACCACCCAGCAGCGGCCCGAGCAGACCGAGTCCTCAGGCAGAGGCCGTGCCCAGGCCGCTTTCAGGTTCCCAGGGCTCAGCCCTCAGCCCTGGACGTGGTGCTAGTGAGAGCCGACCCCGACCTTCTGTAGGACATGCCTCGCACCCGGGGTCTCAAACTGGCAGCCCCTGGTCGGTCGCGGCTCAGTTATGTTATATTTGAACTTTATTTTAAATTCGTTGAGCTCATACTAACATCTTCCCATAAGATTTAGGTATCCGTGGCTCGTCTTGTAAAGCTAGGTTTGGACGGATGGCAGGCAGTGGCGGGCTGCACACCCTCCCCAGACTCTGCAGCCGCAGTCTTACCCTGCCCGCTTCCTGCATTTAGGAAACCCACACAGGCCTCTAGGCGTTGGAGGTCCCGGCCCTGACCCAGGTCTGAACCGTGGTGGGATTGGTGTTTGGGCCAAGAACCTTCACACACTCAGTGGTGGATGCTTGATTCCCACTGAGGAGAGAGGCTGCCAGGACACCAAAGCCCCAGAGACCCCGAGAGCACGGAGGAGGGACTGGGCAGGTCTGAGCAGAAGACTCTGTGGGGTGTGGGGTGCCCACAGTGTACCGCAAGGGAGCTGGGGGCCTGGAGACCAGTCGGGAGAGCACAGAAGAGTCCGAAGTGACTGGATAAGACTGTCCCCCAGCGGGGACACCACCTCCCCGTCCTCCCAGGCTCGGCACCTGGCCGAGTGACCAAGGATCCTGACCTAAAGAGTCCAGGCTCCACGCCCTTCCGCTGGGGAAGAACGAGGGCCCCGGCTTTGCCTCAGATCAGTCGGACCTGCCCTCGACTTGGACACGGAGCAAACACAGACCCAGGTCAGGAGGCGGAGACTGCCTGGTGGTCCCTCCGGGCTGCACCGTGGAGCCTCTCCTCCCTGGAGGGATGTGTCCTCTGGGAGCCTGGCCTCAGCGTGCTCCCACACCCCGGCTGAAGGGAGACCTGCTGGTACTTTGCCAGCCAGAAGGGAGGTGGCAGAGCCCGCCCTGAGGCCCACGCTGTCCTCTTCTGCAGATTACCCCAACGGCATCCGGCTCACGTCCGCCGTCCCCGGAGCTGACATCAAAGTGCTAATAAACTTTAACGCTCCCAATCCTCAAGACCGGAAGAAATTCACTGATGACCTGCGGGAGTCCATCGCGGAGGTGCAGGAGATGGAGAAGCACAGGATAGAGAGTAAGTCACGGATGCCCGGCCGGGGGCCTGCTGGGTGCAGGCGTGGCCTCCCATCTGGGGGCCGAGACAGTGGTGAGATGCCAGGGTGCAGTGACTCTGAGCCCAGAGGTGAGATGCCCTCGGCCTCTTCTGGCCTTCCCACGGCCACGTGACCAGGCAGCCCACCTGCCCAGGTCACGGGAGGTGGCACAGAGGAAGGAGGGGTGGGCAGGGGTCTCTGGGTGGGAGCCGGGCTTCCAAGGCCCAGGCCTGTCCTGCCCTGGGAACTACATCGTGTGCCCTGAGGGGGGGCCTCTCGGAGCCCTGGTCACCCCATGTCCAGAGCCCTGGACCTGAGCCCTTCGCACTTGAGTGTGGTTGGTATTTGTGTCTTCTGCGCCCGACCACCCAGAGGGGTCAGGGCTAGGGCCATCCCCTGGTTTTCATTAAAGCTAATGATACCCCCGCTTCTCCTGGCTCTAAGCCTCATTCCTGGAGGTACATGGGTGCCCCCACCCCTGGCCTCCATCCACAGCCAGGCCAGGTTAACTCCTCTCCAGACCAGGCAAATCCGCCTCCTAGGAAAGTGACTGACCTTCCTGCAGCCCTCGGGCACCCTGGCCTCTCCAGCCTTCTTTCCGGGGTCTCCTTTCGGCCCCTTTGGTCGCAGGTGCTCTCGCTCCTGCTCTTTTCCAGACGACCTTGCCCCTCACTTGCCCCCTTCCGAGGAGGTGACGGCTCAGCCCGGTGCCACCCTGAGCAGAGGGCCCCCCCGAGTCCTCTGCGTCGCCCTCCGGGGGGGGGGGCCAGCCCCTTGCCTTCCTCAAGCCACCCTTGGCTGGGGGCCATGCTCCCCTCACTGGGCCCCTCGGCCTCTGTTCCAGCGGAGCTCGAGAAGCAGAAGGGCGTCGTGCGGCCCAGCATGTCCCAGTGCTCCAGCCTCAAAAAGGAGCCGGGCGGCGGGACACTGAGCCGGGCCTGCCTGGATGACAGCTACGCCAGCGGCGAGGGCCTCAAGCGCAGCGCCCTCAGCAGCTCCCTGCGCGACCTCTCAGAAGCGGGTAAGAGCTGGGCCCAGGGCCGCCCCCTACCCAGCGCACACGGGACTCGGCCGCCCGTGGCCGGCGGGGCTTGCGTCGGCCGGAAGGGGCTGTGTTGGAGGCTCAGACAGTGGAGGGGCTCGGACAGAGCTCACTTGGGTGGCCGTCCCCAAACCACAGCAGCATGTGGCCACGCGGAAGGGCGTCCCCCAAAGGCCAAAGGAAACGGGGCCGAATGGTCAAAGGCAGGACGGCCGGGAGGTTACCCCTGGTCTCCCTTGCTTATTTATTTTATTCTTTTATTTGTTTTCTGAAATTTGCTGTCATGCAGAGCGAGTCGGGCCCTGCTGATGGGTGTGTCCCCTGTACTCTGTGCTGCCCCGTCCCTGTGCTTCATGCTGATGAATGAGATGGAGTGAAGCCCTTGACACTGTGTCTGGGACCCCGTCTCCCACTGTCCCAGGTCTTGCTTTCCCCACAGAGGTCTCCCTTCCTGGGAAACCCAGGCCTCCGTCCAGCCCAGAGACGCGGCCACGCCTGGCCCTGGGACGTCCGTGGGAAAGCCCTGGCAGAAATGTGATTTTCGTTGTTGTTTCTTTGTTTCTGTGTGTGTCTGATTTGCTGCCAGCCTCTTAGCGTGCAAGCAAGCAGCACCCCTCGAGCCGCCCAGGTTTCCTGGGGCGGGGCTGTGCGTGGAGCATCACTGAGCAGGGAGCTTCTGCTGGCGGCCCTGCCTGACCTCAGCTGGGGAGGGGAGGGGGAGGGGAGCGCTGCTGCAGCCTGCTTTGCCTGCCAGCGCCGTTGGTTGGAGGAGCCACGGGGTGAGGGGCTGCACGCCAGCGGCTCTTCAGCCCCCACTAGGCGTGTCTAGCCAGGCAGCTTCTCCCATGAGGAAGCTCAGGGGCTGCGGCGGAGCGGAGGGAGCCGGACACGGGGGCACGTGGCTGTGCCAGGACCCCAGGCTCCCACCCCGAGGCCCCAGCTGTCCCAGCCTCAGGAGCCTGACGTCACCGCGGCTCTGCTGGCGAAGACCCTCTCAGGCTGAGACCAGCCTCCTCCTCTCCAGGGCCCAGCGGACCCCTCCCCACCAGGGCTTCGCCCACCCCACCAGCCTCAGGCATCACCGCTTGACCAGCTCTGGGCCCCCGTATAGAACCTGCTGATGACCCCATCCCTCCCTTCAGCTTATTCATTTCCCAGAATTTTTTTTCTTTTTTTTCTTTTTTTTTGAGTTGGATTTTTTTTCTTTGTTTCTGTCTTGTCATTTTTTTTTTTCCATAGTGAAAATCCGAATTGCATGGCCAGCGTGAGAGTCAAGCAGGGCTTCTCAACCCCGGCTCTGTTGACATCTTGTGCCAGCTGATTCCTGGCTTTGGGGACAGCTCTGTGCAGGATGCTTAGCAGCATCCCTGGCCTCTGCCCACTAGATGCCAGTAACACCCCCCAGTCATGACAACCAGTAATGTCCCCCCAAATTGCCAGGTGCCCTCTGGGGGAGAAATACCACCCCTGGTTGGCAGAATTGCCGTGGTTGAGAACCACTGGTTTTCCCCGTGGCTTGTTACACCCAGCTAACCGTAACCAGACTGCTCGGGGCCTCTGCAGGCTGGGGACCCAGGGCCTGTGTTTGAGTTTGTGCAGTGGGACAGGTTCTGGCCTCTCTGGGTCCTGCCCAGCCCCCTCAGGTAGCAGTGGCCTCAGCGCAGCCACTCGAGGGCCTCAGCCGTCCACTCTCTGCTTAGGGGCCAGACAGAGCCGCGTGCCCGGGTGCATGGCCGTGTGAAGGGCGGAGCTCCAAGGTCTGGCTGAGTTCTGTTTATCGTTACCGTTGCCATTTTTGTTTGGGGATTCTGAGCCGAGGACTCCAGGCAGCGAGTCCTCTCGGGTCCTAAACCACCGTGAAGAGAATCCCCGGGAAAGCGCCCCCTGCCCCGAAGGTGAGAGGGGCGGTAAGGTGGGTGTTTGAGTCCTGATGACCTCCAAAGCCCCAGACTGGGACAGGCTCCCTGTGACCTCCAGAGGAAGACGGGCCAACGCCAGCTGCCTGCCGGAAGATGCCGGAGACGTGACCCTATGTGCTGGACTGGGTTGGGGCGAAGCTCTCCCGCACCCGCCGTGCCCCGGCCGAGGTGGGCTTGTCGGGAAGACGTGAGACTCAGGGCCAGCCTCTCCCCTCGGGACAGTGACGCCCAGCAGCCGGCTTGTCATCGTTCCCAGAGCAGCTGCCCCAGACCTGCGACCACATGTCCGTCCAGGAGACAGCACCCGGGGATGTGCCCTCGGCCCGGCACGAGCCTCTGGGACCTGGGAGGCAGTCATGGTTTGACGGTCCAGGAAGAACAGGGCGGCAGACTTTCCAAGCGGCAGGGGGAGGGGCCTGGCCCCCAGCCCGGCCCCCCTCTGAGCTGCGAGGCCTCGTCCCGGGTCTCCACGTGGTCTTCCTTCAGCTGGGCCCCCTGCTCGTCTCAGTGACACCAGAGCCCTGCCAGCCTGAGATCAAGGACCCATAAGGACCGCTGACACGGGCGTGACTGAGCCTTAGCTCCTGCCACAGATCTGTCAAGTCACAGTGGACACTGTCCACGGACCCTGAGGCCCCCAGCCCCTCACCAGCCGAGCTGCCCAACACCGGTCCCCACGGAGAGGACATCTCCTAGGCCTGCAGGGTCTGCTGTCGTTACCTGGGGCACAGCTGGAAGCCTGCCACGTTCTGCACCTGCTGGGGAAGAGCTGGCGGCCAGTTTCCAAAGCAGCCCCTGCTGTCCCACGATGGGCACTCCGCACGTGTAGCAGCCAGGGGGCCAGCGGCTGCCTCTCCTGGGGTGGGGGCCATGCTCGGGGTGGCCTCCCAAGCAGAGCCCATCAGAGGGCCGCGCAGCACGCCAATTCCGGGGTCTTTGGCTCCGGGCCCTGGTCGAGTTACACCTCTGGGCTTGGGTTCCCCAGATGCAGGCGGGACTAGCGCTGCCCTCCAGAATCTGTGAGAGTCAGTACCCACAGAGCATTGGGGATGGGGCCTGGCCCGCGTGCTGGCTGTTGTCACCCTCAGCGTTGCTAGGGCCATGGTGCGAGACCTCGGGCAGATCCCTGTCTGCCTGCTGTCCCAACGCTGAGAAGCCAGGAAGGCTGGGAAGAGCCTCGCCGGGCGCCCCGTCTGGATGCGGCTCCCAGGCTGTCCATGGCCGGGCTGGCAGGGCCTGCTGTGGCCGAGAGGCGGCAGCTGGGGCAGGGCTCACCTGAGGCTTGTGCAGGATCCGGAGATGGTTGGGGGGGACCCCAAACAGGGCAGGCAAGGGAGGAGTGGTGGGGATACGTGAGTGGGAGCAGCTGGCCCGGCTCCTCCTCCGTCAGTAGGTGGTGTGCACATGTGCAAACGCCCACACGTGCGTCTGCCGTGGGCAGGTGTCCGCAGGTGTGCCCCGGACTGGAGTGCAGAGGACCCCTGCGGGGACGGGGACATCCTGTATCTCCTGCTGAGTTGAGAAGTTGAAAAGGTGAAGTCTCAGAAACTCAGAATCACTCCAAGACATCCAAGTTAGAGGTCTCCTGAGTCTTGGCCCACGGTGGGCAGGAGTGGGGCCTGTTCAGCTCCAGCGGGGGCAGCGTAGGAAGCCGCAACCCCCAGCCCTGGGCCTGGCCCAGTTCTGTTGGGTGAAGCAGGCCGGCTGGAGGGCGCTACTAGCCCGGCGGGGCCTCTGTCTTCCCTCTCTGTCCCTGGTCCTTAGTCAGAGGAGTGTCCGCAGCCTTATAGGGGCTAGAGAGCAGACTGAGACACCCCAAGGAGAGCGGAGGTCTGAGCATAGCCACCCCAGGGAGCGGGGGCCATGCCTAGTGGACAGATGTGGAAACTGAGGCAAAGAGTGGACGGCGTGCCAGGTAGGGTCACCCCTCCAGCTGCAGAGCCCCCCCTTCTGGAGACTGGACTCTAGTTCTGTTCCATGTCCCTGGGCCGCCGTGTTGGGACCGAAGGCAGGAAGGAAAGGTCACCCCTCTTCTCATACCGGCGGAAAGATGAGGAAGGGAAGGGTCGTTTTCAGCCGGGAACGAGAGCCAGTTCCCACCTGGTGGTCCGTGATCTTCAGCAACCTCATCTGCTGTGTGGCGTAGTTCCGAGTGGGCTCTGAGGCCAGGGTCCAGCACGGCTTTCGGTGGACCCCAGGCTCCCAGCTGGAACTCAGGTTTGGGGGTCAGCAGGCAAGGCAGAGTTACCGGAGCTCCCGTGAGCCTGCCGTCGTGAGCCCAGGCCCAAGGGCCTGTCCCAGGCACGCGCAGCTGCCACCACGAGGCCCGAAGGGTCCAGACACACCCTCTCCACCCAGCGCAGGTCGGGGTGTGGGCCACAGGGCGGCACGAGGCAGTGCCTTCCATTTTCCAGGCTCCTGGGTCCAGCCCGGGTCCAGCTCAGAAGGCAGCGTGGCCAAGATTTCCCGCCTCAGGTGGACGGGCAGATACCGTGAGAACGTGCTCACTGTGGGGATTGAGCTGGTCAGCCCATCGGCCAGAGCGTCCGTCTCCTCCTGGTGTGGACAGAGGGACACCTGTCCTGCACTGTGGGGCCTGGCCAGGCCTGCACAGGTGGAAGCTGGAAGAACGTCGTGGAGCCCCTTCTCTGCCTCAGCCTCGGTGTCCTGCAGAAATGCCTGGAGAAGTCGTCTGGGGGACCTGCGGGGGCCAGGGTGGGCGCTGGACGTCCAGAACCAAGAGGAAGACTCAACCTCCTCTGGCACAGCCAGCACAGGTTGTGTGCCTGCTACGTGCCATGTGCGGGGGACGCAGAGGCGTTGGCAGTGAGGGCTCACGACTGGGGAACGCGCGTGGTGTCCCAGCGGGCTGTGCCCACAGAGGACTCCAGGCCCTGGGCTGGGAGGAAGTCCCAGCATCCCTGTCCCTGGCCAGACACTGCACAAACCAAACGCGGCCCCAGGGTGCGGCCCCTCTGCTCCGCCAGGAGAAAGAGGACGTGGAGTTAAGTCTCCTAAGCGTCAGGCCCACCAGCAGCTGGGGACGCAGATGTGTGTGTGTGCGCGTGCGTATGTCCATACATACGTATGTGAAATCCACCGAAGGTCAGGCCGGGCAGGCCCACGCTTGGCTCGTCTTAGCTGTGGGAGGAGCTGCCCTTGCCCGTCCCAGCGGGCAGGCGGCTGAGGCCCCCTGGAGCTCGGGGTCAGCCGGGCCTGTGCGCCCACCCCAGCCCCCCAGAGGCCCCTCCCCCCAGGCTGCGGGTCCAGGAGAGGGGGTTAAAGTTGGGCTGGTTGAAAAAGACTTTTTTTTTTTTTTTTTTTTTTTTTGCTTTTTAAGAACCCCATTGTCTTGTTAACTCATTACTGCCCTGCCACCGGCTCCCCCGGGCCATCCGGCGGCAGCGCCCCGCCCCGTGTCGCGTCTAACCTGTGGTATTGCATGTTCTGGGCAGGGAAGCGAGGGCGTCGCAGCAGTGCGGGATCGCTAGAGAGCAATGTGGAAGTAAGTCGGAAGCCCCCGTCCAGCTGGCTGTCGTGTGTCGCCTCCTGGTGTCTTTTTGTTTTGCTCCTCCTCCCCTTCTGCCCAGAGGCTCAGACCCCCCGCCTGCCTCGTCCGCGCATGCCGCCCGCCTGGCGTTCCCATGCCCCTCACCGCTTGTTTGGGCTGCAACGGAGGGGGTGGGTCTGGATGTTGTGGTTTAGTCTCCGCCTAACCCATCCCCGCGGTCCGAGCATGGTTAACACCCCGGCTTCCTGCTCATCCTGGGCCGGAGGCGGCGGCCGCCGGGCACCCTGCCCCGCCCCCTCGCTGTTGGGTTCTGCCACCTCGGGACTTCCATGCTCCGCCATCCCCATCGCTTCCTTCCTGGAGGTTCGATTGCTGTGTGTCTGCAGTCAGGGCACCACGGAATTGCTCAGCTAGCTCGGGGGAGGAGAGCCATGAGAGCGAGAGGAATTCAGTGTGGATTTCATGAGATTTCATTCATCCTCCAGCCATCTCGATATTCCTGTTCACATCTAACCTCAGCTTGCAGACCTTTCTGTTTCCTTCCTTTCCCGTGTTTGGTTTGCAGTAGGTAGCCGCAGTGAAATGCCTAGGCGGTGCCCACCCCCAGGACGGGGCTTCCCCAGCCCCTCCTGTCCCCCTCACCACCTGCCCAGAAACCTCGGGACCTGCACAGGCGAAGCACACGCCCTCGGACGTTGAGAGGACCCAGGAGAGCTTAGGGCAGGAGGCGGCAGGACCGGCCCTTCCCCTGCACGCAGCCCGCCCGCCCCACCCTACCCAGCACACACGGCTTACACACACCCGCAGACACACGGTTCTGATCTGAAAGCTCTGGCCGCCTCCGGCAACAGGGTGCTCATCAGGCCAAGAGCAGAGGTCAACCTTGACCCACCGCGGCTGCGCCCCGCCCCCCCCCCACCTTTCTCCCCGAAGGCCCCCTCCTGGCCCCCCCAGCCGACCTGCACGGCAGTGTCCGGAGGTGGCGTCTGAGTCCAGCCTCACACGGCCTGGCCTGTGCGGCTAGCGAGTTGAACTAAGGCTTAGCAGTCAGTGGGCGAACTTTTTTTTGACATTTCTTAAGAATCATTCTGATGTAAGTGCTCTAAGCTCTTTTAATTTTGGTTTCTATGAATTTCCTTTTTAGGGGTCCATCATTAGCAGTCCTCACATGCGCCGGAGAGCTACATCAACACGAGACTGTCCATCTCGCCCACACCAGGCCATGCCCAACTCCTCCTCCCTCCTGGGCTCCTTATTTGGGAGTAAGAGAGGGAAGCCCCCTCCCCAGGCCCACTTGCCCCCAGCCCCTCCCCAGCCGCCCCCCCACCTGCCTCATCCCTCGCCCGGCCACCCCCAGGGGCCCACGGAGGGCCCCTTGCAGGCCCCAGTGCATGGGCACCACGGCCAGTACTGCCCCCTCCAGCAGAACCCGCCCCCCTACCATCACCACCACCACTACCACCCACCCCCGCACATCCAGCACGCACACCAGTACCACCACGGCCCCCACGGGGGACAGCCCGCCTACGGGGCCCACGCGCACAGCCACCCGCCGCTGCCCTCGGCTCACGCCGGCCACCCGGGCCACGTGGGCCACGCCGTGCACCACCACGGGCAGCCCCCTGCCCCGCCGCCCCTCCCCAGCAGCAAGGCCAAACCCAGCGGTATCAGCACAATTGTGTAGACAGCCTGGGTGGGGATCCCGGGCCCCGCAGAACAAGTGCACACCACACAGGCGCGCCCAGGGGCGGCAGCCCCAGACCGGACCCAGGGCACTTTCTGTTTCCACCTCCCAGTCTGCTCCCGGCCCGGATGGAGCCCCCCAAGCCCCGGGGCTTGTGTCACAGGGAACAAACCACCCCCCACCACCAGTTTGATTTAGCGGTGGCGCCCCGGGCTCCATCCACCTCAGCCCGGGACGTGGGCCTCGGCCACGTACGTGTTGAGCTCCCCACCCTGACCCCCAACCTGCAGCCCTCAGCTCTGCTTCCTCACTATACACGCAGATGAGAACCCAGCCTAGGAAGAGAAGAGACGACACAAAAAACCAGAGACAGAACCAAACAAAAAACCCAAAACTTGCTGCATTATTGCTCTTTTATTGACAATGGGCAAAAATTAAGTAGACCTGATATGGTTGATGAAAATACGTAAGTAAACTTTATATAATATAAATATATAAATATATAAATATATATATATATATACTGTATAGGTAGTATTTGTGTGTGAAAGGCAAACGTTTCAGTCCACGAAATTAGCAATATAGACTTTACAAGGAGCTCCACTTACCTGATAGGAAGACAGTACCTTAGACAAACGTGTGAGAGGGTAGACCAAAAACTTAAATGCTAGGGACAAAATTCATATTCTTCCGTATTTTCATAAAAAGAAGAGAAGCCCCCCTAGGACTGGCGGAAATCTTTACACAATCATTACTAACTGTGCCAAGTAACATAGCATCTAACTGTTTTAAAAGTCCGATATTGCTTTGTATAAATCCTTATTTTATTAACAGAAGACTATCATAAGTAATCAGTATTATAACTGCTCTGTTACTTCAGGTAAGCAAATAGATAAAATGCAGTAAACTCTACAGTAGCAACTTGAGACAGCTAGTTAAAGACTGGTTGCCTTGGACTATTGGTTACAGATTCTTAGACACTTTAATGGCTGCAATAACTGTGAATTTCCATGATCCATGTTTCTTTTGTATGCATTTGATTGAATGCACACTCATTCAGAGCCCTCTGCGGGGGGCCCCATACACAGCAGAGGTATTCATCTCCAACCTGAAAACGACCAACTCATCCTGTGTCCCCAGCACCATAGCTCCCTCATCCTGTTTCCAACCGCAGCAGGCAGAGACGCCCCGGAACCCGAAGGCTTCTCTTAGCGTTTAGCAGCCCAGGGCGGTGTGTGTGTTCCCCGTTTTGTTTTCTGAGTGGTGGCCGTGATCATCGTGATTCCATGTGGCCGTGTGCTAGCACGACCCCCGTGTCATCGCCGTGGCCCATCTGACCCCAGCCGACGAGTGCCCGGCCCCGCCAGTGCGGCCCCGCCCCCTCCTCACGGTCAGGCGGCTGCCGGGGCGTCACGTGACTCTCCGCTGTGCTCTTGTCGCTTCCATGTTGTGCTGACACCATCCGCTCCCCCGGGGCGGGCGCTGCACGCGCCTGGTTCTGTGCCTGAGTCACCCACGGGCCGTACTTTGTAGTTTCAGCCCTTCGAGCCACTGCAGCCGCCAGTGCTGTGCTCCTAAGCCGTGGACCCGAGGATCGCCCCCGGCACCTGCCGGGCAGGGAGCTCTTCCAGAAAGGGCGAAGCTGGCGCGGGACTCCGCGGGCGCGGGGCTCTGGACAGGCGGCAGCGGGACGACGGAGGGGGGCCCACGCCGGCGGCGGCCGGGGCTCTGCCCGCCCACCGCCCCCTTTGTCGCATCATCCAGGTCACCAAACCAGCAAATCTGCAAACCGAGCACTTCGTTAATCTCCACAGAGCAAGTACAGCAATCGAGAGTTTAGCTTTTTTTTTTTTTTTTTCCTTTTTTGAAAGAAGTGTGACTTTAACCTGCCCGCCTTTATCTTCCCGTCCGTGTCATCCTCCTCTCTCATCTGCTCAGAAAGAGAGAAATGAAAAGCACGGGCGTGTCTGATTTGGTCCAGGCCGGGCTGGTGGGAGGCTCCCCGGTTCCGCGGACCCCGAAACTCCTTGGTTTCCCTCCAGAGTCCCGCTCCCGAGGCGTTCTCTGTCTTGTGGTTTAAAGGGCATTGTGATGACAAGGAACGGTCGAATTGTACTGCATGTCCTCTGGCGTCAGGCACGAGGCCACACTTTGTGTTCTGTGTATTTGCAAACTCTCTCAGTGTTACTGTTGACAAATAGTTGAAGTAAAGTGATAACATATTAAGTATGTCGGCTTTTCTTCACCCTCTGTACCAATCGTAGGATCTAACTGTAAACTCCAGGTTGTTCCAGAAAAGATGCAGGCAGGCTGATTGACACCAGGTCGCCCTTCCCAAAGGGCAGTCACTGATGGAAACAGAGCCAAGCTGGGTGGAGCCGGCGGGGAGGGTGCCCTCTCTCTGCAGGCCATTCGGGACCCCCACCTCCAGACTGTCACCGGGCTGGGTCCCTAAAGGCGGGGGGAGTCTCTCCCCATGTTTCCAGCCTTCTGCTGGATTGGGTTCTGGTCAGTGAGGTTCCACCCGTCTTTGTGTTTTGTTTCCAAACTTGTCATGGAATAAGTGTTCCCAAAAGGCACACTGTTCCCTGGAGGAGGCTGGAGCCAGGCTGCCCCAAACTCGTTTGGGAAGCAGATGCTCCTGAAAAGCTTGTGGCCCCACGTAGCCTTCTTGAGGCTGCTCTCTCGGGATCCCAGCCCATCCCAGGGTGGCAGCTGTGGGCACCTGTGGTTCACCCCCTGGCACAGGAGGTGGGAGGCTGAGCACCACCGGGATGTGCGTCATCCTTTCTCACTGTCAAGATACACATGGGGCATTTTGCTCAAGTCACAAGTTATTTCAGCAGGTGACCCTTAGAGAAAGCAGTTGGTACCATCACAGAAATCTTTTCTGGGACAACAATTAAATCATGTTTGTTTCTTCCTTTTAAGTTTATGAATGGATTGCACAACAATGTAAAAATAAAGTTCATCCTAATATGATGTGCACATCTTGCTTAAAAACATCCTCAGTCATCCCGTGTAGAGCGATTTTTCCATCTCGCACTGCATGCAGCAGAAACCTCTTGGTTTTCTTTAAGATGAGCTGAAAAGACAGATGTTAAACATGACCCTAGGTGTTGACTCAGCACTGTATGAAGCTATTTTGCTACAGGTAAGCATGCATCTTACAGTCCGTTGTAAAATATCATCACCCTTCCTGCCTGAAAAACGAGTCCTTTTGTAAGTATTTTCAATACAACAACAATAATCCAGGAAGCGGGTCGCAGAATGAATCGGCGTGAGGTGAGGGTGGTGAATGGGCACAGCGGGGGCGGGGGGCAGTCACCGTGTGACCCGCCTGCGGTCATGCCAAGGTCGTGTGTGGGACCATCTCCTCTGGGGCACTGTCATTCACCTCGAGTCGTTTCACACACTTAGAACCAGGTCTTGAATGCAGGCTCTTCAGACCTCAAGGGCCTCCTCGCTCGCAGGAAGCCCGGCACCCACGATGTAACTTTGGGAAGGAAAGAAGTGCTTTTGTTTTCCTATGCGTTCTGTGTGTAAGTAGTAACAGACTCTACTGATGTAAAACCATAGCTGTGATCATTTGGAGAAATCAAATAAATGCTTCAAAACCCTCGAGTTCTTACTTTTTCCGGGAAGTCCAGCAATTTCCCTGTTGTCCACACACAGAGATCTCCAGGTGACAGGGTGGCCCATCCCTTGTCGTGACTGCTGTGGGCTCCGGCTTTCCGGGAAGACGTTAATTTGAGGATGCTGATGGACGGCTTAAGATAAAGGTACACGTCACAACGTAGGCACTGGTAGAAGATTTCAGAGGTATTTATAATTTCTAGCAACTTTTGACAAAATTTTGTGCTTCCGTTGAGTTAGACAGGAGGTGGACCGTATAAAGTGTGCAGGTGGGCTGGGAGTGACTGGTGGGGGCAGAGAAACTCCCAAGGGCCCAGTCCCCATCACGTGATGTGGAAGCCAGGGAAGGAATTCTGATCCTGCTGCGAGCAGGCGTTCTGTGGGAACGTGATTGGCTTGTACTGTTTCTCCTTTCCTTGAGCCAAATTCAGTTCCAGAGAATACCCCTTAAAAGTTTCAGTACGTATCATAAAACCAAGTAAGACTGGTAGACCTAATTTGTGGGAAACACAAAGAGGTTGACGTCAGCGGCCACAATCAGCTGTGGCCCACCCTTTGCAGAGAAGTGGGTCCCTATGGGAAGACGGTCTCAGGTCTCTGCAGCGGGGAGGCCGTCCCTCTCCCAGGCCCTCGGGGGCCTCCGAGGGAGGGGAGCTGGTTCCTGGAATTCCTGGGAATACTTAGGTCTGCTTCACCGCGTGATGCCACCACACACAGGGCTGCTGACACCTGCTGCTCGGGGCACCCGAGCCGCTCAGCCAGTGCTGCGGTGCGACCGTCCTCTGGGTTTCGGGTTTGTCTCCCCAGCAGACTGCGAGCTCCTGGGGCAAAGGGTGCATGTGGTCCCCTTCTCTGTGTCCGGTGCCCAGCACAGGACTGCTCCTGTCAAGATGCATCCGAAAACAAATTGGTGGTTGGAAGGGGGCGGGGGTCACGGCAGAGCCACTGGCTGATCTGAGGGTATGTAGGTTGTCAGCATCCCAAATTGATGGACAGTTGTTCGCTCGGCTCTCTGCTGCTCCTGCCACCGAGAATTTAGCTGGGGATGCAGGTGACACAGTGAAACTTCTCCGAGATTGTTTCCTGCTCACTGACCGTGTCCTTTAGCCCATGTTTTATTTGACCTCGCAAAGCTTTCAACGCTGTTCACACGTCCCTTCGTGAAACACGTGGTGTCTTTGGTTGCACACTCTCTCCTTCCTCTCCGAGGGAGGAGGTGGGAAGCTCCTCCTGTGTCTCCTTTGCAGGCTGACACCCCTCCCCGGAGCCATGACTTGGCCTCAGGGACACAGAAAGCCCTCTTCCTTTCTTCCTACTTCTCGGCAACATCACACAAGCCCACAGCTTCGGCTGGCTTTCTGTTTTCCTATAGAGATTGCCAAATTCGAATCTCCAGCCCAGACCTCTGCTCTCAACACCCACATCCCTTGGATCTTCCAGTAGCAACTCTCTCCGGGAGGACCAAATCCATGATCGCACACGGACACACATGTGGAGCTGGGGCCTCCCCGGACCCCCCGTGTTGATGAATAGCATCCCTGTGAGGGGTGTAAGTTAGAAATTAGGAATCGTTCTGGACACCTGTCCTTTCCCTGACTCCCCAAGTCTGTGCTGTCACCAAGCTCTTTTGATTTTTTTTAAAATATTTATTTATTTGACTGCGCCAGGTCTTAGTTGCAGCATGTGGGATCTTTAGCTGCGGCAGGCATGCGGGATCTAGTTCCCTGACCAGGGATCGAACCCGGGCCCCCTGCGTTGGGAGCGCGGAGTCCCAGCCACTGGAGCACCGGGGAAGTCCCTAGCCCTCTTAATTTTCACCTCCGGTGTGTTCTTGAATCTACCTGGGCCTCTTCACATCTCTCATCTGCCTTCAGGCCGCTGTCTGTCTGTCACCCGCTCAGTACCTGGGCTCCTGATCTCCACGGTGGGTCCCTCGACCCCATTCTCCACTGTCACCAGAGGGGTCTTTTTAAGATGCTGCCTGCTTGAAGCCACGTCAGTGGCCTCCTGTTGTCCTCAGGATTAAAAAGAAAATAACAGAAGACCCTTGACATGGGCTGCGTGAGGCCTGCATGGTCTGGCCCTTGACCCTCGCTGTCCCCTTTCATTCCAGCCACACTAGCCCTTCAGACGCCCAGGGAAGCCGTGTTCCCCCTGCCTCCGGGCCTGTGCAAGTATGACTCTGGCCGTTCCCCGAAGGTAGGATGCTCTTTCTTGCATCTTTGTTGAGTTAGCTTCTGTTTCCTGCATCAAATTTCAGCTCAGCCGCTACCTGCTCTGCGATGTGTTTGCATACTTGTATATTCAGTGATGTGATTGTTCCGTTGCCGAAGCGTCAACAAGGTCAGGTCCTTGCACAGCTGTGACCCTAACACGTGGCACAAAGGGCTTCAGCCAGTGTTTGTTGAGTGAATAGATGAGTACCAACGCCCAAAGAAGGAGACTTAGTGCCGAAATGCACAACGCACCTTGGTTGTTCACGGTGAGATCAGAGACCTAGGGAAGCGGCATGGGCCAGAGGCAGGGCAAGACTGGGTCCCGCCGCTTCCGTGTTAATTCAAGGGATAATTTGGGCGATGGCTGGAGGCTTTTCATCACTGCGTTTTCACTTCATCAAATATGTTGTTAACATTCAGAGGATTTGGAAATAATAGATTCATAACAAGCAGGGGGAAAAATCACCCATAATCCCACCACCCAAAAACAGTTATAATTGAGCATTTAGTCTCCCTCCTTCCCACCCTGTCTTTGGGCTTGTTTCTCGGTTACCTAGTTCAGATTTTTTTTTATGGTAACTTTATTTATTAGTTCAGATCTTCGATGTGTGTCCCAAACGGTCTGTAAGTGTTATTCGGTGCCCCTCGTGAAGAAAGAGTTTCACAGTGGAAGCCATCTAGGAGACGCCAGGTCAGATCAGAGTTAAACTGTCTCTGTCCTGCAGGACGTCTCAGAGTGTTACCAAAAGTGGGATCCGGCTGCCCACAGCTCAATAGCCAATAAAGAGGCAAGGTTAGTGGAAAGGAGAGCTTGCTTTATTTCGGAGGGTGGGGGCGGTGGGGGACAGACGCCTGTCCAAAGGTCAACTCCCTCCCCACTGACAGTCAGTGGAGAAGAGCTTTTACAGACAGACGGAGGGGGCTCCAGGCAGGAACAGCACAGTCAGCTCTGACAGTCGTCTTGAGATCGGTCCTGCAGTGGTCTGATCAGCATCATCTTGATTGTTTTAAGTACAGTTAGTCTTCATTTCCAGGGTCGGTTTGTTCCCATTTCTTTGAGGCCAGTTCCAGGAATTGTGGCAGCTTATGTCATGACTGTGGTCTGGTCATCATGTAGTTCACTTCTTCCACCTGGTGGAGGTTTCAGTATCTGTAAGACAGCTCGCAGGATATGGCTCAGGGTATTATCTATAACCCTTGAGGAGGAACTAAAGGTCCTTGACTTTGTTTAATGAGTAAACTATTGTTATTTGGTCTCCTTTGACTGTTTTCCTCTGTTTCTGCATTTTCTCACTTCTGTAATTAAACTTCCTCTTTGGCTAAAGTTTTTCTACAGACAAGACTCAGGCTGAGGACATGGGGGGCGGCAAGGACCATAGGGTCCTGCTCTGTTTCAGGAGCCTCTTAGAAAGATGACATTTGTCGTAAGTGTCCAAAAGAGTCTGTGCCACGTTTCCGAAACGTCTGTAGCGGTGGAGCTCTGTTGCGTTCTACAGCGTACTGTTTAGTTGAAGTTTGTATGTGTACATTGTATTTCCTTTTTTCCTTAATACATCCTGATGCTATAAAAGATGCAACAGTTGATGACGTTTGCACACTGGCCCATCGTATGGGTGGCCCCTGATGTGCCTGCCATCAGATAGTGTTGTTTTGGTGAATAAGGAACAGATGGATGGAAATCATAGAGTTTCTGAGCAGATTTGGTGACTCTGGTAGGGACTGGGGCCTGGGGACGTGGGGCACCCCTGAGTCTGACTTTAGGCCAGAGCTCCTGGGATGAACAGCGACACCACTTTGGTGGCCCAGGGCAGCCACGGCATCACCTGAGAAGCCTCTCCTTGGGTGTATTCATTCAGCACTCCCCTCTCGCGGGAACCCACCTCACCTTTCAGCACTGAGTGGGTCTGCAGTAAAGATGTACCGGCTGCCAACGCAGGTGTGTCGTGAAGGATGCTTACCCCATTTCCGACGTGTACTTTGAGACTTCTAAGGCCCTTTTAGGGAACTGCCTTCTCCCCTTTCTGTTATTTCTGACCACAGTGCACCTGCACCTCCATGACGTGACCGGTGTCCTATATGGAAAAAGTCCCATTTAAATCTGAAAGATGAGGACTAAAGCTCTTCAGGTGTCATCTTCCACGGGGTTAATAGGGAAGAAAACATTCTAAAATAAAAACACCAGGGGGGGGCTTCCCTGGTGGCACAGTGGTTGAGGGTCCACCTGCCAATGCAGGGGACACGGGTTCGTGCCCCGGTCCGGGAAGATCCCACGTGCCGCGGAGCGGCTGGGCCCGTGAGCCATGGCCGCTGAGCCTGCGCGTCCGGAGCCTGTGCTCCGCAGCGGGAGAGGCCACAGCAGTGAGAGGCCCGCGTACCGCAAAAAAAGAAAAAAAAAAAACAAACAAAACACCAGGGGGTAATGGAGGCCACCTAAATCGGAATCTCTTCCCACATCCTGAGAACTGTTCAGAAAAAGAACAAATAAAACCACCTATAGCCCAGACCTACAGTGTAACCAGGAAAGACCAAAGATCACAAATCTCAATGAGAGGTCAGTGGGAAAACAAACATCTTGGACTAGCAGAGTCGCCAGGGAATCCCACACCAGAATGTAGATCCAGGTGAGGACTGCACAGAATAGAGGAAACATGTCATCAACTAGGGTTCACACCCGTAAGGACAGACCGACCCTCAGAGGAAACGTGAGAGCCGGTGGGTAAGAGTACTGGCCACTTCAGAATCAAGCGGGAGAGACTGAGAAAGTTCTGAGACCAGAGGTGCAGAAGCCCTGCTTCCGGAGAAGAGGGAAGCACCCTGGAAAGGGGAGATTCCCGGAGGCCTGGTGACGAAGGGAAAGAAAGGAGCAGCTAAAATAAGGGCTCTATTCGAACGAGGTGCTGTCAGAGAATCAAATAAACAAAGTTGGCTAACCTATAGGTAACCAAATCAAGATGAAAAGAAAGCACAAACACACAGAATAAGAAATGATAGGAGGGAAGAAACTATTACAATGAAGGAAAAAATTTAAAGCAATGCTCCTTTGAACAACTTTATGCAAATAAATCTGAAGGACCTAGACAAAATTGATAATTAGCCAAAACTGACCCCTGGAGAGACAGATTTTAAACAGACAAATATCCATAAGAGAAATAGAAAAAAGTAATCAACCTGCCAGGTTCATATTGCTTTCACAGAGGAATTCTTGCAAACTTTTAAATTTCAGATAATCTCAATGCTACTTAAACTGTTTCAGATCACAGCAATGGAAGGAAAACTTACAAATTCTTTTTTATGAAGTGACTGTAGCAACGTTTTCTAAACCTGATAAAGCTTGCGTAAATACAAAACTACAGACAACCAAAGCGAAGTGCGAATAAAACAATAGCAAACATCTAATGTCACATAAATGTAAACTAATATACAGTTGACCATTAAACAATGTCGGGGTTAATCCACCTATAATTTATAGTTGGCCCTCCACATCTGTGATTTCAACCAACCTCGGACTGTGTTGTACTGTAGTATTTTGTTTGTTTGTTTTTATTTTTTTAATTTTTAATTTAAGTTTTGTTTTATATTGGAGTGTAGTTGACCTACAAAGTTGTGTTAGTTTCCAGTGTACAGCACAGTGATTCAGTTATACATATACATAGATCCATTCTTTTTCAGATTCTTTTCCCATATAGGCCTTTACAGAGTACTGAGTAGAGTGCCCTGTGACAGCAGATCCTTTGATTATCTGTTTTATGTACAGTGGTGTGTATGTATTAATCCCGACCTCCTAATTTACCCTTCCCACCCCACCCTGTGTGTAGTATTTACTACTGAAAAATATCTGCATATGAGTGGACCCTCGCAGTTCAAACCTGTGATATTAAGGGGTCAGCCAGCCAGATTGACTGACCCATGACCCAGCCAGGCTTCCCTGTCTGGGGGAATGAGTCAAACCATCATCCCGAGTGGTCTGAGTCTTCAAGCGTCCTCCCTGTTTTGGTTGCTGTAGTTTTGCGTTAGCTGTTGCTGTTGCGCGTGGACGTACTAAGAGGTGCCGCAGGGGACCCCGTGGGTTGCAGACATAACCCTTCTTGTCCCACTGTGTGGCCGCAGCCCACGCTCCCCTTGGTCATTGGGACCCACCCTTCCAGCCCGGAGAGTAAACCCTACTGCTTCCTGGAGGTTCAGGGGCAACAGGGAGTCCAGGGGCCAGGTGGCCGTCCCACCTCCCTCTGAGCAGGACCATCGCTCCATTTCCTCTGTGGAAGCGCTCCCCGCAACCCCAGGATCTAAAACCTCCAAACACGCAGAGCTCAGAGTTGCTGGGATGGGATGTAAAAACTCTGTGCGCAGGCCCTTGTTTCTGCACCTGTGTGTGCTGACCATGGGGGTGACACCTCCACACAGTGGACGCTGGCTCAAAGCGTGGCCTGCACCCCGTAACACAGAACCCGTCCTTTCGGGGTGCTGCCCCCCGGCGGTGTGGTAACTGCGGTTTCAGGAAGCCCTTCCACCTCTGAAGTGGACCAGCTAGTCCTTAGTGTGATGGTGGATCTATGGTGAGACGGGTTAAGGTTTGCTTTTTGTTTTTTTAATTCTGTTTTTTTGGATACACGGTTTGAAAGTCAAAACCGCATAAGAAACTGTTTTCAGGGGAGTTTCCTCGTGGTCTAGTGGTTAGGATTCCACGCTTTCACTGCCGTGGCGCGGGTTCAGTCCTTGGTCAGGGAACTGAGATCCCTCAAGCCAGATGGCCAAAAGGAAAAAAAGCAAAGCTGTTTTCAGAAATTGTCACTTCACTGCTCCCTCCATCCTTATCTCCGTCTTGGGGGCTCCATGTAACCATTTGTGTTCCTTTCTAGGTTGATCATTCCCATGTGTCCTTTCACAGAGTTAAGCAAAGATACACAGAGTTCTTCCCAGCCTTTCCTCCACAAAAGGCAGCACAGGGTGTGCATTTCTGCGCTTACAGTCACTCTGGTGTTACCAATATATTGGCCCCGCTGCACCCCACTGGCCTGGCTCTGTGATCCAGACTGGACTCTACCTCATCTGCCGCCTGGCATGATGCTTCGCTTTGTCGCTTTGTCGATGGAGGGTGCATGGGGGGCGCTGCCGGAGGAGGATTTTCTTCCAGGTTCGGTAGGCGGCTTTTTTGTACTGTGCGCATGTGGCCAGGATTTACCGCTCGCCAACCCAGGAAGCGGTTCCCTGCCACAAACCTCAGCACCCTCGCCCGCCCCAGGTGGGAGGTTTCCTGCTTGCTGCTCCTGCCCGAGGTCCCCGCCTGCCTTTGACTTGGTGACTGTAGGCCCTTTGGAGCCCAGGGCACCCAGCCGGCTGCAAGCAGAGCTCCGATGAGCGTGAAGTGTGGTCTTCGGAAGGGCCCACGCCTCACAGTTTGTCTCTTTCAAGGGTATTTTTTTGAGAATCACAAAAGGAAATTATCAATAATTTTTGACTTAATGCCGACTCTCCCTGGTCCTGTAATCTGCATTTACAACATCCAGGAAGATGGAAAGAGGATTTTTTCGTGCATTTCGTTCTCACCATATGGCGTGTGAATATACAGGCCAGTCCCTTCTTGGAGGCAGGCAGGGTAGAAATGATAAGTGAACAAATGTGGAGAACAGAGCTGATTATCAGTCTCTGCCTAGGAAATCACAGTGTGGTCCGCTAGATATTTTTATTGAGCTTTAATGGTGAGCAAACTTTATTCTTTATCAGCTCATGCTGAGTGAGCACTGAAAGCTTTTTGAAACGCAGGGACCGACTTGGGGCCTGAGCTGTCTCTACCTCCCGGGATCAGTGGGTGAACCATTAAGATGAATTCTCCCCCATAACACTTCATTATCTGGTTTGCAGCCCCACAGTCACTGGCTTAAAGGATTACAAAAGAATATTGTTGTTGGTTTCAAAGAAATGTTAGTGCTGAGTGCCAAATGCCTTTGCAGGGGCCCCCAGGGTTTTCTGGCAAGAGGCTGACTGCAGGGCTTCCCGACAATGACCCAGCCGGATCTCGCTGTGCGTCAGGATTCCACTACTGCAGGCATCAGGGTGATGGACTGTGCTTCCCCCAGCATGTTTCCTGGGAGTTATTTGTTTGAGTTGAAGAGGAATAGTCCACAGTAAGTCCCTTCAGCAAGAACTGGCATCGCATCTTCTTTTAGGGCAGTTTCCCATGAGTTAAGGATGCTGGCTCTGCCACTTGGGCATCTTGAAATAAGATTTCAGGCTCTACTGGCTTTGTGCAAACAGATAAGACCCCAGTGAGTTAATGTACTTGTTTGGCTGTTACATTACAGCAGTTGCTTTGGGAATGCTGGCAGTTTCAACACAGCGTTTGTTGCATGTTATTTTAACATGCTTTTCATACTGTAATAGTGGGGGACGCACGCTCTACAACTTGGTTGAATCTTAGGTTCTTTTGGCTTTTGAAGCATAAGGAAAAATCAGAGGTATTTCGTTTTTGTCGTTGTTAATGCTGTTAAAATTTCAGCTCTCCTGAGATTTTGAAGAACTGTTATCACTAGGACCAAGTCTCAACTTAAGAGCCCCTATTTTTAGACTCTTTTTTTTTCAGGGTTGCTAGACCCTGAAGTCTACAGTGTGTAGAGTGGGAGGAGAACTAAATGTTAGACCACTTAATTTGCATAAAAATCCATGTTTTGTGTTGATTTCATCATCTGATAGGTGAGGAAACTGGGCCTCTGGAATAGGACGTGCCTTGCCCGAGGTCTGGCAGTGGAGGAGGAGGATGAAGCGGATTGGTGAAAATGCATCACTGAGCAGAAGGATCTCTTAGACACGTCAGTCCGAAACATTCAGACTGACAATCCCACAGAAGAAAGAAGAGCCAGAACACACGTAAAAGGGGCACCTAAGTACCAAGGGCCGTGCTTGATCCTCCTTGCAACTTGACCTAAGGGTGTGTCACCCCATCGAGCTGGCAGAGGTGGAGAGTGACACCGAGGCCTGATGGGGTTTCTGACCTCTGTCAGGGTAATTTCACCTTACTTCAGGTCGGCCAGTAACGGAGGTGAGTGATGACAGAGAAAGAGGTCACTTTTCACCCACCCAGTCTTGCCTTGCCGCCTTCAGGAAGGCAGTACAGCCGGGGCGGATGAGGACACAGGCCCAGGAGCCAGCTGGCCGGGCCCGGAGCCTGGCTTTGCTGTTTAGGACTGTGTGAGCTTTCAGTGCCTGTGTTTCCCATCTGCAAAATGGGCATAAAGTGCCTGAATTCACAGGCTCGTTTAGAGGATTGAATGATATTGACATATGTAAAGCACATGAGCCAGTGTCTGGCATAGAAGGGCACTCATCCTGGGTGACCAGGATGGGGATCAGTAATAACAATCTGGTTGCTTGGGGCTCAGTTGACCTGCATGACAGGTGTGACCGGACCCTAAAATGATGACTCTTTATACTGTTCCTTATAGTGTTTTCCTTGACACTTGGAAGGTGTTTTTATTAGTTGGGGGCTGCTGTAACAAACCCCCAAATGTCAGTGGCTTCATACAGTACATATTTCTTGCTCCTGTTAATATTCAACATGGGTGTTCCTATTCCATGGCTGGCTTTCCTCCTTTGGAGGAAAAGACCAATATTCAAAGACCTAGGCCTTTCCCATCTCATCCCGCCACCCACTAGGGCCGAGTCTTCTGCTTCCAGCTGGTGGAAGAGGAGGCAGCAGAGAATGACCGCTCATTTCTTAAAAGCTGGAAGGAAGCCATTGATTCTAAACCATAGCAGGAGCCCTGGGTGTGTGGGCTGTGAGACACGGCCCCAGCCCCGTGGTCGCTGTTAGGCCCTGCTTATTGATGTTGCCATGTGCCAAGAATCACACCCTCATGTCTTAGTCTGCAAGGGCCGCTGTAACAAAGAACCACAGACCGGGGGCTTCAACAGTCTACTGTCTCCCACTTCTGGTGGCTAGAAGTCCAAGATCAAGGTGTTGGCAGGGTTGGTTCCTTCTAGGGCTGAGAATCTGTCCCAGGCCTCTCTCCCAGCTTCTGCAGTTTGCTGGCCACCTTGGCCTTCCTTGGCCCGTAGAATCGTTAACTTGATCTCTGTCTTCACCCTCACATGGCATCTCCCTATGTGCACTTCTTTGTCCACATTTCTCCTTCTTATAAGGGCACCGGTTGTACTGGGCTAGGAGTCCACCCCACCCCGCTATGACCTCTTCCTAGCTTAGCTCATTATATCTGCAACACAATGCAATAGGAAACCCTCATTTCAAATAAGGTCACATTCTCAGGTGCTGGGGGTTAGGATTTCAACAAATGAATTTTGGGGGACACAATTCAACCCATAACACCTCGTTACATTTGTGGCTTTCAACAAGCCAGTGACTTCCATGTTTCCGTAATAAAGTGGGCAAATACACATCAAAAAGGAAGGAAGTAGTAGTGGACAACATAATTTAGTGTATGAGACAACATTTTTCTTTGAGGGACACCTCTCTTCTTGCAGGTATTTGATGTCTGGACAGTGAGGTGTCAGCCAACTTCTCTCGGCAGGAAATGCTCTGGTGATAACTGTGCATGATTTATCTGTGAGCCTTTAGTTAGGATGCTGATGGCTACGAGGCAGGGACCTTGACTAGACTCTCATTTTTCACATGACTGACTATTGACCTTGTAGCCTTAGGACAGGAGACAACGCCACCCCTTTCTTCTAATTCTGTGTTCATAAATGTCTCCATGACCTTCCCCACTGTATGGCTTTCACACTGAGGGGTGTAGGAATAGTTTCCTACTCAGAGGATATGCCAGAGGCCCAGAGCCAAGCATCCTGGTATGCTACCACCAACACGATGGCCACACAAGAGTGCCAGATTATTTGCTGGTAAGTCATGGGTGAGAACCAGTTGTACTGACGTGATCATACAGAAGGACGTTCAGATCTACTCGGTGAGAGTGTTTTAAATATGAACTGTGGAAATTCTATGTCTAAAGCAAACTTTAAAAATGACATCCTATTTCTCAGAGGCTAATACTCAAGTATAAGATGGAAATCTCAGTGTGTAACCATTTTTTATTTTTATATTATTACAAGAAAAACATTGATCATTTGCTGTGGTAGATGCTTTTGTAAGGATTTAGTTAATCCTCACAAAAGTTCTGTGAGGTAAGTGATATTATACTCATTTTTACAGATGAGAAAGCTGAATTTAGAAACTGGCAAAGTAGTAGAACTCCAGAACTTTTCCCATTGTACATGCTACTAGAGTACGTAGAAATTATGCCTTAATTTTTTTCTAATTTTTGTTTTGGAAACTGTGTGCCACTGAATTTCTCACTTGTTTAATTTAGGGAGGATCCAACCAAATTAGGATCCACTAAAGAGGATCCAGCACATTATCAGGTGACTTGATTGATTTGACTACATTTGTTTTGGCCAAAATGTACACCAGCTCATACTTAAAACCCAGCAATGGCACTTTTTCTTTGTTTCACCCGCAGAGTTAATTCACAAAGGCACTTGTTACCAAATGCCTTCTTGAGAAGCTGAATGCTGAAACTGGCAAATACTGACCACTGATGAAGAAACCAGGTGACAAGCCTTTAAAAGTGAAAGACAAAATAGAGAACACATTGCAGAAGATGCCTGCAAGTACAGGTATTTTGCAACCAAGAAAGTTTTTGAGCTCTTTTTTTCCCTGATGCTATGTCATTGATCAGGATAGGGTAGGATAATCAAATAGTTTAGAAATCCCACTAGGGGATTAAAGACACAGAGGGAATTTTAAGGGAGTTTGGGAGACTGTGTAAGCTAATGACCACTCAAGAGAAGAATCCAGTAACCTAGCAACGATCTACACTACCTTGAAGGAAGACAGGTGCCTCCAAGCGCCAGGCACATTTAAGCCACAAACCCTGATAGTTAAAGCACAAGAAAAAGACATGGGGTCTGAATCTTGTTACATGAAGTCAGGGAGTTAATCATCCTTTAAGAATAGCATTTCTGCGTGTAGCCAAGATGGAAATATAGGTGAAAAGGAAAGAAACTAGGTGAAAGGAGACATTCTACCGAAACCTGAGATTAATTACCATATTTTAGTCTATGTTACTACTCTTTTGCTAATATAAATATGAATTAAATAGCGCCATGACATCCCTGGTCAGACCATATAGGGTCACAGGAGGAACTAATGATGTAAGCCTTGACGTTTGCCCAAGAATGAGGAAGGTGGTCTTCTCCCCTCCCCACTTTTTCTTGGATGATAAAGATGTAGCCCTCTTGGTTCTCAGGGCTCCGTTCCCTTGCCAGCCCGCTTGTATCTCTCACAAGCGTCCTGTGCTAACAGACTCACTCTTTGCCTATCACTTTGCCTCACACCGACTTCCTTCTGCAACCAGACAAAATAACCTGAGCTTCAGTTAAGTCCTACCACCAGGTGAGAGGTTTTAATTAAAAGACAGTGGGTTCGCGTCCACATCTGAGATGCAGGGTGGGGGTTGAGTCCCAATCTGACTTTTGGCTGGGTTCGAGTCCCTCCCGAGAAGGACTGCGTTTTCATTATCAAGTCTTTACCCATACAAGTGTACCTTTTATTGGGTCTGGCACAGCACGCTGAGCTGAATGCGTTTCCCACTGCTCTCTGAATATTGACGGTGGCAGAGAGCATTGCCAATGAGAAAAAGGCGTATTGTTACTGCCCTGTAAATGCGACAGGCAGGGCGCAGGCACAGGTGAGGAGGGCCTTCAGGGCATCGCTGGGTGTGGGGAGGGGGGCGCCCTCCCCCCTACCCCGTCCCTGCCACCGGTCCCGGCTCCAGCTTCTCCCCCCCAGCCCCGCCCACCCTTGCCGTTCAGGTTGGCGTTTCCCAGGGACGTAGTGACTACAGGGTTTTATCCAGACCGCTCTGGTGGAATATCTTTCCTTTTCTTCTCCCCACCCCCCATATATGTGAGAAATACGTAAGCTATGAAGCAAAACCAAAGGAATCCTCACTAATCACCCACTTAAAAGCAAGGACCGTAACCCGTGTGTGCGCTCCCTCCAGAGATAATCAATATCGTGAATTTCCCCCACCCCCCCGCTTTGTAGTTCCACCATGTCCTCGTTGCCCCAGCTGGCGAGAGGGAGGCAAGTGGAAGCAGCTGGGCCACCGCTTAGGTTCCGGCTCCCGGAGACGCTGCCCCGGCTGGTAATTTACCGCATTTAGGCAACCACTGCAGGTGATTGAAAACAGCACGCCGCCGCCGCCGCCGCCGCCCAATCGCGAAGCCGCCCAATCGCGAGATCGCCAGGATTGGCCGCGGCCCCGGCCAGGGCCCGAGGCCGCGCAAGCGCGTTGGCGGCCGGCGGGGCGGCGCAGGTGGGTGGCGTCATCGGGAGGCGCGACCCCGGGGCAAGTGATTAAAGCGCTGGGAAAGCGGCGGCGGCGGCGGCGGCGAGAGCGACTCGGGACAGCATGAGCGGCTGCGGGCTCTTCTTGCGCTCGGTGGCGACGGCGCGCTTATGCCGTGCCCTGGTGGCCTTCACCGCGAGTCGGCGCCCGCTGCGCACCAGTCCACCGAGCCAAGCTTTCGCCAAGGAGCTCTTCCTGGGCAAAATCGAGAAGGTAACGCCGAGCCCCGGCCAGCCATTGCCCTTCCTCCTCGCCTTTTGCCCTTTGCGGGAAGGGCCCGGCCGAGCCTGGTTAGAGTCCCCACACCTGCCGTAGAAACTCACCTGCGGGCGGGCGTGCTAACCCTGTGGCTCTGAGGAGCTATGGTTTTGACCTGTGTTCTAGCTAACGCCTGCCGGGACCCCCGGGGAAACCCTAGGCGAGGTGGTCGCTAAGTCATCCACAACTCAACACTCCGGCCGCGAACTGGGGGGGCGGGAGGGGGTTTCCTGTTTCCTAAGCACAGACCATGCCACTCCTCTCTCTGTTGGCTTCTACGGCCGAGTCTCAACGCCTCACCCCACCTTTCAGGTTCCCCAGAAGCCCAGCTCAAAGGTGCCTTCCCCGCCCGTCCCTTCCACGGGTCGCACGACCTAGTGTTACTAAGCACTCACCGGCCTCTTACAGTCAGAAGACTTGGATTTGACCTTGACTCTGTGACTTTGAGTCCCAGTTCTTTCAGCCTTAAAACGGAGCTTGCGATGTGTTCTGCGTCTCAGATGTGTTGTAACGAGACGTATATACGTGGAAATGCTTTTTAAACTGTTAAGATGCGGTACAGATTCTTGAAGCAGCAGAATGAGTAGTCGGTGCTGGCGTCAACACCTACTAGTCTTGTGACCTTGGGCTATTAACTCCTGTGAAGTGCCTCAGTGCTCTCATACAGAAAATAGGAGTAAAAACAGCCCTCCCCCCTCCCACAGGTGGCCCGCAAGCCAAAGAAAAATGTGTGTAAAGTGCTTTGAGCTTGGCTGGAATCTTGGCTGATTCTGTATTACTTTAGGAGTTATTTCCTGGTTTTTCTAGGACATTCTCTAAGGTCGTCAGGCATTACAGATGCAGACGCTCTGACTGGAGTGGTTTGCCCTGCTAGAAGTACAAAGCTAGCTCCTAAAGTTAGGGAAGCCATTTCCTCCAGAACCTGGGGCTGTGTGCTGCTCTGTCGTGGGACCCCCGTGGCTCCCAGCAGCTTGGGGAAGAAAGAACACACATTTTTCTGTTACCGACCAGGGTTCTTGGCCTTCCCCAAGAAATAGTAATTTACTAGAGGCCAGACAAGAAATTCGGGCAAGGCTTTATCGGGGCCTGTGCTGCAGCAGGTGGGAACAAGAACAAACAGCATGTTCCCTTGCTCGCTCAATCCCCAAGGGGGGCAAACTTGTTTCTTACATGGGGTGAGGGTAGAAATGTGTCCAGGGGTCAGGCCGGAGAGGTGGTTTTGTCCACCCCTTAGGTGGTGGTGTGTGCAGGGGGCATGTGGGGTACTCTGTTTTTTCTCCAGGCTCTTCAAAAGTGGCAGTTGGTTTTTGTTTTGTTTTTTTTTTTTGGTCTTTTCGTATCTCTTGGATCCAGAATTTGCCCCAACTGCGCATGCACACAGTTACTTTTAGTCCCATACAGTTTCTTTGTGTTTTGTTGCTCAAGGAGAGATGTGTCCAGGTACAATGATTGCAGCACTGCAACAAAGAGTCCCAGGTCCCAGCCTGTCTCATTTCATGCTCCTCTTTCTCCAAACCTATGGCGCCACCTCCCCCATCCTCACTCTCACCTGTCGGCTTTGCTTCCTGTTTCACTGGGAAAATACACGCAGTCAGGTAAGAACTTCTATCACCACGCTTACCCCCTCCTCCCCACATGTGTGCCCATGTGGTCTGCGTTCTCTGCACTGATGTGGGGGAACCGTCTACTCCCAGCAAAGGCCAGCTATACCCCAAGCTTTCTCAGCTACTCAAGGACATTGATTCCTTCTTGTCTCCTTGACAAGTCCAAACATTAGACAACATTTCCAACCAGCTCATTCGGAGTTGAAGTTTTCTAAGGCTTAGTCTGTGGACTTCTCTTTTCATCTACAAGCATTCCTCTGATAATCTAATTCAGTATCATGCTGTCAGTATCCGGAAGATGCACATTTATTTCTCCAGCTGAGATTTCTCCCCTGAACTCCATACTCTTCATATCTACCTTTCTACTCAAAAGCTACGCTTGGATGTTACTAGGCATCGCCCGTCTAACCCACCCTAAGCTGAGCTCCTGGTCTCTCCACCCAATCCTGTCTTTCCTCCCGCTCTTCTTATCGGAGAGGGTGGTGACTCTGCTCTTCCACTTGTTCAGGTCAAATACCTGGAGTCAGCTTTGACACCTCCTGTTCTCATAAGCCACATCTAATCTGACAGCAAATCCCGTTTTCTGTACGTTCAGGTTCTATTTAGAATCTGACAGCTTCTAAGCACTTCTGCCGGTACCTCCCTGGTTCACGCAGACATCGTCTCTCTCAGCATTGTTGGGGTTTGAGCAGCAACGTGGTATCCGAGATGCTTAGAATCTCAGAACAGAAGGAGACCTTCATGATCACGCAGGCTGGCAGTTGTCCCCCTGGGGGACAGTTGGACCCAGGCTGTTCCTGAGAGCACCCCCAGGGCTGCTGCAGGGACCAGTGGGGGAGTCAAGTGGGAGGGATCTGGGTGACTTTTCTCCCCGTTCACGGCCTCAGCCAGAGCAGCTTGGCTTGCATCTGTTGTGCATATTTGGTTTCTGCACTGGATTTATTTGAAAAACCGGTTGTACTTTCAAAAATTTGAAAAGTGCTGATGAAATTGAACCCATCACCCAGGAGGCACCCCGTTTAGACTCTGAACACTGTCATCAGAGATTTGTTCTCACATGTGCTCGAGATCTCTCTCCTGGGGACAGTTGTCCTTTGGTTGCAGTTGAGGCCACCTGGTTCCCAGCCTGTTCTCTCCTCTCACCTGGCTGCTCGCTGGTACCAGAATCATCTCCCTCTAACACAGCCATTGCAGCAGGCCCAGGTGAGCCCGTGCAGGCCGGCCCAGTGGACGTGGCGTCTACATTCGGCTAAAGAGCCGGCTTTGTTCTAAGTGGCTGCGGGGTGGTGACAGCTCAGCATAATTTCCTTGTAGACCACCTTAGAGGCAGGGTCGAAGGTGGCCTGGAGGCAGGGATTCCTTTAAGTTTGGGCATGGCACCCACCTATCACCTGTACAGGTGGCCGGAGAGAAGAAAGTAGATTTGGGAGCCTGTAACTAGAGTGGCTGGTTATTTACAGGGCTGGAGAGGAGACAGGACTCCTCTGTTTTGAAGACCTTTCTCAAGATGCTTGGTGAGAGGTGCTATGAGGAGAGGGAGGGCTCCTGGGGGCGGCTTAGGGCCTGGGACATCACTTCTCAGCAGGTGTCGGTCAAATCCAGATATTCGGGTCACGCTGGCAGCTAACGGGGGGGTGGGGGGTTGGGGGGGGTGGAGCTCAAAAGCCAGAGGGCACAGCGGGATGATTTTAGGCAGCATACAGCCATGGCCTGGTTGGGAATCCAGGGTCAGTTGGAAACACTGTCCACTCCTCTGTCGGTTTGCGGTAGACTTGAAGCGGAGTTGCTCTCCAGGCTGTGGGGACAGGAGCAGAGCCAGTACCCAGTACAGATAATTGCAGCTGTTTCGTGGTCAGGACACCGCATCTCCTTTGAGCCTCACAGCTGCTCTCTGAGGCCTCACCTGTAGCAGGAGAGAAACTGACACTGAGAAGGGCTGTGACTTGCCCATCACACATCTAAGGATCGGCAGAGCCAGGGCCGCATTCGGTTGATGTGGCTCCTCGGCTGGGCCTCCTCTGGTGGCCCTGCTCAGCGCACGGAGCAGGGCTCATTAGGCAGGATGGGCAGGTGCTGGAGCTGGAGCTTGCAGCCAGGTGGGAACCCGGCAAGATGTCAGACCCGTGACCACAGTCCGTTCTTGTCAGTGGCAGCATCTTTGAGCTCACAGGACAACTGAGGTGGATTTCTGTGTTTTGGTAAAGAGCTTGCTCATCCATTATCTTCCGTGGTCCTCACAACGACCTTGAGTAAATATCACCTGCTCATTCTAGGTGAGAAAACCGCAGTGTGGACAGGTGATGGGATGTGGCTAAGGCTGCCCAGTTAGTAAGCTGCAAATCAGGGCCCAGACTGGGGTTTGAAATGTTAGTACAGGCTCTCTGCTCCATGGGGCAAGCTGACCAAAATTAGGAACAGTTTTGGGTCAGGGAGGAGGATGAACCAAGGTTGTGGAGCCTAACGCCCTTCCTTGTCTTAAGCTCCTTCTGAAGTTTGCTTTCCGGTTCCTTCAGCAAGTAAGGCTCTGCCAGCCGATGTGGAAACTAGCAAGTCTTTTTCCTTCCCTTTCGGTTGATATTGCCACTATGGGAGGTTGCCAAAAATTAAATTTTTACTACATGTTTATCATTTTTAGAAAGAAGTTTTCCCATTTCCAGAAGTTAGCCAAGATGAACTTAATGAAATTAATCAGTTTGTGGGACCTGTAGAAAAATTCTTCACTGAAGAGGGTATGTATGATTTTCTTTATCATTACCGATTTCCATTTTAATGGCAATGCTTTGATATTTATATTAGAAGCAGTGTACATTGATCATGGAGAAATAGTACTGTCGACATATTTTGCTTAAAAGATCATTCCAGGGCTTCCCTGGGAGCTCAGTGGTTAAGAATCTGCCTGCCAATGCAGTGGACACGGGTTCGAGCCCTGGTCCGGGAAGATCCCGCATGCCGCGGAGCAACTAAGCCCGTGTGCCACAACTACTGAGCCTGTGCTCTAGAGCCTGTGAGCCAGAACTCCTGAAGCCTGCGCTCTGGAGCCTGTGCTCCACAATGAGAGATGCCACCGCCAAGAGAAGCCCGCGCACCGCAACGAAGAGTAGCCCCTGCTCACCACAACTAGAGAAAAGCCAGCGTGCCGCAAGGAAGACCCAGTGCAGCCATAAATAAATCAATAAATCAATAAATCCACTGCTCCTGAATTACATGATATCTAGTTCAGTGCCTTTTTTTTTTTTTTTTTTTTTTGGCTGCATGTGGGATCCAGTTCCCTGACCAGGGATTGAACCCAGGCCCCCTGCATTGGGAGCACAGAGTTTAAGCCACTGGAGCACCAGGGAAGTCCCTACTTGAGTGCTTCTTAATGTATCTGTGGTGAAGGACCACTTTAAACATTTCAAACTGTTGCAGGCTAACACTTTTGTAAAATAGAATAAAAATGAACAATTAGAAAAATGGAATTAAAAAAACGTACAAAATACATCTATCATGTGCTTGGTTGTGTGGCAATGTCAAATTGCTGTAAATGTTTCTGAAGGTTTAATCTTGATTTCTGTACTTAGCTTGTTAGGAACCAGGGATGACCTAGGGACCAGACCATAGGTTGAGGGCACCAGTGTGGAGCGCAGGGTCCCTCGCTCAGGGGTCACTGCCCTTAGCGAGGGTAGTGACCTCTGCCTACGGGAGTCCCTTGGGGGGTTGAGCAATGACAGATTGACAGCAGTGCTTCCCCACCGCTCAGGACCCCAAGGAGTTTTGTTTGTGTGGGTTTTATCTATCAACTGGTGCCCTTTTACAAATTAAAGCTGAGGAACTTTTAAAATGCTGTGTTCATTTATTACTTCATTTAAAAATAATAAGCCCATCACATGTTAACATAAACAATGTCTTTTTTCAGTTATTAAACTCTTTTTTTAATTTTATTGGAGTGTAGTTGATTTATAATGTATTAGTTTCAGGTGTACAGCAAAGTGTTTCAGTTATACATATATTCATTCTTTTTCAGATACTTTTATGATACAGGTTATCACAGATTACTTTTTTAACAAGATTTTATTTATTTTTTTATAAATTTATTTATTTATTTTTTGGCTGCATTGGGTCTTCGTTGCTGCGCACGGGCTTTCTCTAGTTGCGGCAAGCAGGGGCTACTCATTGCGGTGGCTTCTCTTGTTGTGGAGCATGGGCTCTAGGCACGCAGGCTTCAGTAGTTGTGGCTTACGGGCTCAGTAGTTGTGGCACGCGGGCTTAGCTGCTTCGCGGCATGTGGGATCTTCCCAGACCAGGGCTTGAACCTGTGTTCCCTGCGTTGGCAGGCAGATTCTTAACCACTGGCCATCAGGGAAACCCGATAACAGATTATTGTGTAGAGTTCCCTGTGCTATAAAGTAGGTCCTTGTTGGTTATCTATCTTATATATAGTAGTGTGTGTATGTTAATCCCAACCTCCTAATTTATCCCTCCCTCCCACGTTTCCCCTTTGGTAACCATGAGTTTGTTTTCAATATCTGTAGGTCTGTTTCTGTTTTGTAAGTTCATTTTTTTAAAATTAGATTCCATATAAGAGTGATATTTGTCTTTCTCTGTCTGACTTACTAGACTTCGTATGATAATCTCTAGGTCCCTCCATGTTGCTGCAAATGGCATTATTTCATTTTTAGTAATATTCTATTGTATATTACTGAGCAATATCCCATTGTATTTGTGTAATATTCCATTGTATATGTGTACCACATGTTATTTTTATTTATTTATTTGTTTGTTTGTTTATTTATTTATTTATGGCTTCATTGGGTCGTCGTTGCTGCGCACAAGCTTTCTCTAGTTGCGGCGAGCGGGGGCAACTTTTCGTTGTGGGGTGCAGACTTCTCATTGCAGTGGCTTCCCTTGTTGTGGAGCACGGGCTGTAGCCTCACGGGCTTCAGTAGTTGTGGCACACGGCCTCAGTAGTTGTGGCACGTGGCCTCAGTAGTTGTGGCACAGGGGTTTAGTTGCTTCGTGGCATGTGGGATCTTCCCAGACCAGGGATTGAGCCTGTGTCTCCTGCATTGGCAGGCAGATTGTTAACCACTGCACCACCAGGGAAGTCCACTACATCTTTATCCATTCCTCTGTTGTTGGACATTTTGGTTGCTTCCATGTCTTGGCTATTGTAAATAGTGCTGCAGTGAATAAACAGTGTTTTTGATGAAGAGTGGCATTGTTTTACAGTTTTGCGAATTTTTTGGCTTATTGGAAGACAGCTGGATTCTTTTTTTTTTTTTTTTTTTTTTTTTTTTTTTTTTTTTTTTTTTTTTTGCATTACACGGGCTTCTCACTGCTGTGGCCTCTCCCGTTGCGGAGCACAGGCTGTGGACGCGCAGGCCCAGCAGCCATGGCTCACGGGCCCAGCCGCTCCGCGGCACGTGGGATCCTCCCAGACCGGGGCACGAACCCGTGTCCCCTGCATTGGCAGGCGGACTCTCAACCACTGCGCCACCAGGGAAGCCCCAGCTGGATTCTTATATCTGTTTTTACATTTAATCTGTGATACAAACCACATAGGCCCTGGAAGACTCCACTGTAGGCTCATGACAGAACTAGGATTAAAAAGGCAAAGAGCATCTTTATTTTATTAAAATAGTTTTCTGGGCTTCCCTGGTGGCACAGTGGTTGAGAGTCTGCCTGCCGATGCAGGGGACACGGGTTCGTGCCCCGGTCTGGGAAGATCCCACATGTCGTGGAGTGGCTAGGTCCGTGAGCCATGGCCACTGAGCTTGCGTGTCCGGAGCCTGTGCTCCGCAACGGGAGAGGCCACAACAGTGAGAGGCCTGCGTACCGCCAAAAAAAAAAAATAGTTTTCTTCTGTGGACTCCCTGGAAGTCTGGCGGGTCCCCTGGGCACCCTTTGAGAACTGCTGATCTACAGAGCTACCATGTTTCTACTTTTAAAAGTTGCTGAGTTGTGTATAAATATGTTTTGTTTATTCTATTTTTGTTCTAGTGGTTATCTCACTACTACTCTCTATTTTTAGTTCCTTAGTTCCTTATTCTTCTATTTATACTTACTATCTGGTTTGTCAGGCTTTTTTTTTCCTTCCAATTTTTATTGAGGTATAATTAATTTACAATAAATTGTACATATTTAAAGTGTACAATTTGATAAATTTTGGCATGTAAACATTACTGCCAAGGAATCATCAACACAGTTAATGTAATAAACATACCCATTACCTCTAAAAGTTTTTTTTCAAAGTTTAACAATTAAAATTTATTATTAAACTTTTTTAAAATTATAGTTCATTTATAAAGTTGTGTTAGTTTCAGGTGTACAGCACAGTGATTCAGATATATATATATATATATATATATATATATATATATATTCTTTTTCAGATTCTTTTCCCTTATAGATTGTTACAAAATACTGAGTATAGTTCCCTGGGCTATATGGTAGGTCCTTGTTGGTTAGCTGTATTGTGTATAGTAGTGTGTAGGTGTTAATTCCAACCTCCTAATTTATCCCTCCCCACACCTTTCCCCTTTGATAACCATAAGATTGTTTTCTATGTCTGAAAGTCTGATTGTTTTCTATTTCTGCTTTGTAAATAAGGTCTTTTTTTCCCTTTTTTAATTGAAGTATAGCTGATTTACAATGCTGTGCCAGTCTCTGCTGTACAGCAAAGTGACTCAGCTATACCCACATATAGGTTCTTTTTTTATATTCTTTTCCATTATGGTATATCACAGGATATTGAATATAGTTCCCTGTGCAATATGTAGGACCTTGTTCTTTATCCATTCGATATGTAATAGTTTGCATCTACCAACCCCAAACTCCCAGTTCAACTCTACCCTCCACCCGTGCGCTGGGGCAACCACAGGTCTGTTCTCTATGTCTGTGAGTCTGTTTCTGTTTTGTAGATAAGTTCATTTGTGCCATATTTTAGATTCCCCATATAAACGATATCATACGGTATTTGTCTTTCTTATTCTGACTTACTTCACTTAGTATGATAATCTCTAGTTGCACCCATGTTGCTGCAAATGGCATTATTTCATTCTTTTTTATGGCTGAGTAGTATTCCATTGTATACATGTACCACACCTTGATCCATTCATCTGTCAGTGGACATTCAGGTTGTTTCCATGTCTTGGCTATTGTGAATAATGCTGCTATGAACATACGGGTGCATGTATCTTTCTGGATTAGAGTTTTGTCTGGATATATTCCCAGGAGTGGGATTGCTGGATCATACGTTAATTCTATTTTTAGTTTTCTGAGGAACCTCCATACTGTTCTCCATAGTGGCTGCACCAATTTACATTCCCACCAACAGTGTAGGAAGGTTCCCTTTTCTCCACACCCTCTCCAGCATTTGTTATTTGTAGACTTTTTAATGATGGCCATTCTGACCAGTGTGAGGTGGTACCTCATTATAGTTTCATTTGCATTTCTCTAATGATTAGAGATGTTGAGCATCTTTTCATGTGCCTACTGGCAAGCTGTGTGTCTTCTTTGAAGAAATGTCTATTTAGGTCTTCTGTCCATTTTTCGCTTGGATTGTTTTTTTGTTGTTGAGGTGTATGAGCTGTTTGTATATTTTGGAAATTAAGCCCTTGTCTGTCCCATCATTTGCAGATATTTTCTCCCAGTCCATAGGTTGTCTTTTCGTTTTTTTTATAGTTTCCTTTGCTGTGAAAAAGCTTGTAAGTTTGATTAGGTCCTGTTTGTTTATTTTTGGTTTTCTTTCTGTTGCCTTGGGAGACTGACCTAAGAAAACATTGGTAGGATTTATGTCAGAGAATGTTTTGCCTATGTTCTCTTCTAGGAGTTCTGTGGTGTCATATGTTTAAGTCTTTAAGCCATTTTGAGTTTATTTTTGTGTATGGTGTGAGGTTGTGTTCTAACTTCACTGATTTACATGCAGCTGTCAAACTTTCCCAGCACCACTTGCTGAAGAGAAAGTCTTTTCCCCATTTTATATTCTTGCCTCCTTTGTCGAAAATTAGTTGACCATAGGTGTCTGGGTTTATTTTTGAGCTTTCTATTCTGTTCCATTGATCCGTATGCCTGTTTTTGTACCAATAACACACTGTTTTGATTACTGTAGCTTTTTTTTTTTATATTTATTTATTTGGCTGCACCGGGTCTTAGTTACAGCACACAGGATCTTTGTTGTGGCATACGGGATCTTTAGTTGTGGTCTGTGGGATCTTTAGTTGCAGCATGCAGGACTTAGTTGCCGCATGCAAACTCTTAGTTGCAGCATGTGAGATCTAGTTCCCTGACCAGGGATCGAACCCGGGCCCCCTGCATTGGGAGCCTTAGCCACTGGACCACCAGGGAAATCCCTGTAGCTTTGTAGTATTGTCTGAAGTCTGGGAGAGTTATGCCTCCTGCTTCCCGCCCCCCGCCTCAGGATTGCTCTGGCAATTCTGGGTCTTTTATGGGTCCATATTAAATAAATTTTTGGATTATTCTACTTCTGTGAAAAATGTCATGGGTAATTTGATAGGGATCGCATTAAATGTGTAGATTGCTTTGGGTAGTATTGCTATTTTAGAAATATTAATTCTTCCAATCCAAGAGTGTGGGATATCTTTCCATTTCTTTGAATCCTCTTTTATTTCCTTTATTAATGTTTTATAGTTCTCAGCGTGTAAGTCTTTCACCTCCTTGGTCAGGTTTATTCCTAGGTGTTTTTTTTTTTAATTGGTGCAATTTTAAATGGTAGTTTTTTTTTTTTACATTCCCTTTCTGGTATTTCATTGTTAGTGTAAAGGAATGCAACTGATTTCTGAATGTTTATCTTGTATCCTGCTACTTTGCTGAATTCATTTATTAGATCTGGTAGTTTTTGTGTAGAGTCCTTAGGGTTCTCTATATATAGTATCATGTCATCTGCATGTAGTGACAGTTTTACCTCTTCCCTTCCAATTTGGATGCCTTTTATTTCTTGTCTGAAGTCTTTCAGCTTTTCACCGTTGAGTATTATATTGTCTGTTCGTATTATATTGGGATTTCTCATAAATGGCTTTTATTATGTTGAGGTATGCTCTCTCTATTCCCACTTTGGTAAGAGTTTTTATCATGAATGGATGCTGAATTTTGTCAAATGCTTTTTCTGCATCTATTGAGATGATCATGTGGTTTTTTACTTTTCTTTTATTAATTTGTATTACATTGATTGATTTGCATATGTTGAAGCATCCTTGTGAACCTGGGATGAATCCCACTTGGTCGTGGTGTATGATCTTTTTTATGTGTTTTTGGATTCGGTTTGCTAATACCTTGTTGAGAATTTTTGCATCTATATTAATCAAAGATATTGACCTGTAATTTTCTTTTTTTGGTGGTATCTTTGTCTGGTTTTGGTATCAGGATGATTGTGGCTTCACAGAATGTCTTTTGGAGTGTTCCCTCCTCTGCAGTCTTTTGGTTTTTTGGGGGGGTATTTTTTGTTTTGTTTTTTTTTTTCAGTACGCCGGCCTCTCACTGTTGTGGCCTCTCCCGTTGCGGGGCACAGGCTCCGGATGCGCAGGCTCAGCGGCCATGGCTCACGGGCCCAGCCGCTCCGCGGCATGTGGGATCTTCCCGGACCGGGGCACAAACCCCTGTCCCCTGCATCGGCAGGCGGACTGTCAACCACTGCGCCACCAGGGGAGCCCCTCTGCAGTCTTTTGGAAGAGTTTGAGAAGAATCCGTATAAGTTCTTCTTTGTATGTTTGGTAGAATTCACCTGTGAAGTCATTGGGTCCTGGACTTTTGTTTGTAGGAAGTTTTTTTTGTTACTGATTCTATTTCTCTTCTAATGGTCGTTCTGTTCAAATTATCTCTTTCTTCTGGATTAAATTTGGTGGGCTGTATGTTTCTAGAAAATTGTCCATTTCTTCTGGGTTGTCAAATTTGTTGACATGTAATTGTTCATAGTATTCTCTTACGGTCTTTTGTATTTCTGCAATATCAGTTGAGATTTCTCCTTTCTCATTTCTTGTTTATTTGGGTTCCCTGTCTTTTCTTGGTGAGCGTGGCCAGAGGTTCGTCAATTTTGTTTACGCTTTCAAAGAACCAGCTCTTATTTTTGTTGATTTTTTTCTGTTGTTTTTTTAATCTCTAATTTGTTTATTTTCTCCCTGATCTTTATTATTTCCTTCCTTCTACTGATGTAAGGTTTAGTTTGTTCTTTTTCTAATTCTTTTTAGGTGGTAGATTACGTTGTTTACTTGAGATTTTTCTTATTTTTGATGAAGGCCTGTATCTCTACGAACGTCCCTCTAAGAACTGCTTTTGCTGCGTCCCATAGACTTTGCATAGTTGTGTTTTCCTTGTCGTTTGTCTCAAGGTATTTTTAAATTTCCTTATTTACCCATTGGTGTTTTAGGAGCATGGTATTTTGTCTCCATGTAATCTTTTTTCTAATTTCTTTTCCTGTTGTTGATTTCTAGTTTCATGCCATTGTGATCAGAGAAGATGCTTGAAATAATTTCTGTACTCCTATTAAATTTGTTGAGCTTAGTTTTGTGCCCTAGGATGTGGGCAGTCCTGGAGAATGTTCCGTGTATGCTTGAAATGAATGTATATTCTGTTTTTTTTTGATGTAGTGTCCTGAAAATGTCAATTAAGTCTTACTGTTCTGTTGTATCATTTAGGACCTCTGTTGCCATATTGATTCTGTCTGGAAGATCTGTCCATTGATGTGAGTGGGGTATTAAAGTCTCCTACTATTGTATTCCTATCCATTCTCCCTTTATGTCTGTTAGTGTTTGTTGTATGTATGGGTGGTCCTATATTAGGTGCATATATGTTGATGAGTGTAAAATCCTCCTCTTGTACTGATCCTGTTATTATATAGTGTCCTTCTTTATCTTTCTCTATAGCGTTTGCTTTAATCTATTTTATCTGATATGAGTATTGCAAATCCTGCTTTCTTGTCATTTCAGTTTGCATGAAATATATTTTTCCATCCCCTCACTTTCAATCTATGTGTTTGCCCTCAGGTGGGTCTCTGGTAGGCAGCATATGGTAGGCTCTTGTTTTTTTTTAATCCAGTTTGCCAGTCTGTCTTTTGATTGGAGCATTTAGTCCATTGACATTTAAGGTAATTACTGTCACATAAGTATTTATTGTCATTTCAAACCTTGTTTCTTCTTTGTTCCCTTTTCTTTTTTTCTTTTTGTGGTTTGATGATTTCGTTGTGTTTATCCTTGCTTTCACAAATAGGTTTTTTTTTTTCTTTTTGATCTGTATACTGGCTGATTTAAGTGATTTACTTCCAATTGTGATTTCCTCTTTCCTATTTCTTCTTCTTCTTTTCTGTTTAGAGATGATGACCTTTCAATATTTCTTTTAGGATAGGTTTAGTATTGCTGTATTTTTAGTTTTTGCTTGTCTGAGAAATTCTTTATTTCTCCTCCTATTCTAAATGATAATGTTGCTGGGTAGAGTATTCTAGGTTGCAGATTTTTCTCTTTCAAGACTTTGAATATATTTTGCCACTCCCTTCTGGCCTGCAGTGTTTTTGTAGAGAAATCAGCTGATAGCCTTATGGGGGTTCCTTTGTAAAGAAATGTTTGTTTTCCTCTTGCTGCCTTTAGAATTCTCTCTAACTTTTTCCACTTTTATTATAATATGTCTTGGTGTAGGTCTGTTTGGGTTCAACTTGTGTGGGACCCTCTGTGCTTCCTGTATCTGGATATGTTTCCTTCTTGAGGTTTGGGATGTGTTCAGCCATAATTTCTTCAGATACATTTTCAATCCCCTTTTCTCTTTCTTCTCCTTCTGGAATTCCTATTATGTGTAGATTGACCCACTTTATATTATCCCATAGGTCTCTTATATTGCTTTCTTTTTTTGCATTTGGTTTCCTTTCTGCTGTTTTCATTGGGTAATTTCCATTAGTCTGTATTCCAGGTCACTTATTCTTTCTTCTGCATTATTCATTCTGCTCTTCATTGCCTTGAGCTTGGCTTTTGTCTTGGCAAATGAATTTTCTAATTTTTCTTGGGTCCTTCTTATAGTTTCTAGTTCATTTTTACGGTAATCTGAATTTCTGTCAATAACCTTTCTTAATTCCTTCAATATTTTCATTATCTCCTTCTTGAACTCAGTGTCTTTTTTTAAAATTATTTATTTATTTGGCTGTACTGGGTCCTCATTGCAGCATGCGGGATCTTTTAGTTGTGGCATGGGGAATCTTTAGTTGCAGCATGCGAACTCTTAGTTGTGGCATGTGGGATCTAATTCCGTGACCAGGGATTGAACCCAGGCCCCCTACATTAGGAGCATGGAGTCTTAGCCAGTGGACCACCAGGGAAGTCCCTTGGTGTCTGTTATACTGAAGAGGTGTGTTTCATTGTTCCTTCAGGGGAATTTTCTTGGTCTTTTAACTGAGAGTGATTCTTCTGCTTCTTCATTTGGCTTATATTTCTCTTAGTCTGTCATTTAGGAGAAACAGTTACCTCCTGTAATCTTGGAGGGCTACTTATATGCAGGAGTGTCCCTGTGTAGCTTGTGTGAGTTTAATATTTTTTTGGCGTGAAGGCAGTTTTTGTTGATGCTTGCTGTCTCTTTCCTCAGCATATGCTGGCTCATATCCCTTTGGTAGGGGCGTGCATGTACACACGTGCACAGCTCACACGGGCTCCCAGGGAGGCGGGAGCAGTGGTTGGCTTCCGGTTACGGGTCCCTCCGCAGCGGTGATGGTGGGTCACATGCCCCTGGGTGGTTGGCACCAGGTCGCAAGGCCCTCGGCAGGGTGAGCCACACAGGCTCCTGGGAAGGTGGGGACAGTGATCTGCACCTGCTCCCAAGACCCTTGGCGGTGGCGGCGGCAGCAGCCTGCGCCCACCTCTGGAGTCCCAAGATGGCAGCTTGCTCCTGCCCTCGGAGCTCATGTAGGCAGTGACCTGCCGCCTGCGAGTGTTCGCGTTCGGAGAAAGAAGCTTCTATGGTGGGCCCACCCCTCTCTCCTCGCATGCCCCCCAGCACTGGTGCCTTGCCTCTCTGGCAGGCCCAGGCTTCTTCCTGGACTCCCTCAGTGGTGGTGCACTACACCCCAGCCCCCTCAGGCTGTCTTTATCCAGCCCATCCCAGTCCTCGCCCCAGGGTCTGACCTCAGTAGCCGAGCCTCAGTACCCAGCCCCCACCTGCCCCAGTGGGTAGTGACTATTGTTTCAGGCTGGCGAGTGCCCGTCGGCAGCAGCCCTCTGTGCAGGTCTCTTTCCACTTTGCCCTCTGTACCCCTGTTGCTGCACTCTCCTCCAAGGCTTTGGAGCTCACCCTCTGTCCCCACCAGTGAGGGGACTTCCCAGTGTGTGGAAACCTTTCCGCTTCACAGCTCCCTCCCAGAGGCGCAGGTCCCATCCTGATTCCTTTCTCTCTCTTTTTTTTCTTTTTTCCTTTGCTCTACCCAGTTACATGGAGATTTCCTTGCCCTTTTGGAAGTCTGAGGTCTTCTGCCAGCATTCAGTAGATGTTCTGTAAGAGTCGTTCCACATGTAGAAGCATTTTTTAAAAATTTAATTCATTTAAATTTAAATTTATTTTATTTTTTTAAAGTTTTTTGAAAATTTTTTATTGTGGTAAAAGACACATAATAAAATTTAACTATCTTAATGATTTAGAAGTGTGCAGTTCAGTGATATTACGTGCATTCGTATTGTTGTGCAATCACCGGCATTCATTTCCAGAGCTCATTTCATCTTCAGAACCGAAAACTTGTGCCCATTAAACGTTACCTCCCATCTCACCCCTCTTCGCAGTCCCTGGCAACTACCATCCACTTTCTGTCCCTAAGGATGTGACTACTCTAGATACCTCACTGAAGTGGAATCATGCAGTATTGTCTTTTTATAACTGGCTTATTTCACTGCTTAGTGTCCTCAAGGTTCATCCATGTTGTAGGGTGTGTCACCATTTCTTTTCCTTTTTAAGGCTGAATGATATTGCATGTATATATCTATATCATAGTTACATATCTGTATATCTGTTCACAAATCTATAAAGCTATCCAATAGACTGTATCTGTCACATTTTGCTTACCCACTCATCTGTTGCTCGACATTTCAGTTGCTTCAACCTTTTGGCTATTATGAATAATGCTTCTATGAACGTGTGTGTACAAATATTTCTTCAAGACCTTGACTTCAATTTTTTTTAATATATATATAAATGTATTTATTTATTTTTGGCTGCATTGGTCTTCGTTGCTGCGCACGGGCTTTCTCTAGTTGTGGCGAGCGGGGGCTGCTCTTTGTTGCGGTGCATGGTCTTCTCACTGCGGTGGCTTCTCTTGTTGTGGAGCCTGGGCTCTAGGTGTGTGGGCTTCAGTAGCTGTGGCACACAGACTCAGTAGTTGTGGTGCATGGGCTTAGTTGCTCCACGGCATGTGGGATTTTCCCAGCCCAGGGCTCGAACCTGTGTCCCCTGCATTGGCAGGCAGATTCTTAACCACTGTGCCAACAGGGAAATCCCGTAGATGTATTTTTGATGTATCTGTGGGGAGAAGGTGAGCTCCACGTCCTGCTTTTCCACCATCTTGATCCAATCCCTCAAGGTCTTTTATATCATTTTTTTTAACCCATAAAAGTTTTCTTGGGCTTCCCTGGTGGCACAGTGGTTGAGAGTCCGCCTGCCAATGCAGGGGACACGGGTTCGTGCCCCGGTCCGGGAAGATCCCACGTGCCGTGGAGCGGCTGGGCCCGTGAGCCATGGCCGCTGGGCCTGCGCATCCGGAGCCTGTGCTCCACAGCGGGAGAGGCCACAACAGTGAGAGGCCTGCGTACCGCAAAAAAAAAAAAAAAAAAAGTTTTCTTGTGCCCCTTTCATTCTCTCTCTGTTCCCAGGCAACCACTAATGTGCTTCCTGTCACTGTAGATTAATTTGCATTTTCTGGAATTTTATTTAAATAGATTCATACGTTATGTATGTTTTTGTCCAGCTTTTTTGGCCTAACTTTGAGTTTCATCCATGTTGTGTGCATCAGTAGTTCTTCTTTTTAATGCTGTATGCATATACCAAAATTTCTTTATCCATTAACCTATTCATTGACATTTGGTAGGTATCCAGACTTCAGCTATCACAAAAAGGGATGTCGTGAACATTTTTCTGTGAGTCTGGTATAGACATGTGCTTGCATTTCTCTTGGGGAAATACCTAGAAATGGAGTGTCTGAATCATATGGTAGATTCATGCTGAAATCTAAGAAAGTGCCAAACTGTTTTCCAAAGTGGTCACCACTTCACATCCCCACTAGTGCATTGGAGTCCCAGTTGCTCCACATTTTTGTCAGCACTTGGTATGGTCAGTCTTTGCAATTCTAGTCATTCTAGTGGGTGTGCTACGGTATCTCATTGTGGTTATAATTTTCGTTGCCTTAATGACTAAAGATGTTGGTCATCTTTTCATGTGCTTATTTGCCATCTGTATGTCTTTTTCTGGTGAAGTGCCTTTCAAATATTTTATGCATTTTTTAGAAACTAGGATTTAAGACTTTTAATTGGTATATATTTTACAAAAATTTTCTCCTGGTCTGTGGCTTGACTTTTCATTTTGTTAACAGTGTCTCAAAGAGCAAAAGTTTTTAATGTTGATTAGGTACAAGTTTTTTCTTTTGTAGTTCATGCTTTTTGTATTGTACATAAAATATCTACCAAACCCAAGGTCATGATGATTTTTTTTAACATCTTTATTGGAGTATAATGGCTTTACAATGGTGTGTTAGTTTCTGCTTCATAACAAAGTGAATCAGTTATACATATACATATGTTCCCATATCTCTTCCCTCTTGCGTCTCCCTCCCTCCCACCCTCCCTACCCCACCCCTCCAGGTGGTCACAAAGCACCGAGCTGATCTCCCTGTGCTATGCGGCTGCTTCCCACTAGCTATCTATTTTACATTTGGTAGTGTATATATGTCTATGTCACTCTCTCACTTTGTCACAGCTTATCCTTCCCCCTCTCCATATCTTCAAGTCCATTCTCTAGTAGATCTGTGTCTTTATTCCCATCTTACCCCTAGGTTTCTCATGACCTTTTTTCCCCTTAGATTCCATATATATCTGTTAGCATACGGTATTTGTTTTTCTCTTTCTGACTTACTTCACTCTGTATGACAGACTCTAGGTCCATCCACCTCACTACAAATAACTCAATTTTGTTTCTCTTTATGGCTGAGTAATATTCCATTGTATATATGTGCCACGTCTTCTTTATCCATTCATCTGTTGATGGACACTTAGGTTGCTTCCATGTCCTGGCTATTGTAAATAGAGCTGCAATGAACATTTTGGTACATGACTCTTTTTGAATTATGGTTTTCTCAGGGTATATGCCCAGTAGTGGGATTGCTGGGTAGCGTGTTAGTTCTATTTGTAGTTTTTTAAGGAACCTCCATACTGTTCTTCATAGTGGCTGTATCAGTTTACATTCACACCAGCAGTGCAAGAGTGTTCCCTTTTCTCCACATCCTCTCCAGCATTTCTTGTTTCTAGATTTTTTGATGATGGTCATTCTGACTGGTGTGAGATGATATCTCATTGTAGTTTTGATTTGCATTTCTCTAATGATTAATGATGTTGAGCATTCTTTCATGTGTTTGTTTGCAGTCTATATATCTTCTTTGGAGAAATGTCTATTTAGGTCTTCTGCCCATTTTTGGATTGGGTTGTTTGTTTTTTTTCTTATTGAGCTGCATGAGCTGCTTGTAAATTTTGGAGATTAATCCTTTGTTGCTTCATTTGCAAATATTTTCTCCCATTCTGAGGGTTGTCTTTTGGTCTTGTTTATGGTTTCCTTTGCTGTGCAAAAGCTTTGAAGTTTCATTAGGTCCCATTTGTTTATTTTTGTTTTTATTTCCATTTCTCTAGGAGGTGGGTCAAAAAGGATCTTGCTGTGATTGATGTCGTAGAGTGTTCTGCCTATGTTTTCCTCTAAGAGTTTGATAGTTTCTGGCCTTACATTTAGGTCTTTAATCCATTTTGAGCTTATTTTTGTGTATGGTGTTAGGGAGTGTTCTAATCTCACACTTTTACATGTACCTGTCCAGTTTTCCCAGCACCACTTATTGAAGAGGCTGTCTTTTCTCCACTGTATATTCTTGCCTCCTTTATCAAAGATAAGGTGACCGTATGTGTGTGGGTTTATCTCTGGGCTTTCTATCCTGTTCCATTGATCTATATTTCTGTTTTTGTGCCAGTACCATACTGTCTTGATTACTGTAGCTTTGTAGTATAGTGTGAAGTCAGGGAGCCTGATTCCTCCAGCTCCATTTTTCGTTCTCAAGATTGCTTTGGCTATTCGGGGTCTTTTGTGTTTCCATACAAATTGTGAAATTTCTTGTTCTAGTTCTGTGAAAAATGCCAGTGGTAGTTTGATAGGGATTGCATTGAATCTGTAGATTGCTTTGGGTAGTAGAGTCATATTCACAGTGTTGATTCTTCCAATCCAAGAACATGGTATATCTCTCCATCTATTTGTATCATCTTTAATTTCTTTCATCAGTGTCTTATACTTTTCTGCATACAGGTCTTTTGTCTCCTTAGGTAGGTTTATTCCTAGATATTTTATTCTTTTTGTTGCAATGGTAAATGGGAGTGTTTTCTTAATTTCACTTTCAGATTTTTCATCATTAGTGTATAAGAATGCCAGAGATTTCTGTGAATTAATTTTGTATCCTGCTACTTTACCAAATTCATTGATTAGCTCTAGTAGTTTTCTGGTAGCATCTTTGGGATTCTCTATGTATAGTATCATGTCATCTGCAAACAGTGACATCTTTACTTCTTCTTTTCCGATTTGGATTCCTTTTATTGCTTTTTCTTCTCTGATTGCTGTGGCTAAAACTTCCAAAACTATGTTGAATAATAGTGGTGTGAGTGGGCAACCTTTTCTTGTTCCTGATCTTAGTGGAAATGGTTTCAGTTTTTCACCATTGAGGACGATATTGGCTGTGGGTTTGTCATATATGGCCTTTATTATGTTGAGGAAAGTTCCCTCTGTGCCTACTTTCTGCAGGGTTTTTATCATAAATGGGTGTTGAATTTTGTCGAAAGCTTTCTCTGCATCTATTGAGATGATCATATGGTTTTTCTCCAATTTGTTAATATGGTGTATCACGTTGATTGATTTGCGTATATTGAAGAATCCTTGCATTCCTGGAATAAACCCCACTTGATCAGGGTGTATGATCCTTTTAATGTGTTGTTGGATTCTGTTTGCTAGTATTTTGTTGAGGATTTTTGCATCTATATTCATCAGTGATATTGGCCTGTAGTTTTCTTTCTTTGTGACATCTTTGTCTGGTTTTGGTATCGGGGTGATGGTGGCCTCCAAGAATGAGTTTGGGAGTGTTCCTCCCTCTGCTATATTTTGGAAGAGTTTGAGAAGGATAGGTGTTAGCTCTTCTCTAAATGTTTGGTAGAATTCGCCTGTGAAGCCATCTGGTCCTGGGCTTCTGTTTGTTGGAAGATTTTTAATCACAGTCTCAATTTCAGTGCTTATGATTGGTCTTTTCATATTTTCTATTTCTTCCTGGTTCAGTCTTGGCAGGTTGTGCATTTCTAAGAATTTGTCCATTTCTTCCAGGTTGTCCATTTTATTGGCATAGAGATGCTTGTAGTAATCTCTCATGATCTTTTGTATTTCTGCAGTGTCAGTTGTTACTTCTCCTTTTTCATTTCTAGTTCTATTGATTTGAGTCTTCGCCCTTTATTTCTTGATGAGTCTGGCTAATGGTTTATCAATTTTGTTTATCTTCTCAAAGAACCAGCTTTTAGTTTTACTGATCTTTGCTATCATTTCCTTCCTTTCTTTTTCATTTATTTCTGATCTGATCTTTATGATTTCTTTCCTTCTGCTAACTTTGGGGTTTTTTTGTTCTTCTTTCTCTAATTGCTTTAGGTGCAAGGTTAGGTGGTTTATTTGAGATGTTTCCTGTTTCTTAAGCTAGGATTGTATTGCTATAAACTTCCCTCTTAGAACTGCTTTTGCTGCATCCCATAGGTTTTGGGCCTTCGTGTCTCCATTGTCATTTGTTTCTAGGTATTTTTTAATTTCTTCTTTGATTTCTTCAGTGATCACTTCATTATTAAGTAGTGTATTGTTTAGCCTCCATGTGTTTGTATTTTTTACAGATCTTTTCCTATAATTGATATCTAGTCTCATAACATTGTGGTTGGAAAAGATACTTGATAAAATTTCAATTTTCTTAACTTTACCAAGGCTTGATTTGTGACCCAAGATATGATCTATCCTGCAGAATGTTCCATGAGCACTTGAGAAGAAAGTGTATTCTGTTGTTTTTGGATGGAATGTCCTATAAATATCAATTAAGTCCATCTTGTTTAATGTATCATTTAAAGCTTGTGTTTCCTTATTTATTTTCATTTTGGATGATCTGTCCATTGGTGAAAGTGGGGTGTTAAAGTCCCCTACTCTGAATGTGTTACTGTCGATTTCCCCTTTTATGGCTGTTAGTATTTGCCTTATGTATTGAGGTGCTCCTATGTTGGATGCATAAATATTGACAATTGTTATATTTTCTTCTTGGATCGATCCCTTGATCATTGGTCATGATGATTTTCATCTATATCTTGTTTTAGAAGGTTTATATTTTTATCTGTTAACATTTAGATTTATGATCCAGTCCCAGGTAATTTTGTTCACGATGTGAGGTAACGTTTGAGGATTTCTTTTTTGCATGTGGCTATCCAGTCGTTCTAGCAACATTTATTGAAAGGATGATCCTTTCCCTATTTAACTGACTTTGATACTTCTGTCAAAAACCAATTGACCATAAGATTCCTGGAAGATGGCAGAGTATGTAGCAGCAGGAATCTGTCTCCCCCCCCCCAGACAACAATTGCACTGGCAGAATCTGTCTGTTGTAACTGTTGAGGAGCTCTGGAGTCTGGATTGGTGGTGGTGGTTGGGGGTGCTTGGACAAAAATGTGGTTAATTTCAATCAGTTTCAGCTCTGAGCACAGAAGCAGCTATCCAACCCCAGACCCAAAGCAGGCTGCTATGCACTTGTTCCTGGAGCAGCCTGTACACAGCTTGTGGGAGCCAGAATGGGCAAAATGGACCCTGTGCATCAAGTATTAGGGATCTGTGCTGGTTGCTGATTGCTGCTTCTGATCAGAGGTGCAGACAAAGAGGCAGAGGCCATGGTGTTGCAGCTTCTTACAATGTTGCAAGCCCCTTCCCTTCTGGCAGAAGTCACTTCTAGGGGATTTAAAGGACTAGTGCCTTTTTTCCTCTTCATTTTCTTTTTGCCTTTTTTTCTTTTGGCCATGTGGCATGTGGGATCTTAGTTCCCCAACCAAGGATCGAACCTGTGCCCCCTGCAGTGGGTGGGCGTAGTCTTAACTCCTGGACTGCCGGGGAAGTCCCTCTTTTTGTTTTTTCAGGAGCCAGATGGAATACTAGAACCTTCTAAAGCAAACACGTATATGGGTGGCAAATGACATGGGAAAGGGACAGGCTCAGGAAAGACCTGAAAAGACCTTAAGTTTACCCCTCAGGCTGATCCTCGGCATAGACAAAGCCTACAACAATTAAAAAGCAAAACAAAACCCATAAGCACAAACAACAAAAATAAAAATCAACATGTGGAATATCAAACCTAAAATCTTCTGCACAGCAAAGGAAATAATCAACAAAATGAAAAGACATCCTAAGGAATGGGAGAAAATATTTGCAAAGCGTATATTGGCTAGGGGACTAATATCCAAAATATATAAAGAACTCATGCAACTCAATAGCAAAAAAAAAAAAGGTTAAAAGATGGGCAGAGGAACTAAATAGACATTTTTCTAGAGAAGACACACAGATGTCCAACAGATACATGAAAAAAGTGCTCAACATCACTAAACAGGGAAATGCAAATCAAAACCACAATGAGATAACACCTCACACCTGTTAGAATGACTATCATCAAAAAGACCACAGATAACAAATGTTCATAAAGATGTGGCAAAATGGAACCCTTGTGCACTGTTGGTGGGATTGTAAATTTGTCAGCCACTATGGAAAACAGTATGGAGGCTCCTTTAAAAATTAAAATCGAACTACCGTATCCAGTAATTCACTTCTTGGTATATACCCAAAAGAAATGAAAACACTGGGACTTCCCTGATGGTGCAGTGGTTAGGAATCCACCTGCCAGTTCAGGGGACATGGGTTCAATCCCTGGTCCAGGAAGATCCCACATGCCGCGGAGCAACTAAACCCGTGCACCGCAACTACTGAGCCTGTGTACCACAACTACTGAAGCCCATGTGCCTAGAGCCCGTGCTCCGCAACGAGAGAAGCCACCACAGTGAGAAGCCTGCACACCGCAACAAAGAGTAGCTTCCACTTGCCACAACTAGAGAAAGTCTGCGTGCAGCAATGAAGACCCAATGCAGCCAAAACTAAATTAATTAATTAATTATATAAAAAAATGAAAACACTAACCCAAAGACATAATATGCACTCCCATGTTTATTGCAACATTATCCACAATAGCCAAGGTATGGAAACAACCTAAGTGTTCTCCAGTTGTTGAATGGATAAAGAAGATGTAAGATACCAAGATATATGTAAGTAAAGTAGAATATTATTCATCCATGAGAAAGGAAGTCCTGCCACTTGCAACAACATGGATGGACCTTGAGGATAGTATGCTTAGTGTAATAAGTCAGAGAAAGACAAGTATTGTGATAATCACTTATATGTGGAATCTAAAACTGAACTCCTAAAACAGTTGAATATGTGATTACTAGGGGCTGGGAAATGGGGGAATTGGAGAGGTGTTGTTTAAGGGTATACACTTGGAACTAGTAGATAAGTGAGTCCTGGAGATCTGATGTACATTATTGTGATTATAGACAACAACACTGTACTATATAAATATCAAATGTGCTGACAGAATAGATCTTAATTATTACCGCCTCAAAAAGAAATGATAATTGTGTGATGTATTAGAGGTATTAGCTACGGCTATGGTGGCAATCCTATTGCAATATATAAATGTATCAAATCAACATGTTGTACACCTTGAACTTAGACAATGTTTTATGTCAAATATGTTTCAATTAAGGAAATAAGAGCAAATCCTGGGGATTTCCCTGGTGGACCAGTGGTTAATACTCTGTGCTTCCACTGCAGGGGGTGCAGGTTTGATCCCTGGTCAGGGAACTGAGATCCCACATGCCACACAGCACAGCCAAAAAAGAAAAAGGAGCAAACCCTGGGAAGAGGGAAAATCTGATTTCCCAAGTTACCACATTATTAATTCACATGTCCAGTTTTCAACAAAAGCAGAGCAGAAAAGTATGACCCATTCAAAGAAAAAAAAAGAACCAACAAAAAACTCTTCCTGTAAAAGACCTGATGGAGGAGCTACTAGACAAAGACTTAAAAATAGCCATCTTAAAGATGCTTAACTAACAAGACATGCAGGAAGTGAAGAATGTGTGAACAAAATGGAAATATCAATAAAGAGGTAGTAAACCTAAAAAGAAACAAAAATGACATTTGGGAGGTGAAAAGTACAGTGACTGAAAGGAAGAGTTCACTAGAGAGATTCAGAGACAGATTTGAGAAGGCAGAAGAATCAATGAACTTGCTGAAAGGATAATGGAAAATAATCAAGTCTGAAGAACAGGAAAAAAAATATTGAAGAAAAGTGAACTTGAGGAACCTGTGGAGCACTGTTAAATGCATACATATTGTGGGAGTCCCAGAAAGAGAAGAGAGACTATTTGAAGAAACATTGCTTGAAAACTTCTCAAATTTCGTGAAAGACGTGAATATAAACATCCAAGAAGCTAAGCAAACTCCAAATAGGATGAATCATAGAGACCTTCACCAAGACACGGTATATAATCACACTGTCAGAAGACAAAGACCAAAAGAGTCTTGAGAGCTGTAAGAGAGAAGCGACAGACAAGGAATCCTCAATAAGATCATCAGTAGATTTCTCATCAGAAACTTTGGAGGCCAGAAAGCAGTGGCCCAATATATTCAAAGTGCTAAAAGGAAAAAATTCTCAACCAAGAATGCTATATCTGGCAAACTGTCCTTTAAAAGTAAGGGTGAAATTAAGACATTCCCAGATAAAAGCTGAGGGAGTTTGTTACCACTGGCTCTGCCCTACAAGAAATGCTCAGGGGGGCTTCCCTGGTGGCGCAGTGGTTGAGAGTCTGCCTGCCAATGCAGGGGACACGGGTTCGTGCCCCGGTCCGGGAAGATCCCACATGCCGCGGAGGGGCTGGGCCCGTGAGCCATGGCCACTGAGCCTGCGCGTCCGGAGCCTGTGCTCCGCAACGGGAGAGGCCACAACAGTGAGAGGTCCGCGTACCGCAAAAAAAAAAAAAAAAAAAAAAAGAAAAGAAATGCTCAGGACACTAGACAGCAACTCAAGTCCATGTAAAGAAATAAAGATCTCATTGAAGGTAAATACGTGGGCAGGTATAAAACCTAGTATTGTTGTAACAATGGTTTATAACTGTAGTTTTTGTTTACTACTTGATTTAAGAGTCTAATATATTTTTTAGAGAAACATCAGTCTAAAAGCTAGTATCACTGTAACTTTGTAACTCTACATTTTGTTCTCTATTAAGAGACTAAAAATCGTTTGAAACAATTATTTATGTATTTGGACATGGTGCATAAAGATGTAATTTTGTGACAACAATAAAAGAAAAGGGTGGATATGGAGCCTTTAAAGGAACAGAATTTTAGTATGTTATTGAAGTTAAGCTGGTGTAAATTCACATGAGATTGTTATAACTTTGAGATGTTCAATGTGATCCCCATGGTAACTACAAAGAAAATACCTAAAGAATATACATGAAAACAAATGAGAGAGGAATTGCAATGTTTCACTGCAAAAAATCAAGTAAAAAGAAGACAGTAATGCAAAAAAATGATAGGCAAAAAAAGCTATATAAATAAAAAAATGACAGAAGTCTTTCCTTATCACTAATTACTTTAAAAGTAAATAGATTAAACTCTTCCATCAAAAGTCAGAAGTTGCCAGATTTAAAAAATAATCCAGCTATATCTTGTCTACAGGAGATTCAGTTTAGATCCAAAGACACAACCAGGTTAACAGATAAGTGGGTAAATAAAATGCATATGCATACAATGGAATATTATTTAACCTTTAAAAGGAGGGAAATTTGGACCAATGCTACAACATGAACCTTGAGGACATTACGCTAAGTGCAATAAGCTGGTCAGAAAAGGACAAATACTGATTGATTTCACTTGTATGAAGTATTGATACTGAGAGCAGTCAAATCCATAGAGACAGAAAGTAATAGAATGGTGGTTGCCAGGGGGTGGGGGGGAGGAGGAATGGAGAGTTACTGTGTAATGAGGGCAAAGTTAACTGTTTTGAATGGTGAAACGAGTTCTGGAGATGGGTGGTGGTGATGGTTGCACAATAATGTGAATGTGCGTAATACTACTGAATTGCACACTTAAAACTGGCTAAGATAGTAAATTTTATGTGTATTTTGCCACAATATAACAAAATGGAAAAAATCATTTATGTGAGGGTCTGTTTCTGAATCCTCCGTTCTATTTGTCTATTTTGATGCAAATATTATGTTGCCTTCTTTACTGAGCTTTGTAATAGGCTTGAAAGCAAGTAGTGTTAGTCCTCCAGCCTTGTTTTCTGAAGTTGTTTGGCTCCTCTAGGTCCTTTGCATTTGCTTATAAATTTTGGAATCAGCTTTTCAGCTTCAACAAAAAGGCCTTTGTGTGTTATGATTGGGGTTACAATAAATCTGTAAATCAGTTTGAGGGAGAATTGAGATTATAACAATACTGAATTTTCAAATGCACGATCGTGGGATATCTCCCCATTTATTTGATTCTTATATAATTCTCTCAGCAGCATTTTATGTGTCATGGTCAGTGTAGAGACCCTGGACATTTTTTTTCTTCTTTTTTTTTTTTGGCTGCATTGGGTCTTCGTTGCTGTGTGCAGGCTTTCTCTAGTTGCGGCGAGCAGGAGCTACTCTTTGTTGCAGTGCGTAGGCTTCTCGTTGTGGTGGTTTCACTTGTTGCAGAGCACAGGCTTCAGTAGTTGCCGCACGCTGGTTCAGTAGTTGCGGCATGCAGGCCCTAGAGCACGTGGGCTTCAGTAGTTGCAGTGCGTGGGCTTCAGTAGTTGTGGCATGTGGGCTCTAGAGTGCAGGCTCAGTAGTTGTGACGCACAGGCTTAGTTGCTCCACGGCATGTGGGGTCTTCCTGGACCAGGGATCAAACCCATGTCCCCTGCATTGGCAGGCGGATTCTTAACCACTGCGCCACCAGGGAAGTCCCGACCTTGGACAAATTTTGACAGAAGTTTCTGATGGTTTCTCAACTGATCCTTAATGTTTTTTTGATGGTTTGTAAAATGTATCCGTAAGTGTTTAAAATTCTTTGACATTATCATAAATGGCACTTTTTAAAATTCCAATTTCTGATTGTTCGTTGTTTGTATATAGAAATACAGTTGATTTTTTACACATTTTTTTTTTTTTTTTTTTTTTTCGTATGTGGGCTTCTCACTGTTGTGGCCTCTCCCGTTGCGGAGCACAGGCTCCGGACGCGCAGGCCCAACGGCCATGGCTCACGGGCCCAGCCGCTCCGCGGCATGTGGGATCTTCCCAGACCGGGGCACGAACCCGTGTCCCCTGCATCGGCAGGCGGACTCTCAACCACTGCGCCACCAGGGAAGCCTACACATTATTTTTACAGTGGTATGGAAGTTCACTTTTTTCTGTATATACTTGTTTCTATTTCTGAAATTTTTCTTCATAATCTATATTTTATTTCATTAATAAAAGAAATTCACAAATAAGGAGATTTAGGAACTATAAACAAGATGAAAGAAAAATGTCACCCATTGTGTCATAGTTTTTGTTGTTGAAAATCAATTTTAGTTGACCTTCAGCAGATGTGGGTGTTTTCGTGGGGATTTCTTAATTCAACCTCAGGGTTATTCCCATTAAATTTAATATGTATGTAATATGATAACATTTCATGATGACGTTATTTGCTTTAAAAAAACTTTAGTTTGAGATAATTGTAGATTCACATGCAGTTGTAAGAAATAATTCAGAGATCAGTTATACCCTTCACCCAATCAGTTTCCCCCAATGCATAGCTTTATGGAATACGTCTTGCATAACCACAGAATGTTATCACAACCAGGAAATTGACATCAACCTTATTCAGATTTTGCCAGTTGTACGTTTACTGATTGTGTGTGGACTTATGTAATTTTGTCATATATATAGATTCATGTGACAAGCACCACAGTCATGATACAGAACAGTTACATCACAAGAATCCCTCATGCGTTCCTTTTATAGACATAGCCACTTCTTGCCCTCTCCTCCCCAGCTTCTGGAAACCACTAGTCTGTTCTCCATTTTTATAATTTTGTTATTTCAAAAATGTTATATTAATGGAACCATACAGTATATAAACTTTGGGATTGGCCTTTTTTACTCAACATAATTCTCCTGTAAGTTGCCGTGTATCAGTGGTTTTTTCTTTTTTATTGTTCGGTAGTTTTCCATGTTACGGGTTAACACAATTTGTTGACTGTTCTGATGTTGAAGTACATCTTGGTTGTTTCCAGTTTTGAGGCTCTTACGAATAAAACTTCTGTGTACGTTTGTGTACAAGCTTTGTGTGAACATGTTTTGTTTTCTCTGGGATAAATGCCCAGGAGTGCAGTTGTTGGGTCCTGAGGTAGTTCTGTGTTTAATTATTTTCAAAGTGTTGGCTGTACCATTTTACGTTCCCAATAGCAGTGTATTTGATCCAGTTTCTGTGCCTTTTTTGCCAGGATTTGGTGTTGTCACTGGTTTTGTTTTTTAAAAAACTTCTAAAAATTTTGGCCATTCTGATAGATGTGGAGTGTTATCTCATTGTGGTTTTAATTTGCATTTCCCTGATGCCCGATGATATTGAACATTTTTTCATGTGTTTAGTTGTTCCCTTAATGTAGCCTCTTCAGTGAGTACAGTTGGTTTTTGTATATTGACCTTGTATCCTGCAGCCTTCTTAAGCTCATCTATTAGCTCTTGCAACTTTTTTGATCAATCCCAGAGGGTTTAGTTTATAGACAGTCAACGTGGTTGGTGATGAAGGCAGTTTCTTGTCTTCCTTTCCAGCCTGGTTTCCCTTTCTTTTCTTTGTTTAATTCAATGGCTGACATCTCTAGTATGTTGAATAGGAGTGGTCAGAGCCAACTTCCTTGACTTGTGCCTGATTTTAGGGAGAAAACATTGTCTTTTACCATTAAGTATGAATTAGCTGTACATTTTTTTGGAATGTACATTTTTTTTGCCCTGTACCAGGTTAAGGAAGATTCCCTTTATTTCTAGTTTGTTGTGTGTTTTCATCATAAATTGTATCAAATTGTGTCCAGTGTTTTTTTCTGCATCTATGAAGATGCATGAAGATGATTATGTTTTTTCTGCATGAAGATGATTATTTTTTTATTGTTTATTCTGTTGACATAGTAAATTACATTGACTGGATTTTGAACACTGAACGACACTTAACATTCCCAGGATAGTTCCCCTTGGTTGTGATATATTATCATTTTTTGTATTGTTGGATTCACTCTGGAGAATGTTAAGGGGATGTGACAGCTAAATACAGTTGGGATCCTGGATTGGATCCCAGGAAAGAAATAGGGTATTAATGGACAAACTGATGAAATTCAAATTAATTCTGTAACTTAGTAATATTGTATGAATGTCCATTTCTTAATTTTGATAGTTTCCCCATGGTTCTATTAGCTTCTGTTAGGAGAAGCTGGATGAAGAGTATACGGGAACCCTATACTATTTTTGTGACTTTTCTTTAAATCTAAAATTATGTGAAAATAAAAGTTTAAAATAAAAATGAGAAAGTGATTTCTTATGGGCAGCATAGTTGAATATTGTTTTTTTAATCCAATTTGATAGTCTTTTTTTTCCTTTCTTAATAAATTTAATTATTTTTTTATTTTTGGCTGCGTTGGGTCTTCGTTGCTGGGTGCGGGCTTTCTCTAGTTGCGGTGAGCAGGGGCTACTCTTCGTTGTGGTGCGCAGGCTTCTCATTGCGGTGGCTTCTCTTGTTGCGGAGCATGGGCTCTAGGCTCATGCGCTTCAGTAGTTGTGGCACGTGGGCTCAGTAGTTGTGGCTCATGGGCTGTAGAGCGCAGGCTCAGTAGTTGTAGCACATGGGCTTCGTTGTTCCATGGCATGTAGGATATTCCCGGACCAGGGCTCGAACCCGTGTCCCCTGCATTGGCAGGCAGATTCTTAACCACTGTGCCATCAGGGAAGCCCTCCTTTTTAAAATTTATTTATTTATGTTTTATTTTTTTTTTTGCGGTACGCGGGCCTCTCACTGTTGTGGCCTCTCCCGTTGTGGAGCACAGGCTCCAGACGTGCAGGCTCAGCAGCCATGGCTCACGGGCCCAGCCGCTCTGCGGCATGTGGGATCTTCCCGGACCGGGGCATGAACCCGTGTCCCCTGCATCGGCAGGCGAACTCTCAATCACTGTGCCACCAGGGAAGCCCTTTAAATTTATTTTTTATTGAGGTAACGTTGGTTTGTAACATTGTAAGTTTCCTGTGTACAACACTATATTCCTATTTCTGTGTATATTATGCCATGGCACCAAAACTTCACTTTCCATCTATCACCATACACTTGATCTCCTTTACCCATTTCACCCTCCCCCATTCTGTGCCTTTTAATTGGCTTTTGATATATGATTATTTTAATGTGATTATTGATATATATATAGTTGGGTTTAACGTTATCATCTAGCTGTTTATTTGTCCCATATTATCTTTGATCTTTTTCCCTCTTTTCCTGCTTTTTTTGGATTAATGGAGTATTTTTTATGATTCCATTTTATCTTTTTTGTTGGTTTATTAGTTATGATCTTGTGTTTTATAAGTGGTTGCTTTAGAATTTATAGTATGTAAACATATACTATGTCTTATCAAAATCTGCTTTCAGCTAATATTATACCACTTCATGTATGGTGTAAGAGCCTTACATTTCTGCTTTCCCAGCCCATGTTCTGTTTCATACATTTTATTTCTACATTCTTTATAAACCCTACAATACTTTGTTTCCTTCCTTCCTTCCTTCCTGTCATAAAATGTACATGGAATAAAATTTACCATTTTATGTATTGACTTCCTCTTGGTACCATCATTCTTCTGTGGGAGGGACTTCTTTTCACTTTTCTTGTGGTGCAGCTTTGCAGGGGTGAGTATCTACAGCTTTTATGTATCTGGAAAGTCTGTTTCATCAGAAAAGATTTCTGTGTTGACAACATTTTTCTTTTAGCGATCTCTTCTGATTTAGCATTGTTTCTGATGAGACATCTGCTACCATATTATCTTTGTTTTTTTTCATGCGTGTTTCTTCGTATCTGGCTGCTTTTAAGTGGTTTTAGAGAAATTGATATTAGTGTAGTTTTCTTCACATTTTTCTCAGGGTCCTTTGAACTTCTTGGATCTGTATGTTTATAGTGTTTATCAACTTTGGTAAATTTTGGTCATTATTTCTTTAAACATTGTTTTATCACCAACCATACCACATTCCCACACTCCTTCCTCCCTGCTCTCCTTTGGAGATTATATATATATATATATATATATATATATATATATATATATATATACAAAACATGCATATCTATAAAAAAGATATATGTATATAAAGATATAGATATATATATTTGCTTGAGGTTGTCCCACAACTCACTGATGCTCTGTTGTTGTTGTTTTGTCTTTTTTATTTTGTATAGCTTTTATTATTATGTCTCATGTTCACTAATCTTCTTTTCCCCCTGGTATTTGGTCTACTGTTAATCCGATCCAGTGTTTTTCATATTAAGCATTGTTTCATCTCTGGAAATTTGATTTGTGTCTTTTTATTTTTCCATGTCTCTCCTTAATATGCTCATATTTTCTTCTACGTTTTTGAGCATTTGGAATTTGGTTAGAATAACTTTTTTTTAATAAATTTTATTTATTTATTTATTTATTTTTGGCTGTGTTGGGTCTTTGTTGCTGCGTGTGGGCTTTCTCTAGTTGCAGCGAAGAGGGGCTACTCTTCGTTGTGGTGTGTGGGCTTCTCATTGCAGTGGCTTCTCTTGTTGCCGAGCACGGGCTCTAGGCACGTGGGCTTCAGTAGTTGTGGCATGCAGGCTCAGTAGTTGTGGTGCATGGGCTTAGTTGCTCCGTGGCATGTGGGATCTTCCTGGACTGGGGCTTGAACCCGTGTCCCCTGCATTGGCAGGTGGATTCTCAACCACTGCACCACTAGGGAAGCCCCTATAATAACTCATGTAATACCCTTGTCCACTGTCATCTTTGTTATTTCTACGTCATGTTCAGTTGATTGATTTTTCTTCTCATTATCACTCATATTTTCCTGCTTCTTCATGTGCCTGGTAGTTTTCTGTTGGATGCCAGTCATTGTGGATTTTACATTATTGGTGCTGTGTGTGTGTGTGTGTGTGTGTGTGTAGTATGGTCTTAAGCTTTGTTCCAAGGCACAATTAAGTTACTTGGAATAGCTTGATCCATTCGAGACTTGCTTTTAAGTGTCGTTAGGAGGAGCAGAGGTAGTCTGTAGGGCGCTGTTTTTCAACTTTTTTTTTTACTGCTCTCTCTTCCCCCAGAGCCTTTTTAGACATCTTTTTACCCTAATCACATCCCTCTGTGAAATTTTAATGCCACAACTATATTATTATCTGCTTATGTGTTATACGTGTTGCTGTGCTTTGTACATAAAATATTTTTTCGCTCCCCTTCCTCCAGAACCGTTTTCACCCCCTTGGGGGCGCTGTTGCCCTGTGGAGAATGCACATGGCCTTGGACTGATTCTTTGCTCCTAGTAATACATGACTCTTCCTCCTTGTATCTGATATCCTGTATTCTAAGACAGCGAGATAAATCCAGTCCCTGTACCTCCATCTTTCGGGAAGGAAGTCTTCCCAGATCCTGGCAGTTTCTTCAGAGTTGAACATACCGTACCATACAGCCCAGCCACTGTGCTCCAAAGTGTAATGAAAACATGTAGTTGCACCAAAACTTGAATATGAATGTTCACAGGATCTTTATTTCTAAGAGCCAAAAACTGGGAACCAACCAGATGTCCTTCAAGGGGTGAATAGATAAACAGTTTTATACCCATACAGTAGGTACTGAACAATAAAAAGGAATGAAGTATTTGTACCTGCAACAATATGGATGAATTTCAAAATCATTAGGCCAAATCAGGCCAGATCAAAAAAAAATGCCTTGTGATTCCATTTGTATAAAAACTCAAAAATGCAAACCAATCTATAGCTGAAAAGGTTAGTGGTTGCCTGGAGATGGAGGTGGAGGGATGGATTGATCACAGAGGGGCATGAGGAAATTTCGGTGGAAAAGGAAATGCTTCTGTTGATTGTGGGAATGGTTTCATGGGTGAACAGATGTCAGAACTCAAAAAATTATTCTAAATATGTGCAGTTTATTATGTGCCAATTACATATGTCAGTAGAATTGTAAAAGTAAAAAATGAGGGGTTTGGACTCCATTTGGGGAACCTATATTTCTCATTAGTGACCCATATTTATAAAAATTTATAAGCATGATTATGGTTGTTTCTATGATTTATAATAGTGATGAAGTTTAATTTGTTGGCAGTTGATGAAAACACTTTTACTTGATTCATATAAAAGTGTGCAGTTGCAGACCTAACACAGTGATGGTTGAGTTTTGCTGTGGTGATTGTGTGTGTTGGTGGTAAACAGACTGACCTGTTCTCAAGAACCTGTGGACTCTGGGGAAAGGGTGTGGTTCTGAACACTGGTGGAGCCGGGTCCAGAAGCTGCCTAGAGTCTGGCTATGTAGCCAAACGTTTTAGGGCAGTGCTGGCAGTTGCGTGTTTATTGTCTAATTTTCTAGAAGGTACAGGTGATAAAACAAAAGTTCAAGTTTAGTAATAAATGCCTGCAGAAAAGTTTAGGTCTCATAAATGTATAGTTTCTGCAGTTTTACGCAATGAATACACCCAGATCAAGAAACAGAACATTACCTGGTAGTGGTAATTTTCTGAAATGCAATTCTTGCTGGGCGAATGAGATAAAATTGAACACATGCTGAATGACCATGGCTAGACAATTTCCAGTTCTGAAGTTTCTGATGCTGGGATTGTATAACATACAACAATTGTTGTGTTTACTTCTATTTGTGTAAACGTAGGTTATATTTTGTTTAATCAAAATATTTCCTCTTGGCAGTGGACTCTCAAAAAATCGACCGGGAGGGAAAAATCCCAAATGAAACTTTAGAGAAACTGAAGAGCCTGGGGCTTTTTGGGATGCAAGTCCCAGAAGAATACGGTAAGTAAAGGAAACCACCACCCAACCAGTTTGGCTTTTAAGAAAACCCTCTGTATTTGTCCAGAAAAGGGTTCTGTTCCAGAAATCTGGCCTTTGAAAATGCATGAAGTCCAAGGTCAGGCTGTAAAACATCCCTTTGTGGGTTAAATCCAGGGTGGCTGGCTTGTGAGTGTGTGGCCTAAGAGGCTTTTCAGCGGGAAGAGCTATCCAGTTCTGTGCCTTCCTCCTCGGAGGTGGGGAGGGACCCTGCAGGATGTCTGTGCTCTCTGGGTCCCTTGGGTGGGGGAGGAGGGGTGGGTATCACCTCTGGCCAGCTCGGGCCGGTGCAGCGTGGTCTCCACTGTGAAGCCCTGTGGTCTGTCTGGCAGAGGAGCTGCCCCAGGCCCACAAGTGCTTTTGTGTGTAGGGAAGGCCACGTGCTGCACGCCCAGGGGCCAGGGCCCAGCGGCCAAAGGGGTGGGCACACGGCTGTGGGGCGCGGGCCGCCTCGGGGAGGTGGAGCCCTGGCCTCGGGAGCCTTCGAGCAGGCCCGTTGTCCTCTGGGCCGTGCCCGTTGCTGTTGGAGGTTTACAGTGAAAGGCCCTGCCTTCCCCCCAGGATCCCTGCCTGGTGGCTGGGCCCTGTTAGACTGAGCCCGTCGTGCAGCTTGTGTGTCCCCTGCCTGATGTAGGGGTGGTCCTCTCAGTTCTGTGGGAGCAAGGGGACAGGCACGGGGTGTGGGAGGGAGGAGCAGGGACAAAACATAGGCCCTCGCGAGCACTGGCACCGACGCACGTCCCTGTATTTTCACTCTCGGGATCTTTTGACGAAGACGTGTGGCCTCCACCCCGCACCCCCTGCTCTCTGAGCCCTCCCGCCGAGCCCAGGCCGAGGCGGCTTCCGGCTTCATCAGCACAGGGTTAGCGGTTTGGACCCAAGAGCTGTAGGTGGTGTGTGACATCCGGGTGCGTTCTCCCAGCCAGGCCGTGGGTCAGGCTTGCACGGCGAGGCCCGGCCGCGGGAGCTGTCCTTGACGTGCTGCCTCCGCCGGGTTTATCTCCGGGGCTGAAGTGAGACCTGCGCCCCCCGCACACCCCACCCCACAGCCAAGGGTGGGGGCCTGTGCAGGAAGTCCCACTGGGACCTAGCCTGCAGCTGCTGCAGTCTGAGACAAAATGTGAAAATTTAGAACAAACGAGTTTGATGCCTGTTTTCCTTAATTGAGGCATATTTTAATCAGGTTCAATCTTCGCTTATATGTGTGTCTGTCGCAGTGTATTAAGCTGTTAAAGGACGTCTCCTACTTGTCATCCTATGAAATCCCTCTCACCGCATTTCCAAGTGTATGGAAGGAGTTACAGTCTGTGCAGAAAACATGAGATAATTGCTGCTGCTGCTCCCCCTGGTGGCGGGATGCAGCACAGGCCTCTTGGGGGGAGCTACACCTGCAGCCTCTGGGGACTGGGGACTGAGCTCTCCCCAGACCTCGAGACCTGTCGGTGTCACTTGTTGGTACTCACAGGCCCCGGGGAACTGTCTGCCGTAAGGTGGGGGCCACGTTGAATATTAGAATAGAGACCAAGTGGGGCTGAGCCACAGAGCGGCGGTTGGTGTCATGAGCTGAGAAAAATAAGTGTTTGGAGAAAACAGATAGCGGAGGAAAGCTGGCTGACACAGCCAGGTTGGTGATTATATCTGTTTCCCCTTGAGAATCATTAAGAAACTACTTCTTGACTTATGAGAAGCAGCAGTTAAGTTTTCCTCCAGACAATTTTTGTGTGAAATTGGAATATGTCTTTTTGCATCTCTGTGTGTTTTACGCCAGCACGTGTGTGTGTGTGTATGTATGTGATTGCACAAATCCATTCCTTATTCCTGTTTTATGTCCCCTTCTTGGGTGTGAAAATGCTCTTTTCTTCCATGAGATGACAGTGGTCGCATTTGGAACTATTTCATTGTCTTCCCTCTTTTTAAATCCTTCCTGGGGAAATGAAGGCGACAGCAACCTTATGTTCATGCCCAAAACATTTTCGGGAATTGTTCCCAGTCCTGGAGTGTTCTGAAGGCTGGTTGGAAACCACCATCCTGGAAAAGAGGCCTTTCCACCGGCAGCCTGGTTTCCGCCTCCAGTTCCCTGGGTGCCCCCGGGTCTTTCCGGCCCCTCAGCCCCTCCCCCATCAAGCAGTCTCCACCCACCTGTCATCTGTCCCCATTGGTTGTCCTCCCCCCATGATTTTTGTGATACTTTCATGGGGAAGAAAATCAGTTGTTTTTTTTTTTTTTAACAAGCAACACTGACTTCAGTATGTAAAACAAGTAGGAGCACAAGCGTTTTGATTGAAAGAGGCGTGGTGATGGGTGCCACAGGGCCCTGGCCTTCCCTGGGTCCCCACTGAGCGCAGGGGACGCTGCGCACCCCTGCAGGGACTCGGCCCTCCCCTTGTGTGGAAGGCGCCCCCTGCAGCTGGGCCGCGTGTGACCTTAGGCCTCGGGTAGTCATTTGTAAGGTGCACACAAGGCCACCCCACCACCGCCGGAAGCTGAAGATAAAATGCAGAATACCCAAGTTCAGCGGAGTCTGCGTTTTTAGTGTTTTCTCTTTTTGCTCCTAGAACACTGACTCCTTCTGAGGGTGACTTTGCCCCCCGACCCCGGGTGGCCATTTGGCAACATCTAGAGACATTTATGTTGTCAGAACTGTGGAGGAGGGGGAACTACTGGCATCTAGTGGGCAGAGGTCAAGGAGGCCACCCCACGTCCTACAGCACACGGGGCGCCCCTGTGACAGAAGGACCCAGCCCCGGATGCCAGTATCCCAGGCGGAGAGACCTTTCCTCGAGGCCACGAGATACTGGGGGTGGGTTGCAGAATGGGGTTCACGACTGTGAAGCCCAAAATCTGTGATAGGAGGTATTCACAGCATTTCAAGTAACTTTATGTATGTTTAGGTGTTTATGTATTTTTGTATTAAATATTACATTCTTATATTAAAATATACACCTGTATATGCTTATATGCCTAGAAAAAGTCTGAAAGGATGTACACAGAAATGCTCTTTATGAGTGATAAGTTATGGGTAATTTCTGTTTCCTTTGTACCGTTCTGTGTTGTGATTTTTAAAAAATGGTGAGCTGACTTTACTTTATAAAGCCACTTGCCTTTCCTGGGAGGAATTTGGGGCTGAAGTGTAAGTGAAGTGGCCTGTTTCTGCCCTAGGTGGCCTGGGCCTCTCCAACACCATGTATGCGCGGCTGGGGGAGATCATCAGCCTGGACTGCTCCATCGCCGTGACGCTGGCAGCACACCAGGCCATCGGCCTCAAGGTCAGGGGTCTGGGTTTCCGCGGTGGCGAGGGGGCAGCCGGCTCAGCGTCTCGGAGGAAGGCCTGCTGTCCTGCAGCCTCAGTGTCCTGCAGCCTCAGTGTCCTGCAGCCTCGCTGTACCGTGCTCAGTGCCGTTGGGTGGCCCTGTCCTTCCTTTTGAAACTTCCTCCCGCCCCATCGCCTCTGACCCATCCTTCCAGGCCCAGGTCAGATGCCACTGCCTCCGTGGAGCCTGCCTTCACCATGCGCTGGAGGTGACCCCACCTCTTGTTTGGCTCCCTCGGGGCCTGAGCGTGTCCCCCCCCTGCTGTTGGCACCTGTCCTCCTACTCCGCTGGACTTGGAGTCTTTCAGGGCAGGTCCAGGGGCCCACACACTCATTCCTTGGGTGGTTCTTGCTCAGCGTAGAAACCAAGGGGGCTGAGTGCACAGCAGGCTTGGCGCCCGGGCGTGGCACTGCCCAAGCACCAGCTGTGGCTCCAGCCACCCGGCCACCCTGCCGGGAAGTGGCGGAATTGCCGGAAAGCCTGAGGCCCTCCCTGGAGCTGTGCCAGGCCACCCTGGACTGTGCGCTTGGGGATCCCCCTGGCAGCCCAGCTCCCCAGACCCCCCAACGGCTCCCCATTTTTTACTGCGGCTGCCAGCTCTTGCGTGAAGGAAGCATGTTCCAGAAGGGGCCGTGTTCTGCAAGCACGTTTCATACACTTCTTTCTTGCCACTGCTGAAAGCAGCCCGTGTGTGTTGCCAGGGCATCATCTTGGCCGGCAACGAGGAGCAGAAGGCCAGATACCTGCCCAAGCTGGCTTCCGGGGAGCACGTGGCCGCCTTCTGCCTGACGGAGCCAGCCAGGTCAGCCCTGCGCACACTCACGGCCTCAGGGTCCAGGGGCTCTTACTGAAGAGGGGTGGCTGGCTTCTTCCCTCCCTGAAGACTTCCCGGCAGTTGAGTCCACAGCTTTTCTCACCCGTTCTCTTCATGCTGTCTTATCTCTACCTTACTTCTCTTTCCTGGTGACCTTTACAAATGAAATAACATGGCTGACAGCACCTGTAATTTTTTTTGTGCTTTGCAACCCTCCTTATATACAATAATGCATTCAGGCTTCACAGCGACTTTTAGAGTATGGAGGGCGGGTGGTATTGTCCCCACTTTACAGGCCGTGAACTGAGGTTCAGTGAGATGGGGTGATGAGCCCCGCGTCTCACAGCTGCCGTGACGGCAAGTCCGTTATCCAGCCCCTTTCCGTCTGCTTCCCCCACCTGGGGACCTGGGTCCCCTGCACTCACCTTGCGGGAGCTTAGAGCCCGCGTGAGCCAGCATTTCCGTGTTTAGACCTCCCAAACGTCACTGCCGCCTTTTCACCCGATGTGACAGAGCAGGGTTGGCCAAACCCACCTCGCCACCTGTTTTCACAGATGAAGTTTTACTGGAACATGCCCGTCTGTCTGCAGATGGTCTGTGGCTGCAAAGCTGAATATATCTCTTAGCTGGCCCTTTGTTTTCCGTGGGGCCTGGAAACCGCTCTTCTGTCTCCAGCGTTACCCCTCAACCGCATATTTCTGTCCCCGCAGTGGGAGCGATGCCGCCTCCATCCGGACCAGGGCCACGTTAAGTGAAGATAAGAAACACTACGTCCTCAATGGCTCCAAGGTACAGCTGCGTGGCCTCCGTGGCCGCGTCAGGGTCTCCGTCCTGACCTTCACCGCCACGCACTGACCACTTCCCATGCTCCAGGGATCATAAAGGGCAGGCACGTCGCCTCTCAACCGTCATCCTCGGGTGATGCGCCTCCGTCTTTGGAAGAAGAAACGGTGGCTCAGAGAGGTTACGTGACCCACCACCATACCGTCTGCTTAGTGGCAGGATGGGAACGGAGGTGTCCTGGCTCCTGAACCTGCAGGCCTTCGTGGTGCTGCCCGCCTCCCTGAGCTGCTCTCCTGTGTCCGTTCTTTTAACTTTTTATTACACGGAATTTGAAACACAAAAGTTTAGTGTCGTGAACGTCCACCCCCGTCTCCCGGCTTCAGTGCTTCCTCCGTCACACTGCACTTCTGGATGGCAGCCGTGACGAGCTCAGTGCATCTCTGCAGGACGGGCCTGAGAAAGTCACGGTGTACGCTTAAACCTTGATCATTTCTTACTATCTGCTTAACGTTCAAACGTCCCTGATTGTCTCATACTCCTTTTTTTTACAAACAAGTTGCTTGAATTAAGATCCAAATAAGTTCTATATATAGAGCAGTTTGTTGGGAAGTCTGTTCCCCCTCCCCGTCCCCATCCTCCTCCCCTCCTCCTCCCCGTCCCCATCCTCCTCCCTCCCTCCTCCTCCCTCCCCCTCCCCTCCTCCCCCTCCCCCTTTCCCTCACTCCTTTCTGCCTCCCTCCCACCCCCAGCTGTTCCATGCTGAGCCGGAGCTGCTTGACACACACACAGACACATGTGCAGGGCCACCTGTGTCTCCTGGGGAAATCCGTGCTCTGGGGATGCTGGGGTGAGCCCGTCCTGGCCTGAGCTGTGACGGGCAGCTGGTGCTGAGGGTGGCCAGTCTGTAGTAGTTTGGTTTTCTCTGGAGCCCTTTTGCTTTCTTTCCTCAGGTCTGGATCACCAATGGAGGACTGGCCAGTGTTTTTACTGTGTTTGCAAAGACAGAGGTTGTTGATTCTAATGGCTCAGTAAAGGACAAGGTCACAGCGTTCATAGTAGAGAGAGACTTTGGTGGAGTCACCAGCGGGAAACCTGAAGATAAGTTAGGCATCCGAGGCTCCAACAGTGAGTGGCACGTGCATGCATGTGTGTGTATGAGAGAGAGACAAGGTGAGATTTTATCTTGATAAAAAGATATCAAACATCAAGATAACATGAGACTTAAGTAGTTTTGTTACCACCCGAGCATTTGGCAAAATTTCTCTGCACATCGGGCAGTGATGACTTCAAGGTGAGGTCGTCGCCACCTCGTGGCGCTCAGCCTTGGAGGAAGGTGGTGCTGGGGGGTCCTGGGTCAGTGTTGCAATACAGCAGACCCCCATCTTTCCAGCCTGGGACTCCTCCTTCCTCCCTTCTCCCTCCTCCCCACCTAGGCCCAGTCGGCACTCAGTTCACTTGAGGCTGGTGTCCTGTAAGTGGCCCTCGGCCCACCTGGAGCTGCCCTGCGGTCCTCACAAGGCTCAGCCTCTTGGGTCCCTTAGCTCGGACTGTGGAGGGTCTGAATGAATGAGCGAGTGAGTGAATGAACCACGCCCCTGGGTGGGGGTCCGGGTTAGAGCGCTTCGTCCCCCACAGCTGAGGTCCTGGATGTTGTGTGTTCCAGCCTGCGAGGTGCACTTTGAGAACACCAGGGTGCCCGTGGGAAACGTCCTCGGAGAAGTTGGAGGCGGCTTTAAGGTGTGTTGCCCTGCGTGTGCTGACCTTTGTTGCAGTCTCGTGTGCGTCGGCCCAGCTTCCCGTCACCTCCCTGCTGGCAGTGCACTGGGCTGGGCTGGTCGGGCGGCCATGCATGGCTCTCTGCAGGGAGGTCAGCAGAGCAGAGAGAAGTCAGCCCTGGGAGGCAGGGGTGCAGCAGCGCTCAGTCTCACCCTCCCTCACGTAGGGGTAGAGTCCTCCCCCAGCCAGTGGAGAGAGCAGCCCAGTGGCCCTGCAAAGCTCAGGATGCACAGCCCTGGGTCCTGAGTGCTTACCCTGATTTTTTTTTTCTTAGAGTAAGAGTTTTTTTTTTTAATAACAGGTAATTCACATGACAAAATTTACCATTTTCAAATGAATGCTTTGTTGGTTTTTAGTATATTCACTGTGCTTGTGCAGCCATCTCCATGGTCTAGTTCTAGAGCATCGCCATCACCCCAGCAAGACACTCCATACTTCCTCATTTCCCCTCTCCCAGACCTCGGCCGTCGCTGCTTCACTTTCTGCTTCTGTGGATCTGCCTGTTTTGTTTGTTTGTTTATAAATGTATTTTATTTTTATTTTTGGCTGCATTGGGTCTTTGTTGCTGTGTGCGGGCTTTTTCTAGTTGCGGCGAGCGGGGGCTACTCTTCGTTGTGGTGCGCGGGCTTCTCATTGCGGTGGCTTCTCTTGTTGCAGAGCACAAGCTCTAGGCGTGCAGGTTTCAGTAGTTGTGGCACGTGGGTTCAATAGTTGTGGCTCGCGGGCTCTAGAGCACAGGCTCAGTAATTCTGGCGCATAGGCTTCGTTGCTCCACAGCATGTGGGATCTTCCTGGACCAGGGCTTGAACCCGTGTCGCCTGCATTGGCACGCGGATTCTTAACCACTGCGCCACCAGGGAAACCCCATCTGCCTATTTTGAATGTTTCATTTAGATGGAATCCATGTGTGGTCCTTCTTGTATGGCTTCTTTCACGCTGCATAATGTTTTCAAGGTTTATCCAAGTCTAGCAGGTGTCACTCCTTCTTATAGCTGAGTAACGTTCCATCATGTGCATGGACCATGTTTTGTCCATCTGTCATCAGCTGATGGACATTTGGGTTGTTTCAATTTTTGGCCATTTGAATAATGCTGCTGTGAACACTCATGTGCACGTTTTTGTTTTCCATTCTGTTGGGTGCACACCTAGAAGAAATGGAGGGTCAAATGGTGACTATATGTTTAGCTTTTTGAGGAACCGCCAAACTCTTTTCCACAACAGCTGCACTGTTTCACATTCCCAGCAGCAGTGCGTTAGGGTTCCAGTTGCTCCACATCCTTGTCAATATGTGTGATCGTCCATTTTTAAAATTACAGCCATCCTCGTGGGTGTGAAGTGTATCTCATTGTGGTTTGATTTGCATTTCCCTGATGATTAGTCATGTTGAGCATCTTTTTATGCGCTTATTGGCTATTTATCTCCTTTGTTTTTTTATTTTATTTTATTGGGTTGGCCAAAAAGTTCGTTCGGTGTTTCCCGTAAGATGGCTCTAGTAGCATTTAGTTGTCTTTAATTTCATTTGAAACAATTTTGCTAGATTGTATTTTGACAGCTGTCATATCAGCATGCATTTAAAAAAAACTTATCAAAATTGGTGAATTTTTATGTAACCATTTTAATATTGAAGGTGGAAGAAAAAAAAGCAATATTTTGGGCATATTATGCTTCATTATTTCAGGAAAGGTAAAAAGGCAACTGAAACGCAAAAAAAATATTTGTGCAGTGTATGGAGAAGGTGCTGTGACTGATCGAACATGTCAAAAGTGTTTAGCGAAGTTTGTGCTGGAGATTTCTTGCTGGATGATGCTCCACGGTCGGGTAGACCAGTTGAGGTTGATAGATATCAATCGAGACATTAATTGAGGACAATCAACGTTATACCACGAGAGAGATAGCCGACATGCTCAAAATATCCAAATCAAATGTTGAAAATCATTTGCACCAGCTTGGTTATCTTAATCACTTTGATGTTTGCGGTCCATGTAAGTTAAGTGAAAAAAACCTTCTTGGCCATATTTCCACATGTGATTCTCTACTGGAATGTAGTGAAAACATTCCATTTTCAAAACAAATTATGACCGGCAATTAAAAGTGGATACTGTACAATAATGTGGAACGGAAGAGATTGTGGGGCAAGCACAATGGACCACCACCAACCACACCAAAGGCTGGTCTTCATCCAAAGAAGGTATGTTGTATATATGGTGGGATTGGAAGGGAGTCCTCTATTATGAGCTCCTTCTGGAAAACCAAATGATTAAATCCAACAAGTACTGTTCCCAGTTAGACCAACTGAAAGCAGCACTTGAAGAAAAGCATCCGGAATGAATCAACAGAAAATGCATAATCTTCCATCAGAATAACGCAAGACCGCATGCTTCTTTGATGACCAGGCAAAAACTGTTACAGCTTGGCTGGGAAGTTCTGATTCATCCACCATATTCACCAGGCATTGCACCTTCAGATTTCCATTTATTTTGGTCTTTACAAAATTCTCTAATGGGAAAAATTTCAATTCCCTGGAATACTGTAAAAGGTACCTGGAACAGTTCTTTGCTCAAAAAGATAAAAAGTTGTGCGAAGATGGAATTATGAAGTTGCCTGAAAAATGGCGGAGGTAGTGGAACAAAACGGTGAATATGTTGTTCAGTAAAGCTCTTGATGAAAATGAAAAACGTGTCTTTTATTTTTACTTAAAAACTGAAGTCAGTTTTTGGCCAACCCAATATTTTATTGAAGTATAGTTAATTTACAGTGTTGCGCCATTGTCTGTTGTACAGCAAAGTAACTGTTATACACATACATTCTTTGTTTTAATACTCTTTTTCATTATGGTTTGTCACAGGATACTGAATATAGGTCCCTGTGCTCTACAGTAAGACCCTGTTACTTATCCATTCTATATATAATAGTTTACATTTGCTAGTCCCACACTCCCAATCCTTTTCTCCACCTCCCCTCTTCCCTTTGGCAACCACAAGTCTGTTCTCTATGTCTGTGAGTCTGTTTCCATTTTGTAGATACATTCATTTGTGCCATAGTTTAGATGACACATATAAGTGATATCAGATGGTATTTGTCTTTCTCTTTCTGACTTACTTCAGATAATAAGTCTTTCTGACTTACTTTATGATAATCTCTAGTTGCACCCATGTTGCTGCAAATGGCATTATTTCATTCTTTTTTATGGCTGAGTAATATTCCATTGTATATATGTACCACATCTTCCTTATCCATTCATCTGTCAGTGGACATTAAGGTTGTTTCCATGGGCTGTTTATCTCCTTTGAAGAAATATTTTTCCAAATCTTTGCCCGTCTTTAAATTGGGCTATTTGTCTTTATATTGCTGCTCTGCCCTAATTTACTGGGTGGCCTGGGTAAGTGTCTTCACAGCGGGAAGCTCCCCCCACCTTGGCTGTGAACAGGGATCAAAGCAGGACCTCCCGGCCTCCTGAGCATTACAAAAATCACCCAAGGGCTGTCAGCCAGGGCTCTAGCCACTGCTGCCCGGGAAGTGTGGAGCAGAGGGTAGGGGAGGTGGAGGGCACACGATGGGCATCCGTGTGCAGATGTCACACACAGATGAGGGAACACGTGGGTCCCCCGAAGCCCGTCCCAGGGGAGTTTCCATCCACTGTTCACACTTTTTTGTTTACCTATTTTATTTTCTTATTATTTTATGTTTCTGAATTTTATTTATTTTTTTATACACCAGGTTCTTATTAGTTACCCATTTTAGTAGTATATATTAGTATATATGTCAAATTCCAATCTCCCAGTTCATCACACCACCACCTCCCACCCCCTGGCACTTTCCCCCCTTGGTGTCCATACGTTTGTTCTCTACATCTGTGTCTCAGTTTCTGTCCTGCAAACCAGTTCATCTGTACCATTTTTCTAGGTTCCATATATATGCGTTAATACATGATATTTTTTCTCTTTCTGACTTACTTCACTCTGTATGACAGTCTCTAGATCCGTCCACATCCGTCTCTACAAATGACCCAGTTTCGTTCCTTTTTATGGCTGAGTAATATTCCATTGTATATACGTACCACATCTTCTTTACCCATTCCTCTGTCGACGGGCATTTAGGTTGCTTCCATGTCCTGGCTGTTGTAAATAGTGCTGCAGTAAATATTGGGGTGCATGTGTCTTTTTGAATTATGGTTTTCTCTGGGTATATGCCCAGTAGTGGGATTGCTGGGTCATATGACAATTCTATTTTTAGTTTTTTAAGGAACCTCCATACTGTTCTCCATAGTGGCTGTATCAATTTACGTTCCCACCAACAGTGCAAGAGGATTCCCTTTTCTCCACACTCTCTCCAGCATTTGTTGTTTGTAGATTTTCTGATGATGCCCATTCTAACTGGTGTGAGGTGGTACCTCATTGTAGTTTTGATTTGCATTTCTCTAATAATTAGTGATATTGAGCAGCTTTTCATGTGCTTCTTGGCCATCTGTATGTCTTCTTTGGAGAAATGTCTATTTAGGTCTTCTGCCCACTTTTGGATTGGGTTGTTTGTTTTTTTAATATTGAACTGAATGAGCTGTTTATATATTTTGGAGATTAATCCTTTGTCCGTTGATTTGTTTGCAAATATTTTCTCCCATTCTGAGGGTTGTCCTTTTGTCTTGTTTGTAGTTTCCTTTGCTTTGCAAAGCTTTGAATTTTCATTAGGTCCCATTTGTTTATTTTTGGTTTTATTTTCATTTCTCTAGGAGTTGGATCAAAAAAGATCTTGCTGTGATTTATGTCAAAGAGTGTTCTTCCTGTGTTTTCCTCTAAGAGTTTTATAGTGTCTGGTCTTATATTTAGGTGTCTAATCCATTTTGAGTTTATTTTTGTGTATGGTGTTAGGGAATGTTCTAATTTCATTCTTTAATATGTAGCTGTCCAGTTTTCCCAGCACCACTTATTGAAGAGACTGTCTTTTCTCTGTTGTGTATCCTTGCCTCCTTTGTCATAGATTAGTTGACCATAGGTGTGTGGGTTTATCTCTGGGCTTTCTATCCTGTTCCATTGATCTATATTTCTGTTTTTGTGCCAGTACCATACTCTCTTGATTACTGTTGCTTTGTAGTATAGTCTGAAGTCAGGGAGTCTGATTCCTCCAGCTCCATTTTTTTCCCTCAAGACTGCTTTGGCTATTCGAGGTCTTTTGTGTCTCCATACAAATTTTAAGATTTTTTTTTGTTCTAGTTCTGTAAAAAATGCCATTCGTAATTTGATAGGGATTGCATTGAATCTGTAGATTGCTTTGGGTAGTATAGTCATTTTCACAATATTGATTCTTCCAATCCAAAAACATTGTATGTCTCTCCATCTGTTTGTATCATCTTTAATTTCTTTCATCAGTGTCTTACAGTTTTCTGCATACAGGTCTTTTCTCTCCGTAGGTAGGTTTATTCCTAGGTATTTTATTCTTTTTGTTGCAATGGTAAATGGGAGTGTTCCTTAATTTCTCTTTCAGATTTTTCATCATTAGTGTATAGGAATGCAAGAGATTTCTGTGCATTAATTTTGTATCCTGCAACTTTACCAAATTCATTGATTAGCTCTAGTAGTTTTCTGGTGGCATCTTTAGGATTCTCTATGTATAGTATCATGTCATCTGCAAACAGTGACAGTTTTACTTCTTTTCCAATTTGTATTCCTTTTATTTCTTTTTCTTCTCTGATTGCCATGGCTAGGACTTCCAAAACTATGTTGAATAATAGTGGTGAGAGTGGACATCCTTGTCTTGTTCCTGATCTTAGAGGAAATGCTTTCAGTTTTTCACCATGGAGAATGATGTTTGCTGTGGGTTTATTGTATATGGCCTTTATTATGTTGAGGTAGGTTCCCTCTATGCCCGCTTTCTGGAGAGTTTTTTTAATCATAAATGGGTGTTGAATTTTGTGAAAAGCTTTTTCTGCGTCTATTGAGATGATTGTGTGGTTTTTCTTTTTCAATTTGTTAATATGGTGTATCACATTGATTGATTTGCCTATATTTAAGAATCCTTGCATGCCTGGGATAAATCCCACTTTATCATGGTGTATGATCCCTTTAATGTGTTGTTGGATTCTGTTTGCTAGTATTTTGTTGAGGATTTTTGCATCTATATTCATCAGTGATATTGGTCTGTAATTTTTTTTTGTAGTATCTCTGGTTTTGGTATCAGGGTGATGGTGGCCTCATAGAATGAGTTTGGGAGTGTTCGTTCCTCTGCAATTTTTGGAAGATTTTGAGAAGGATGGGTGTTAATTGTTCTCTAAATGTTTGATAGAATTCACCTGTGAAGCCATCTGGTCCTGGACTTTTGTTTGTTGGAAGATTTTAAATCACAGTTTCAATTTCATTACTTGTGATTGGTCTGTTCATATTTTTTTTATTTCTTCCTGGTTCAGTCTTGGAAGGTTATACCTTTCTAAGAATTTGTCCATTTCTTCCAGGTTGTCCATTTTATTGGCATAGAGTTGCTTGTAGTAGTCTCTTAGGATGCTTTGTATTTCTGCAGTGTCTGTTGTAACTTCTCCTTTTTCATTTCTAATTTTATTGATTTGAGTCCTCTCCCTCTTTTTCTTGAGGAGTCTGGCTAAAGGTTTATCAATTTTGTTTATCTTCCCAAAGAACCAGCTTTTACTTTTATTGATCTTTGCAATTGTTTTGTTTCTAATTCATTTATTTCTGCTCTGATCTTTTTTTTTTTTTTTTTGCGATACGCGGGCCTCTCACTGTTGTGGCCTCTCCCATTGTGGAGCACAGGCTCCGGATGCGCAGGCTCAGCAGCCGTGGATCATGGGCCCAGCCGCTCCGCGGCATGTGGGATCTTCCCAGACCGGGGCACGAACCTGTGTCCCCTGCATCGGCAGGCAGACTCTCAACCACTGCGCGACCAGGGAAGCCCTCTGCTCTGATCTTTATGATTTCTTTCCTTCTACTAACTTTGGGTTTTGTTTGTTCTTCTTTTTCTAGTTCCTTTAGGTGTAAGGTTAGATTGTTTATTTGAGATGTTTGTTGTTTCTTGAGGTAGGATTGTATTGCTATAAACTTCCCTCTTAGAACTGCTTTTGCTGCATCCCATAGGTTTTGGATTGTCGTGTTTTCATTGTCATTTGTCTCTAGGTATTTTTGATTTCCTCTTTGATTTCTTCAGTGATCTCTTGGTTATTTAGTAACGTATTGTTTAGCCTCCATGTGTTTGTGTTTTTTACGTTTTATTCCCTGTAATTCATTTCTAATGTCATAGCGTTGTGGTCAGAAAACACGCTTGATATGATTTCAGTTTTCTTAAATTTACTGAGGCTTGATTTGTCACCCAAGATGTGATCTATCTTGGAGAATGTTCCGTGTGCACTTGAGAAGAAAGTGTAATCTGCTGTTTTTGAATGGAATGTCCTATAAATATCAATTAAATCTCTCTGGTCTGTTGTGTCACTTAAAGCTTGTGTTTCCATATTAATTTTCTGCCTGGATGATCTGTCCATTGGTGTAAGTTAGGTGTTAAAGTCCCCCACTATTATTGTGTTACTGTCAATTTCCTCTTTTATAGCTGTTAGCAGTTGCCTTATGTATTGAGGTGCTCCTATATTGGGTGCATATATATTTATAACTGTTATATCTTCTTCTTGGATTGATCCCTTGATCATTATGTAGTGTCCTTCCTTTTCTCTTCTAACATACTTCATTCTAAAGTCTATTTTATCTGATACGAGTATTGCTACTCCAGCTTTCTTTTGATTTCCATTTGCATGGAATATCTTTTTCCATTCCCTCACTTTCCGTCTGTATGTGTCCCTAGGTCTGAAGTGGGTCCCTTGTAGACAGCACATATATGCATCTTGTTTTTGTATCCATTCAGCGAGCCTGTGTCTTTTGGTTGGAGCATTTAATCCATTCACGTTTAAGGTAATTATCGATATGTATGTTCCCATTACCATTTTCTTTTTTTTTTTTTTTTTTGCGGTACGCGGGCCTCTCACTGCTGTGGCCTCTCCCATTGCAGAGCACAGGCTCCGGACGCGCAGGCTCAGCGGACATGGCTCATGGGCCCAGCCGCTCTGCTGCATGTGGGATCCTCCCGGACCAGGGCACGAACCCGTGTCCCCTGCATCGGCAGGCAGACTCTCAACCACTGCGCCACTAGGGAAGCCCACCATTTTCTTAATTGTTATGTTTTTTTTTTTTTTATCACGGTGCGCAGGCCTCTCACTGTCATGGCCTCTCCCGTTGCAGAGCACAGGCTCCAGACGCGCAGGCTCAGTAGTTGTGGCTCACGGGCCTAGCCGCTCCACAGCATGTGGGATCCTCCCGGACCAGGGCACGAACCCGTGTCCCCCGCATTGGCAGGCGGATTCTTAACCACTGCTCCATCAGGGGAGCCCTGATTTTGTTTTTGTAGGTCCTCTTCTTCTCTTGTGTTTCCCACTTAGAGAAGTTCCTTTAGCATTTGTTGTAGAGCTGGTTTGGTGGTGCTGAATTCTCTGAGCTTTTGCTTGTCTGTAAAGCTTTTGATTTCTCCCTCGAATCTGAATGAGATCCTTGCCGGGTAGAGTAATCTTGGTTGTAGGTTCTTCCATCACTTTAAATATGTCATGCCAACTCCCTTCTGGCTTGTAGAGTTTCTGCTGAGAAATCAGCTGTTAACCTTATGGGAGTTCCCTTGTATGTTATTTGTCATTTTCCCCTTGCTGCTTTCAGTAAGTTTTGTCTTTAATTTTTGCCAATTTGATTACTATGTGTTTCGGCATGTTTCTCCTTGGGTTTATCCTGTATGGGACCCTCTGTGCTTCCTTGACTTGGGTGACTATTTCCTTTCCCATGTTAGGGAAGTTTTCGACTATAATCTCTTCAAATATTTTCTCTGGTCCTTTCTCTCTCTCTCTTCCTTCTGGGACCCTTATAATGTGAATGTTGTTGTGTTCAGTGTTGTCCCAGAGGTCTCTTAGGCTGTCTTCATTTTTTTTCATTCTTTTTTCTTTATTCTGTTCTGCAGCAGTGAATTCCACCATTCTGTCTTCCAGGTCACTTATCCGTTCTTCTGCCTCATTTATTCTGCTATTGATTCCTTCTAGTGTATTCTTCATTTCAGTTATTGTATTGTTCATCTCTGTTTGTTCTTTAATGCTTCTAGATCTTTGTTAAATGTTTCTTATATCTTCTAGATCTCTGCCTCCATTCTTTTTCCGAGGTCCTGGATCATCTTCACTATCATTATTCTGAATTCTTTTTCTGGAAGGTTGCCTATCTCCACTTCATTTAGTTGTTTTTCTGGGGTTTTATCTTGTTCCTTCATCTAGTACATAGCCCTCTGCCTTTTCATCTTGTCTTTCTGTGAATGTGGTTTTTGTTCCACAGGCTGCAGGATTGTAGTTCTTGCTTCTGCTGCCTCCACTGTTCACACTTTTGGTGCTTGTCTTTCTAGATCTTTTTAAATAGTTTACATTGCTGAAATATTTCTGCGTGTGTGTGTGTGTGTGTGTAAGAGGGGATAGCTGGTATTTTTCACTTATCAACAAGCCCTCATAGTCTTTTCATGCTAGGGAATGTGATTTGCTGAGGTTCAGAACCACACAGCATTTCTTCATGTGGTGACACCACATTCACTGTCCCTGGGTCTCCAGGATCGAGCATTTAGCGCAGTTTCCTTTCTTCCCCACTTGGGACTGCATTGCATGGCATGTATCCTTATACATATCTTGCACACTTCTCTCATTACCTCCTGAGTTTAAATACCAGTCCAGTTTCTGGGTCAGAGGGCATGGTCATTTTTAAGTTCTTGGTCCATGTTGCCTGCTGGACGGTTGGACTGTGTGTGAGGTCTTTGCCCAGTCCTTCCCAACTCTGCATTAAAAAATTTTTTCTATCGTGTTAGGTGAGAAGTGATGGTTTTAGTATGCAAAAGAAAAACAGATTTCTAAAGCCCTATCTTGTGATGAGTGGGATTGCCTGCCAGTCACCCTCAACACTGAAAAGCACGACACGCTAGGGTGATCCCAGAGATGGCGGGTAGGATGACCACAGGCTCGGGGAATGCCGATGCCACGTGTGGTCAAGTAGGAGGTTCGTCGGGGTGCAGCGGCGGTCAGCGACGGGGGCTGCGGGGACGGCCGTGTCTCGTACGTGGGGTGCAGTTGTGGGAGGGGACTGCTCTGCAGTAGGAAGGTGACCACGCAGCAGAATCAGGTCTGGGCAGGCGGGAACGCCGAGGCTCACGAGCCCTGTCAGGTAAGGCCGAGCCTGCCAGGACCATCCTCCTGGGGACTGGGGCCTGGTGTCCAGTCCTCTCCTCCTCTTGTTCTTGTAAGCAAAGCTGAGAATCAACCACGAAGGGGCTGTGACGTAAGTTTGTTCATGCAACTGCGAGCTGGCCTTTAAGAACCAGTCTGGAATAAGGGACCAAAGGTGGGGGTTCAGTTCCTGCTTTCAGTCCTGGCAGGTCAAGCAGGACCGGTGTCCCCGCTCCACGTCCTGAGACACAGGGAGTCTGACGTTACAGGTCCCAGGCCCGAGCAGGAGGCACAACAGGTCACACTGCACTGTGACCTCGCCGAGCCCCAGCTTCTGGCTGTGCCCACCACGTTGCCCACCCGCCTCGGACTCGCCTGTCAGGACCAGTGCTGCCTGCCCAGTGGCCGGAGCAGGTCTTTCCAGTCTCCCCAGCCCCACAGCATCTGTTTTGAGAGTCTCCATTCAGGTTATTTAGCAAGTAGTCATAAATTCAAATTCAGAGGCACATTGGGTCAATCCCAGTCACGCAGGCGAGCCGTCCGTACAAGCAGTGCCACGTGTGATGCTGAGTCCCAGGCTGCTTGCTGCCCCCAGACCCCAGCCCGGCCTTGAGGCCTCCTCCTTGGGCCTCACCGGCTTGAGCAGAGGGGGGCAGGTCGCAGCGTCCTCTAGGAGCCTGGTGCTGGTGGCCACACGTCCACCGTGTGCCCGGGATGGCCCTCCTCCCCTGCTGCCTGGGTGGCTACGGCCTCTAGGTCCCTTTAGGTCTGTAAGGGGGCGCCTCCCCAAACCCGGGTAGTCTGGTACTTGGGAAGCAGTGTGTGTGCTTGCCATCGGCTTTCGGTAGAAAGTTGGGGTCGGAAGAGAGGCGTGAGGCTGACCGAAGTGCTTGGCTAGGGTCATTACTGTAGGCACTGGGCGGGGGGAGCGCATCACGTCCGTGACCGGGGCCGGCTCAGCGCAGGGTGCACGGGCCTGCACGTCTCGCAGCTGCTTGCTCTGTCTGTGACTGGCTCACCCCTTGGAGCCTCTGGCTCTTCATCTGTGAAAGGAGGACCCTGACGCCGAAGCGTTGCTGGGAAAGTGAGGAGTTGGCAGTGGGTCCCCAGCCAGCCTTAGTTTCTGCTCCCTTCCCCTGAGGCTGAGGGAAGTGGCCACTTCCTTTGGAATAAGGGTGTCCCATTCCTTTTTTTTGGGGGGGGGGGCGCCTTCAGGGATGTCTGTGAGAGCATCTCAGTGACAGATCGCCTGGTTTTGAGGCATTGGGATGGTGTTCTCTCCCGGCCCAGGGAGGGTGGCAGGATGATTAACTCCATCCAGATGCTGCCTTTTGTCTTCAAGAAAGCTTCTGGTAAAAGCAGACAAGCACTGTTGCGGTCTGTCCCCTTCAGCCCTCTAGGGCCCTCAGCTTTCCCAGCTGGACACCGAGGGAGTGACCCGCACTGAGCCCTCCTCTCTCTGTAGGTGGCCATGAACATCCTCAACAGCGGCCGGTTCAGCATGGGCAGTGCCGTGGCCGGGATGCTCAAGAAACTGATCGGTACGTAAGTCAGGGACAGCAGCCCTTTGTGGCAGACTTGCCCCTGGTGCCCCTGCCTTTTCCAGCCCATGGGCTCTGCCATGTCCCTGGGTGGGCGGGCCAGCGCTGAGCCAGGCCACTGACAGCCAAGTCTAGGATCAGGGCTTCAATTTAGACTGAAGGGTGCACTGAGACTGCCCCTGAAGGGCTAGTGTTGAGGTTTCAACACACACAGGATGGGGGAGGCGGGGGGCCTTCTGGTGGAGGTAGAGAGGGGTGGCTGCTGAGCGAACACCTGAATGTGAGCTGGTCACTGAAAAGCCTGAGTACTGGTTCTCTGTGGATGACTGCGCAGTGGGTGAGCCGCGGGGTCAGGTTGGGGACCCTGGTCCCTCAGCCTTTGGATTGTCCCTTTCTTCTGTTATGATCACTGAACCCTAGACTTCCCTTTGCCAGTGAAGTTAAAACAGCCTGATAGGGGTTTGGGGGGGCACGGAATGTCACTGCCATCTTTGCTTCGTGGGAGGGACCACAGGGACACACAGGGCCCTGGCTGTAGCGCGGGCGTACCTGGGGCTGGCTCCCCACTGGGTGTTCAGGAAGCTGCTCGGACTTTAGGGCAGAGTTCGTTTATAGACGAAGGGACGGACGCTCAGAGTGGGGGAGTGATTTGCCCGAGACCACAGCCCCCATCAGACTGCAAGCTCAGGGCTCGTCTCCCTCTGCTAAGCTTCCCCCAAGGCCTTGAGCCCATCTGGACTCTGCTTCCTTGTCTGGAAAACTCCTCAGTGCAAGGGCTTCGCTCTAGTGGTCAGTCTGTCCCCAAAGGATGTAGAGCCCCTGAGATCGCAAGGCCCAGAAATGGGGGAAGGTGGGAGTCTGTCTACCCTGCGAGCCCGCCGTGAGGGTGGGTTACGCGTGGATGTCCGTGGGGAGTGTTGGGAGAGCGCTGGCTGCAGGGAGGGGGGCCGCCGTGGGCGCCTGCAGGGCTGGTGCGGAAGCCACGGGCCACCCTCCTGCCGCCAGATGGACATGTGTACCGGGTGTGGGCCTGCTTCTCTGTGCAGGGCGTCCCGTGGCCTTCGCCGTGTCTCTGAGGTCAGTAGTGTTGATGAGGGTGGGGAGGCCACGTGGCCCAGGCTTGGCTGGTAAGAGCAAGAGTTGGGTCCAGACGTGTCTGACTGGCCCCTGGTCCTGCTCCGTCCCCCACCCTGGGTGCCACTCAGAGGGGACAGGCGCTCCTGAACCCGGAGGTGTTGGAAGGCAGGGCTCTCACTTTCAGGGTGTTGGTCTCAGCAGACCCGCTTCTCGTAGGTCCTGCCTGTTTGAAGGGTGGTGACGGTAGACTGGGGACATCACAGGACAGCCGGAAAGTTGTCCTTTGCTAACTCTGCTCCTCCTCAGAAATGACCGCCGAGTACGCCTGCACAAGGAAACAGTTCAACAGGAACCTCAGCGAGTTTGGACTGATTCAGGTACAGAGGGTCAAGAGCACCGCACGGGCTGGCTCTACCTCGTGTGCATTGAAAGTGTGCTTTGGGGTCTGTACTGCCGACTCCTAGGCGGTGATTCAGGGAGATGAGCACATGCCCCTTTTACGAGTGCCAGGCCTCGGTGCTCTTGGGCACTGGGCTTGGGCTGCTTGGCAGGTTTGGGTCTCAGTACAGGCAGATTCTCTCTTGATTGTGTATTTTCCTGAACGCTCCAGGAGAAGTTTGCCCTGATGGCTCAGAAGGCGTACGTGATGGAAAGCATGGCCTACCTCACGGCGGGGATGCTGGACCAGCCGGGCCTCCCAGACTGCTCCATCGAGGCCGCCATGGTGAAGGTAACCCCGCACACAGCGCGCCTGCCATCTTCCTCCTTAGTTGGTCACTGCTGAGGTATTTACGAGGTACCTGCCATGCCAGGCACCCCTGAGATGCAGCCGGGGAGAGCAGAGTAGCGTAGGAGCAGCAGCACAGGACAGGGTCCAGCTTACGAGAGGCCAGTGGCTCCCAGCATGCTTTGTGCCAGGTGCCAGCTGATGGTGATCATAGCAGAAGAAGAGAATACAGCCTGTGTATTGTAACTTCCTGTCTTCCTAACAAAGCAGCTGGGCTTCCTTGGGAAGGACTGTGTTGTCCTGAGTCTGTGGTCTTCCTACATTTTGTTATCAAAACTTGCTTTTATGAAATATCTGGTTGAGGTAAATAGCACAGAGTTCCCTGTGCTTCTGTCTTGTTTTGGGGAGGGTGGTCATTTTTTGGCCACCAGCGAGATGTGACAGTCAGGGCTCCTACCTGGGTCATCTCCTCCCAAAGCCCAGTTTGCGTGGAGCCTCCCACCCCGTCCTCAGCCACCCGGCCCCGAGGCAGAGGGTCCTCCTCCTGAGGGAGCTTCGGTGCTGACGGCCCCGTGCTGACCTCGCCCCGGGTCCGCGACAGGTGTTCAGCTCCGAGGCCGCCTGGCAGTGCGTGAGCGAGGCGCTGCAGGTCCTCGGGGGCTCGGGCTACATGAGGGACTATCCGTACGAGCGCATCCTCCGCGACAGTCGCATCCTGCTCATCTTCGAGGTGAGTGCGCCGCCCGCTGAGCTCTCGGCCCCACTCCGCTCTGCTCTGGACCCCAGAGCCTCATGGTCCTGGCGCCAGGCCGCAGAGCCCAGGCTGGCTGGTGCGTCCTCTTGCTCGACCGCCCGCAGGTCTCTGCCTGGGAGGCCAGGGTGCAGCCTCCAGTGCCCATTCCAGGTGATGAGACAGCTGGCAGGGTCACCCCAAGGGCATTCCCCGGTGACTCTGGTGTTGGGGGTTCACGTTGGGGGTTCACAGGCTGGGAGCAGGGAGGAAAGGGCATTTGGACCCCAGAGTTGCCTTTGGGGCGCTACTGGTCTGGTCGTGCAGCCTGGCTGAGAGAGGACGACTCCAGAACACCAGTGTGGTGAGGGGCTGGGGTCTCAGGAGGCAGCGCACTTGGCCTTGGGGGCAGAGAGGGCAGGGGGGTGGAGTGTACCAGGTCCTGACGGGACCTTACCTGCTGGCACCAGGTAAAGGGAGGGAGAGCGGCTGGTCCTGCTCGGCGGGGCTGGGGTATTGGTGGGGCTGGGCGGGAGGGCCGGAGAGTAGCCAGCCCTGAAGCCCATTTGGATCTGACTGGGAGGGCCGAGAAGCGGTAACGACGTTTGGAGCAGAGAATGGCTCGCTTGCGTTCGTGTCCCTGGAAATGCCCCAAGCCTGCCCAGGGCGTAGGTTGCAGCGGTGCGGCCAGCGGCCGTGGAGGGAGGCTGGGCAGGACTTCAGGCTGGACACAGGTGTGTGGAGGCAGAGCCTTGGACCAGTGCGAGGCTGGGCGCCCGGGGGGCTGCCCCTCCAGGGGGAAGACCGCATTGACTGCTGGTGTTCCGTGTCCTCTCCCTTAGTGGACAGACAGGGCGTGGCCAGCCCGAGGCCCTGGGGGCAGGTCCCACGTCACGACCCTGCTGCCCCAGGCCTGCCTCTTCCAAGGCCCCTCCCCTTGGCCCGGGCGAGTGCGGTCCTCCGTGGCTGGTGGGGTGGTCAGCACGGGTTCAGGGGCTCTGAGGGGCGCAGGGCCCTCAGCGTGAAGCCGAGACTGCCCCGGACGGGCCTGGGTCAGCCTGGAGTTCTCCCTGCTGCCACTTCCGCTCCCACGGAGTCTCCGTCCGTGGTGCGCCCTGGCGGTGTGCCTCAGTCTCTGACTCTCAGCACCACTGTGCACGACGGGCACAAGCCCCCTGGTCTGCGTCCCCGAGGTCACGTGGCTCACGGTGGGGGTGGTGCCCGGGGGCGGCAGCAGGGAAGAGGTAGCCCCCGGGGTGTTGGCACCTGGCACTGCAGTGCGGCCAGCTGCTCCCAGCTGCTTCTCGAGGAGCCTGGCCTGGCCTGAGCTAGTAGTGGGTCCACTGAGGACTTGTGTCCTGGGTATTAGTATCCTTCACTTCTTTTAAGGGGGCTGTTTCTCTGCTTAAAAGAAGGAAAATCGGAAGCTTGGAAAAAGGAATGACTCATGTACAGTTGGTCACGGGATGGGGTAGGTCCCACAGGGAGGCTGCTGCCATCTGGTCAGCCCCAACTTTTCCCGTAGAAGCAGTAGCCTGCATGTTGCCCTGGCCCCCGGTCACAACCCTGCTCCCAGCTGCTTCCAAAGAGGGAGCGGGAAGCAGCATGGCCTAGCCAGTCACACATGCAGCACTGCTAGGGCTGCCCTGATGTGGGCAGTCTTTGACCTGGATAATGTTGGCCACAGGGAACCAACGAGATTCTCCGGATGTACATCGCCCTGACAGGCCTGCAGCATGCCGGCCGCATCCTGACTGCAAGGGTCAAGTAGGTACCGCGTCCACCGTCTGCCCCTCGGGTCCACCCTGCCCAGCAGAGGCCTGTCCCAGGGCAGCCAGAGAAGGATGCTCCCTCATCCGTGGACCAGGCGTGCAGCCTTGCAGGGCTCAGTTGACTCACAGGCTGGCTGGAGGGCGGGGCCCGCTGCCTGGGAAGCCGCCAGGGCCGTGCCCTTCTCCCCTGCAGCTCCTGTCTAGAACCGGGGCAGGGAGAGGTGATCCGTGAGTAGGTGCCAGCTCCAAGGCCAACACAAGACTAGTTTCCTCTCCTGACCCCCATCCTGGGGCCAGAACAGTGAGTAGTCCCTGCCGGCAAATGACGGAAGCAGGTGTGACCCGGGTGTCCCCTCCAGGTGTAGAGGAGACGGCTGCTCCCTGACGGACTGGCCAGATCCTGGGTTGGCCCCTCTGGCTTTGCATAGGAGCTTTTGCCTGGGTTCCCTACAGCTGCTGGCACAGAGGCAGGGCCTCAGCTTACAGGGCCTGGGCTCTCTGCAGGCAGCTTAAACAGGGCAATGTGGCCACCATCATGGAGACTGTTGGCCAGAGAGTTCGGGACTCCCTGGGCCGAACTGTGGACCTTGGGCTGACAGGGAAGCTCGGAGCCGTGCACCCCAGCATGGCGGTGAGTGGGTCCAGCCAGGGGTAATCCCCTTCCCAGAGGGGGCGTGGCTGGGGGTGCTGGGGAGGACCAGGCAGTCCAAGGGTCACCAGATGCCTTCTCCACCCTGTCACGGTGGAGAACAGCCAAGCCTGGCAGCAGGGCCTGGGCACCACGGGAGGGCGGTGCTGAGTGGAATCCTCCCCCCGGCCCCCCAGGACAGTGCCCACAAGCTCGAGCAGAATGTGCACTACTTCAGCCGCACTGTGGAGACCCTGCTGCTTCGCTTTGGCAAGGTACCCGGGGGCAGGGAGGCGGGCCAGCATCTGTGGGAATGACATTTTGCCAAGTGTCTGCCTTGGGGACCAGGCCTAGAAATCTTGGTCACCATGGAGGGCTGGCTGTGGCTGCCTGCCCTGGGGACCACTCAGCTAGCTGGGGAGGGTGGGGGGAGCCCCTGCTGGGTGGGCACCTTCTAGGTGACCAGAGGCTCCCTGGAGCCGGGAGGGGCAGCCCCACCTGGACCTTTACTCTTAGGACCTGATCTGTGTCTCTTGCATCCAAAGGTGATAATAAGCGCTGGCCGGTGGTCTCAGCCAGGCTTCTGGGACATGATGTTGTCTTGACTCCTGCCCAGATCTGGGCAGAGCTAAGGGAAAACCCGAGGGGAAGGCAGTGTTAGTCCTGCTCCCCCAGGGCGCAGAGCGAGGCTCAGAGCTGAGCAGAGGTGGGCCTGGGAGAGCGTGTTGCAGTTGTGTCCAGGTGGCAAGTCTCCACCCTGCCCTCTGTTCCCAGACCATCGTGGAGGAGCAGTTGGTCTTGAAGCGAGTGGCCAACATACTCATCAACCTGTACGGGATGACGGCCGTGCTGTCGCGGGCCAGCCGCTCTATCCGCGTGGGGCTCCAGAACCACGACCATGAGGTGGGCCCGCCCCTCCCGCCCGCACAGGCAGCCTCCCTGCAGGGGTCATCCTGCTGCACTTTAATGAGGCTGGGTAGTGGGAAAGGGAGGGGCTGGGCGCGTCCAGGGCTGTGTCCCGGGGATCGGGGGTGAGCACGGGGTCCATGCCAGCTGACCCAGAGATGGGTGGGGTTGCCAAGGTGGGGTTGCCAAGTTGTGGCCATAGCTGGTGCTCTCAGCTCCCATGGGCGGGTCTGTGCTGTTCAGGACACAGGGCCACTGCCTTTCACCTTCCTGCCTGGGGGCGGGGAGGGGGAGTGAGTGTCAGAATCCGAGACCCAGCGCCCTCACCCCGTCTGCTAGCAGGGTGGGTGCAGTCTGAGCACCTGCTGTGTGCATACCCTCAGTCTTGACGTGCACCGTGGCTGCGGGGACTGAGATGTTCTCCCTGGCTCAAAGGGGTTGAGTCACTTGCCCTGGGGACAGGGCTGGTTTGGCTCAGGGCTGCCATGGCTTCTGAGCCAGGCCACCTGACCCTGGTCAAGCTGCCCACTTTGGCTGACAGACTGAGTTCTTTCAGAGGTCAGGCTCCAGGCAGGGGCGGCCCTAAGGCCCAGACATCCCAGGGTCCTCAGCAGTCATCCTCTCTGACTTTGGTTCCGGCAGGTTCTGTTGGCCAACATCTTCTGCACGGAAGCTTACTACCAGAATCTCTTCACTCTGTCTCAGCTGGACAAGTGTAAGTGGGCGGCTCAGGTTGGGGGAGAATGGGGGGTGGGACCTGATGCCAGGCGACCTGACGGAGGCCTGCCAGCAGGAGCACACAGAGCCAGTGAGGCGAGGGCCTCTTGGGGGGACCCCTGTACCCAGCTGACCTGTGGAGGGAGGAGCGCGGGGCTCCACGCAAGTCTGATCACTGGCGCCCCACACCCACCGTGCTGACGCGGCTGTCACCGCATGCGGTGGGGATGACGAAATGGCTTCTTCTCCAGCAGGTGGGGTCGCCTGGAGGCAGCCCAGAATCACTTCCTGGGGACGGGCTGCCACCTTCAGGGCTCCTTCACACTGGAGGGCTGACTTCGTGATAACAGGAATTCCTGTTAACATTTTTTTCCAAAGATCACCTACTCTTCCTCTTTCCCTCCCAGATTCTCCAGAAAATCTTGATGAACTGATCAAGAAAGTGTCCCAGCAGGTCCTAGAGAAGCGAGCCTACGTCTGTGCCCACCCTCTGGACTGGACATCCTGAAGCAGGGGGACAGCGTCCCTGCTGCTGTCCGCCCGACACACACCTTCCAGAAGGTAGAGAACTTGCTTTATTACAAGTTGGCCATGTCTCCCAGTTCTCTGACGGACAATTTCTCCAGGCCCCCGTGGGCACTGCTGCCTGACACGATCCCGGGCTCTGAGTGGACGTGGGGAGAGTGCGGAGCTGCTGAGACTCGCCTGACCGGGAGGCTTCGGGGTGGAAGCTGGTCTGGGACGGGTCGCAGCAGGGTGGCCATTTCTGCCAGACCACACGTTCTCCAAGAAACAGCTTGAAAACCGCGTATGTGTCATTCTTTAAGCTAGGAGCCAAAGGCACTTACTGAAAACAGGAACCATTTAACAGAAGAGGACAGTTTGCGTTTCCCCTTCTAGTGTCTTCTGCACTGGTCACCTGTTTCCGCAGAGCCACCCTCTGGTGGCGGCTTCCAGGGCCCTTTGTCCTCGTGTGAGAGAGGAGCGGGTTCCAGGGGCGGTCCCCCAGGCCACGGTGCCGGGTGGGTTTTGGTCCTTCACAGGTAAGGTTGCTGCTGCCTGACAGCAGGAGCTGCTCCCAGCTGGCACTTGACAAGGACAAGCAGCTTCTTCCGGCGGTGCAAACGGGCCTCTACACCCTATCCTGGTGTGCTTACCTGGCAGGCTTCCTGCTCTGCGCGGCTCCTGGTGGTCTGTCCATCACAGGCATTGCCTTGAGGCGGCCAGGCTTTGCTCCTGCGAGGAGGCGGCGTCATCCACCTGGGAGCTGGGCTGGCTCAGGGGGCGGGGCTAGGCCTGCCGCCGGCGTGGTGACAACTCATCTTCCCGATGACACCCCAGCTTCTTTGCTGGCGTGGTTGGAGAGGTCATGGCTTCTCACCTGGTGCCAGGACAGCAGTCTGCTTGGACCTCAGGAGGGGGGAGCCCTGTCTGCAGCAGGTTCTCTTTGTCCCCTGCTGTGGGGAGCTGTTCTCACCCATGTGTCTTCAGCCGTGTGCCCTGGGAACTGGGGCTGGGAAGAGCCAGAGCAGCGAGCCTGGTGTCCCTGGGCTGGACCACAGCAGTGACCCAGAGCCTGGGGCCTCTACTGAAGGGAGGTGGCACAGTCCACAGTAGGGGAGAGGCCAGTTTCTGCAGCTTGTCACGTCCTCCGGTTTCACGGAGCTGTTACCAGCGGCCCTTAGGAGTCAGGGAAGGAAAGTGCTCCACCGTTTATCCAGCCTAGCTTTCTGGGCAAGGGGGTCTGTGGCCACATCAAGTCACCTCTCTTTCTCCCTGAAGTTTCTGGTTCTGTTAATTCACAGATTCCAGATACCTATAAATGATTTCTGGTCCCTCTTCACAAACAGGGGATGAAGAGGACTTGGAGGGGTTGGTGTGGCCAGGCTCCCACCCTCCCCCATGGATGACAACTGGCCATGTCTGGGAGCTGGAAGGGCCCAGCAGCGCCCAGAGCCACCCGAGGCTGGTCATGGGTAACACAGTGTGAAGCCTGAAAGCCCTTAGCCCTACCTTCCAACGCCTCCCTTTCATAGAAACCAAGCCCAGAGCAGTGGCGGGACCTGCTCCCCGTCACACAGCAAGTGATGAATCCAGCTGGAACAAGAAGTTCCAGCCCGGAGTGTGGCTGCTAAAACACAGCCACAGAACGGGGGCCGCCCACGGTTACCTGTCCCGGGCTTCGGCGCGGGAGGGGGCGGCAGCTCCAAGAACGGTGGCGGCCGCGTATACAGATCGAAGTCCTGGTGGCGCCGGTCCCAGCCCCAGCTTTCTCGGTGCAGCACTGGCTCCAGCACGTTAGCAAACAGTGCTCTCTCCCTCCACTCCTACATCGCGGGGCCACAGGTCAGGGGGAGGCCCCTGCAGACGCCCACCAGAGACCCACTCCCGCCACCCACCTCTGTGACGGCGCCAAGGGGTGGCAGCCCCAGGTGATGTGTCCTGCCCGTGCTGTGAAGACTGGTCACTTGGAACCCGTTGGGTGTGAGCCAGGCGTTGCGGGACTTCCTCTCGGCTTTTCTCTTCTCCTCCTCGGAATCCTGAGGCTCCACTGTGGCTGACAGGTAGCTCTGGGAGTACGTGAGTCTCTTCCTCGGCTCCTGGAAACATGAGCAGACGTAGATAGAGGGGCTGACAGTGGGCCTCGGTGGGGCTGACCGGCTGCCAGTCTTGGGGGCAGGATGCTGGCTCCTGGCGGTGTGGGGTGCATGCTGGTTACCAGAGCCAGGTAGCAGACCAGTGAGGGCCACATCCCCATCCCCTTTGACAGAGACCTTTTCTGAAGCAGTCAGGGCTGGAAGGAAGCCTAAGCCCAGGCTTTCCCGGCCGGGGTTAGGCTGCCTTTCCTAGGCAGCAATGAAGGGCCACCGAGAGCCAAGAACCTGCGGCCATTCACAGCCACGCCCACCTGGACAGGCGCTGGGGGCCTCTGGGCTCAACTGCGTGTCTAGACGGTTCACGCCTCTCGGGTGGAGGTGCGTGGCTGGCTGCTCCCCTCCCTGGGCCGTAACTCACCTTGGCCGTCTCTCGATACAGCTCCTTCTTTGCAAGCTCTGTAGAGTTCAGGGTCTGGATACTATAGTTATAGACAGCATCCTTGGCCGGGGCTGAGATCTTGATCACCTTCACAACAGACTTGGGAGACTTCTTGCTGACCTCGTAGGCCCCCGAGATGTTTTTCTGGAGAAAGAGACACCAGTCATTCCTCACAAGCGGCCCCCTCGCCAGCAACTGTCTGTGTATCCAGCCAGCTGATCTCTGGGACACGGCTGCACTGCAGGTATCTGTCCTGAGAGCATAAACAGACCCCTGCCAAAAGGACCATTGAGACAAGCCCTCACTGTCCACATTGAAATTCGAGGACCAAAAAAGTGGAACCCTCCTACATTCTCGTGGAAATGTACATTGGTAAAAGCCACCATCAAGTACACTATCGAAGTTCCTAACCAACCTAAAAAGAGCCCGGCCCCAGGAGCAATCCTGGGCATATATCTGGAGAAACCCATAATTGGAAATGAACCAGGCACGCCACGGTTATAGTTCCAACAGCCAGGACACAGAAACAACCAAAATGTCCACTGACAGATGACTGGATACAGACAATATGGTACGTATATACAATGGACTATTTACTCAGCCATAAACAACAATGTAATAATCCTATTGGCAGCAACATGCATGGACCTGGGATGCTCATACAGTAAGTGAAGTGAGTCAGAGGAAGACAAATAGCGTGTATCACTTACACCTAGGATTGAACAACAGATGCACATGAACTCATTTACAAAACAGCAACACACTTACATACTTGGAAAACGAGCATAGGGCTACCAAAAAGGAAAAGTGGGGGCAAAGGATAAATTAGGAGGTCGGGCTTCATATACACACAAGTATATTTATTTATGTGTGTGTATGTGTATATATATATATATATATTTGATGGATAATCAACATGGACCTCCTATAAAGCACAGGGAACTCTGTTCAACGTTCTGCAATAACCTATATGGGAAAAGAATTTGAAATAGAATAGATACATGAATATCAATAAGTGAATCAGGTTGCTGTACACCTGAAAACAAAACAACATTGTAAGTCAACTATACTCCAACATACCATGAAAATAAACATGAATAGCAAAGAAATGTCTGCCCTATTCCCCTCTGGCCTCAGGGACCTGGGCTGGTATCACATACCTGAAGCGTGAGTAGACTTCAGTCCCAAGGCTGGACTGTGCTGGGGATGAGGGAGCACAGGAGGGTGTGCTCCCAAATGGGGCCCGCCTTGCACCTGTCTTGTCTGTTCCCCGCGGGAGGGGACCACAATCTCCAGATCCACGTTGGCCCTCCTACACCTAAATGTAACCGAGGGCACCCAAACAACAGTGGACCCTCTGGGTTAGAGGAGCTTAGAGAAGTCACCTGCACGTGTCCTGCAGGTGGGGGCCCTCCAGCTTCCCTACTGGGAGTTACCCTACTGCTGAAACACAGCACACACTCGGCCATTTTGCACGGGTTGCCATTTGTCTAAGGAGACAGGTGACGCTGAAGGAGGAAGTAGTGAGACCCAAGCCCTTGAGACAGCTCGGGCACCTTCCCCTCTAATTCACAGCCCAGGAAGATGACTCTTGCTAAAGCTTTTGGTTGCTGAGGAAACAGAGGTGGGCACGAAGAAATGCTGCCGCCTTGTGGACATCTTCGGTAACAACAACTTTACAACCGGTGCTTCAGGGCACCTAATATTCACAAAGCTTGTGGGGCTTTTAATGACACGTGTCCTCAAAAACGACCCGGGTTAGGTAACCGAAAAAAAATTCGAAACACACAGACTTTCAAGAAGCCAAATTTCAAAAGGGAATGTTTACTCACGCTGTTTAAGAAAAAAACCCCGACCAAGACAGGAACTGGAAAATCGCTGCTTATTCGAGAAATGCATATCAAAATTATAAAGCGGCATCATCTCGCAGCAGGTAGTATGGCCAGCATCAGAAAGTCTACAAACCATCGATGGGGAGTGAGTGTGGAGTAAAGGGAACCTTCCCACTCGGTGATCGGAACCGTATATTGGTAACTGCCACTAGAAAGCACTGTATCCCACTTCTTAGAAAACTAAAGACAGAGTGCCCTATACATCTGCAGTCCCACTCCTGGGCGTTATTCGGCGAAATCCATAATTCTTAAAGACACAAGCACCCCAACTTTCATGGCGGCACTATTTACAAACGCCAGGACACAAAAACAAGTAGCCCAGCGAGTGCTGAATACATAAAGAAGAGGTCGTACATGTATACAGGGCACTGTTACTCAGCCAGGAAAAAGAATGAAATAATGCCATCAGAAGCAACATGGATGGACCTGGGATGCCCAAACACTGAGTGAAGTCAGTCAGACAGAAGAGGACCCATAGCATATATATTATCACTTACAGGATGAATGGAAACATACATACAACTGAACTAGTTTCCTAAACAGAAACACACTCTCCGACTTTCAGAATAAACCTAGGGTTACCAAAAAGTAAGTGGGGTGGGAGATATAAGTTGGGCGGTTCACATGACCACATACACAGTAAAATATCTATAAACATATATATAAAATACGCACTCCACAAGGACTACTGTACAACACCAGGACCTCAACTCAACCTTCTGCAATAACCTATATGGAAAAGGAAGCCGAAAAACACTAGATATATTATATGTGTAGTTGAATCAGCTTGCTGTACACCTAAACCAACCCCACTTTGGAAATCAACTCTAGTGCAACATGCCATCAGAATTAAGCTGAAAAAGAAAGTAAAAGGAAAGAAATGGGTATGCTTTTTGCCTCAGGCCTCGGTGATATGTGCTGGTGTCACATCCCTGCAGTCGGAGCAGCCTGGGGTCCCAAGGGTGCACTGAGGTGGAGAGGAGAGACGTGAGGAGGATGTGCCTGCAAATGCAACCCCTTAAAGCTGTAGTGTCTCTTTCTTTCCTTGGGGAACCAAAACTTCAGAATCTAGGGGGGCCTTCCTAGTGCTAAAAGGAATCCAAGTACACCCAGACCATGGGGGACCATCTACGCTGCAGGAGATTCAAAAAGTGACCGAGCCTCTGAGGCTGCTGCCGGTCGGCTTCCCACATCCAGCCTCCTTGCCAGGTGTCACCCCACCTACACACCGCAGCACCCACAGGTTTAGCCAGAGTTCGGAATTTCGGGGGCGTGAAGCTTAACAGGGAAGAGATAGTGACACACAAGCCCTTGGGTGTTGCCTCTGGCACCTTCCCCTCTAATTCACAGCCCAGGAAGATGACTCTTCCTAAAGCTTTCGGTTGCTGAGGAAACAGAGGTGGGCACGAAGAAATGCTGCCGCCTTGTGGACATTTTCGGTAACAACAACTTTACAACCGGTGCTTCAGGGCACCTAAAATTCACAAAGCCTGTGAGGCTTTTAATGACACGTGTCCTCAAAAATGACCTGGGTTAGGTAACCGAAAAAAAATTCGAAACACACAGACTTTCAAGAAGCCAAATTTCAAAAGGGAATGTTTACTCACGCTGTTTAAAAAAAAAAACCCCGACCACGACAGGAACTGGAAAGTCGCAGCTTATTCGAGAAATGCATATCAAACTTATAAAGTCGCATCATCTCGCAGCAGGCAGTATGGGCAGCATCAGAAAGTCCACAAACAATCGATGGGGAATGAGTGTGGAGAAAAGGGAACCTTCCCACTCGGTGATGGGAACTGTACATTGGTAACTGCCACTAGAAAGCACTGTATCCCAGTTCTTAGAAAACTAAAGACAGAGTGCCCTATACATCTGCAGTCCCACTCCTGGGCGTTACTCGGGAAAACCCATAATTCATAAAGACACAAGCACCCTAACGTTCATTGCGGCACTATTTACAAACGCCCAGACACAAAAACAAATAGCCCAGTGAGTGATGAATACATAGATAGGAGATCGTACGTGTACACAAGGGACTGTTACTCAGCCAGGAAAAAGAATGAAATAATGCCATTAGAAACAATATGGATGGACCTGAGATGCCCAAACACTGAGTGAAGTCAGTCAGACAGAGGAGGACCCATAGCATATAATATCAATTATAGGAGGACTGGAAACATACATACAACCGAACTACTTTCCTAAACAGAAACAGACTCTCCGACTTTCAGAATACACCTAGGGTTACCAAAAAGTAAGCGGGGTAGGAGATATAAGTTGGGCGGTTCACATGACCACATACACAGTAAAATACCTATAAACATATATATAAAATACGCACTCCTCAAGGACTACTGTACAACACCAGGACCTCAACTCAACCTTCTGCAATAACCTATATGGAAAAGGAAGCCGAAAAACACTAGATATATTATATGTGTAGTTGAATCAGCTTGCTGTACACCTAAACCAACCCCACTTTGGAAATCAACTCTAGTGCAACATACCATCAGAATTAAGCTGAAAAACAAAGGAAAAGGAAAGAAATGGGTATGCTTTTTGCCTCAGGCCTCGGTGATATGTGCTGGTGTCACATCCCTGCAGTCTGAGCAGCCTGGGGTGCCAAGGGTGCACTGAGGTGGAGCGGAGAGACGTGAGGAGGATGTGCCTGCAAATGCAACCCCTTAAAGCTGTAGTGTCTCTTTCTTTCCGGGGGGAACCAAAACTTCAGAATCTAGGGGGGCCTTCCTAGTGCTAAAAGGAATCCAAGTACACCCAAACCATGGGGGGCCATCTAGACTGCAGGAGATTCATAAAGTGACCGAGCCCCTGAGGCTGCTGCTGGTCGGCTTCCCACATCCAGCCTCCTTGCCAGGTGTCACCCCACCTACACACCGCAGCACCCACAGGTTTAGCCAGAGTTCGGAATTTCGGGGGCGTGAAGCCTAACAGGGAAGAGATAGTGACACACAGGCCCTTGGGTGTTGCCTCTGGCACCTTCCCCTCTAATTCACAGCCCAGGAAGATGACTCTTGCTAAAGCTTTTGGTTGCTGAGGAAACAGAGGTGGGCACGAAGAAATGCTGCCGCCTTGTGGACATCTTCGGTAACAACAACTTTACAACCGGTGCTTCAGGGCACCTAATATTCACAAAGCTTGTGGGGCTTTTAATGACACGTGTCCTCAAAAACGACCCGGGTTAGGTAACCGAAAAAAAATTCGAAACACACAGACTTTCAAGAAGCCAAATTTCAAAAGGGAATGTTTACTCACGCTGTTTAAGAAAAAAACCCCGACCAAGACAGGAACTGGAAAATCGCTGCTTATTCGAGAAATGCATATCAAAATTATAAAGCGGCATCATCTCGCAGCAGGTAGTATGGCCAGCATCAGAAAGTCTACAAACCATCGATGGGGAGTGAGTGTGGAGTAAAGGGAACCTTCCCACTCGGTGATCGGAACCGTATATTGGTAACTGCCACTAGAAAGCACTGTATCCCACTTCTTAGAAAACTAAAGACAGAGTGCCCTATACATCTGCAGTCCCACTCCTGGGCGTTATTCGGCGAAATCCATAATTCTTAAAGACACAAGCACCCCAACTTTCATGGCGGCACTATTTACAAACGCCAGGACACAAAAACAAGTAGCCCAGCGAGTGCTGAATACATAAAGAAGAGGTCGTACATGTATACAGGGCACTGTTACTCAGCCAGGAAAAAGAATGAAATAATGCCATCAGAAGCAACATGGATGGACCTGGGATGCCCAAACACTGAGTGAAGTCAGTCAGACAGAGGAGGACCCATAGCATATATATTATCACTTACAGGATGAATGGAAACATACATACAACTGAACTAGTTTCCTAAACAGAAACACACTCTCCGACTTTCAGAATACACCTAGGGTTACCAAAAAGTAAGTGGGGTAGGAGATATAAGTTGGGCGGTTCACATGACCACATACACAGTAAAATATCTATAAACATATATATAAAATACGCACTCCACAAGGACTACTGTACAACACCAGGACCTCAACTCAACCTTCTGCAATAACCTATATGGAAAAGGAAGCCGAAAAACACTAGATATATTATATGTGTAGTTGAATCAGCTTGCTGTACACCTAAACCAACCCCACTTTGGAAATCAACTCTAGTGCAACATGCCATCAGAATTAAGCTGAAAAAGAAAGTAAAAGGAAAGAAATGGGTATGCTTTTTGCCTCAGGCCTCGGTGATATGTGCTGGTGTCACATCCCTGCAGTCGGAGCAGCCTGGGGTCCCAAGGGTGCACTGAGGTGGAGAGGAGAGACGTGAGGAGGATGTGCCTGCAAATGCAACCCCTTAAAGCTGTAGTGTCTCTTTCTTTCCTTGGGGAACCAAAACTTCAGAATCTAGGGGGGCCTTCCTAGTGCTAAAAGGAATCCAAGTACACCCAGACCATGGGGGACCATCTACGCTGCAGGAGATTCAAAAAGTGACCGAGCCTCTGAGGCTGCTGCCGGTCGGCTTCCCACATCCAGCCTCCTTGCCAGGTGTCACCCCACCTACACACCGCAGCACCCACAGGTTTAGCCAGAGTTCGGAATTTCGGGGGCGTGAAGCTTAACAGGGAAGAGATAGTGACACACAAGCCCTTGGGTGTTGCCTCTGGCACCTTCCCCTCTAATTCACAGCCCAGGAAGATGACTCTTCCTAAAGCTTTCGGTTGCTGAGGAAACAGAGGTGGGCACGAAGAAATGCTGCCGCCTTGTGGACATTTTCGGTAACAACAACTTTACAACCGGTGCTTCAGGGCACCTAAAATTCACAAAGCCTGTGAGGCTTTTAATGACACGTGTCCTCAAAAATGACCTGGGTTAGGTAACCGAAAAAAAATTCGAAACACACAGACTTTCAAGAAGCCAAATTTCAAAAGGGAATGTTTACTCACGCTGTTTAAAAAAAAAAACCCCGACCACGACAGGAACTGGAAAGTCGCAGCTTATTCGAGAAATGCATATCAAACTTATAAAGTCGCATCATCTCGCAGCAGGCAGTATGGGCAGCATCAGACAGTCCACAAACAATCGATGGGGAATGAGTGTGGAGAAAAGGGAACCTTCCCACTCGGTGATGGGAACTGTACATTGGTAACTGCCACTAGAAAGCACTGTATTCCAGTTCTTAGAAAACTAAATAGAGAGTGAACCTATACATCTGCAGTCCCACTCCTGGGCGTTACTCGGGAAAACCCATAATTCATAAAGACACAAGCACCCTAACGTTCATTGCGGCACTATTTACAAACGCCCAGACACAAAAACAAATAGCCCAGTGAGTGATGAATACATAGATAGGAGATCGTACGTGTACACAAGGGACTGTTACTCAGCCAGGAAAAAGAATGAAATAATGCCATTAGAAACAATATGGATGGACCTGAGATGCCCAAACACTGAGTGAAGTCAGTCAGACAGAGGAGGACCCATAGCATATAATATCAATTATAGGAGGACTGGAAACATACATACAACTGAACTACTTTCCTAAACAGAAACAGACTCTCCGACTTTCAGAATACACCTAGGGTTACCAAAAAGTAAGCGGGGTAGGAGATATAAGTTGGGCGGTTCACATGACCACATACACAGTAAAATACCTATAAACATATATATAAAATACGCACTCCTCAAGGACTACTGTACAACACCAGGACCTCAACTCAACCTTCTGCAATAACCTATATGGAAAAGGAAGCCGAAAAACACTAGATATATTATATGTGTAGTTGAATCAGCTTGCTGTACACCTAAACCAACCCCACTTTGGAAATCAACTCTAGTGCAACATACCATCAGAATTAAGCTGAAAAACAAAGGAAAAGGAAAGAAATGGGTATGCTTTTTGCCTCAGGCCTCGGTGATATGTGCTGGTGTCACATCCCTGCAGTCTGAGCAGCCTGGGGTGCCAAGGGTGCACTGAGGTGGAGCGGAGAGACGTGAGGAGGATGTGCCTGCAAATGCAACCCCTTAAAGCTGTAGTGTCTCTTTCTTTCCGGGGGGAACCAAAACTTCAGAATCTAGGGGGGCCTTCCTAGTGCTAAAAGGAATCCAAGTACACCCAAACCATGGGGGGCCATCTAGACTGCAGGAGATTCATAAAGTGACCGAGCCCCTGAGGCTGCTGCTGGTCGGCTTCCCACATCCAGCCTCCTTGCCAGGTGTCACCCCACCTACACACCGCAGCACCCACAGGTTTAGCCAGAGTTCGGAATTTCGGGGGCGTGAAGCCTAACAGGGAAGAGATAGTGACACACAGGCCCTTGGGTGTTGCCTCTGGCACCTTCCCCTCTAATTCACAGCCCAGGAAGATGACTCTTGCTAAAGCTTTTGGTTGCTGAGGAAACAGAGGTGGGCACGAAGAAATGCTGCCGCCTTGTGGACATCTTCGGTAACAACAACTTTACAACCGGTGCTTCAGGGCACCTAATATTCACAAAGCTTGTGGGGCTTTTAATGACACGTGTCCTCAAAAACGACCCGGGTTAGGTAGCCGAAAAAAAATTCGAAACACACAGACTTTCAAGAAGCCAAATTTCAAAAGGGAATGTTTACTCACGCTGTTTAAGAAAAAAACCCCGACCAAGACAGGAACTGGAAAATCGCTGCTTATTCGAGAAATGCATATCAAAATTATAAAGCGGCATCATCTCGCAGCAGGTAGTATGGCCAGCATCAGAAAGTCTACAAACCATCGATGGGGAGTGAGTGTGGAGTAAAGGGAACCTTCCCACTCGGTGATCGGAACCGTATATTGGTAACTGCCACTAGAAAGCACTGTATCCCACTTCTTAGAAAACTAAAGACAGAGTGCCCTATACATCTGCAGTCCCACTCCTGGGCGTTATTCGGCGAAATCCATAATTCTTAAAGACACAAGCACCCCAACTTTCATGGCGGCACTATTTACAAACGCCAGGACACAAAAACAAGTAGCCCAGCGAGTGCTGAATACATAAAGAAGAGGTCGTACATGTATACAGGGCACTGTTACTCAGCCAGGAAAAAGAATGAAATAATGCCATCAGAAGCAACATGGATGGACCTGGGATGCCCAAACACTGAGTGAAGTCAGTCAGACAGAGGAGGACCCATAGCATATATATTATCACTTACAGGATGAATGGAAACATACATACAACTGAACTAGTTTCCTAAACAGAAACACACTCTCCGACTTTCAGAATACACCTAGGGTTACCAAAAAGTAAGTGGGGTGGGAGATATAAGTTGGGCGGTTCACATGACCACATACACAGTAAAATATCTATAAACATATATATAAAATACGCACTCCACAAGGACTACTGTACAACACCAGGACCTCAACTCAACCTTCTGCAATAACCTATATGGAAAAGGAAGCCGAAAAACACTAGATATATTATATGTGTAGTTGAATCAGCTTGCTGTACACCTAAACCAACCCCACTTTGGAAATCAACTCTAGTGCAACATGCCATCAGAATTAAGCTGAAAAACAAAGGAAAAGGAAAGAAATGGGTATGCTTTTTGCCTCAGGCCTCGGTGATATGTGCTGGTGTCACATCCCTGCAGTCGGAGCAGCCTGGGGTCCCAAGGGTGCACTGAGGTGGAGAGGAGAGACGTGAGGAGGATGTGCCTGCAAATGCAACCCCTTAAAGCTGTAGTGTCTCTTTCTTTCCTTGGGGAACCAAAACTTCAGAATCTAGGGGGGCCTTCCTAGTGCTAAAAGGAATCCAAGTACACCCAGACCATGGGGGACCATCTACGCTGCAGGAGATTCAAAAAGTGACCGAGCCTCTGAGGCTGCTGCCGGTCGGCTTCCCACATCCAGCCTCCTTGCCAGGTGTCACCCCACCTACACACCGCAGCACCCACAGGTTTAGCCAGAGTTCGGAATTTCGGGGGCGTGAAGCTTAACAGGGAAGAGATAGTGACACACAAGCCCTTGGGTGTTGCCTCTGGCACCTTCCCCTCTAATTCACAGCCCAGGAAGATGACTCTTCCTAAAGCTTTCGGTTGCTGAGGAAACAGAGGTGGGCACGAAGAAATGCTGCCGCCTTGTGGACATTTTCGGTAACAACAACTTTACAACCGGTGCTTCAGGGCACCTAAAATTCACAAAGCCTGTGAGGCTTTTAATGACACGTGTCCTCAAAAATGACCTGGGTTAGGTAACCGAAAAAAAATTCGAAACACACAGACTTTCAAGAAGCCAAATTTCAAAAGGGAATGTTTACTCACGCTGTTTAAAAAAAAAAACCCCGACCACGACAGGAACTGGAAAGTCGCAGCTTATTCGAGAAATGCATATCAAACTTATAAAGTCGCATCATCTCGCAGCAGGCAGTATGGGCAGCATCAGAAAGTCCACAAACAATCGATGGGGAATGAGTGTGGAGAAAAGGGAACCTTCCCACTCGGTGATGGGAACTGTACATTGGTAACTGCCACTAGAAAGCACTGTATCCCAGTTCTTAGAAAACTAAAGACAGAGTGCCCTATACATCTGCAGTCCCACTCCTGGGCGTTACTCGGGAAAACCCATAATTCATAAAGACACAAGCACCCTAACGTTCATTGCGGCACTATTTACAAACGCCCAGACACAAAAACAAATAGCCCAGTGAGTGATGAATACATAGATAGGAGATCGTACGTGTACACAAGGGACTGTTACTCAGCCAGGAAAAAGAATGAAATAATGCCATTAGAAACAATATGGATGGACCTGAGATGCCCAAACACTGAGTGAAGTCAGTCAGACAGAGGAGGACCCATAGCATATAATATCAATTATAGGAGGACTGGAAACATACATACAACTGAACTACTTTCCTAAACAGAAACAGACTCTCCGACTTTCAGAATACACCTAGGGTTACCAAAAAGTAAGCGGGGTAGGAGATATAAGTTGGGCGGTTCACATGACCACATACACAGTAAAATACCTATAAACATATATATAAAATACGCACTCCTCAAGGACTACTGTACAACACCAGGACCTCAACTCAACCTTCTGCAATAACCTATATGGAAAAGGAAGCCGAAAAACACTAGATATATTATATGTGTAGTTGAATCAGCTTGCTGTACACCTAAACCAACCCCACTTTGGAAATCAACTCTAGTGCAACATACCATCAGAATTAAGCTGAAAAACAAAGGAAAAGGAAAGAAATGGGTATGCTTTTTGCCTCAGGCCTCGGTGATATGTGCTGGTGTCACATCCCTGCAGTCTGAGCAGCCTGGGGTGCCAAGGGTGCACTGAGGTGGAGCGGAGAGACGTGAGGAGGATGTGCCTGCAAATGCAACCCCTTAAAGCTGTAGTGTCTCTTTCTTTCCGGGGGGAACCAAAACTTCAGAATCTAGGGGGGCCTTCCTAGTGCTAAAAGGAATCCAAGTACACCCAAACCATGGGGGGCCATCTAGACTGCAGGAGATTCATAAAGTGACCGAGCCCCTGAGGCTGCTGCTGGTCGGCTTCCCACATCCAGCCTCCTTGCCAGGTGTCACCCCACCTACACACCGCAGCACCCACAGGTTTAGCCAGAGTTCGGAATTTCGGGGGCGTGAAGCCTAACAGGGAAGAGATAGTGACACACAGGCCCTTGGGTGTTGCCTCTGGCACCTTCCCCTCTAATTCACAGCCCAGGAAGATGACTCTTGCTAAAGCTTTTGGTTGCTGAGGAAACAGAGGTGGGCACGAAGAAATGCTGCCGCCTTGTGGACATCTTCGGTAACAACAACTTTACAACCGGTGCTTCAGGGCACCTAATATTCACAAAGCTTGTGGGGCTTTTAATGACACGTGTCCTCAAAAACGACCCGGGTTAGGTAACCGAAAAAAAATTCGAAACACACAGACTTTCAAGAAGCCAAATTTCAAAAGGGAATGTTTACTCACGCTGTTTAAGAAAAAAACCCCGACCAAGACAGGAACTGGAAAATCGCTGCTTATTCGAGAAATGCATATCAAAATTATAAAGCGGCATCATCTCGCAGCAGGTAGTATGGCCAGCATCAGAAAGTCTACAAACCATCGATGGGGAGTGAGTGTGGAGTAAAGGGAACCTTCCCACTCGGTGATCGGAACCGTATATTGGTAACTGCCACTAGAAAGCACTGTATCCCACTTCTTAGAAAACTAAAGACAGAGTGCCCTATACATCTGCAGTCCCACTCCTGGGCGTTATTCGGCGAAATCCATAATTCTTAAAGACACAAGCACCCCAACTTTCATGGCGGCACTATTTACAAACGCCAGGACACAAAAACAAGTAGCCCAGCGAGTGCTGAATACATAAAGAAGAGGTCGTACATGTATACAGGGCACTGTTACTCAGCCAGGAAAAAGAATGAAATAATGCCATCAGAAGCAACATGGATGGACCTGGGATGCCCAAACACTGAGTGAAGTCAGTCAGACAGAGGAGGACCCATAGCATATATATTATCACTTACAGGATGAATGGAAACATACATACAACTGAACTAGTTTCCTAAACAGAAACACACTCTCCGACTTTCAGAATACACCTAGGGTTACCAAAAAGTAAGTGGGGTGGGAGATATAAGTTGGGCGGTTCACATGACCACATACACAGTAAAATATCTATAAACATATATATAAAATACGCACTCCACAAGGACTACTGTACAACACCAGGACCTCAACTCAACCTTCTGCAATAACCTATATGGAAAAGGAAGCCGAAAAACACTAGATATATTATATGTGTAGTTGAATCAGCTTGCTGTACACCTAAACCAACCCCACTTTGGAAATCAACTCTAGTGCAACATGCCATCAGAATTAAGCTGAAAAAGAAAGTAAAAGGAAAGAAATGGGTATGCTTTTTGCCTCAGGCCTCGGTGATATGTGCTGGTGTCACATCCCTGCAGTCGGAGCAGCCTGGGGTCCCAAGGGTGCACTGAGGTGGAGAGGAGAGACGTGAGGAGGATGTGCCTGCAAATGCAACCCCTTAAAGCTGTAGTGTCTCTTTCTTTCCTTGGGGAACCAAAACTTCAGAATCTAGGGGGGCCTTCCTAGTGCTAAAAGGAATCCAAGTACACCCAGACCATGGGGGACCATCTACGCTGCAGGAGATTCAAAAAGTGACCGAGCCTCTGAGGCTGCTGCCGGTCGGCTTCCCACATCCAGCCTCCTTGCCAGGTGTCACCCCACCTACACACCGCAGCACCCACAGGTTTAGCCAGAGTTCGGAATTTCGGGGGCGTGAAGCTTAACAGGGAAGAGATAGTGACACACAAGCCCTTGGGTGTTGCCTCTGGCACCTTCCCCTCTAATTCACAGCCCAGGAAGATGACTCTTCCTAAAGCTTTCGGTTGCTGAGGAAACAGAGGTGGGCACGAAGAAATGCTGCCGCCTTGTGGACATTTTCGGTAACAACAACTTTACAACCGGTGCTTCAGGGCACCTAAAATTCACAAAGCCTGTGAGGCTTTTAATGACACGTGTCCTCAAAAATGACCCGGGTTAGGTAACCGAAAAAAAATTCGAAACACACAGACTTTCAAGAAGCCAAATTTCAAAAGGGAATGTTTACTCACGCTGTTTAAAAAAAAAAACCCCGACCACGACAGGAACTGGAAAGTCGCAGCTTATTCGAGAAATGCATATCAAACTTATAAAGTCGCATCATCTCGCAGCAGGCAGTATGGGCAGCATCAGACAGTCCACAAACAATCGATGGGGAATGAGTGTGGAGAAAAGGGAACCTTCCCACTCGGTGATGGGAACTGTACATTGGTAACTGCCACTAGAAAGCACTGTATCCCAGTTCTTAGAAAACTAAAGACAGAGTGCCCTATACATCTGCAGTCCCACTCCTGGGCGTTACTCGGGAAAACCCATAATTCATAAAGACACAAGCACCCTAACGTTCATTGCGGCACTATTTACAAACGCCCAGACACAAAAACAAATAGCCCAGTGAGTGATGAATACATAGATAGGAGATCGTACGTGTACACAAGGGACTGTTACTCAGCCAGGAAAAAGAATGAAATAATGCCATTAGAAACAATATGGATGGACCTGAGATGCCCAAACACTGAGTGAAGTCAGTCAGACAGAGGAGGACCCATAGCATATAATATCAATTATAGGAGGACTGGAAACATACATACAACTGAACTACTTTCCTAAACAGAAACAGACTCTCCGACTTTCAGAATACACCTAGGGTTACCAAAAAGTAAGCGGGGTAGGAGATATAAGTTGGGCGGTTCACATGACCACATACACAGTAAAATACCTATAAACATATATATAAAATACGCACTCCTCAAGGACTACTGTACAACACCAGGACCTCAACTCAACCTTCTGCAATAACCTATATGGAAAAGGAAGCCGAAAAACACTAGATATATTATATGTGTAGTTGAATCAGCTTGCTGTACACCTAAACCAACCCCACTTTGGAAATCAACTCTAGTGCAACATACCATCAGAATTAAGCTGAAAAACAAAGGAAAAGGAAAGAAATGGGTATGCTTTTTGCCTCAGGCCTCGGTGATATGTGCTGGTGTCACATCCCTGCAGTCTGAGCAGCCTGGGGTGCCAAGGGTGCACTGAGGTGGAGCGGAGAGACGTGAGGAGGATGTGCCTGCAAATGCAACCCCTTAAAGCTGTAGTGTCTCTTTCTTTCCGGGGGGAACCAAAACTTCAGAATCTAGGGGGGCCTTCCTAGTGCTAAAAGGAATCCAAGTACACCCAAACCATGGGGGGCCATCTAGACTGCAGGAGATTCATAAAGTGACCGAGCCCCTGAGGCTGCTGCTGGTCGGCTTCCCACATCCAGCCTCCTTGCCAGGTGTCACCCCACCTACACACCGCAGCACCCACAGGTTTAGCCAGAGTTTGGAATTTCGGGGGCGTGAAGCCTAACAGGGAAGAGATAGTGACACACAGGCCCTTGGGTGTTGCCTCTGGCACCTTCCCCTCTAATTCACAGCCCAGGAAGATGACTCTTGCTAAAGCTTTTGGTTGCTGAGGAAACAGAGGTGGGCACGAAGAAATGCTGCCGCCTTGTGGACATCTTCGGTAACAACAACTTTACAACCGGTGCTTCAGGGCACCTAATATTCACAAAGCTTGTGGGGCTTTTAATGACACGTGTCTTCAAAAACGACCCGGGTTAGGTAACCGAAAAAAAATTCGAAACACACAGACTTTCAAGAAGCCAAATTTCAAAAGGGAATGTTTACTCACGCTGTTTAAGAAAAAAACCCCGACCAAGACAGGAACTGGAAAATCGCTGCTTATTCGAGAAATGCATATCAAAATTATAAAGCGGCATCATCTCGCAGCAGGTAGTATGGCCAGCATCAGAAAGTCTACAAACCATCGATGGGGAGTGAGTGTGGAGTAAAGGGAACCTTCCCACTCGGTGATCGGAACCGTATATTGGTAACTGCCACTAGAAAGCACTGTATCCCACTTCTTAGAAAACTAAAGACAGAGTGCCCTATACATCTGCAGTCCCACTCCTGGGCGTTATTCGGCGAAATCCATAATTCTTAAAGACACAAGCACCCCAACTTTCATGGCGGCACTATTTACAAACGCCAGGACACAAAAACAAGTAGCCCAGCGAGTGCTGAATACATAAAGAAGAGGTCGTACATGTATACAGGGCACTGTTACTCAGCCAGGAAAAAGAATGAAATAATGCCATCAGAAGCAACATGGATGGACCTGGGATGCCCAAACACTGAGTGAAGTCAGTCAGACAGAGGAGGACCCATAGCATATATATTATCACTTACAGGATGAATGGAAACATACATACAACTGAACTAGTTTCCTAAACAGAAACACACTCTCCGACTTTCAGAATACACCTAGGGTTACCAAAAAGTAAGTGGGGTAGGAGATATAAGTTGGGCGGTTCACATGACCACATACACAGTAAAATATCTATAAACATATATATAAAATACGCACTCCACAAGGACTACTGTACAACACCAGGACCTCAACTCAACCTTCTGCAATAACCTATATGGAAAAGGAAGCCGAAAAACACTAGATATATTATATGTGTAGTTGAATCAGCTTGCTGTACACCTAAACCAACCCCACTTTGGAAATCAACTCTAGTGCAACATGCCATCAGAATTAAGCTGAAAAAGAAAGTAAAAGGAAAGAAATGGGTATGCTTTTTGCCTCAGGCCTCGGTGATATGTGCTGGTGTCACATCCCTGCAGTCGGAGCAGCCTGGGGTCCCAAGGGTGCACTGAGGTGGAGAGGAGAGACGTGAGGAGGATGTGCCTGCAAATGCAACCCCTTAAAGCTGTAGTGTCTCTTTCTTTCCTTGGGGAACCAAAACTTCAGAATCTAGGGGGGCCTTCCTAGTGCTAAAAGGAATCCAAGTACACCCAGACCATGGGGGACCATCTACGCTGCAGGAGATTCAAAAAGTGACCGAGCCTCTGAGGCTGCTGCCGGTCGGCTTCCCACATCCAGCCTCCTTGCCAGGTGTCACCCCACCTACACACCGCAGCACCCACAGGTTTAGCCAGAGTTCGGAATTTCGGGGGCGTGAAGCTTAACAGGGAAGAGATAGTGACACACAAGCCCTTGGGTGTTGCCTCTGGCACCTTCCCCTCTAATTCACAGCCCAGGAAGATGACTCTTCCTAAAGCTTTCGGTTGCTGAGGAAACAGAGGTGGGCACGAAGAAATGCTGCCGCCTTGTGGACATTTTCGGTAACAACAACTTTACAACCGGTGCTTCAGGGCACCTAAAATTCACAAAGCCTGTGAGGCTTTTAATGACACGTGTCCTCAAAAATGACCTGGGTTAGGTAACCGAAAAAAAATTCGAAACACACAGACTTTCAAGAAGCCAAATTTCAAAAGGGAATGTTTACTCACGCTGTTTAAAAAAAAAAACCCCGACCACGACAGGAACTGGAAAGTCGCAGCTTATTCGAGAAATGCATATCAAACTTATAAAGTCGCATCATCTCGCAGCAGGCAGTATGGGCAGCATCAGACAGTCCACAAACAATCGATGGGGAATGAGTGTGGAGAAAAGGGAACCTTCCCACTCGGTGATGGGAACTGTACATTGGTAACTGCCACTAGAAAGCACTGTATTCCAGTTCTTAGAAAACTAAATAGAGAGTGAACCTATACATCTGCAGTCCCACTCCTGGGCGTTACTCGGGAAAACCCATAATTCATAAAGACACAAGCACCCTAACGTTCATTGCGGCACTATTTACAAACGCCCAGACACAAAAACAAATAGCCCAGTGAGTGATGAATACATAGATAGGAGATCGTACGTGTACACAAGGGACTGTTACTCAGCCAGGAAAAAGAATGAAATAATGCCATTAGAAACAATATGGATGGACCTGAGATGCCCAAACACTGAGTGAAGTCAGTCAGACAGAGGAGGACCCATAGCATATAATATCAATTATAGGAGGACTGGAAACATACATACAACTGAACTACTTTCCTAAACAGAAACAGACTCTCCGACTTTCAGAATACACCTAGGGTTACCAAAAAGTAAGCGGGGTAGGAGATATAAGTTGGGCGGTTCACATGACCACATACACAGTAAAATACCTATAAACATATATATAAAATACGCACTCCTCAAGGACTACTGTACAACACCAGGACCTCAACTCAACCTTCTGCAATAACCTATATGGAAAAGGAAGCCGAAAAACACTAGATATATTATATGTGTAGTTGAATCAGCTTGCTGTACACCTAAACCAACCCCACTTTGGAAATCAACTCTAGTGCAACATACCATCAGAATTAAGCTGAAAAACAAAGGAAAAGGAAAGAAATGGGTATGCTTTTTGCCTCAGGCCTCGGTGATATGTGCTGGTGTCACATCCCTGCAGTCTGAGCAGCCTGGGGTGCCAAGGGTGCACTGAGGTGGAGCGGAGAGACGTGAGGAGGATGTGCCTGCAAATGCAACCCCTTAAAGCTGTAGTGTCTCTTTCTTTCCGGGGGGAACCAAAACTTCAGAATCTAGGGGGGCCTTCCTAGTGCTAAAAGGAATCCAAGTACACCCAAACCATGGGGGGCCATCTAGACTGCAGGAGATTCATAAAGTGACCGAGCCCCTGAGGCTGCTGCTGGTCGGCTTCCCACATCCAGCCTCCTTGCCAGGTGTCACCCCACCTACACACCGCAGCACCCACAGGTTTAGCCAGAGTTCGGAATTTCGGGGGCGTGAAGCCTAACAGGGAAGAGATAGTGACACACAGGCCCTTGGGTGTTGCCTCTGGCACCTTCCCCTCTAATTCACAGCCCAGGAAGATGACTCTTGCTAAAGCTTTTGGTTGCTGAGGAAACAGAGGTGGGCACGAAGAAATGCTGCCGCCTTGTGGACATCTTCGGTAACAACAACTTTACAACCGGTGCTTCAGGGCACCTAATATTCACAAAGCTTGTGGGGCTTTTAATGACACGTGTCCTCAAAAACGACCCGGGTTAGGTAGCCGAAAAAAAATTCGAAACACACAGACTTTCAAGAAGCCAAATTTCAAAAGGGAATGTTTACTCACGCTGTTTAAGAAAAAAACCCCGACCAAGACAGGAACTGGAAAATCGCTGCTTATTCGAGAAATGCATATCAAAATTATAAAGCGGCATCATCTCGCAGCAGGTAGTATGGCCAGCATCAGAAAGTCTACAAACCATCGATGGGGAGTGAGTGTGGAGTAAAGGGAACCTTCCCACTCGGTGATCGGAACCGTATATTGGTAACTGCCACTAGAAAGCACTGTATCCCACTTCTTAGAAAACTAAAGACAGAGTGCCCTATACATCTGCAGTCCCACTCCTGGGCGTTATTCGGCGAAATCCATAATTCTTAAAGACACAAGCACCCCAACTTTCATGGCGGCACTATTTACAAACGCCAGGACACAAAAACAAGTAGCCCAGCGAGTGCTGAATACATAAAGAAGAGGTCGTACATGTATACAGGGCACTGTTACTCAGCCAGGAAAAAGAATGAAATAATGCCATCAGAAGCAACATGGATGGACCTGGGATGCCCAAACACTGAGTGAAGTCAGTCAGACAGAGGAGGACCCATAGCATATATATTATCACTTACAGGATGAATGGAAACATACATACAACTGAACTAGTTTCCTAAACAGAAACACACTCTCCGACTTTCAGAATACACCTAGGGTTACCAAAAAGTAAGTGGGGTGGGAGATATAAGTTGGGCGGTTCACATGACCACATACACAGTAAAATATCTATAAACATATATATAAAATACGCACTCCACAAGGACTACTGTACAACACCAGGACCTCAACTCAACCTTCTGCAATAACCTATATGGAAAAGGAAGCCGAAAAACACTAGATATATTATATGTGTAGTTGAATCAGCTTGCTGTACACCTAAACCAACCCCACTTTGGAAATCAACTCTAGTGCAACATGCCATCAGAATTAAGCTGAAAAACAAAGGAAAAGGAAAGAAATGGGTATGCTTTTTGCCTCAGGCCTCGGTGATATGTGCTGGTGTCACATCCCTGCAGTCGGAGCAGCCTGGGGTCCCAAGGGTGCACTGAGGTGGAGAGGAGAGACGTGAGGAGGATGTGCCTGCAAATGCAACCCCTTAAAGCTGTAGTGTCTCTTTCTTTCCTTGGGGAACCAAAACTTCAGAATCTAGGGGGGCCTTCCTAGTGCTAAAAGGAATCCAAGTACACCCAGACCATGGGGGACCATCTACGCTGCAGGAGATTCAAAAAGTGACCGAGCCTCTGAGGCTGCTGCCGGTCGGCTTCCCACATCCAGCCTCCTTGCCAGGTGTCACCCCACCTACACACCGCAGCACCCACAGGTTTAGCCAGAGTTCGGAATTTCGGGGGCGTGAAGCTTAACAGGGAAGAGATAGTGACACACAAGCCCTTGGGTGTTGCCTCTGGCACCTTCCCCTCTAATTCACAGCCCAGGAAGATGACTCTTCCTAAAGCTTTCGGTTGCTGAGGAAACAGAGGTGGGCACGAAGAAATGCTGCCGCCTTGTGGACATTTTCGGTAACAACAACTTTACAACCGGTGCTTCAGGGCACCTAAAATTCACAAAGCCTGTGAGGCTTTTAATGACACGTGTCCTCAAAAATGACCTGGGTTAGGTAACCGAAAAAAAATTCGAAACACACAGACTTTCAAGAAGCCAAATTTCAAAAGGGAATGTTTACTCACGCTGTTTAAAAAAAAAAACCCCGACCACGACAGGAACTGGAAAGTCGCAGCTTATTCGAGAAATGCATATCAAACTTATAAAGTCGCATCATCTCGCAGCAGGCAGTATGGGCAGCATCAGACAGTCCACAAACAATCGATGGGGAATGAGTGTGGAGAAAAGGGAACCTTCCCACTCGGTGATGGGAACTGTACATTGGTAACTGCCACTAGAAAGCACTGTATCCCAGTTCTTAGAAAACTAAAGACAGAGTGCCCTATACATCTGCAGTCCCACTCCTGGGCGTTACTCGGGAAAACCCATAATTCATAAAGACACAAGCACCCTAACGTTCATTGCGGCACTATTTACAAACGCCCAGACACAAAAACAAATAGCCCAGTGAGTGATGAATACATAGATAGGAGATCGTACGTGTACACAAGGGACTGTTACTCAGCCAGGAAAAAGAATGAAATAATGCCATTAGAAACAATATGGATGGACCTGAGATGCCCAAACACTGAGTGAAGTCAGTCAGACAGAGGAGGACCCATAGCATATAATATCAATTATAGGAGGACTGGAAACATACATACAACTGAACTACTTTCCTAAACAGAAACAGACTCTCCGACTTTCAGAATACACCTAGGGTTACCAAAAAGTAAGCGGGGTAGGAGATATAAGTTGGGCGGTTCACATGACCACATACACAGTAAAATACCTATAAACATATATATAAAATACGCACTCCTCAAGGACTACTGTACAACACCAGGACCTCAACTCAACCTTCTGCAATAACCTATATGGAAAAGGAAGCCGAAAAACACTAGATATATTATATGTGTAGTTGAATCAGCTTGCTGTACACCTAAACCAACCCCACTTTGGAAATCAACTCTAGTGCAACATACCATCAGAATTAAGCTGAAAAACAAAGGAAAAGGAAAGAAATGGGTATGCTTTTTGCCTCAGGCCTCGGTGATATGTGCTGGTGTCACATCCCTGCAGTCTGAGCAGCCTGGGGTGCCAAGGGTGCACTGAGGTGGAGCGGAGAGACGTGAGGAGGATGTGCCTGCAAATGCAACCCCTTAAAGCTGTAGTGTCTCTTTCTTTCCGGGGGGAACCAAAACTTCAGAATCTAGGGGGGCCTTCCTAGTGCTAAAAGGAATCCAAGTACACCCAAACCATGGGGGGCCATCTAGACTGCAGGAGATTCATAAAGTGACCGAGCCCCTGAGGCTGCTGCTGGTCGGCTTCCCACATCCAGCCTCCTTGCCAGGTGTCACCCCACCTACACACCGCAGCACCCACAGGTTTAGCCAGAGTTTGGAATTTCGGGGGCGTGAAGCCTAACAGGGAAGAGATAGTGACACACAGGCCCTTGGGTGTTGCCTCTGGCACCTTCCCCTCTAATTCACAGCCCAGGAAGATGACTCTTGCTAAAGCTTTTGGTTGCTGAGGAAACAGAGGTGGGCACGAAGAAATGCTGCCGCCTTGTGGACATCTTCGGTAACAACAACTTTACAACCGGTGCTTCAGGGCACCTAATATTCACAAAGCTTGTGGGGCTTTTAATGACACGTGTCCTCAAAAACGACCCGGGTTAGGTAACCGAAAAAAAATTCGAAACACACAGACTTTCAAGAAGCCAAATTTCAAAAGGGAATGTTTACTCACGCTGTTTAAGAAAAAAACCCCGACCAAGACAGGAACTGGAAAATCGCTGCTTATTCGAGAAATGCATATCAAAATTATAAAGCGGCATCATCTCGCAGCAGGTAGTATGGCCAGCATCAGAAAGTCTACAAACCATCGATGGGGAGTGAGTGTGGAGTAAAGGGAACCTTCCCACTCGGTGATCGGAACCGTATATTGGTAACTGCCACTAGAAAGCACTGTATCCCACTTCTTAGAAAACTAAAGACAGAGTGCCCTATACATCTGCAGTCCCACTCCTGGGCGTTATTCGGCGAAATCCATAATTCTTAAAGACACAAGCACCCCAACTTTCATGGCGGCACTATTTACAAACGCCAGGACACAAAAACAAGTAGCCCAGCGAGTGCTGAATACATAAAGAAGAGGTCGTACATGTATACAGGGCACTGTTACTCAGCCAGGAAAAAGAATGAAATAATGCCATCAGAAGCAACATGGATGGACCTGGGATGCCCAAACACTGAGTGAAGTCAGTCAGACAGAGGAGGACCCATAGCATATATATTATCACTTACAGGATGAATGGAAACATACATACAACTGAACTAGTTTCCTAAACAGAAACACACTCTCCGACTTTCAGAATACACCTAGGGTTACCAAAAAGTAAGTGGGGTGGGAGATATAAGTTGGGCGGTTCACATGACCACATACACAGTAAAATATCTATAAACATATATATAAAATACGCACTCCACAAGGACTACTGTACAACACCAGGACCTCAACTCAACCTTCTGCAATAACCTATATGGAAAAGGAAGCCGAAAAACACTAGATATATTATATGTGTAGTTGAATCAGCTTGCTGTACACCTAAACCAACCCCACTTTGGAAATCAACTCTAGTGCAACATGCCATCAGAATTAAGCTGAAAAAGAAAGTAAAAGGAAAGAAATGGGTATGCTTTTTGCCTCAGGCCTCGGTGATATGTGCTGGTGTCACATCCCTGCAGTCGGAGCAGCCTGGGGTCCCAAGGGTGCACTGAGGTGGAGAGGAGAGACGTGAGGAGGATGTGCCTGCAAATGCAACCCCTTAAAGCTGTAGTGTCTCTTTCTTTCCTTGGGGAACCAAAACTTCAGAATCTAGGGGGGCCTTCCTAGTGCTAAAAGGAATCCAAGTACACCCAGACCATGGGGGACCATCTACGCTGCAGGAGATTCAAAAAGTGACCGAGCCTCTGAGGCTGCTGCCGGTCGGCTTCCCACATCCAGCCTCCTTGCCAGGTGTCACCCCACCTACACACCGCAGCACCCACAGGTTTAGCCAGAGTTCGGAATTTCGGGGGCGTGAAGCTTAACAGGGAAGAGATAGTGACACACAAGCCCTTGGGTGTTGCCTCTGGCACCTTCCCCTCTAATTCACAGCCCAGGAAGATGACTCTTCCTAAAGCTTTCGGTTGCTGAGGAAACAGAGGTGGGCACGAAGAAATGCTGCCGCCTTGTGGACATTTTCGGTAACAACAACTTTACAACCGGTGCTTCAGGGCACCTAAAATTCACAAAGCCTGTGAGGCTTTTAATGACACGTGTCCTCAAAAATGACCTGGGTTAGGTAACCGAAAAAAAATTCGAAACACACAGACTTTCAAGAAGCCAAATTTCAAAAGGGAATGTTTACTCACGCTGTTTAAAAAAAAAAACCCCGACCACGACAGGAACTGGAAAGTCGCAGCTTATTCGAGAAATGCATATCAAACTTATAAAGTCGCATCATCTCGCAGCAGGCAGTATGGGCAGCATCAGACAGTCCACAAACAATCGATGGGGAATGAGTGTGGAGAAAAGGGAACCTTCCCACTCGGTGATGGGAACTGTACATTGGTAACTGCCACTAGAAAGCACTGTATCCCAGTTCTTAGAAAACTAAAGACAGAGTGCCCTATACATCTGCAGTCCCACTCCTGGGCGTTACTCGGGAAAACCCATAATTCATAAAGACACAAGCACCCTAACGTTCATTGCGGCACTATTTACAAACGCCCAGACACAAAAACAAATAGCCCAGTGAGTGATGAATACATAGATAGGAGATCGTACGTGTACACAAGGGACTGTTACTCAGCCAGGAAAAAGAATGAAATAATGCCATTAGAAACAATATGGATGGACCTGAGATGCCCAAACACTGAGTGAAGTCAGTCAGACAGAGGAGGACCCATAGCATATAATATCAATTATAGGAGGACTGGAAACATACATACAACTGAACTACTTTCCTAAACAGAAACAGACTCTCCGACTTTCAGAATACACCTAGGGTTACCAAAAAGTAAGCGGGGTAGGAGATATAAGTTGGGCGGTTCACATGACCACATACACAGTAAAATACCTATAAACATATATATAAAATACGCACTCCTCAAGGACTACTGTACAACACCAGGACCTCAACTCAACCTTCTGCAATAACCTATATGGAAAAGGAAGCCGAAAAACACTAGATATATTATATGTGTAGTTGAATCAGCTTGCTGTACACCTAAACCAACCCCACTTTGGAAATCAACTCTAGTGCAACATACCATCAGAATTAAGCTGAAAAACAAAGGAAAAGGAAAGAAATGGGTATGCTTTTTGCCTCAGGCCTCGGTGATATGTGCTGGTGTCACATCCCTGCAGTCTGAGCAGCCTGGGGTGCCAAGGGTGCACTGAGGTGGAGCGGAGAGACGTGAGGAGGATGTGCCTGCAAATGCAACCCCTTAAAGCTGTAGTGTCTCTTTCTTTCCGGGGGGAACCAAAACTTCAGAATCTAGGGGGGCCTTCCTAGTGCTAAAAGGAATCCAAGTACACCCAAACCATGGGGGGCCATCTAGACTGCAGGAGATTCATAAAGTGACCGAGCCCCTGAGGCTGCTGCTGGTCGGCTTCCCACATCCAGCCTCCTTGCCAGGTGTCACCCCACCTACACACCGCAGCACCCACAGGTTTAGCCAGAGTTTGGAATTTCGGGGGCGTGAAGCCTAACAGGGAAGAGATAGTGACACACAGGCCCTTGGGTGTTGCCTCTGGCACCTTCCCCTCTAATTCACAGCCCAGGAAGATGACTCTTGCTAAAGCTTTTGGTTGCTGAGGAAACAGAGGTGGGCACGAAGAAATGCTGCCGCCTTGTGGACATCTTCGGTAACAACAACTTTACAACCGGTGCTTCAGGGCACCTAATATTCACAAAGCTTGTGGGGCTTTTAATGACACGTGTCTTCAAAAACGACCCGGGTTAGGTAACCGAAAAAAAATTCGAAACACACAGACTTTCAAGAAGCCAAATTTCAAAAGGGAATGTTTACTCACGCTGTTTAAGAAAAAAACCCCAACCAAGACAGGAACTGGAAAATCGCTGCTTATTCGAGAAATGCATATCAAAATTATAAAGCGGCATCATCTCGCAGCAGGTAGTATGGCCAGCATCAGAAAGTCTACAAACCATCGATGGGGAGTGAGTGTGGAGTAAAGGGAACCTTCCCACTCGGTGATCGGAACCGTATATTGGTAACTGCCACTAGAAAGCACTGTATCCCACTTCTTAGAAAACTAAAGACAGAGTGCCCTATACATCTGCAGTCCCACTCCTGGGCGTTATTCGGCGAAATCCATAATTCTTAAAGACACAAGCACCCCAACTTTCATGGCGGCACTATTTACAAACGCCAGGACACAAAAACAAGTAGCCCAGCGAGTGCTGAATACATAAAGAAGAGGTCGTACATGTATACAGGGCACTGTTACTCAGCCAGGAAAAAGAATGAAATAATGCCATCAGAAGCAACATGGATGGACCTGGGATGCCCAAACACTGAGTGAAGTCAGTCAGACAGAGGAGGACCCATAGCATATATATTATCACTTACAGGATGAATGGAAACATACATACAACTGAACTAGTTTCCTAAACAGAAACACACTCTCCGACTTTCAGAATACACCTAGGGTTACCAAAAAGTAAGTGGGGTAGGAGATATAAGTTGGGCGGTTCACATGACCACATACACAGTAAAATATCTATAAACATATATATAAAATACGCACTCCACAAGGACTACTGTACAACACCAGGACCTCAACTCAACCTTCTGCAATAACCTATATGGAAAAGGAAGCCGAAAAACACTAGATATATTATATGTGTAGTTGAATCAGCTTGCTGTACACCTAAACCAACCCCACTTTGGAAATCAACTCTAGTGCAACATGCCATCAGAATTAAGCTGAAAAAGAAAGTAAAAGGAAAGAAATGGGTATGCTTTTTGCCTCAGGCCTCGGTGATATGTGCTGGTGTCACATCCCTGCAGTCGGAGCAGCCTGGGGTCCCAAGGGTGCACTGAGGTGGAGAGGAGAGACGTGAGGAGGATGTGCCTGCAAATGCAACCCCTTAAAGCTGTAGTGTCTCTTTCTTTCCTTGGGGAACCAAAACTTCAGAATCTAGGGGGGCCTTCCTAGTGCTAAAAGGAATCCAAGTACACCCAGACCATGGGGGACCATCTACGCTGCAGGAGATTCAAAAAGTGACCGAGCCTCTGAGGCTGCTGCCGGTCGGCTTCCCACATCCAGCCTCCTTGCCAGGTGTCACCCCACCTACACACCGCAGCACCCACAGGTTTAGCCAGAGTTCGGAATTTCGGGGGCGTGAAGCTTAACAGGGAAGAGATAGTGACACACAAGCCCTTGGGTGTTGCCTCTGGCACCTTCCCCTCTAATTCACAGCCCAGGAAGATGACTCTTCCTAAAGCTTTCGGTTGCTGAGGAAACAGAGGTGGGCACGAAGAAATGCTGCCGCCTTGTGGACATTTTCGGTAACAACAACTTTACAACCGGTGCTTCAGGGCACCTAAAATTCACAAAGCCTGTGAGGCTTTTAATGACACGTGTCCTCAAAAATGACCTGGGTTAGGTAACCGAAAAAAAAATCGAAACACACAGACTTTCAAGAAGCCAAATTTCAAAAGGGAATGTTTACTCACGCTGTTTAAAAAAAAAAACCCCGACCACGACAGGAACTGGAAAGTCGCAGCTTATTCGAGAAATGCATATCAAACTTATAAAGTCGCATCATCTCGCAGCAGGCAGTATGGGCAGCATCAGACAGTCCACAAACAATCGATGGGGAATGAGTGTGGAGAAAAGGGAACCTTCCCACTCGGTGATGGGAACTGTACATTGGTAACTGCCACTAGAAAGCACTGTATTCCAGTTCTTAGAAAACTAAATAGAGAGTGAACCTATACATCTGCAGTCCCACTCCTGGGCGTTACTCGGGAAAACCCATAATTCATAAAGACACAAGCACCCTAACGTTCATTGCGGCACTATTTACAAACGCCCAGACACAAAAACAAATAGCCCAGTGAGTGATGAATACATAGATAGGAGATCGTACGTGTACACAAGGGACTGTTACTCAGCCAGGAAAAAGAATGAAATAATGCCATTAGAAACAATATGGATGGACCTGAGATGCCCAAACACTGAGTGAAGTCAGTCAGACAGAGGAGGACCCATAGCATATAATATCAATTATAGGAGGACTGGAAACATACATACAACTGAACTACTTTCCTAAACAGAAACAGACTCTCCGACTTTCAGAATACACCTAGGGTTACCAAAAAGTAAGCGGGGTAGGAGATATAAGTTGGGCGGTTCACATGACCACATACACAGTAAAATACCTATAAACATATATATAAAATACGCACTCCTCAAGGACTACTGTACAACACCAGGACCTCAACTCAACCTTCTGCAATAACCTATATGGAAAAGGAAGCCGAAAAACACTAGATATATTATATGTGTAGTTGAATCAGCTTGCTGTACACCTAAACCAACCCCACTTTGGAAATCAACTCTAGTGCAACATACCATCAGAATTAAGCTGAAAAACAAAGGAAAAGGAAAGAAATGGGTATGCTTTTTGCCTCAGGCCTCGGTGATATGTGCTGGTGTCACATCCCTGCAGTCTGAGCAGCCTGGGGTGCCAAGGGTGCACTGAGGTGGAGCGGAGAGACGTGAGGAGGATGTGCCTGCAAATGCAACCCCTTAAAGCTGTAGTGTCTCTTTCTTTCCGGGGGGAACCAAAACTTCAGAATCTAGGGGGGCCTTCCTAGTGCTAAAAGGAATCCAAGTACACCCAAACCATGGGGGGCCATCTAGACTGCAGGAGATTCATAAAGTGACCGAGCCCCTGAGGCTGCTGCTGGTCGGCTTCCCACATCCAGCCTCCTTGCCAGGTGTCACCCCACCTACACACCGCAGCACCCACAGGTTTAGCCAGAGTTCGGAATTTCGGGGGCGTGAAGCCTAACAGGGAAGAGATAGTGACACACAGGCCCTTGGGTGTTGCCTCTGGCACCTTCCCCTCTAATTCACAGCCCAGGAAGATGACTCTTGCTAAAGCTTTTGGTTGCTGAGGAAACAGAGGTGGGCACGAAGAAATGCTGCCGCCTTGTGGACATCTTCGGTAACAACAACTTTACAACCGGTGCTTCAGGGCACCTAATATTCACAAAGCTTGTGGGGCTTTTAATGACACGTGTCCTCAAAAACGACCCGGGTTAGGTAGCCGAAAAAAAATTCGAAACACACAGACTTTCAAGAAGCCAAATTTCAAAAGGGAATGTTTACTCACGCTGTTTAAGAAAAAAACCCCGACCAAGACAGGAACTGGAAAATCGCTGCTTATTCGAGAAATGCATATCAAAATTATAAAGCGGCATCATCTCGCAGCAGGTAGTATGGCCAGCATCAGAAAGTCTACAAACCATCGATGGGGAGTGAGTGTGGAGTAAAGGGAACCTTCCCACTCGGTGATCGGAACCGTATATTGGTAACTGCCACTAGAAAGCACTGTATCCCACTTCTTAGAAAACTAAAGACAGAGTGCCCTATACATCTGCAGTCCCACTCCTGGGCGTTATTCGGCGAAATCCATAATTCTTAAAGACACAAGCACCCCAACTTTCATGGCGGCACTATTTACAAACGCCAGGACACAAAAACAAGTAGCCCAGCGAGTGCTGAATACATAAAGAAGAGGTCGTACATGTATACAGGGCACTGTTACTCAGCCAGGAAAAAGAATGAAATAATGCCATCAGAAGCAACATGGATGGACCTGGGATGCCCAAACACTGAGTGAAGTCAGTCAGACAGAGGAGGACCCATAGCATATATATTATCACTTACAGGATGAATGGAAACATACATACAACTGAACTAGTTTCCTAAACAGAAACACACTCTCCGACTTTCAGAATACACCTAGGGTTACCAAAAAGTAAGTGGGGTGGGAGATATAAGTTGGGCGGTTCACATGACCACATACACAGTAAAATATCTATAAACATATATATAAAATACGCACTCCACAAGGACTACTGTACAACACCAGGACCTCAACTCAACCTTCTGCAATAACCTATATGGAAAAGGAAGCCGAAAAACACTAGATATATTATATGTGTAGTTGAATCAGCTTGCTGTACACCTAAACCAACCCCACTTTGGAAATCAACTCTAGTGCAACATGCCATCAGAATTAAGCTGAAAAAGAAAGTAAAAGGAAAGAAATGGGTATGCTTTTTGCCTCAGGCCTCGGTGATATGTGCTGGTGTCACATCCCTGCAGTCGGAGCAGCCTGGGGTCCCAAGGGTGCACTGAGGTGGAGAGGAGAGACGTGAGGAGGATGTGCCTGCAAATGCAACCCCTTAAAGCTGTAGTGTCTCTTTCTTTCCTTGGGGAACCAAAACTTCAGAATCTAGGGGGGCCTTCCTAGTGCTAAAAGGAATCCAAGTACACCCAGACCATGGGGGACCATCTACGCTGCAGGAGATTCAAAAAGTGACCGAGCCTCTGAGGCTGCTGCCGGTCGGCTTCCCACATCCAGCCTCCTTGCCAGGTGTCACCCCACCTACACACCGCAGCACCCACAGGTTTAGCCAGAGTTCGGAATTTCGGGGGCGTGAAGCTTAACAGGGAAGAGATAGTGACACACAAGCCCTTGGGTGTTGCCTCTGGCACCTTCCCCTCTAATTCACAGCCCAGGAAGATGACTCTTCCTAAAGCTTTCGGTTGCTGAGGAAACAGAGGTGGGCACGAAGAAATGCTGCCGCCTTGTGGACATTTTCGGTAACAACAACTTTACAACCGGTGCTTCAGGGCACCTAAAATTCACAAAGCCTGTGAGGCTTTTAATGACACGTGTCCTCAAAAATGACCTGGGTTAGGTAACCGAAAAAAAATTCGAAACACACAGACTTTCAAGAAGCCAAATTTCAAAAGGGAATGTTTACTCACGCTGTTTAAAAAAAAAAACCCCGACCACGACAGGAACTGGAAAGTCGCAGCTTATTCGAGAAATGCATATCAAACTTATAAAGTCGCATCATCTCGCAGCAGGCAGTATGGGCAGCATCAGACAGTCCACAAACAATCGATGGGGAATGAGTGTGGAGAAAAGGGAACCTTCCCACTCGGTGATGGGAACTGTACATTGGTAACTGCCACTAGAAAGCACTGTATTCCAGTTCTTAGAAAACTAAATAGAGAGTGAACCTATACATCTGCAGTCCCACTCCTGGGCGTTACTCGGGAAAACCCATAATTCATAAAGACACAAGCACCCTAACGTTCATTGCGGCACTATTTACAAACGCCCAGACACAAAAACAAATAGCCCAGTGAGTGATGAATACATAGATAGGAGATCGTACGTGTACACAAGGGACTGTTACTCAGCCAGGAAAAAGAATGAAATAATGCCATTAGAAACAATATGGATGGACCTGAGATGCCCAAACACTGAGTGAAGTCAGTCAGACAGAGGAGGACCCATAGCATATAATATCAATTATAGGAGGACTGGAAACATACATACAACTGAACTACTTTCCTAAACAGAAACAGACTCTCCGACTTTCAGAATACACCTAGGGTTACCAAAAAGTAAGCGGGGTAGGAGATATAAGTTGGGCGGTTCACATGACCACATACACAGTAAAATACCTATAAACATATATATAAAATACGCACTCCTCAAGGACTACTGTACAACACCAGGACCTCAACTCAACCTTCTGCAATAACCTATATGGAAAAGGAAGCCGAAAAACACTAGATATATTATATGTGTAGTTGAATCAGCTTGCTGTACACCTAAACCAACCCCACTTTGGAAATCAACTCTAGTGCAACATACCATCAGAATTAAGCTGAAAAACAAAGGAAAAGGAAAGAAATGGGTATGCTTTTTGCCTCAGGCCTCGGTGATATGTGCTGGTGTCACATCCCTGCAGTCTGAGCAGCCTGGGGTGCCAAGGGTGCACTGAGGTGGAGCGGAGAGACGTGAGGAGGATGTGCCTGCAAATGCAACCCCTTAAAGCTGTAGTGTCTCTTTCTTTCCGGGGGGAACCAAAACTTCAGAATCTAGGGGGGCCTTCCTAGTGCTAAAAGGAATCCAAGTACACCCAAACCATGGGGGGCCATCTAGACTGCAGGAGATTCATAAAGTGACCGAGCCCCTGAGGCTGCTGCTGGTCGGCTTCCCACATCCAGCCTCCTTGCCAGGTGTCACCCCACCTACACACCGCAGCACCCACAGGTTTAGCCAGAGTTCGGAATTTCGGGGGCGTGAAGCCTAACAGGGAAGAGATAGTGACACACAGGCCCTTGGGTGTTGCCTCTGGCACCTTCCCCTCTAATTCACAGCCCAGGAAGATGACTCTTGCTAAAGCTTTTGGTTGCTGAGGAAACAGAGGTGGGCACGAAGAAATGCTGCCGCCTTGTGGACATCTTCGGTAACAACAACTTTACAACCGGTGCTTCAGGGCACCTAATATTCACAAAGCTTGTGGGGCTTTTAATGACACGTGTCCTCAAAAACGACCCGGGTTAGGTAGCCGAAAAAAAATTCGAAACACACAGACTTTCAAGAAGCCAAATTTCAAAAGGGAATGTTTACTCACGCTGTTTAAGAAAAAAACCCCGACCAAGACAGGAACTGGAAAATCGCTGCTTATTCGAGAAATGCATATCAAAATTATAAAGCGGCATCATCTCGCAGCAGGTAGTATGGCCAGCATCAGAAAGTCTACAAACCATCGATGGGGAGTGAGTGTGGAGTAAAGGGAACCTTCCCACTCGGTGATCGGAACCGTATATTGGTAACTGCCACTAGAAAGCACTGTATCCCACTTCTTAGAAAACTAAAGACAGAGTGCCCTATACATCTGCAGTCCCACTCCTGGGCGTTATTCGGCGAAATCCATAATTCTTAAAGACACAAGCACCCCAACTTTCATGGCGGCACTATTTACAAACGCCAGGACACAAAAACAAGTAGCCCAGCGAGTGCTGAATACATAAAGAAGAGGTCGTACATGTATACAGGGCACTGTTACTCAGCCAGGAAAAAGAATGAAATAATGCCATCAGAAGCAACATGGATGGACCTGGGATGCCCAAACACTGAGTGAAGTCAGTCAGACAGAGGAGGACCCATAGCATATATATTATCACTTACAGGATGAATGGAAACATACATACAACTGAACTAGTTTCCTAAACAGAAACACACTCTCCGACTTTCAGAATACACCTAGGGTTACCAAAAAGTAAGTGGGGTGGGAGATATAAGTTGGGCGGTTCACATGACCACATACACAGTAAAATATCTATAAACATATATATAAAATACGCACTCCACAAGGACTACTGTACAACACCAGGACCTCAACTCAACCTTCTGCAATAACCTATATGGAAAAGGAAGCCGAAAAACACTAGATATATTATATGTGTAGTTGAATCAGCTTGCTGTACACCTAAACCAACCCCACTTTGGAAATCAACTCTAGTGCAACATGCCATCAGAATTAAGCTGAAAAACAAAGGAAAAGGAAAGAAATGGGTATGCTTTTTGCCTCAGGCCTCGGTGATATGTGCTGGTGTCACATCCCTGCAGTCGGAGCAGCCTGGGGTCCCAAGGGTGCACTGAGGTGGAGAGGAGAGACGTGAGGAGGATGTGCCTGCAAATGCAACCCCTTAAAGCTGTAGTGTCTCTTTCTTTCCTTGGGGAACCAAAACTTCAGAATCTAGGGGGGCCTTCCTAGTGCTAAAAGGAATCCAAGTACACCCAGACCATGGGGGACCATCTACGCTGCAGGAGATTCAAAAAGTGACCGAGCCTCTGAGGCTGCTGCCGGTCGGCTTCCCACATCCAGCCTCCTTGCCAGGTGTCACCCCACCTACACACCGCAGCACCCACAGGTTTAGCCAGAGTTCGGAATTTCGGGGGCGTGAAGCTTAACAGGGAAGAGATAGTGACACACAAGCCCTTGGGTGTTGCCTCTGGCACCTTCCCCTCTAATTCACAGCCCAGGAAGATGACTCTTCCTAAAGCTTTCGGTTGCTGAGGAAACAGAGGTGGGCACGAAGAAATGCTGCCGCCTTGTGGACATTTTCGGTAACAACAACTTTACAACCGGTGCTTCAGGGCACCTAAAATTCACAAAGCCTGTGAGGCTTTTAATGACACGTGTCCTCAAAAATGACCTGGGTTAGGTAACCGAAAAAAAATTCGAAACACACAGACTTTCAAGAAGCCAAATTTCAAAAGGGAATGTTTACTCACGCTGTTTAAAAAAAAAAACCCCGACCACGACAGGAACTGGAAAGTCGCAGCTTATTCGAGAAATGCATATCAAACTTATAAAGTCGCATCATCTCGCAGCAGGCAGTATGGGCAGCATCAGACAGTCCACAAACAATCGATGGGGAATGAGTGTGGAGAAAAGGGAACCTTCCCACTCGGTGATGGGAACTGTACATTGGTAACTGCCACTAGAAAGCACTGTATTCCAGTTCTTAGAAAACTAAATAGAGAGTGAACCTATACATCTGCAGTCCCACTCCTGGGCGTTACTCGGGAAAACCCATAATTCATAAAGACACAAGCACCCTAACGTTCATTGCGGCACTATTTACAAACGCCCAGACACAAAAACAAATAGCCCAGTGAGTGATGAATACATAGATAGGAGATCGTACGTGTACACAAGGGACTGTTACTCAGCCAGGAAAAAGAATGAAATAATGCCATTAGAAACAATATGGATGGACCTGAGATGCCCAAACACTGAGTGAAGTCAGTCAGACAGAGGAGGACCCATAGCATATAATATCAATTATAGGAGGACTGGAAACATACATACAACTGAACTACTTTCCTAAACAGAAACAGACTCTCCGACTTTCAGAATACACCTAGGGTTACCAAAAAGTAAGCGGGGTAGGAGATATAAGTTGGGCGGTTCACATGACCACATACACAGTAAAATACCTATAAACATATATATAAAATACGCACTCCTCAAGGACTACTGTACAACACCAGGACCTCAACTCAACCTTCTGCAATAACCTATATGGAAAAGGAAGCCGAAAAACACTAGATATATTATATGTGTAGTTGAATCAGCTTGCTGTACACCTAAACCAACCCCACTTTGGAAATCAACTCTAGTGCAACATACCATCAGAATTAAGCTGAAAAACAAAGGAAAAGGAAAGAAATGGGTATGCTTTTTGCCTCAGGCCTCGGTGATATGTGCTGGTGTCACATCCCTGCAGTCTGAGCAGCCTGGGGTGCCAAGGGTGCACTGAGGTGGAGCGGAGAGACGTGAGGAGGATGTGCCTGCAAATGCAACCCCTTAAAGCTGTAGTGTCTCTTTCTTTCCGGGGGGAACCAAAACTTCAGAATCTAGGGGGGCCTTCCTAGTGCTAAAAGGAATCCAAGTACACCCAAACCATGGGGGGCCATCTAGACTGCAGGAGATTCATAAAGTGACCGAGCCCCTGAGGCTACTGCTGGTCGGCTTCCCACATCCAGCCTCCTTGCCAGGTGTCACCCCACCTACACACCGCAGCACCCACAGGTTTAGCCAGAGTTCGGAATTTCGGGGGCGTGAAGCCTAACAGGGAAGAGATAGTGACACACAGGCCCTTGGGTGTTGCCTCTGGCACCTTCCCCTCTAATTCACAGCCCAGGAAGATGACTCTTGCTAAAGCTTTTGGTTGCTGAGGAAACAGAGGTGGGCACGAAGAAATGCTGCCGCCTTGTGGACATCTTCGGTAACAACAACTTTACAACCGGTGCTTCAGGGCACCTAATATTCACAAAGCTTGTGGGGCTTTTAATGACACGTGTCCTCAAAAACGACCCGGGTTAGGTAGCCGAAAAAAAATTCGAAACACACAGACTTTCAAGAAGCCAAATTTCAAAAGGGAATGTTTACTCACGCTGTTTAAGAAAAAAACCCCGACCAAGACAGGAACTGGAAAATCGCTGCTTATTCGAGAAATGCATATCAAAATTATAAAGCGGCATCATCTCGCAGCAGGTAGTATGGCCAGCATCAGAAAGTCTACAAACCATCGATGGGGAGTGAGTGTGGAGTAAAGGGAACCTTCCCACTCGGTGATCGGAACCGTATATTGGTAACTGCCACTAGAAAGCACTGTATCCCACTTCTTAGAAAACTAAAGACAGAGTGCCCTATACATCTGCAGTCCCACTCCTGGGCGTTATTCGGCGAAATCCATAATTCTTAAAGACACAAGCACCCCAACTTTCATGGCGGCACTATTTACAAACGCCAGGACACAAAAACAAGTAGCCCAGCGAGTGCTGAATACATAAAGAAGAGGTCGTACATGTATACAGGGCACTGTTACTCAGCCAGGAAAAAGAATGAAATAATGCCATCAGAAGCAACATGGATGGACCTGGGATGCCCAAACACTGAGTGAAGTCAGTCAGACAGAGGAGGACCCATAGCATATATATTATCACTTACAGGATGAATGGAAACATACATACAACTGAACTAGTTTCCTAAACAGAAACACACTCTCCGACTTTCAGAATACACCTAGGGTTACCAAAAAGTAAGTGGGGTGGGAGATATAAGTTGGGCGGTTCACATGACCACATACACAGTAAAATATCTATAAACATATATATAAAATACGCACTCCACAAGGACTACTGTACAACACCAGGACCTCAACTCAACCTTCTGCAATAACCTATATGGAAAAGGAAGCCGAAAAACACTAGATATATTATATGTGTAGTTGAATCAGCTTGCTGTACACCTAAACCAACCCCACTTTGGAAATCAACTCTAGTGCAACATGCCATCAGAATTAAGCTGAAAAACAAAGGAAAAGGAAAGAAATGGGTATGCTTTTTGCCTCAGGCCTCGGTGATATGTGCTGGTGTCACATCCCTGCAGTCGGAGCAGCCTGGGGTCCCAAGGGTGCACTGAGGTGGAGAGGAGAGACGTGAGGAGGATGTGCCTGCAAATGCAACCCCTTAAAGCTGTAGTGTCTCTTTCTTTCCTTGGGGAACCAAAACTTCAGAATCTAGGGGGGCCTTCCTAGTGCTAAAAGGAATCCAAGTACACCCAGACCATGGGGGACCATCTACGCTGCAGGAGATTCAAAAAGTGACCGAGCCTCTGAGGCTGCTGCCGGTCGGCTTCCCACATCCAGCCTCCTTGCCAGGTGTCACCCCACCTACACACCGCAGCACCCACAGGTTTAGCCAGAGTTCGGAATTTCGGGGGCGTGAAGCTTAACAGGGAAGAGATAGTGACACACAAGCCCTTGGGTGTTGCCTCTGGCACCTTCCCCTCTAATTCACAGCCCAGGAAGATGACTCTTCCTAAAGCTTTCGGTTGCTGAGGAAACAGAGGTGGGCACGAAGAAATGCTGCCGCCTTGTGGACATTTTCGGTAACAACAACTTTACAACCGGTGCTTCAGGGCACCTAAAATTCACAAAGCCTGTGAGGCTTTTAATGACACGTGTCCTCAAAAATGACCTGGGTTAGGTAACCGAAAAAAAATTCGAAACACACAGACTTTCAAGAAGCCAAATTTCAAAAGGGAATGTTTACTCACGCTGTTTAAAAAAAAAAACCCCGACCACGACAGGAACTGGAAAGTCGCAGCTTATTCGAGAAATGCATATCAAACTTATAAAGTCGCATCATCTCGCAGCAGGCAGTATGGGCAGCATCAGACAGTCCACAAACAATCGATGGGGAATGAGTGTGGAGAAAAGGGAACCTTCCCACTCGGTGATGGGAACTGTACATTGGTAACTGCCACTAGAAAGCACTGTATTCCAGTTCTTACAAAACTAAAGACAGAGTGAACCTATACATCTGCAGTCCCACTCCTGGGCGTTACTCGGGAAAACCCATAATTCATAAAGACACAAGCACCCTAACGTTCATTGCGGCACTATTTACAAACGCCCAGACACAAAAACAAATAGCCCAGTGAGTGATGAATACATAGATAGGAGATCGTACGTGTACACAAGGGACTGTTACTCAGCCAGGAAAAAGAATGAAATAATGCCATTAGAAACAATATGGATGGACCTGAGATGCCCAAACACTGAGTGAAGTCAGTCAGACAGAGGAGGACCCATAGCATATAATATCAATTATAGGAGGACTGGAAACATACATACAACTGAACTACTTTCCTAAACAGAAACAGACTCTCCGACTTTCAGAATACACCTAGGGTTACCAAAAAGTAAGCGGGGTAGGAGATATAAGTTGGGCGGTTCACATGACCACATACACAGTAAAATACCTATAAACATATATATAAAATACGCACTCCTCAAGGACTACTGTACAACACCAGGACCTCAACTCAACCTTCTGCAATAACCTATATGGAAAAGGAAGCCGAAAAACACTAGATATATTATATGTGTAGTTGAATCAGCTTGCTGTACACCTAAACCAACCCCACTTTGGAAATCAACTCTAGTGCAACATACCATCAGAATTAAGCTGAAAAACAAAGGAAAAGGAAAGAAATGGGTATGCTTTTTGCCTCAGGCCTCGGTGATATGTGCTGGTGTCACATCCCTGCAGTCTGAGCAGCCTGGGGTGCCAAGGGTGCACTGAGGTGGAGCGGAGAGACGTGAGGAGGATGTGCCTGCAAATGCAACCCCTTAAAGCTGTAGTGTCTCTTTCTTTCCGGGGGGAACCAAAACTTCAGAATCTAGGGGGGCCTTCCTAGTGCTAAAAGGAATCCAAGTACACCCAAACCATGGGGGGCCATCTAGACTGCAGGAGATTCATAAAGTGACCGAGCCCCTGAGGCTGCTGCTGGTCGGCTTCCCACATCCAGCCTCCTTGCCAGGTGTCACCCCACCTACACACCGCAGCACCCACAGGTTTAGCCAGAGTTCGGAATTTCGGGGGCGTGAAGCCTAACAGGGAAGAGATAGTGACACACAGGCCCTTGGGTGTTGCCTCTGGCACCTTCCCCTCTAATTCACAGCCCAGGAAGATGACTCTTGCTAAAGCTTTTGGTTGCTGAGGAAACAGAGGTGGGCACGAAGAAATGCTGCCGCCTTGTGGACATCTTCGGTAACAACAACTTTACAACCGGTGCTTCAGGGCACCTAATATTCACAAAGCTTGTGGGGCTTTTAATGACACGTGTCCTCAAAAACGACCCGGGTTAGGTAGCCGAAAAAAAATTCGAAACACACAGACTTTCAAGAAGCCAAATTTCAAAAGGGAATGTTTACTCACGCTGTTTAAGAAAAAAACCCCGACCAAGACAGGAACTGGAAAATCGCTGCTTATTCGAGAAATGCATATCAAAATTATAAAGCGGCATCATCTCGCAGCAGGTAGTATGGCCAGCATCAGAAAGTCTACAAACCATCGATGGGGAGTGAGTGTGGAGTAAAGGGAACCTTCCCACTCGGTGATCGGAACCGTATATTGGTAACTGCCACTAGAAAGCACTGTATCCCACTTCTTAGAAAACTAAAGACAGAGTGCCCTATACATCTGCAGTCCCACTCCTGGGCGTTATTCGGCGAAATCCATAATTCTTAAAGACACAAGCACCCCAACTTTCATGGCGGCACTATTTACAAACGCCAGGACACAAAAACAAGTAGCCCAGCGAGTGCTGAATACATAAAGAAGAGGTCGTACATGTATACAGGGCACTGTTACTCAGCCAGGAAAAAGAATGAAATAATGCCATCAGAAGCAACATGGATGGACCTGGGATGCCCAAACACTGAGTGAAGTCAGTCAGACAGAGGAGGACCCATAGCATATATATTATCACTTACAGGATGAATGGAAACATACATACAACTGAACTAGTTTCCTAAACAGAAACACACTCTCCGACTTTCAGAATACACCTAGGGTTACCAAAAAGTAAGTGGGGTGGGAGATATAAGTTGGGCGGTTCACATGACCACATACACAGTAAAATATCTATAAACATATATATAAAATACGCACTCCACAAGGACTACTGTACAACACCAGGACCTCAACTCAACCTTCTGCAATAACCTATATGGAAAAGGAAGCCGAAAAACACTAGATATATTATATGTGTAGTTGAATCAGCTTGCTGTACACCTAAACCAACCCCACTTTGGAAATCAACTCTAGTGCAACATGCCATCAGAATTAAGCTGAAAAAGAAAGTAAAAGGAAAGAAATGGGTATGCTTTTTGCCTCAGGCCTCGGTGATATGTGCTGGTGTCACATCCCTGCAGTCGGAGCAGCCTGGGGTCCCAAGGGTGCACTGAGGTGGAGAGGAGAGACGTGAGGAGGATGTGCCTGCAAATGCAACCCCTTAAAGCTGTAGTGTCTCTTTCTTTCCTTGGGGAACCAAAACTTCAGAATCTAGGGGGGCCTTCCTAGTGCTAAAAGGAATCCAAGTACACCCAGACCATGGGGGACCATCTACGCTGCAGGAGATTCAAAAAGTGACCGAGCCTCTGAGGCTGCTGCCGGTCGGCTTCCCACATCCAGCCTCCTTGCCAGGTGTCACCCCACCTACACACCGCAGCACCCACAGGTTTAGCCAGAGTTCGGAATTTCGGGGGCGTGAAGCTTAACAGGGAAGAGATAGTGACACACAAGCCCTTGGGTGTTGCCTCTGGCACCTTCCCCTCTAATTCACAGCCCAGGAAGATGACTCTTCCTAAAGCTTTCGGTTGCTGAGGAAACAGAGGTGGGCACGAAGAAATGCTGCCGCCTTGTGGACATTTTCGGTAACAACAACTTTACAACCGGTGCTTCAGGGCACCTAAAATTCACAAAGCCTGTGAGGCTTTTAATGACACGTGTCCTCAAAAATGACCCGGGTTAGGTAACCGAAAAAAAATTCGAAACACACAGACTTTCAAGAAGCCAAATTTCAAAAGGGAATGTTTACTCACGCTGTTTAAAAAAAAAAACCCCGACCACGACAGGAACTGGAAAGTCGCAGCTTATTCGAGAAATGCATATCAAACTTATAAAGTCGCATCATCTCGCAGCAGGCAGTATGGGCAGCATCAGACAGTCCACAAACAATCGATGGGGAATGAGTGTGGAGAAAAGGGAACCTTCCCACTCGGTGATGGGAACTGTACATTGGTAACTGCCACTAGAAAGCACTGTATTCCAGTTCTTAGAAAACTAAATAGAGAGTGAACCTATACATCTGCAGTCCCACTCCTGGGCGTTACTCGGGAAAACCCATAATTCATAAAGACACAAGCACCCTAACGTTCATTGCGGCACTATTTACAAACGCCCAGACACAAAAACAAATAGCCCAGTGAGTGATGAATACATAGATAGGAGATCGTACGTGTACACAAGGGACTGTTACTCAGCCAGGAAAAAGAATGAAATAATGCCATTAGAAACAATATGGATGGACCTGAGATGCCCAAACACTGAGTGAAGTCAGTCAGACAGAGGAGGACCCATAGCATATAATATCAATTATAGGAGGACTGGAAACATACATACAACTGAACTACTTTCCTAAACAGAAACAGACTCTCCGACTTTCAGAATACACCTAGGGTTACCAAAAAGTAAGCGGGGTAGGAGATATAAGTTGGGCGGTTCACATGACCACATACACAGTAAAATACCTATAAACATATATATAAAATACGCACTCCTCAAGGACTACTGTACAACACCAGGACCTCAACTCAACCTTCTGCAATAACCTATATGGAAAAGGAAGCCGAAAAACACTAGATATATTATATGTGTAGTTGAATCAGCTTGCTGTACACCTAAACCAACCCCACTTTGGAAATCAACTCTAGTGCAACATACCATCAGAATTAAGCTGAAAAACAAAGGAAAAGGAAAGAAATGGGTATGCTTTTTGCCTCAGGCCTCGGTGATATGTGCTGGTGTCACATCCCTGCAGTCTGAGCAGCCTGGGGTGCCAAGGGTGCACTGAGGTGGAGCGGAGAGACGTGAGGAGGATGTGCCTGCAAATGCAACCCCTTAAAGCTGTAGTGTCTCTTTCTTTCCGGGGGGAACCAAAACTTCAGAATCTAGGGGGGCCTTCCTAGTGCTAAAAGGAATCCAAGTACACCCAAACCATGGGGGGCCATCTAGACTGCAGGAGATTCATAAAGTGACCGAGCCCCTGAGGCTGCTGCTGGTCGGCTTCCCACATCCAGCCTCCTTGCCAGGTGTCACCCCACCTACACACCGCAGCACCCACAGGTTTAGCCAGAGTTCGGAATTTCGGGGGCGTGAAGCCTAACAGGGAAGAGATAGTGACACACAGGCCCTTGGGTGTTGCCTCTGGCACCTTCCCCTCTAATTCACAGCCCAGGAAGATGACTCTTGCTAAAGCTTTTGGTTGCTGAGGAAACAGAGGTGGGCACGAAGAAATGCTGCCGCCTTGTGGACATCTTCGGTAACAACAACTTTACAACCGGTGCTTCAGGGCACCTAATATTCACAAAGCTTGTGGGGCTTTTAATGACACGTGTCCTCAAAAACGACCCGGGTTAGGTAACCGAAAAAAAATTCGAAACACACAGACTTTCAAGAAGCCAAATTTCAAAAGGGAATGTTTACTCACGCTGTTTAAGAAAAAAACCCCGACCAAGACAGGAACTGGAAAATCGCTGCTTATTCGAGAAATGCATATCAAAATTATAAAGCGGCATCATCTCGCAGCAGGTAGTATGGCCAGCATCAGAAAGTCTACAAACCATCGATGGGGAGTGAGTGTGGAGTAAAGGGAACCTTCCCACTCGGTGATCGGAACCGTATATTGGTAACTGCCACTAGAAAGCACTGTATCCCACTTCTTAGAAAACTAAAGACAGAGTGCCCTATACATCTGCAGTCCCACTCCTGGGCGTTATTCGGCGAAATCCATAATTCTTAAAGACACAAGCACCCCAACTTTCATGGCGGCACTATTTACAAACGCCAGGACACAAAAACAAGTAGCCCAGCGAGTGCTGAATACATAAAGAAGAGGTCGTACATGTATACAGGGCACTGTTACTCAGCCAGGAAAAAGAATGAAATAATGCCATCAGAAGCAACATGGATGGACCTGGGATGCCCAAACACTGAGTGAAGTCAGTCAGACAGAGGAGGACCCATAGCATATATATTATCACTTACAGGATGAATGGAAACATACATACAACTGAACTAGTTTCCTAAACAGAAACACACTCTCCGACTTTCAGAATAAACCTAGGGTTACCAAAAAGTAAGTGGGGTAGGAGATATAAGTTGGGCGGTTCACATGACCACATACACAGTAAAATATCTATAAACATATATATAAAATACGCACTCCACAAGGACTACTGTACAACACCAGGACCTCAACTCAACCTTCTGCAATAACCTATATGGAAAAGGAAGCCGAAAAACACTAGATATATTATATGTGTAGTTGAATCAGCTTGCTGTACACCTAAACCAACCCCACTTTGGAAATCAACTCTAGTGCAACATGCCATCAGAATTAAGCTGAAAAAGAAAGTAAAAGGAAAGAAATGGGTATGCTTTTTGCCTCTGGCCTCGGTGATATGTGCTGGTGTCACATCCCTGCAGTCGGAGCAGCCTGGGGTCCCAAGGGTGCACTGAGGTGGAGAGGAGAGACGTGAGGAGGATGTGCCTGCAAATGCAACCCCTTAAAGCTGTAGTGTCTCTTTCTTTCCTTGGGGAACCAAAACTTCAGAATCTAGGGGGGCCTTCCTAGTGCTAAAAGGAATCCAAGTACACCCAGACCATGGGGGACCATCTACGCTGCAGGAGATTCAAAAAGTGACCGAGCCTCTGAGGCTGCTGCCGGTCGGCTTCCCACATCCAGCCTCCTTGCCAGGTGTCACCCCACCTACACACCGCAGCACCCACAGGTTTAGCCAGAGTTCGGAATTTCGGGGGCGTGAAGCTTAACAGGGAAGAGATAGTGACACACAAGCCCTTGGGTGTTGCCTCTGGCACCTTCCCCTCTAATTCACAGCCCAGGAAGATGACTCTTCCTAAAGCTTTCGGTTGCTGAGGAAACAGAGGTGGGCACGAAGAAATGCTGCCGCCTTGTGGACATTTTCGGTAACAACAACTTTACAACCGGTGCTTCAGGGCACCTAAAATTCACAAAGCCTGTGAGGCTTTTAATGACACGTGTCCTCAAAAATGACCTGGGTTAGGTAACCGAAAAAAAATTCGAAACACACAGACTTTCAAGAAGCCAAATTTCAAAAGGGAATGTTTACTCACGCTGTTTAAAAAAAAAAACCCCGACCACGACAGGAACTGGAAAGTTGCAGCTTATTCGAGAAATGCATATCAAACTTATAAAGTCGCATCATCTCGCAGCAGGCAGTATGGGCAGCATCAGACAGTCCACAAACAATCGATGGGGAATGAGTGTGGAGAAAAGGGAACCTTCCCACTCGGTGATGGGAACTGTACATTGGTAACTGCCACTAGAAAGCACTGTATTCCAGTTCTTAGAAAACTAAATAGAGAGTGAACCTATACATCTGCAGTCCCACTCCTGGGCGTTACTCGGGAAAACCCATAATTCATAAAGACACAAGCACCCTAACGTTCATTGCGGCACTATTTACAAACGCCCAGACACAAAAACAAATAGCCCAGTGAGTGATGAATACATAGATAGGAGATCGTACGTGTACACAAGGGACTGTTACTCAGCCAGGAAAAAGAATGAAATAATGCCATTAGAAACAATATGGATGGACCTGAGATGCCCAAACACTGAGTGAAGTCAGTCAGACAGAGGAGGACCCATAGCATATAATATCAATTATAGGAGGACTGGAAACATACATACAACTGAACTACTTTCCTAAACAGAAACAGACTCTCCGACTTTCAGAATACACCTAGGGTTACCAAAAAGTAAGTGGGGTAGGAGATATAAGTTGGGCGGTTCACATGACCACATACACAGTAAAATACCTATAAACATATATATAAAATACGCACTCCTCAAGGACTACTGTACAACACCAGGACCTCAACTCAACCTTCTGCAATAACCTATATGGAAAAGGAAGCCGAAAAACACTAGATATATTATATGTGTAGTTGAATCAGCTTGCTGTACACCTAAACCAACCCCACTTTGGAAATCAACTCTAGTGCAACATACCATCAGAATTAAGCTGAAAAACAAAGGAAAATGAAAGAAATGGGTATGCTTTTTGCCTCAGGCCTCGGTGATATGTGCTGGTGTCACATCCCTGCAGTCTGAGCAGCCTGGGGTGCCAAGGGTGCACTGAGGTGGAGCGGAGAGACGTGAGGAGGATGTGCCTGCAAATGCAACCCCTTAAAGCTGTAGTGTCTCTTTCTTTCCGGGGGGAACCAAAACTTCAGAATCTAGGGGGGCCTTCCTAGTGCTAAAAGGAATCCAAGTACACCCAAACCATGGGGGGCCATCTAGACTGCAGGAGATTCATAAAGTGACCGAGCCCCTGAGGCTGCTGCTGGTCGGCTTCCCACATCCAGCCTCCTTGCCAGGTGTCACCCCACCTACACACCGCAGCACCCACAGGTTTAGCCAGAGTTCGGAATTTCGGGGGCGTGAAGCCTAACAGGGAAGAGATAGTGACACACAGGCCCTTGGGTGTTGCCTCTGGCACCTTCCCCTCTAATTCACAGCCCAGGAAGATGACTCTTGCTAAAGCTTTTGGTTGCTGAGGAAACAGAGGTGGGCACGAAGAAATGCTGCCGCCTTGTGGACATCTTCGGTAACAACAACTTTACAACCGGTGCTTCAGGGCACCTAATATTCACAAAGCTTGTGGGGCTTTTAATGACACGTGTCCTCAAAAACGACCCGGGTTAGGTAGCCGAAAAAAAATTCGAAACACACAGACTTTCAAGAAGCCAAATTTCAAAAGGGAATGTTTACTCACGCTGTTTAAGAAAAAAACCCCGACCAAGACAGGAACTGGAAAATCGCTGCTTATTCGAGAAATGCATATCAAAATTATAAAGCGGCATCATCTCGCAGCAGGTAGTATGGCCAGCATCAGAAAGTCTACAAACCATCGATGGGGAGTGAGTGTGGAGTAAAGGGAACCTTCCCACTCGGTGATCGGAACCGTATATTGGTAACTGCCACTAGAAAGCACTGTATCCCACTTCTTAGAAAACTAAAGACAGAGTGCCCTATACATCTGCAGTCCCACTCCTGGGCGTTATTCGGCGAAATCCATAATTCTTAAAGACACAAGCACCCCAACTTTCATGGCGGCACTATTTACAAACGCCAGGACACAAAAACAAGTAGCCCAGCGAGTGCTGAATACATAAAGAAGAGGTCGTACATGTATACAGGGCACTGTTACTCAGCCAGGAAAAAGAATGAAATAATGCCATCAGAAGCAACATGGATGGACCTGGGATGCCCAAACACTGAGTGAAGTCAGTCAGACAGAGGAGGACCCATAGCATATATATTATCACTTACAGGATGAATGGAAACATACATACAACTGAACTAGTTTCCTAAACAGAAACACACTCTCCGACTTTCAGAATAAACCTAGGGTTACCAAAAAGTAAGTGGGGTAGGAGATATAAGTTGGGCGGTTCACATGACCACATACACAGTAAAATATCTATAAACATATATATAAAATACGCACTCCACAAGGACTACTGTACAACACCAGGACCTCAACTCAACCTTCTGCAATAACCTATATGGAAAAGGAAGCCGAAAAACACTAGATATATTATATGTGTAGTTGAATCAGCTTGCTGTACACCTAAACCAACCCCACTTTGGAAATCAACTCTAGTGCAACATGCCATCAGAATTAAGCTGAAAAAGAAAGTAAAAGGAAAGAAATGGGTATGCTTTTTGCCTCTGGCCTCGGTGATATGTGCTGGTGTCACATCCCTGCAGTCGGAGCAGCCTGGGGTCCCAAGGGTGCACTGAGGTGGAGAGGAGAGACGTGAGGAGGATGTGCCTGCAAATGCAACCCCTTAAAGCTGTAGTGTCTCTTTCTTTCCTTGGGGAACCAAAACTTCAGAATCTAGGGGGGCCTTCCTAGTGCTAAAAGGAATCCAAGTACACCCAGACCATGGGGGACCATCTACGCTGCAGGAGATTCAAAAAGTGACCGAGCCTCTGAGGCTGCTGCCGGTCGGCTTCCCACATCCAGCCTCCTTGCCAGGTGTCACCCCACCTACACACCGCAGCACCCACAGGTTTAGCCAGAGTTCGGAATTTCGGGGGCGTGAAGCTTAACAGGGAAGAGATAGTGACACACAAGCCCTTGGGTGTTGCCTCTGGCACCTTCCCCTCTAATTCACAGCCCAGGAAGATGACTCTTCCTAAAGCTTTCGGTTGCTGAGGAAACAGAGGTGGGCACGAAGAAATGCTGCCGCCTTGTGGACATTTTCGGTAACAACAACTTTACAACCGGTGCTTCAGGGCACCTAAAATTCACAAAGCCTGTGAGGCTTTTAATGACACGTGTCCTCAAAAATGACCTGGGTTAGGTAACCGAAAAAAAATTCGAAACACACAGACTTTCAAGAAGCCAAATTTCAAAAGGGAATGTTTACTCACGCTGTTTAAAAAAAAAAACCCCGACCACGACAGGAACTGGAAAGTTGCAGCTTATTCGAGAAATGCATATCAAACTTATAAAGTCGCATCATCTCGCAGCAGGCAGTATGGGCAGCATCAGACAGTCCACAAACAATCGATGGGGAATGAGTGTGGAGAAAAGGGAACCTTCCCACTCGGTGATGGGAACTGTACATTGGTAACTGCCACTAGAAAGCACTGTATTCCAGTTCTTAGAAAACTAAATAGAGAGTGAACCTATACATCTGCAGTCCCACTCCTGGGCGTTACTCGGGAAAACCCATAATTCATAAAGACACAAGCACCCTAACGTTCATTGCGGCACTATTTACAAACGCCCAGACACAAAAACAAATAGCCCAGTGAGTGATGAATACATAGATAGGAGATCGTACGTGTACACAAGGGACTGTTACTCAGCCAGGAAAAAGAATGAAATAATGCCATTAGAAACAATATGGATGGACCTGAGATGCCCAAACACTGAGTGAAGTCAGTCAGACAGAGGAGGACCCATAGCATATAATATCAATTATAGGAGGACTGGAAACATACATACAACTGAACTACTTTCCTAAACAGAAACAGACTCTCCGACTTTCAGAATACACCTAGGGTTACCAAAAAGTAAGTGGGGTAGGAGATATAAGTTGGGCGGTTCACATGACCACATACACAGTAAAATACCTATAAACATATATATAAAATACGCACTCCTCAAGGACTACTGTACAACACCAGGACCTCAACTCAACCTTCTGCAATAACCTATATGGAAAAGGAAGCCGAAAAACACTAGATATATTATATGTGTAGTTGAATCAGCTTGCTGTACACCTAAACCAACCCCACTTTGGAAATCAACTCTAGTGCAACATACCATCAGAATTAAGCTGAAAAACAAAGGAAAATGAAAGAAATGGGTATGCTTTTTGCCTCAGGCCTCGGTGATATGTGCTGGTGTCACATCCCTGCAGTCTGAGCAGCCTGGGGTGCCAAGGGTGCACTGAGGTGGAGCGGAGAGACGTGAGGAGGATGTGCCTGCAAATGCAACCCCTTAAAGCTGTAGTGTCTCTTTCTTTCCGGGGGGAACCAAAACTTCAGAATCTAGGGGGGCCTTCCTAGTGCTAAAAGGAATCCAAGTACACCCAAACCATGGGGGGCCATCTAGACTGCAGGAGATTCATAAAGTGACCGAGCCCCTGAGGCTGCTGCTGGTCGGCTTCCCACATCCAGCCTCCTTGCCAGGTGTCACCCCACCTACACACCGCAGCACCCACAGGTTTAGCCAGAGTTCGGAATTTCGGGGGCGTGAAGCCTAACAGGGAAGAGATAGTGACACACAGGCCCTTGGGTGTTGCCTCTGGCACCTTCCCCTCTAATTCACAGCCCAGGAAGATGACTCTTGCTAAAGCTTTTGGTTGCTGAGGAAACAGAGGTGGGCACGAAGAAATGCTGCCGCCTTGTGGACATCTTCGGTAACAACAACTTTACAACCGGTGCTTCAGGGCACCTAATATTCACAAAGCTTGTGGGGCTTTTAATGACACGTGTCCTCAAAAACGACCCGGGTTAGGTAGCCGAAAAAAAATTCGAAACACACAGACTTTCAAGAAGCCAAATTTCAAAAGGGAATGTTTACTCACGCTGTTTAAGAAAAAAACCCCGACCAAGACAGGAACTGGAAAATCGCTGCTTATTCGAGAAATGCATATCAAAATTATAAAGCGGCATCATCTCGCAGCAGGTAGTATGGCCAGCATCAGAAAGTCTACAAACCATCGATGGGGAGTGAGTGTGGAGTAAAGGGAACCTTCCCACTCGGTGATCGGAACCGTATATTGGTAACTGCCACTAGAAAGCACTGTATCCCACTTCTTAGAAAACTAAAGACAGAGTGCCCTATACATCTGCAGTCCCACTCCTGGGCGTTATTCGGCGAAATCCATAATTCTTAAAGACACAGGCACCCCAACTTTCATGGCGGCACTATTTACAAACGCCAGGACACAAAAACAAGTAGCCCAGCGAGTGCTGAATACATAAAGAAGAGGTCGTACATGTATACAGGGGACTGTTACTCAGCCAGGAAAAAGAATGAAATAATGCCATCAGAAGCAACATGGATGGACCTGGGATGCCCAAACACTGAGTGAAGTCAGTCAGACAGAAGAGGACCCATAGCATATATATTATCACTTACAGGATGAATGGAAACATACATACAACTGAACTAGTTTCCTAAACAGAAACACACTCTCCGACTTTCAGAATAAACCTAGGGTTACCAAAAAGTAAGTGGGGTAGGAGATATAAGTTGGGCGGTTCACATGACCACATACACAGTAAAATATCTATAAACATATATATAAAATACGCACTCCACAAGGACTACTGTACAACACCAGGACCTCAACTCAACCTTCTGCAATAACCTATATGGAAAAGGAAGCCGAAAAACACTAGATATATTATATGTGTAGTTGAATCAGCTTGCTGTACACCTAAACCAACCCCACTTTGGAAATCAACTCTAGTGCAACATGCCATCAGAATTAAGCTGAAAAAGAAAGTAAAAGGAAAGAAACGGGTATGCTTTTTGCCTCAGGCCTCGGTGATATGTGCTGGTGTCACATCCCTGCAGTCGGAGCAGCCTGGGGTCCCAAGGGTGCACTGAGGTGGAGAGGAGAGACGTGAGGAGGATGTGCCTGAAAATGCAACCCCTTAAAGCTGTAGTGTCTCTTTCTTTCCTTGGGGAACCAAAACTTCAGAATCTAGGGGGGCCTTCCTAGTGCTAAAAGGAATCCAAGTACACCCAGACCATGGGGGACCATCTACACTGCAGGAGATTCAAAAAGTGACCGAGCCTCTGAGGCTGCTGCCGGTCGGCTTCCCACATCCAGCCTCCTTGCCAGGTGTCACCCCACCTACACACCGCAGCACCCACAGGTTTAGCCAGAGTTCGGAATTTCGGGGGCGTGAAGCTTAACAGGGAAGAGATAGTGACACACAAGCCCTTGGGTGTTGCCTCTGGCACCTTCCCCTCTAATTCACAGCCCAGGAAGATGACTCTTCCTAAAGCTTTCGGTTGCTGAGGAAACAGAGGTGGGCACGAAGAAATGCTGCCGCCTTGTGGACATTTTCGGTAACAACAACTTTACAACCGGTGCTTCAGGGCACCTAAAATTCACAAAGCCTGTGAGGCTTTTAATGACACGTGTCCTCAAAAATGACCTGGGTTAGGTAACCGAAAAAAAATTCGAAACACACAGACTTTCAAGAAGCCAAATTTCAAAAGGGAATGTTTACTCACGCTGTTTAAAAAAAAAAACCCCGACCACGACAGGAACTGGAAAGTCGCAGCTTATTCGAGAAATGCATATCAAACTTATAAAGTCGCATCATCTCGCAGCAGGCAGTATGGGCAGCATCAGACAGTCCACAAACAATCGATGGGGAATGAGTGTGGAGAAAAGGGAACCTTCCCACTCGGTGATGGGAACTGTACATTGGTAACTGCCACTAGAAAGCACTGTATTCCAGTTCTTAGAAAACTAAATAGAGAGTGAACCTATACATCTGCAGTCCCACTCCTGGGCGTTACTCGGGAAAACCCATAATTCATAAAGACACAAGCACCCTAACGTTCATTGCGGCACTATTTACAAACGCCCAGACACAAAAACAAATAGCCCAGTGAGTGATGAATACATAGATAGGAGATCGTACGTGTACACAAGGGACTGTTACTCAGCCAGGAAAAAGAATGAAATAATGCCATTAGAAACAATATGGATGGACCTGAGATGCCCAAACACTGAGTGAAGTCAGTCAGACAGAGGAGGACCCATAGCATATAATATCAATTATAGGAGGACTGGAAACATACATACAACTGAACTACTTTCCTAAACAGAAACAGACTCTCCGACTTTCAGAATACACCTAGGGTTACCAAAAAGTAAGTGGGGTAGGAGATATAAGTTGGGCGGTTCACATGACCACATACACAGTAAAATACCTATAAACATATATATAAAATACGCACTCCTCAAGGACTACTGTACAACACCAGGACCTCAACTCAACCTTCTGCAATAACCTATATGGAAAAGGAAGCCGAAAAACACTAGATATATTATATGTGTAGTTGAATCAGCTTGCTGTACACCTAAACCAACCCCACTTTGGAAATCAACTCTAGTGCAACATACCATCAGAATTAAGCTGAAAAACAAAGGAAAATGAAAGAAATGGGTATGCTTTTTGCCTCAGGCCTCGGTGATATGTGCTGGTGTCACATCCCTGCAGTCTGAGCAGCCTGGGGTGCCAAGGGTGCACTGAGGTGGAGCGGAGAGACGTGAGGAGGATGTGCCTGCAAATGCAACCCCTTAAAGCTGTAGTGTCTCTTTCTTTCCGGGGGGAACCAAAACTTCAGAATCTAGGGGGGCCTTCCTAGTGCTAAAAGGAATCCAAGTACACCCAAACCATGGGGGGCCATCTAGACTGCAGGAGATTCATAAAGTGACCGAGCCCCTGAGGCTGCTGCTGGTCGGCTTCCCACATCCAGCCTCCTTGCCAGGTGTCACCCCACCTACACACCGCAGCACCCACAGGTTTAGCCAGAGTTCGGAATTTCGGGGGCGTGAAGCCTAACAGGGAAGAGATAGTGACACACAGGCCCTTGGGTGTTGCCTCTGGCACCTTCCCCTCTAATTCACAGCCCAGGAAGATGACTCTTGCTAAAGCTTTTGGTTGCTGAGGAAACAGAGGTGGGCACGAAGAAATGCTGCCGCCTTGTGGACATCTTCGGTAACAACAACTTTACAACCGGTGCTTCAGGGCACCTAATATTCACAAAGCTTGTGGGGCTTTTAATGACACGTGTCCTCAAAAACGACCCGGGTTAGGTAACCGAAAAAAAATTCGAAACACACAGACTTTCAAGAAGCCAAATTTCAAAAGGGAATGTTTACTCACGCTGTTTAAGAAAAAAACCCCGACCAAGACAGGAACTGGAAAATCGCTGCTTATTCGAGAAATGCATATCAAAATTATAAAGCGGCATCATCTCGCAGCAGGTAGTATGGCCAGCATCAGAAAGTCTACAAACCATCGATGGGGAGTGAGTGTGGAGTAAAGGGAACCTTCCCACTCGGTGATCGGAACCGTATATTGGTAACTGCCACTAGAAAGCACTGTATCCCACTTCTTAGAAAACTAAAGACAGAGTGCCCTATACATCTGCAGTCCCACTCCTGGGCGTTATTCGGCGAAATCCATAATTCTTAAAGACACAAGCACCCCAACTTTCATGGCGGCACTATTTACAAACGCCAGGACACAAAAACAAGTAGCCCAGCGAGTGCTGAATACATAAAGAAGAGGTCGTACATGTATACAGGGGACTGTTACTCAGCCAGGAAAAAGAATGAAATAATGCCATCAGAAGCAACATGGATGGACCTGGGATGCCCAAACACTGAGTGAAGTCAGTCAGACAGAGGAGGACCCATAGCATATATATTATCACTTACAGGATGAATGGAAACATACATACAACTGAACTAGTTTCCTAAACAGAAACACACTCTCCGACTTTCAGAATACACCTAGGGTTACCAAAAAGTAAGTGGGGTAGGAGATATAAGTTGGGCGGTTCACATGACCACATACACAGTAAAATATCTATAAACATATATATAAAATACGCACTCCACAAGGACTACTGTACAACACCAGGACCTCAACTCAACCTTCTGCAATAACCTATATGGAAAAGGAAGCCGAAAAACACTAGATATATTATATGTGTAGTTGAATCAGCTTGCTGTACACCTAAACCAACCCCACTTTGGAAATCAACTCTAGTGCAACATGCCATCAGAATTAAGCTGAAAAAGAAAGTAAAAGGAAAGAAATGGGTATGCTTTTTGCCTCAGGCCTCGGTGATATGTGCTGGTGTCACATCCCTGCAGTCGGAGCAGCCTGGGGTCCCAAGGGTGCACTGAGGTGGAGAGGAGAGACGTGAGGAGGATGTGCCTGCAAATGCAACCCCTTAAAGCTGTAGTGTCTCTTTCTTTCCTTGGGGAACCAAAACTTCAGAATCTAGGGGGGCCTTCCTAGTGCTAAAAGGAATCCAAGTACACCCAGACCATGGGGGACCATCTACGCTGCAGGAGATTCAAAAAGTGACCGAGCCTCTGAGGCTGCTGCCGGTCGGCTTCCCACATCCAGCCTCCTTGCCAGGTGTCACCCCACCTACACACCGCAGCACCCACAGGTTTAGCCAGAGTTCGGAATTTCGGGGGCGTGAAGCTTAACAGGGAAGAGATAGTGACACACAAGCCCTTGGGTGTTGCCTCTGGCACCTTCCCCTCTAATTCACAGCCCAGGAAGATGACTCTTCCTAAAGCTTTCGGTTGCTGAGGAAACAGAGGTGGGCACGAAGAAATGCTGCCGCCTTGTGGACATTTTCGGTAACAACAACTTTACAACCGGTGCTTCAGGGCACCTAAAATTCACAAAGCCTGTGAGGCTTTTAATGACACGTGTCCTCAAAAATGACCCGGGTTAGGTAACCGAAAAAAAATTCGAAACACACAGACTTTCAAGAAGCCAAATTTCAAAAGGGAATGTTTACTCACGCTGTTTAAAAAAAAAAACCCCGACCACGACAGGAACTGGAAAGTCGCAGCTTATTCGAGAAATGCATATCAAACTTATAAAGTCGCATCATCTCGCAGCAGGCAGTATGGGCAGCATCAGAAAGTCCACAAACAATCGATGGGGAATGAGTGTGGAGAAAAGGGAACCTTCCCACTCGGTGATGGGAACTGTACATTGGTAACTGCCACTAGAAAGCACTGTATCCCAGTTCTTAGAAAACTAAAGACAGAGTGCCCTATACATCTGCAGTCCCACTCCTGGGCGTTACTCGGGAAAACCCATAATTCATAAAGACACAAGCACCCTAACGTTCATTGCGGCACTATTTACAAACGCCCAGACACAAAAACAAATAGCCCAGTGAGTGATAAATACATAGATAGGAGATCGTACGTGTACACAAGGGACTGTTACTCAGCCAGGAAAAAGAATGAAATAATGCCATTAGAAACAATATGGATGGACCTGAGATGCCCAAACACTGAGTGAAGTCAGTCAGACAGAGGAGGACCCATAGCATATAATATCAATTATAGGAGGACTGGAAACATACATACAACTGAACTACTTTCCTAAACAGAAACAGACTCTCCGACTTTCAGAATACACCTAGGGTTACCAAAAAGTAAGCGGGGTAGGAGATATAAGTTGGGCGGTTCACATGACCACATACACAGTAAAATACCTATAAACATATATATAAAATACGCACTCCTCAAGGACTACTGTACAACACCAGGACCTCAACTCAACCTTCTGCAATAACCTATATGGAAAAGGAAGCCGAAAAACACTAGATATATTATATGTGTAGTTGAATCAGCTTGCTGTACACCTAAACCAACCCCACTTTGGAAATCAACTCTAGTGCAACATACCATCAGAATTAAGCTGAGAAACAAAGGAAAATGAAAGAAATGGGTATGCTTTTTGCCTCAGGCCTCGGTGATATGTGCTGGTGTCACATCCCTGCAGTCTGAGCAGCCTGGGGTGCCAAGGGTGCACTGAGGTGGAGCGGAGAGACGTGAGGAGGATGTGCCTGCAAATGCAACCCCTTAAAGCTGTAGTGTCTCTTTCTTTCCGGGGGGAACCAAAACTTCAGAATCTAGGGGGGCCTTCCTAGTGCTAAAAGGAATCCAAGTACACCCAAACCATGGGGGGCCATCTAGACTGCAGGAGATTCATAAAGTGACCGAGCCCCTGAGGCTGCTGCTGGTCGGCTTCCCACATCCAGCCTCCTTGCCAGGTGTCACCCCACCTACACACCGCAGCACCCACAGGTTTAGCCAGAGTTCGGAATTTCGGGGGCGTGAAGCCTAACAGGGAAGAGATAGTGACACACAGGCCCTTGGGTGTTGCCTCTGGCACCTTCCCCTCTAATTCACAGCCCAGGAAGATGACTCTTGCTAAAGCTTTTGGTTGCTGAGGAAACAGAGGTGGGCACGAAGAAATGCTGCCGCCTTGTGGACATCTTCGGTAACAACAACTTTACAACCGGTGCTTCAGGGCACCTAATATTCACAAAGCTTGTGGGGCTTTTAATGACACGTGTCCTCAAAAACGACCCGGGTTAGGTAACCGAAAAAAAATTCGAAACACACAGACTTTCAAGAAGCCAAATTTCAAAAGGGAATGTTTACTCACGCTGTTTAAGAAAAAAACCCCGACCAAGACAGGAACTGGAAAATCGCTGCTTATTCGAGAAATGCATATCAAAATTATAAAGCGGCATCATCTCGCAGCAGGTAGTATGGCCAGCATCAGAAAGTCTACAAACCATCGATGGGGAGTGAGTGTGGAGTAAAGGGAACCTTCCCACTCGGTGATCGGAACCGTATATTGGTAACTGCCACTAGAAAGCACTGTATCCCACTTCTTAGAAAACTAAAGACAGAGTGCCCTATACATCTGCAGTCCCACTCCTGGGCGTTATTCGGCGAAATCCATAATTCTTAAAGACACAAGCACCCCAACTTTCATGGCGGCACTATTTACAAACGTCAGGACACAAAAACAAGTAGCCCAGCGAGTGCTGAATACATAAAGAAGAGGTCGTACATGTATACAGGGGACTGTTACTCAGCCAGGAAAAAGAATGAAATAATGCCATCAGAAGCAACATGGATGGACCTGGGATGCCCAAACACTGAGTGAAGTCAGTCAGACAGAAGAGGACCCATAGCATATATATTATCACTTACAGGATGAATGGAAACATACATACAACTGAACTAGTTTCCTAAACAGAAACACACTCTCCGACTTTCAGAATAAACCTAGGGTTACCAAAAAGTAAGTGGGGTAGGAGATATAAGTTGGGCGGTTCACATGACCACATACACAGTAAAATATCTATAAACATATATATAAAATACGCACTCCACAAGGACTACTGTACAACACCAGGACCTCAACTCAACCTTCTGCAATAACCTATATGGAAAAGGAAGCCGAAAAACACTAGATATATTATATGTGTAGTTGAATCAGCTTGCTGTACACCTAAACCAACCCCACTTTGGAAATCAACTCTAGTGCAACATGCCATCAGAATTAAGCTGAAAAAGAAAGTAAAAGGAAAGAAATGGGTATGCTTTTTGCCTCAGGCCTCGGTGATATGTGCTGGTGTCACATCCCTGCAGTCGGAGCAGCCTGGGGTCCCAAGGGTGCACTGAGGTGGAGAGGAGAGACGTGAGGAGGATGTGCCTGCAAATGCAACCCCTTAAAGCTGTAGTGTCTCTTTCTTTCCTTGGGGAACCAAAACTTCAGAATCTAGGGGGGCCTTCCTAGTGCTAAAAGGAATCCAAGTACACCCAGACCATGGGGGACCATCTACGCTGCAGGAGATTCAAAAAGTGACCGAGCCTCTGAGGCTGCTGCCGGTCGGCTTCCCACATCCAGCCTCCTTGCCAGGTGTCACCCCACCTACACACCGCAGCACCCACAGATTTAGCCAGAGTTCGGAATTTCGGGGGCGTGAAGCTTAACAGGGAAGAGATAGTGACACACAAGCCCTTGGGTGTTGCCTCTGGCACCTTCCCCTCTAATTCACAGCCCAGGAAGATGACTCTTCCTAAAGCTTTCGGTTGCTGAGGAAACAGAGGTGGGCACGAAGAAATGCTGCCGCCTTGTGGACATTTTCGGTAACAACAACTTTACAACCGGTGCTTCAGGGCACCTAAAATTCACAAAGCCTGTGAGGCTTTTAATGACACGTGTCCTCAAAAATGACCTGGGTTAGGTAACCGAAAAAAAATTCGAAACACACAGACTTTCAAGAAGCCAAATTTCAAAAGGGAATGTTTACTCACGCTGTTTAAAAAAAAAAACCCCGACCACGACAGGAACTGGAAAGTTGCAGCTTATTCGAGAAATGCATATCAAACTTATAAAGTCGCATCATCTCGCAGCAGGCAGTATGGGCAGCATCAGACAGTCCACAAACAATCGATGGGGAATGAGTGTGGAGAAAAGGGAACCTTCCCACTCGGTGATGGGAACTGTACATTGGTAACTGCCACTAGAAAGCACTGTATTCCCAGTGCTTAGAAAACTAAATAGAGAGTGAACCTATACATCTGCAGTCCCACTCCTGGGCGTTACTCGGGAAAACCCATAATTCATAAAGACACAAGCACCCTAACGTTCATTGCGGCACTATTTACAAACGCCCAGACACAAAAACAAATAGCCCAGTGAGTGATGAATACATAGATAGGAGATCGTACGTGTACACAAGGGACTGTTACTCAGCCAGGAAAAAGAATGAAATAATGCCATTAGAAACAATATGGATGGACCTGAGATGCCCAAACACTGAGTGAAGTCAGTCAGACAGAGGAGGACCCATAGCATATAATATCAATTATAGGAGGACTGGAAACATACATACAACTGAACTACTTTCCTAAACAGAAACAGACTCTCCGACTTTCAGAATACACCTAGGGTTACCAAAAAGTAAGCGGGGTAGGAGATATAAGTTGGGCGGTTCACATGACCACATACACAGTAAAATACCTATAAACATATATATAAAATACGCACTCCTCAAGAACTACTGTACAACACCAGGACCTCAACTCAACCTTCTGCAATAACCTATATGGAAAAGGAAGCCGAAAAACACTAGATATATTATATGTGTAGTTGAATCAGCTTGCTGTACACCTAAACCAACCCCACTTTGGAAATCAACTCTAGTGCAACATACCATCAGAATTAAGCTGAAAAACAAAGGAAAAGGAAAGAAATGGGTATGCTTTTTGCCTCAGGCCTCGGTGATATGTGCTGGTGTCACATCCCTGCAGTCTGAGCAGCCTGGGGTGCCAAGGGTGCACTGAGGTGGAGCGGAGAGACGTGAGGAGGATGTGCCTGCAAATGCAACCCCTTAAAGCTGTAGTGTCTCTTTCTTTCCGGGGGGAACCAAAACTTCAGAATCTAGGGGGGCCTTCCTAGTGCTAAAAGGAATCCAAGTACACCCAAACCATGGGGGGCCATCTAGACTGCAGGAGATTCATAAAGTGACCGAGCCCCTGAGGCTGCTGCTGGTCGGCTTCCCACATCCAGCCTCCTTGCCAGGTGTCACCCCACCTACACACCGCAGCACCCACAGGTTTAGCCAGAGTTCGGAATTTCGGGGCGTGAAGCCTAACAGGGAAGAGATAGTGACACACAGGCCCTTGGGTGTTGCCTCTGGCACCTTCCCCTCTAATTCACAGCCCAGGAAGATGACTCTTGCTAAAGCTTTTGGTTGCTGAGGAAACAGAGGTGGGCACGAAGAAATGCTGCCGCCTTGTGGACATCTTCGGTAACAACAACTTTACAACCGGTGCTTCAGGGCACCTAATATTCACAAAGCTTGTGGGGCTTTTAATGACACGTGTCCTCAAAAACGACCCGGGTTAGGTAGCCGAAAAAAAATTCGAAACACACAGACTTTCAAGAAGCCAAATTTCAAAAGGGAATGTTTACTCACGCTGTTTAAGAAAAAAACCCCGACCAAGACAGGAACTGGAAAATCGCTGCTTATTCGAGAAATGCATATCAAAATTATAAAGCGGCATCATCTCGCAGCAGGTAGTATGGCCAGCATCAGAAAGTCTACAAACCATCGATGGGGAGTGAGTGTGGAGTAAAGGGAACCTTCCCACTCGGTGATCGGAACCGTATATTGGTAACTGCCACTAGAAAGCACTGTATCCCACTTCTTAGAAAACTAAAGACAGAGTGCCCTATACATCTGCAGTCCCACTCCTGGGCGTTATTCGGCGAAATCCATAATTCTTAAAGACACAAGCACCCCAACTTTCATGGCGGCACTATTTACAAACGCCAGGACACAAAAACAAGTAGCCCAGCGAGTGCTGAATACATAAAGAAGAGGTCGTACATGTATACAGGGCACTGTTACTCAGCCAGGAAAAAGAATGAAATAATGCCATCAGAAGCAACATGGATGGACCTGGGATGCCCAAACACTGAGTGAAGTCAGTCAGACAGAGGAGGACCCATAGCATATATATTATCACTTACAGGATGAATGGAAACATACATACAACTGAACTAGTTTCCTAAACAGAAACACACTCTCCGACTTTCAGAATACACCTAGGGTTACCAAAAAGTAAGTGGGGTGGGAGATATAAGTTGGGCGGTTCACATGACCACATACACAGTAAAATATCTATAAACATATATATAAAATACGCACTCCACAAGGACTACTGTACAACACCAGGACCTCAACTCAACCTTCTGCAATAACCTATATGGAAAAGGAAGCCGAAAAACACTAGATATATTATATGTGTAGTTGAATCAGCTTGCTGTACACCTAAACCAACCCCACTTTGGAAATCAACTCTAGTGCAACATGCCATCAGAATTAAGCTGAAAAAGAAAGTAAAAGGAAAGAAATGGGTATGCTTTTTGCCTCAGGCCTCGGTGATATGTGCTGGTGTCACATCCCTGCAGTCGGAGCAGCCTGGGGTCCCAAGGGTGCACTGAGGTGGAGAGGAGAGACGTGAGGAGGATGTGCCTGCAAATGCAACCCCTTAAAGCTGTAGTGTCTCTTTCTTTCCTTGGGGAACCAAAACTTCAGAATCTAGGGGGGCCTTCCTAGTGCTAAAAGGAATCCAAGTACACCCAGACCATGGGGGACCATCTACGCTGCAGGAGATTCAAAAAGTGACCGAGCCTCTGAGGCTGCTGCCGGTCGGCTTCCCACATCCAGCCTCCTTGCCAGGTGTCACCCCACCTACACACCGCAGCACCCACAGGTTTAGCCAGAGTTCGGAATTTCGGGGGCGTGAAGCTTAACAGGGAAGAGATAGTGACACACAAGCCCTTGGGTGTTGCCTCTGGCACCTTCCCCTCTAATTCACAGCCCAGGAAGATGACTCTTCCTAAAGCTTTCGGTTGCTGAGGAAACAGAGGTGGGCACGAAGAAATGCTGCCGCCTTGTGGACATTTTCGGTAACAACAACTTTACAACCGGTGCTTCAGGGCACCTAAAATTCACAAAGCCTGTGAGGCTTTTAATGACACGTGTCCTCAAAAATGACCCGGGTTAGGTAACCGAAAAAAAATTCGAAACACACAGACTTTCAAGAAGCCAAATTTCAAAAGGGAATGTTTACTCACGCTGTTTAAAAAAAAAAACCCCGACCACGACAGGAACTGGAAAGTCGCAGCTTATTCGAGAAATGCATATCAAACTTATAAAGTCGCATCATCTCGCAGCAGGCAGTATGGGCAGCATCAGAAAGTCCACAAACAATCGATGGGGAATGAGTGTGGAGAAAAGGGAACCTTCCCACTCGGTGATGGGAACTGTACATTGGTAACTGCCACTAGAAAGCACTGTATCCCAGTTCTTAGAAAACTAAAGACAGAGTGCCCTATACATCTGCAGTCCCACTCCTGGGCGTTACTCGGGAAAACCCATAATTCATAAAGACACAAGCACCCTAACGTTCATTGCGGCACTATTTACAAACGCCCAGACACAAAAACAAATAGCCCAGTGAGTGATAAATACATAGATAGGAGATCGTACGTGTACACAAGGGACTGTTACTCAGCCAGGAAAAAGAATGAAATAATGCCATTAGAAACAATATGGATGGACCTGAGATGCCCAAACACTGAGTGAAGTCAGTCAGACAGAGGAGGACCCATAGCATATAATATCAATTATAGGAGGACTGGAAACATACATACAACTGAACTACTTTCCTAAACAGAAACAGACTCTCCGACTTTCAGAATACACCTAGGGTTACCAAAAAGTAAGCGGGGTAGGAGATATAAGTTGGGCGGTTCACATGACCACATACACAGTAAAATACCTATAAACATATATATAAAATACGCACTCCTCAAGGACTACTGTACAACACCAGGACCTCAACTCAACCTTCTGCAATAACCTATATGGAAAAGGAAGCCGAAAAACACTAGATATATTATATGTGTAGTTGAATCAGCTTGCTGTACACCTAAACCAACCCCACTTTGGAAATCAACTCTAGTGCAACATACCATCAGAATTAAGCTGAGAAACAAAGGAAAATGAAAGAAATGGGTATGCTTTTTGCCTCAGGCCTCGGTGATATGTGCTGGTGTCACATCCCTGCAGTCTGAGCAGCCTGGGGTGCCAAGGGTGCACTGAGGTGGAGCGGAGAGACGTGAGGAGGATGTGCCTGCAAATGCAACCCCTTAAAGCTGTAGTGTCTCTTTCTTTCCGGGGGGAACCAAAACTTCAGAATCTAGGGGGGCCTTCCTAGTGCTAAAAGGAATCCAAGTACACCCAAACCATGGGGGGCCATCTAGACTGCAGGAGATTCATAAAGTGACCGAGCCCCTGAGGCTGCTGCTGGTCGGCTTCCCACATCCAGCCTCCTTGCCAGGTGTCACCCCACCTACACACCGCAGCACCCACAGGTTTAGCCAGAGTTCGGAATTTCGGGGGCGTGAAGCCTAACAGGGAAGAGATAGTGACACACAGGCCCTTGGGTGTTGCCTCTGGCACCTTCCCCTCTAATTCACAGCCCAGGAAGATGACTCTTGCTAAAGCTTTTGGTTGCTGAGGAAACAGAGGTGGGCACGAAGAAATGCTGCCGCCTTGTGGACATCTTCGGTAACAACAACTTTACAACCGGTGTTTCAGGGCACCTAATATTCACAAAGCTTGTGGGGCTTTTAATGACACGTGTCCTCAAAAACGACCCGGGTTAGGTAACCGAAAAAAAATTCGAAACACACAGACTTTCAAGAAGCCAAATTTCAAAAGGGAATGTTTACTCACGCTGTTTAAGAAAAAAACCCCGACCAAGACAGGAACTGGAAAATCGCTGCTTATTCGAGAAATGCATATCAAAATTATAAAGCGGCATCATCTCGCAGCAGGTAGTATGGCCAGCATCAGAAAGTCTACAAACCATCGATGGGGAGTGAGTGTGGAGTAAAGGGAACCTTCCCACTCGGTGATCGGAACCGTATATTGGTAACTGCCACTAGAAAGCACTGTATCCCACTTCTTAGAAAACTAAAGACAGAGTGCCCTATACATCTGCAGTCCCACTCCTGGGCGTTATTCGGCGAAATCCATAATTCTTAAAGACACAAGCACCCCAACTTTCATGGCGGCACTATTTACAAACGTCAGGACACAAAAACAAGTAGCCCAGCGAGTGCTGAATACATAAAGAAGAGGTCGTACATGTATACAGGGGACTGTTACTCAGCCAGGAAAAAGAATGAAATAATGCCATCAGAAGCAACATGGATGGACCTGGGATGCCCAAACACTGAGTGAAGTCAGTCAGACAGAAGAGGACCCATAGCATATATATTATCACTTACAGGATGAATGGAAACATACATACAACTGAACTAGTTTCCTAAACAGAAACACACTCTCCGACTTTCAGAATAAACCTAGGGTTACCAAAAAGTAAGTGGGGTAGGAGATATAAGTTGGGCGGTTCACATGACCACATACACAGTAAAATATCTATAAACATATATATAAAATACGCACTCCACAAGGACTACTGTACAACACCAGGACCTCAACTCAACCTTCTGCAATAACCTATATGGAAAAGGAAGCCGAAAAACACTAGATATATTATATGTGTAGTTGAATCAGCTTGCTGTACACCTAAACCAACCCCACTTTGGAAATCAACTCTAGTGCAACATGCCATCAGAATTAAGCTGAAAAAGAAAGTAAAAGGAAAGAAACGGGTATGCTTTTTGCCTCAGGCCTCGGTGATATGTGCTGGTGTCACATCCCTGCAGTCGGAGCAGCCTGGGGTCCCAAGGGTGCACTGAGGTGGAGAGGAGAGACGTGAGGAGGATGTGCCTGCAAATGCAACCCCTTAAAGCTGTAGTGTCTCTTTCTTTCCTTGGGGAACCAAAACTTCAGAATCTAGGGGGGCCTTCCTAGTGCTAAAAGGAATCCAAGTACACCCAGACCATGGGGGACCATCTACGCTGCAGGAGATTCAAAAAGTGACCGAGCCTCTGAGGCTGCTGCCGGTCGGCTTCCCACATCCAGCCTCCTTGCCAGGTGTCACCCCACCTACACACCGCAGCACCCACAGATTTAGCCAGAGTTCGGAATTTCGGGGGCGTGAAGCTTAACAGGGAAGAGATAGTGACACACAAGCCCTTGGGTGTTGCCTCTGGCACCTTCCCCTCTAATTCACAGCCCAGGAAGATGACTCTTCCTAAAGCTTTCGGTTGCTGAGGAAACAGAGGTGGGCACGAAGAAATGCTGCCGCCTTGTGGACATTTTCGGTAACAACAACTTTACAACCGGTGCTTCAGGGCACCTAAAATTCACAAAGCCTGTGAGGCTTTTAATGACACGTGTCCTCAAAAATGACCTGGGTTAGGTAACCGAAAAAAAATTCGAAACACACAGACTTTCAAGAAGCCAAATTTCAAAAGGGAATGTTTACTCACGCTGTTTAAAAAAAAAAACCCCGACCACGACAGGAACTGGAAAGTTGCAGCTTATTCGAGAAATGCATATCAAACTTATAAAGTCGCATCATCTCGCAGCAGGCAGTATGGGCAGCATCAGACAGTCCACAAACAATCGATGGGGAATGAGTGTGGAGAAAAGGGAACCTTCCCACTCGGTGATGGGAACTGTACATTGGTAACTGCCACTAGAAAGCACTGTATTCCAGTTCTTAGAAAACTAAATAGAGAGTGAACCTATACATCTGCAGTCCCACTCCTGGGCGTTACTCGGGAAAACCCATAATTCATAAAGACACAAGCACCCTAACGTTCATTGCGGCACTATTTACAAACGCCCAGACACAAAAACAAATAGCCCAGTGAGTGATGAATACATAGATAGGAGATCGTACGTGTACACAAGGGACTGTTACTCAGCCAGGAAAAAGAATGAAATAATGCCATTAGAAACAATATGGATGGACCTGAGATGCCCAAACACTGAGTGAAGTCAGTCAGACAGAGGAGGACCCATAGCATATAATATCAATTATAGGAGGACTGGAAACATACATACAACTGAACTACTTTCCTAAACAGAAACAGACTCTCCGACTTTCAGAATACACCTAGGGTTACCAAAAAGTAAGCGGGGTAGGAGATATAAGTTGGGCGGTTCACATGACCACATACACAGTAAAATACCTATAAACATATATATAAAATACGCACTCCTCAAGAACTACTGTACAACACCAGGACCTCAACTCAACCTTCTGCAATAACCTATATGGAAAAGGAAGCCGAAAAACACTAGATATATTATATGTGTAGTTGAATCAGCTTGCTGTACACCTAAACCAACCCCACTTTGGAAATCAACTCTAGTGCAACATACCATCAGAATTAAGCTGAAAAACAAAGGAAAAGGAAAGAAATGGGTATGCTTTTTGCCTCAGGCCTCGGTGATATGTGCTGGTGTCACATCCCTGCAGTCTGAGCAGCCTGGGGTGCCAAGGGTGCACTGAGGTGGAGCGGAGAGACGTGAGGAGGATGTGCCTGCAAATGCAACCCCTTAAAGCTGTAGTGTCTCTTTCTTTCCGGGGGGAACCAAAACTTCAGAATCTAGGGGGGCCTTCCTAGTGCTAAAAGGAATCCAAGTACACCCAAACCATGGGGGGCCATCTAGACTGCAGGAGATTCATAAAGTGACCGAGCCCCTGAGGCTGCTGCTGGTCGGCTTCCCACATCCAGCCTCCTTGCCAGGTGTCACCCCACCTACACACCGCAGCACCCACAGGTTTAGCCAGAGTTCGGAATTTCGGGGGCGTGAAGCCTAACAGGGAAGAGATAGTGACACACAGGCCCTTGGGTGTTGCCTCTGGCACCTTCCCCTCTAATTCACAGCCCAGGAAGATGACTCTTGCTAAAGCTTTTGGTTGCTGAGGAAACAGAGGTGGGCACGAAGAAATGCTGCCGCCTTGTGGACATCTTCGGTAACAACAACTTTACAACCGGTGCTTCAGGGCACCTAATATTCACAAAGCTTGTGGGGCTTTTAATGACACGTGTCCTCAAAAACGACCCGGGTTAGGTAGCCGAAAAAAAATTCGAAACACACAGACTTTCAAGAAGCCAAATTTCAAAAGGGAATGTTTACTCACGCTGTTTAAGAAAAAAACCCCGACCAAGACAGGAACTGGAAAATCGCTGCTTATTCGAGAAATGCATATCAAAATTATAAAGCGGCATCATCTCGCAGCAGGTAGTATGGCCAGCATCAGAAAGTCTACAAACCATCGATGGGGAGTGAGTGTGGAGTAAAGGGAACCTTCCCACTCGGTGATCGGAACCGTATATTGGTAACTGCCACTAGAAAGCACTGTATCCCACTTCTTAGAAAACTAAAGACAGAGTGCCCTATACATCTGCAGTCCCACTCCTGGGCGTTATTCGGCGAAATCCATAATTCTTAAAGACACAAGCACCCCAACTTTCATGGCGGCACTATTTACAAACGCCAGGACACAAAAACAAGTAGCCCAGCGAGTGCTGAATACATAAAGAAGAGGTCGTACATGTATACAGGGCACTGTTACTCAGCCAGGAAAAAGAATGAAATAATGCCATCAGAAGCAACATGGATGGACCTGGGATGCCCAAACACTGAGTGAAGTCAGTCAGACAGAGGAGGACCCATAGCATATATATTATCACTTACAGGATGAATGGAAACATACATACAACTGAACTAGTTTCCTAAACAGAAACACACTCTCCGACTTTCAGAATACACCTAGGGTTACCAAAAAGTAAGTGGGGTGGGAGATATAAGTTGGGCGGTTCACATGACCACATACACAGTAAAATATCTATAAACATATATATAAAATACGCACTCCACAAGGACTACTGTACAACACCAGGACCTCAACTCAACCTTCTGCAATAACCTATATGGAAAAGGAAGCCGAAAAACACTAGATATATTATATGTGTAGTTGAATCAGCTTGCTGTACACCTAAACCAACCCCACTTTGGAAATCAACTCTAGTGCAACATGCCATCAGAATTAAGCTGAAAAAGAAAGTAAAAGGAAAGAAATGGGTATGCTTTTTGCCTCAGGCCTCGGTGATATGTGCTGGTGTCACATCCCTGCAGTCGGAGCAGCCTGGGGTCCCAAGGGTGCACTGAGGTGGAGAGGAGAGACGTGAGGAGGATGTGCCTGCAAATGCAACCCCTTAAAGCTGTAGTGTCTCTTTCTTTCCTTGGGGAACCAAAACTTCAGAATCTAGGGGGGCCTTCCTAGTGCTAAAAGGAATCCAAGTACACCCAGACCATGGGGGACCATCTACGCTGCAGGAGATTCAAAAAGTGACCGAGCCTCTGAGGCTGCTGCCGGTCGGCTTCCCACATCCAGCCTCCTTGCCAGGTGTCACCCCACCTACACACCGCAGCACCCACAGGTTTAGCCAGAGTTCGGAATTTCGGGGGCGTGAAGCTTAACAGGGAAGAGATAGTGACACACAAGCCCTTGGGTGTTGCCTCTGGCACCTTCCCCTCTAATTCACAGCCCAGGAAGATGACTCTTCCTAAAGCTTTCGGTTGCTGAGGAAACAGAGGTGGGCACGAAGAAATGCTGCCGCCTTGTGGACATTTTCGGTAACAACAACTTTACAACCGGTGCTTCAGGGCACCTAAAATTCACAAAGCCTGTGAGGCTTTTAATGACACGTGTCCTCAAAAATGACCTGGGTTAGGTAACCGAAAAAAAATTCGAAACACACAGACTTTCAAGAAGCCAAATTTCAAAAGGGAATGTTTACTCACGCTGTTTAAAAAAAAAAACCCCGACCACGACAGGAACTGGAAAGTTGCAGCTTATTCGAGAAATGCATATCAAACTTATAAAGTCGCATCATTTCGCAGCAGGCAGTATGGGCAGCATCAGACAGTCCACAAACAATCGATGGGGAATGAGTGTGGAGAAAAGGGAACCTTCCCACTCGGTGATGGGAACTGTACATTGGTAACTGCCACTAGAAAGCACTGTATTCCAGTTCTTAGAAAACTAAATAGAGAGTGAACCTATACATCTGCAGTCCCACTCCTGGGCGTTACTCGGGAAAACCCATAATTCATAAAGACACAAGCACCCTAACGTTCATTGCGGCACTATTTACAAACGCCCAGAAACAAAAACAAATAGCCCAGTGAGTGATGAATACATAGATAGGAGATCGTACGTGTACACAAGGGACTGTTACTCAGCCAGGAAAAAGAATGAAATAATGCCATTAGAAACAATATGGATGGACCTGAGATGCCCAAACACTGAGTGAAGTCAGTCAGACAGAGGAGGACCCATAGCATATAATATCAATTATAGGAGGACTGGAAACATACATACAACTGAACTACTTTCCTAAACAGAAACAGACTCTCCGACTTTCAGAATACACCTAGGGTTACCAAAAAGTAAGTGGGGTAGGAGATATAAGTTGGGCGGTTCACATGACCACATACACAGTAAAATACCTATAAACATATATATAAAATACGCACTCCTCAAGAACTACTGTACAACACCAGGACCTCAACTCAACCTTCTGCAATAACCTATATGGAAAAGGAAGCCGAAAAACACTAGATATATTATATGTGTAGTTGAATCAGCTTGCTGTACACCTAAACCAACCCCACTTTGGAAATCAACTCTAGTGCAACATACCATCAGAATTAAGCTGAAAAACAAAGGAAAAGGAAAGAAATGGGTATGCTTTTTGCCTCAGGCCTCGGTGATATGTGCTGGTGTCACATCCCTGCAGTCTGAGCAGCCTGGGGTGCCAAGGGTGCACTGAGGTGGAGCGGAGAGACGTGAGGAGGATGTGCCTGCAAATGCAACCCCTTAAAGCTGTAGTGTCTCTTTCTTTCCGGGGGGAACCAAAACTTCAGAATCTAGGGGGGCCTTCCTAGTGCTAAAAGGAATCCAAGTACACCCAAACCATGGGGGGCCATCTAGACTGCAGGAGATTCATAAAGTGACCGAGCCCCTGAGGCTGCTGCTGGTCGGCTTCCCACATCCAGCCTCCTTGCCAGGTGTCACCCCACCTACACACCGCAGCACCCACAGGTTTAGCCAGAGTTCGGAATTTCGGGGGCGTGAAGCCTAACAGGGAAGAGATAGTGACACACAGGCCCTTGGGTGTTGCCTCTGGCACCTTCCCCTCTAATTCACAGCCCAGGAAGATGACTCTTGCTAAAGCTTTTGGTTGCTGAGGAAACAGAGGTGGGCACGAAGAAATGCTGCCGCCTTGTGGACATCTTCGGTAACAACAACTTTACAACCGGTGCTTCAGGGCACCTAATATTCACAAAGCTTGTGGGGCTTTTAATGACACGTGTCCTCAAAAACGACCCGGGTTAGGTAGCCGAAAAAAAATTCGAAACACACAGACTTTCAAGAAGCCAAATTTCAAAAGGGAATGTTTACTCACGCTGTTTAAGAAAAAAACCCCGACCAAGACAGGAACTGGAAAATCGCTGCTTATTCGAGAAATGCATATCAAAATTATAAAGCGGCATCATCTCGCAGCAGGTAGTATGGCCAGCATCAGAAAGTCTACAAACCATCGATGGGGAGTGAGTGTGGAGTAAAGGGAACCTTCCCACTCGGTGATCGGAACCGTATATTGGTAACTGCCACTAGAAAGCACTGTATCCCACTTCTTAGAAAACTAAAGACAGAGTGCCCTATACATCTGCAGTCCCACTCCTGGGCGTTATTCGGCGAAATCCATAATTCTTAAAGACACAAGCACCCCAACTTTCATGGCGGCACTATTTACAAACGCCAGGACACAAAAACAAGTAGCCCAGCGAGTGCTGAATACATAAAGAAGAGGTCGTACATGTATACAGGGCACTGTTACTCAGCCAGGAAAAAGAATGAAATAATGCCATCAGAAGCAACATGGATGGACCTGGGATGCCCAAACACTGAGTGAAGTCAGTCAGACAGAGGAGGACCCATAGCATATATATTATCACTTACAGGATGAATGGAAACATACATACAACTGAACTAGTTTCCTAAACAGAAACACACTCTCCGACTTTCAGAATACACCTAGGGTTACCAAAAAGTAAGTGGGGTGGGAGATATAAGTTGGGCGGTTCACATGACCACATACACAGTAAAATATCTATAAACATATATATAAAATACGCACTCCACAAGGACTACTGTACAACACCAGGACCTCAACTCAACCTTCTGCAATAACCTATATGGAAAAGGAAGCCGAAAAACACTAGATATATTATATGTGTAGTTGAATCAGCTTGCTGTACACCTAAACCAACCCCACTTTGGAAATCAACTCTAGTGCAACATGCCATCAGAATTAAGCTGAAAAAGAAAGTAAAAGGAAAGAAATGGGTATGCTTTTTGCCTCAGGCCTCGGTGATATGTGCTGGTGTCACATCCCTGCAGTCGGAGCAGCCTGGGGTCCCAAGGGTGCACTGAGGTGGAGAGGAGAGACGTGAGGAGGATGTGCCTGCAAATGCAACCCCTTAAAGCTGTAGTGTCTCTTTCTTTCCTTGGGGAACCAAAACTTCAGAATCTAGGGGGGCCTTCCTAGTGCTAAAAGGAATCCAAGTACACCCAGACCATGGGGGACCATCTACGCTGCAGGAGATTCAAAAAGTGACCGAGCCTCTGAGGCTGCTGCCGGTCGGCTTCCCACATCCAGCCTCCTTGCCAGGTGTCACCCCACCTACACACCGCAGCACCCACAGGTTTAGCCAGAGTTCGGAATTTCGGGGGCGTGAAGCTTAACAGGGAAGAGATAGTGACACACAAGCCCTTGGGTGTTGCCTCTGGCACCTTCCCCTCTAATTCACAGCCCAGGAAGATGACTCTTCCTAAAGCTTTCGGTTGCTGAGGAAACAGAGGTGGGCACGAAGAAATGCTGCCGCCTTGTGGACATTTTCGGTAACAACAACTTTACAACCGGTGCTTCAGGGCACCTAAAATTCACAAAGCCTGTGAGGCTTTTAATGACACGTGTCCTCAAAAATGACCCGGGTTAGGTAACCGAAAAAAAATTCGAAACACACAGACTTTCAAGAAGCCAAATTTCAAAAGGGAATGTTTACTCACGCTGTTTAAAAAAAAAAACCCCGACCACGACAGGAACTGGAAAGTCGCAGCTTATTCGAGAAATGCATATCAAACTTATAAAGTCGCATCATCTCGCAGCAGGCAGTATGGGCAGCATCAGAAAGTCCACAAACAATCGATGGGGAATGAGTGTGGAGAAAAGGGAACCTTCCCACTCGGTGATGGGAACTGTACATTGGTAACTGCCACTAGAAAGCACTGTATCCCACTTCTTAGAAAACTAAAGACAGAGTGCCCTATACATCTGCAGTCCCACTCCTGGGCGTTACTCGGGAAAACCCATAATTCATAAAGACACAAGCACCCTAACGTTCATTGCGGCACTATTTACAAACGCCCAGACACAAAAACAAATAGCCCAGTGAGTGATGAATACATAGATAGGAGATCGTACGTGTACACAAGGGACTGTTACTCAGCCAGGAAAAAGAATGAAATAATGCCATTAGAAACAATATGGATGGACCTGAGATGCCCAAACACTGAGTGAAGTCAGTCAGACAGAGGAGGACCCATAGCATATAATATCAATTATAGGAGGACTGGAAACATACATACAACTGAACTACTTTCCTAAACAGAAACAGACTCTCCGACTTTCAGAATACACCTAGGGTTACCAAAAAGTAAGCGGGGTAGGAGATATAAGTTGGGCGGTTCACATGACCACATACACAGTAAAATACCTATAAACATATATATAAAATACGCACTCCTCAAGGACTACTGTACAACACCAGGACCTCAACTCAACCTTCTGCAATAACCTATATGGAAAAGGAAGCCGAAAAACACTAGATATATTATATGTGTAGTTGAATCAGCTTGCTGTACACCTAAACCAACCCCACTTTGGAAATCAACTCTAGTGCAACATACCATCAGAATTAAGCTGAAAAAGAAAGTAAAAGGAAAGAAATGGGTATGCTTTTTGCCTCAGGCCTCGGTGATATGTGCTGGTGTCACATCCCTGCAGTCTGAGCAGCCTGGGGTCCCAAGGGTGCACTGAGGTGGAGCGGAGAGACGTGAGGAGGATGTGCCTGCAAATGCAACCCCTTAAAGCTGTAGTGTCTCTTTCTTTCCGGGGGGAACCAAAACTTCAGAATCTAGGGGGGCCTTCCTAGTGCTAAAAGGAATCCAAGTACACCCAAACCATGGGGGGCCATCTAGACTGCAGGAGATTCATAAAGTGACCGAGCCCCTGAGGCTGCTGCTGGTCGGCTTCCCACATCCAGCCTCCTTGCCAGGTGTCACCCCACCTACACACCGCAGCACCCACAGGTTTAGCCAGAGTTCGGAATTTCGGGGGCGTGAAGCCTAACAGGGAAGAGATAGTGACACACAGGCCCTTGGGTGTTGCCTCTGGCACCTTCCCCTCTAATTCACAGCCCAGGAAGATGACTCTTGCTAAAGCTTTTGGTTGCTGAGGAAACAGAGGTGGGCACGAAGAAATGCTGCCGCCTTGTGGACATCTTCGGTAACAACAACTTTACAACCGGTGCTTCAGGGCACCTAATATTCACAAAGCTTGTGGGGCTTTTAATGACACGTGTCCTCAAAAACGACCCGGGTTAGGTAACCGAAAAAAAATTCGAAACACACAGACTTTCAAGAAGCCAAATTTCAAAAGGGAATGTTTACTCACGCTGTTTAAGAAAAAAACCCCGACCAAGACAGGAACTGGAAAATCGCTGCTTATTCGAGAAATGCATATCAAAATTATAAAGCGGCATCATCTCGCAGCAGGTAGTATGGCCAGCATCAGAAAGTCTACAAACCATCGATGGGGAGTGAGTGTGGAGTAAAGGGAACCTTCCCACTCGGTGATCGGAACCGTATATTGGTAACTGCCACTAGAAAGCACTGTATCCCACTTCTTAGAAAACTAAAGACAGAGTGCCCTATACATCTGCAGTCCCACTCCTGGGCGTTATTCGGCGAAATCCATAATTCTTAAAGACACAAGCACCCCAACTTTCATGGCGGCACTATTTACAAACGCCAGGACACAAAAACAAGTAGCCCAGCGAGTGCTGAATACATAAAGAAGAGGTCGTACATGTATACAGGGGACTGTTACTCAGCCAGGAAAAAGAATGAAATAATGCCATCAGAAGCAACATGGATGGACCTGGGATGCCCAAACACTGAGTGAAGTCAGTCAGACAGAGGAGGACCCATAGCATATATATTATCACTTACAGGATGAATGGAAACATACATACAACTGAACTAGTTTCCTAAACAGAAACACACTCTCCGACTTTCAGAATAAACCTAGGGTTACCAAAAAGTAAGTGGGGTAGGAGATATAAGTTGGGCGGTTCACATGACCACATACACAGTAAAATATCTATAAACATATATATAAAATACACACTCCACAAGGACTACTGTACAACACCAGGACCTCAACTCAACCTTCTGCAATAACCTATATGGAAAAGGAAGCCGAAAAACACTAGATATATTATATGTGTAGTTGAATCAGCTTGCTGTACACCTAAACCAACCCCACTTTGGAAATCAACTCTAGTGCAACATGCCATCAGAATTAAGCTGAAAAAGAAAGTAAAAGGAAAGAAATGGGTATGCTTTTTGCCTCAGGCCTCGGTGATATGTGCTGGTGTCACATCCCTGCAGTCGGAGCAGCCTGGGGTCCCAAGGGTGCACTGAGGTGGAGAGGAGAGACGTGAGGAGGATGTGCCTGCAAATGCAACCCCTTAAAGCTGTAGTGTCTCTTTCTTTCCTTGGGGAACCAAAACTTCAGAATCTAGGGGGGCCTTCCTAGTGCTAAAAGGAATCCAAGTACACCCAGACCATGGGGGACCATCTACGCTGCAGGAGATTCAAAAAGTGACCGAGCCTCTGAGGCTGCTGCCGGTCGGCTTCCCACATCCAGCCTCCTTGCCAGGTGTCACCCCACCTACACACCGCAGCACCCACAGGTTTAGCCAGAGTTCGGAATTTCGGGGGCGTGAAGCTTAACAGGGAAGAGATAGTGACACACAAGCCCTTGGGTGTTGCCTCTGGCACCTTCCCCTCTAATTCACAGCCCAGGAAGATGACTCTTCCTAAAGCTTTCGGTTGCTGAGGAAACAGAGGTGGGCACGAAGAAATGCTGCCGCCTTGTGGACATTTTCGGTAACAACAACTTTACAACCGGTGCTTCAGGGCACCTAAAATTCACAAAGCCTGTGAGGCTTTTAATGACACGTGTCCTCAAAAATGACCTGGGTTAGGTAACCGAAAAAAAATTCGAAACACACAGACTTTCAAGAAGCCAAATTTCAAAAGGGAATGTTTACTCACGCTGTTTAAAAAAAAAAACCCCGACCACGACAGGAACTGGAAAGTTGCAGCTTATTCGAGAAATGCATATCAAACTTATAAAGTCGCATCATCTCGCAGCAGGCAGTATGGGCAGCATCAGACAGTCCACAAACAATCGATGGGGAATGAGTGTGGAGAAAAGGGAACCTTCCCACTCGGTGATGGGAACTGTACATTGGTAACTGCCACTAGAAAGCACTGTATTCCAGTTCTTAGAAAACTAAATAGAGAGTGAACCTATACATCTGCAGTCCCACTCCTGGGCGTTACTCGGGAAAACCCATAATTCATAAAGACACAAGCACCCTAACGTTCATTGCGGCACTATTTACAAACGCCCAGACACAAAAACAAATAGCCCAGTGAGTGATGAATACATAGATAGGAGATCGTACGTGTACACAAGGGACTGTTACTCAGCCAGGAAAAAGAATGAAATAATGCCATTAGAAACAATATGGATGGACCTGAGATGCCCAAACACTGAGTGAAGTCAGTCAGACAGAGGAGGACCCATAGCATATAATATCAATTATAGGAGGACTGGAAACATACATACAACTGAACTACTTTCCTAAACAGAAACAGACTCTCCGACTTTCAGAATACACCTAGGGTTACCAAAAAGTAAGTGGGGTAGGAGATATAAGTTGGGCGGTTCACATGACCACATACACAGTAAAATACCTATAAACATATATATAAAATACGCACTCCTCAAGGACTACTGTACAACACCAGGACCTCAACTCAACCTTCTGCAATAACCTATATGGAAAAGGAAGCCGAAAAACACTAGATATATTATATGTGTAGTTGAATCAGCTTGCTGTACACCTAAACCAACCCCACTTTGGAAATCAACTCTAGTGCAACATACCATCAGAATTAAGCTGAAAAACAAAGGAAAAGGAAAGAAATGGGTATGCTTTTTGCCTCAGGCCTCGGTGATATGTGCTGGTGTCACATCCCTGCAGTCTGAGCAGCCTGGGGTCCCAAGGGTGCACTGAGGTGGAGCGGAGAGACGTGAGGAGGATGTGCCTGCAAATGCAACCCCTTAAAGCTGTAGTGTCTCTTTCTTTCCGGGGGGAACCAAAACTTCAGAATCTAGGGGGGCCTTCCTAGTGCTAAAAGGAATCCAAGTACACCCAAACCATGGGGGGCCATCTAGACTGCAGGAGATTCATAAAGTGACCGAGCCCCTGAGGCTGCTGCTGGTCGGCTTCCCACATCCAGCCTCCTTGCCAGGTGTCACCCCACCTACACACCGCAGCACCCACAGGTTTAGCCAGAGTTCGGAATTTCGGGGGCGTGAAGCCTAACAGGGAAGAGATAGTGACACACAGGCCCTTGGGTGTTGCCTCTGGCACCTTCCCCTCTAATTCACAGCCCAGGAAGATGACTCTTGCTAAAGCTTTTGGTTGCTGAGGAAACAGAGGTGGGCACGAAGAAATGCTGCCGCCTTGTGGACATCTTCGGTAACAACAACTTTACAACCGGTGCTTCAGGGCACCTAATATTCACAAAGCTTGTGGGGCTTTTAATGACACATGTCCTCAAAAACGACCCGGGTTAGGTAACCGAAAAAACATTCGGAACACACAGACTTTCAAGAAGCCAAATTTCAAAAGGGAATGTTTACTCACGCTGTTTAAGAAAAAAACCCCGACCAAGACAGGAACTGGAAAATCGCTGCTTATTCGAGAAATGCATATCAAAATTATAAAGCGGCATCATCTCGCAGCAGGTAGTATGGCCAGCATCAGAAAGTCTACAAACCATCGATGGGGAGTGAGTGTGGAGTAAAGGGAACCTTCCCACTCGGTGATCGGAACCGTATATTGGTAACTGCCACTAGAAAGCACTGTATCCCACTTCTTAGAAAACTAAAGACAGAGTGCCCTATACATCTGCAGTCCCACTCCTGGGCGTTATTCGGCGAAATCCATAATTCTTAAAGACACAAGCACCCCAACTTTCATGGCGGCACTATTTACAAACGCCAGGACACAAAAACAAGTAGCCCAGCGAGTGCTGAATACATAAAGAAGAGGTCGTACATGTATACAGGGGACTGTTACTCAGCCAGGAAAAAGAATGAAATAATGCCATCAGAAGCAACATGGATGGACCTGGGATGCCCAAACACTGAGTGAAGTCAGTCAGACAGAAGAGGACCCATAGCATATATATTATCACTTACAGGATGAATGGAAACATACATACAACTGAACTAGTTTCCTAAACAGAAACACACTCTCCGACTTTCAGAATAAACCTAGGGTTACCAAAAAGTAAGTGGGGTAGGAGATATAAGTTGGGCGGTTCACATGACCACATACACAGTAAAATATCTATAAACATATATATAAAATACGCACTCCACAAGGACTACTGTACAACACCAGGACCTCAACTCAACCTTCTGCAATAACCTATATGGAAAAGGAAGCCGAAAAACACTAGATATATTATATGTGTAGTTGAATCAGCTTGCTGTACACCTAAACCAACCCCACTTTGGAAACCAACTCTAGTGCAACATGCCATCAGAATTAAGCTGAAAAAGAAAGTAAAAGGAAAGAAACGGGTATGCTTTTTGCCTCAGGCCTCGGTGATATGTGCTGGTGTCACATCCCTGCAGTCGGAGCAGCCTGGGGTCCCAAGGGTGCACTGAGGTGGAGAGGAGAGACGTGAGGAGGATGTGCCTGCAAATGCAACCCCTTAAAGCTGTAGTGTCTCTTTCTTTCCTTGGGGAACCAAAACTTCAGAATCTAGGGGGGCCTTCCTAGTGCTAAAAGGAATCCAAGTACACCCAGACCATGGGGGAACATCTACGCTGCAGGAGATTCAAAAAGTGACCGAGCCTCTGAGGCTGCTGCCGGTCGGCTTCCCACATCCAGCCTCCTTGCCAGGTGTCACCCCACCTACACACCGCATCACCCACAGGTTTAGCCAGAGTTCGGAATTTCGAGGGCGTGAAGCTTAACAGGGAAGAGATAGTGACACACAAGCCCTTGGGTGTTGCCTCTGGCACCTTCCCCTCTAATTCACAGCCCAGGAAGATGACTCTTCCTAAAGCTTTCGGTTGCTGAGGAAACAGAGGTGGGCACGAAGAAATGCTGCCGCCTTGTGGACATTTTCGGTAACAACAACTTTACAACCGGTGCTTCAGGGCACCTAAAATTCACAAAGCCTGTGAGGCTTTTAATGACACGTGTCCTCAAAAATGACCTGGGTTAGGTAACCGAAAAAAAATTCGAAACACACAGACTTTCAAGAAGCCAAATTTCAAAAGGGAATGTTTACTCACGCTGTTTAAAAAAAAAAACCCCGACCACGACAGGAACTGGAAAGTCGCAGCTTATTCGAGAAATGCATATCAAACTTATAAAGTCGCATCATCTCGCAGCAGGCAGTATGGGCAGCATCAGAAAGTCCACAAACAATCGATGGGGAATGAGTGTGGAGAAAAGGGAACCTTCCCACTCGGTGATGGGAACTGTACATTGGTAACTGCCACTAGAAAGCACTGTATCCCACTTCTTAGAAAACTAAAGACAGAGTGCCCTATACATCTGCAGTCCCACTCCTGGGCGTTACTCGGGAAAACCCATAATTCATAAAGACACAAGCACCCTAACGTTCATTGCGGCACTATTTACAAACGCCCAGACACAAAAACAAATAGCCCAGTGAGTGATGAATACATAGATAGGAGATCGTACGTGTACACAAGGGACTGTTACTCAGCCAGGAAAAAGAATGAAATAATGCCATTAGAAACAATATGGATGGACCTGAGATGCCCAAACACTGAGTGAAGTCAGTCAGACAGAGGAGGACCCATAGCATATAATATCAATTATAGGAGGACTGGAAACATACATACAACTGAACTACTTTCCTAAACAGAAACAGACTCTCCGACTTTCAGAATACACCTAGGGTTACCAAAAAGTAAGTGGGGTAGGAGATATAAGTTGGGCGGTTCACATGACCACATACACAGTAAAATACCTATAAACATATATATAAAATACGCACTCCTCAAGGACTACTGTACAACACCAGGACCTCAACTCAACCTTCTGCAATAACCTATATGGAAAAGGAAGCCGAAAAACACTAGATATATTATATGTGTAGTTGAATCAGCTTGCTGTACACCTAAACCAACCCCACTTTGGAAATCAACTCTAGTGCAACATACCATCAGAATTAAGCTGAAAAACAAAGGAAAATGAAAGAAATGGGTATGCTTTTTGCCTCAGGCCTCGGTGATATGTGCTGGTGTCACATCCCTGCAGTCTGAGCAGCCTGGGGTGCCAAGGGTGCACTGAGGTGGAGCGGAGAGACGTGAGGAGGATGTGCCTGCAAATGCAACCCCTTAAAGCTGTAGTGTCTCTTTCTTTCCGGGGGGAACCAAAACTTCAGAATCTAGGGGGGCCTTCCTAGTGCTAAAAGGAATCCAAGTACACCCAAACCATGGGGGGCCATCTAGACTGCAGGAGATTCATGAAGTGACCGAGCCCCTGAGGCTGCTGCTGGTCGGCTTCCCACATCCAGCCTCCTTGCCAGGTGTCACCCCACCTACACACCGCAGCACCCACAGGTTTAGCCAGAGTTCGGAATTTCGGGGGCGTGAAGCCTAACAGGGAAGAGATAGTGACACACAGGCCCTTGGGTGTTGCCTGTGGCACCTTCCCCTCTAATTCACAGCCCAGGAAGATGACTCTTGCTAAAGCTTTTGGTTGCTGAGGAAACAGAGGTGGGCACGAAGAAATGCTGCCGCCTTGTGGACATCTTCGGTAACAACAACTTTACAACCGGTGCTTCAGGGCACCTAATATTCACAAAGCTTGTGGGGCTTTTAATGACACGTGTCCTCAAAAACGACCCGGGTTAGGTAACCGAAAAAAAATTCGAAACACACAGACTTTCAAGAAGCCAAATTTCAAAAGGGAATGTTTACTCACACTGTTTAAGAAAAAAACCCCGACCAAGACAGGAACTGGAAAATCGCTGCTTATTCGAGAAATGCATATCAAAATTATAAAGCGGCATCATCTCGCAGCAGGTAGTATGGCCAGCATCAGAAAGTCTACAAACCATCGATGGGGAGTGAGTGTGGAGTAAAGGGAACCTTCCCACTCGGTGATCGGAACCGTATATTGGTAACTGCCACTAGAAAGCACTGTATCCCACTTCTTAGAAAACTAAAGACAGAGTGCCCTATACATCTGCAGTCCCACTCCTGGGCGTTATTCGGCGAAATCCATAATTCTTAAAGACACAAGCACCCCAACTTTCATGGCGGCACTATTTACAAACGCCAGGACACAAAAACAAGTAGCCCAGCGAGTGCTGAATACATAAAGAAGAGGTCGTACATGTATACAGGGGACTGTTACTCAGCCAGGAAAAAGAATGAAATAATGCCATCAGAAGCAACATGGATGGACCTGGGATGCCCAAACACTGAGTGAAGTCAGTCAGACAGAGGAGGACCCATAGCATATATATTATCACTTACAGGATGAATGGAAACATACATACAACTGAACTAGTTTCCTAAACAGAAACACACTCTCCGACTTTCAGAATAAACCTAGGGTTACCAAAAAGTAAGTGGGGTAGGAGATATAAGTTGGGCGGTTCACATGACCACATACACAGTAAAATATCTATAAACATATATATAAAATACGCACTCCACAAGGACTACTGTACAACACCAGGACCTCAACTCAACCTTCTGCAATAACCTATATGGAAAAGGAAGCCGAAAAACACTAGATATATTATATGTGTAGTTGAATCAGCTTGCTGTACACCTAAACCAACCCCACTTTGGAAATCAACTCTAGTGCAACATGCCATCAGAATTAAGCTGAAAAACAAAGGAAAAGGAAAGAAATGGGTATGCTTTTTGCCTCAGGCCTCGGTGATATGTGCTGGTGTCACATCCCTGCAGTCGGAGCAGCCTGGGGTCCCAAGGGTGCACTGAGGTGGAGAGGAGAGACGTGAGGAGGATGTGCCTGCAAATGCAACCCCTTAAAGCTGTAGTGTCTCTTTCTTTCCTTGGGGAACCAAAACTTCAGAATCTAGGGGGGCCTTCCTAGTGCTAAAAGGAATCCAAGTACACCCAGACCATGGGGGACCATCTACGCTGCAGGAGATTCAAAAAGTGACCGAGCCTCTGAGGCTGCTGCCGGTCGGCTTCCCACATCCAGCCTCCTTGCCAGGTGTCACCCCACCTACACACCGCAGCACCCACAGGTTTAGCCAGAGTTCGGAATTTCGGGGGCGTGAAGCTTAACAGGGAAGAGATAGTGACACACAAGCCCTTGGGTGTTGCCTCTGGCACCTTCCCCTCTAATTCACAGCCCAGGAAGATGACTCTTCCTAAAGCTTTCGGTTGCTGAGGAAACAGAGGTGGGCACGAAGAAATGCTGCCGCCTTGTGGACATTTTCGGTAACAACAACTTTACAACCGGTGCTTCAGGGCACCTAAAATTCACAAAGCCTGTGAGGCTTTTAATGACACGTGTCCTCAAAAATGACCTGGGTTAGGTAACCGAAAAAAAATTCGAAACACACAGACTTTCAAGAAGCCAAATTTCAAAAGGGAATGTTTACTCACGCTGTTTAAAAAAAAAAACCCCGACCACGACAGGAACTGGAAAGTCGCAGCTTATTCGAGAAATGCATATCAAACTTATAAAGTCGCATCATCTCGCAGCAGGCAGTATGGGCAGCATCAGACAGTCCACAAACAATCGATGGGGAATGAGTGTGGAGAAAAGGGAACCTTCCCACTCGGTGATGGGAACTGTACATTGGTAACTGCCACTAGAAAGCACTGTATTCCAGTTCTCAGAAAACTAAATAGAGAGTGAACCTATACATCTGCAGTCCCACTCCTGGGCGTTACTCGGGAAAACCCATAATTCATAAAGACACAAGCACCCTAACGTTCATTGCGGCACTATTTACAAACGCCCAGACACAAAAACAAATAGCCCAGTGAGTGATGAATACATAGATAGGAGATCGTACGTGTACACAAGGGACTGTTACTCAGCCAGGAAAAAGAATGAAATAATGCCATTAGAAACAATATGGATGGACCTGAGATGCCCAAACACTGAGTGAAGTCAGTCAGACAGAGGAGGACCCATAGCATATAATATCAATTATAGGAGGACTGGAAACATACATACAACTGAACTACTTTCCTAAACAGAAACAGACTCTCCGACTTTCAGAATACACCTAGGGTTACCAAAAAGTAAGTGGGGTAGGAGATATAAGTTGGGCGGTTCACATGACCACATACACAGTAAAATACCTATAAACATATATATAAAATACGCACTCCTCAAGGACTACTGTACAACACCAGGACCTCAACTCAACCTTCTGCAATAACCTATATGGAAAAGGAAGCCGAAAAACACTAGATATATTATATGTGTAGTTGAATCAGCTTGCTGTACACCTAAACCAACCCCACTTTGGAAATCAACTCTAGTGCAACATACCATCAGAATTAAGCTGAAAAACAAAGGAAAATGAAAGAAATGGGTATGCTTTTTGCCTCAGGCCTCGGTGATATGTGCTGGTGTCACATCCCTGCAGTCTGAGCAGCCTGGGGTCCCAAGGGTGCACTGAGGTGGAGCGGAGAGACGTGAGGAGGATGTGCCTGCAAATGCAACCCCTTAAAGCTGTAGTGTCTCTTTCTTTCCGGGGGGAACCAAAACTTCAGAATCTAGGGGGGCCTTCCTAGTGCTAAAAGGAATCCAAGTACACCCAAACCATGGGGGGCCATCTAGACTGCAGGAGATTCATAAAGTGACCGAGCCCCTGAGGCTGCTGCTGGTCGGCTTCCCACATCCAGCCTCCTTGCCAGGTGTCACCCCACCTACACACCGCAGCACCCACAGGTTTAGCCAGAGTTCGGAATTTCGGGGGCGTGAAGCCTAACAGGGAAGAGATAGTGACACACAGGCCCTTGGGTGTTGCCTCTGGCACCTTCCCCTCTAATTCACAGCCCAGGAAGATGACTCTTGCTAAAGCTTTTGGTTGCTGAGGAAACAGAGGTGGGCACGAAGAAATGCTGCCGCCTTGTGGACATCTTCGGTAACAACAACTTTACAACCGGTGCTTCAGGGCACCTAATATTCACAAAGCTTGTGGGGCTTTTAATGACACGTGTCCTCAAAAACGACCCGGGTTAGGTAACCGAAAAAAAATTCGAAACACACAGACTTTCAAGAAGCCAAATTTCAAAAGGGAATGTTTACTCACGCTGTTTAAGAAAAAAACCCCGACCAAGACAGGAACTGGAAAATCGCTGCTTATTCGAGAAATGCATATCAAAATTATAAAGCGGCATCATCTCGCAGCAGGTAGTATGGCCAGCATCAGAAAGTCTACAAACCATCGATGGGGAGTGAGTGTGGAGTAAAGGGAACCTTCCCACTCGGTGATCGGAACCGTATATTGGTAACTGCCACTAGAAAGCACTGTATCCCACTTCTTAGAAAACTAAAGACAGAGTGCCCTATACATCTGCAGTCCCACTCCTGGGCGTTATTCGGCGAAATCCATAATTCTTAAAGACACAAGCACCCCAACTTTCATGGCGGCACTATTTACAAACGCCAGGACACAAAAACAAGTAGCCCAGGGCTTCCCTGGTGGCGCAGTGGTTGAGAGTCCGCCTGCCGATGCAGGGGACACGGGTTCGTGCCCCGATCCCGGAAGATCCCACATGCCGCGGAGCGGCTGGGCCCGCGAGCCATGGCCGCGGAGCCTGTGTGTCCGGAGCCTGTGCTCCGCAACGGGAGAGGCCACAGCAGTGAGAGGCCCGCGTACAGCAAAAAAAAAAAAAAAAAAAAAAAACAAGTAGCCCAGCGAGTGCTGAATACATAAAGAAGAGGTCGTACATGTATACAGGGCACTGTTACTCAGCCAGGAAAAAGAATGAAATAATGCCATCAGAAGCAACATGGATGGACCTGGGATGCCCAAACACTGAGTGAAGTCAGTCAGACAGAGGAGGACCCATAGCATATAATATCAATTATAGGAGGACTGGAAACATACATACAACTGAACTACTTTCCTAAACAGAAACAGACTCTCCGACTTTCAGAATACACCTAGGGTTACCAAAAAGTAAGTGGGGTAGGAGATATAAGTTGGGCGGTTCACATGACCACATACACAGTAAAATACCTATAAACATATATATAAAATACGCACTCCTCAAGGACTACTGTACAACACCAGGACCTCAACTCAACCTTCTGCAATAACCTATATGGAAAAGGAAGCCGAAAAACACTAGATATATTATATGTGTAGTTGAATCAGCTTGCTGTACACCTAAACCAACCCCACTTTGGAAATCAACTCTAGTGCAACATACCATCAGAATTAAGCTGAAAAACAAAGGAAAAGGAAAGAAATGGGTATGCTTTTTGCCTCAGGCCTCGGTGATATGTGCTGGTGTCACATCCCTGCAGTCTGAGCAGCCTGGGGTGCCAAGGGTGCACTGAGGTGGAGCGGAGAGACGTGAGGAGGATGTGCCTGCAAATGCAACCCCTTAAAGCTGTAGTGTCTCTTTCTTTCCGGGGGGAACCAAAACTTCAGAATCTAGGGGGGCCTTCCTAGTGCTAAAAGGAATCCAAGTACACCCAAACCATGGGGGGCCATCTAGACTGCAGGAGATTCATGAAGTGACCGAGCCCCTGAGGCTGCTGCTGGTCGGCTTCCCACATCCAGCCTCCTTGCCAGGTGTCACCCCACCTACACACCGCAGCACCCACAGGTTTAGCCAGAGTTCGGAATTTCGGGGGCGTGAAGCCTAACAGGGAAGAGATAGTGACACACAGGCCCTTGGGTGTTGCCTCTGGCACCTTCCCCTCTAATTCACAGCCCAGGAAGATGACTCTTGCTAAAGCTTTTGGTTGCTGAGGAAACAGAGGTGGGCACGAAGAAATGCTGCCGCCTTGTGGACATCTTCGGTAACAACAACTTTACAACCGGTGCTTCAGGGCACCTAATATTCACAAAGCTTGTGGGGCTTTTAATGACACGTGTCCTCAAAAACGACCCGGGTTAGGTAACCGAAAAAAAATTCGAAACACACAGACTTTCAAGAAGCCAAATTTCAAAAGGGAATGTTTACTCACGCTGTTTAAGAAAAAAACCCCGACCAAGACAGGAACTGGAAAATCGCTGCTTATTCGAGAAATGCATATCAAAATTATAAAGCGGCATCATCTCGCAGCAGGTAGTATGGCCAGCATCAGAAAGTCTACAAACCATCGATGGGGAGTGAGTGTGGAGTAAAGGGAACCTTCCCACTCGGTGATCGGAACCGTATATTGGTAACTGCCACTAGAAAGCACTGTATCCCACTTCTTAGAAAACTAAAGACAGAGTGCCCTATACATCTGCAGTCCCACTCCTGGGCGTTATTCGGTGAAATCCATAATTCTTAAAGACACAAGCACCCCAACTTTCATGGCGGCACTATTTACAAACGCCAGGACACAAAAACAAGTAGCCCAGCGAGTGCTGAATACATAAAGAAGAGGTCGTACATGTATACAGGGCACTGTTACTCAGCCAGGAAAAAGAATGAAATAATGCCATCAGAAGCAACATGGATGGACCTGGGATGCCCAAACACTGAGTGAAGTCAGTCAGACAGAGGAGGACCCATAGCATATATATTATCACTTACAGGATGAATGGAAACATACATACAACTGAACTAGTTTCCTAAACAGAAACACACTCTCCGACTTTCAGAATAAACCTAGGGTTACCAAAAAGTAAGTGGGGTAGGAGATATAAGTTGGGCGGTTCACATGACCACATACACAGTAAAATATCTATAAACATATATATAAAATACGCACTCCACAAGGACTACTGTACAACACCAGGACCTCAACTCAACCTTCTGCAATAACCTATATGGAAAAGGAAGCCGAAAAACACTAGATATATTATATGTGTAGTTGAATCAGCTTGCTGTACACCTAAACCAACCCCACTTTGGAAATCAACTCTAGTGCAACATGCCATCAGAATTAAGCTGAAAAAGAAAGTAAAAGGAAAGAAATGGGTATGCTTTTTGCCTCAGGCCTCGGTGATATGTGCTGGTGTCACATCCCTGCAGTCGGAGCAGCCTGGGGTCCCAAGGGTGCACTGAGGTGGAGCGGAGAGACGTGAGGAGGATGTGCCTGCAAATGCAACCCCTTAAAGCTGTAGTGTCTCTTTCTTTCCGGGGGGAACCAAAACTTCAGAATCTAGGGGGGCCTTCCTAGTGCTAAAAGGAATCCAAGTACACCCAAACCATGGGGGGCCATCTAGACTGCAGGAGATTCATGAAGTGACCGAGCCCCTGAGGCTGCTGCTGGTCGGCTTCCCACATCCAGCCTCCTTGCCAGGTGTCACCCCACCTACACACCGCAGCACCCACAGGTTTAGCCAGAGTTCGGAATTTCGGGGGCGTGAAGCCTAACAGGGAAGAGATAGTGACACACAGGCCCTTGGGTGTTGCCTCTGGCACCTTCCCCTCTAATTCACAGCCCAGGAAGATGACTCTTGCTAAAGCTTTTGGTTGCTGAGGAAACAGAGGTGGGCACGAAGAAATGCTGCCGCCTTGTGGACATCTTCGGTAACAACAACTTTACAACCGGTGCTTCAGGGCACCTAATATTCACAAAGCTTGTGGGGCTTTTAATGACACGTGTCCTCAAAAACGACCCGGGTTAGGTAACCGAAAAAAAATTCGAAACACACAGACTTTCAAGAAGCCAAATTTCAAAAGGGAATGTTTACTCACGCTGTTTAAGAAAAAAACCCCGACCAAGACAGGAACTGGAAAATCGCTGCTTATTCGAGAAATGCATATCAAAATTATAAAGCGGCATCATCTCGCAGCAGGTAGTATGGCCAGCATCAGAAAGTCTACAAACCATCGATGGGGAGTGAGTGTGGAGTAAAGGGAACCTTCCCACTCGGTGATCGGAACCGTATATTGGTAACTGCCACTAGAAAGCACTGTATCCCACTTCTTAGAAAACTAAAGACAGAGTGCCCTATACATCTGCAGTCCCACTCCTGGGCGTTATTCGGCGAAATCCATAATTCTTAAAGACACAAGCACCCCAACTTTCATGGCGGCACTATTTACAAACGCCAGGACACAAAAACAAGTAGCCCAGCGAGTGCTGAATACATAAAGAAGAGGTCGTACATGTATACAGGGCACTGTTACTCAGCCAGGAAAAAGAATGAAATAATGCCATCAGAAGCAACATGGATGGACCTGGGATGCCCAAACACTGAGTGAAGTCAGTCAGACAGAGGAGGACCCATAGCATATATATTATCACTTACAGGATGAATGGAAACATACATACAACTGAACTAGTTTCCTAAACAGAAACACACTCTCCGACTTTCAGAATAAACCTAGGGTTACCAAAAAGTAAGTGGGGTAGGAGATATAAGTTGGGCGGTTCACATGACCACATACACAGTAAAATATCTATAAACATATATATAAAATACGCACTCCACAAGGACTACTGTACAACACCAGGACCTCAACTCAACCTTCTGCAATAACCTATATGGAAAAGGAAGCCGAAAAACACTAGATATATTATATGTGTAGTTGAATCAGCTTGCTGTACACCTAAACCAACCCCACTTTGGAAATCAACTCTAGTGCAACATGCCATCAGAATTAAGCTGAAAAAGAAAGGAAAAGGAAAGAAATGGGTATGCTTTTTGCCTCAGGCCTCGGTGATATGTGCTGGTGTCACATCCCTGCAGTCGGAGCAGCCTGGGGTCCCAAGGGTGCACTGAGGTGGAGAGGAGAGACGTGAGGAGGATGTGCCTGAAAATGCAACCCCTTAAAGCTGTAGTGTCTCTTTCTTTCCTTGGGGAACCAAAACTTCAGAATCTAGGGGGGCCTTCCTAGTGCTAAAAGGAATCCAAGTACACCCAGACCATGGGGGACCATCTACGCTGCAGGAGATTCAAAAAGTGACCGAGCCTCTGAGGCTGCTGCCGGTCGGCTTCCCACATCCAGCCTCCTTGCCAGGTGTCACCCCACCTACACACCGCAGCACCCACAGGTTTAGCCAGAGTTCGGAATTTCGGGGGCGTGAAGCTTAACAGGGAAGAGATAGTGACACACAAGCCCTTGGGTGTTGCCTCTGGCACCTTCCCCTCTAATTCACAGCCCAGGAAGATGACTCTTCCTAAAGCTTTCGGTTGCTGAGGAAACAGAGGTGGGCACGAAGAAATGCTGCCGCCTTGTGGACATTTTCGGTAACAACAACTTTACAACCGGTGCTTCAGGGCACCTAAAATTCACAAAGCCTGTGAGGCTTTTAATGACACGTGTCCTCAAAAATGACCTGGGTTAGGTAACCGAAAAAAAATTCGAAACACACAGACTTTCAAGAAGCCAAATTTCAAAAGGGAATGTTTACTCACGCTGTTTAAAAAAAAAAACCCCGACCACGACAGGAACTGGAAAGTCGCAGCTTATTCGAGAAATGCATATCAAACTTATAAAGTCGCATCATCTCGCAGCAGGCAGTATGGGCAGCATCAGACAGTCCACAAACAATCGATGGGGAATGAGTGTGGAGAAAAGGGAACCTTCCCACTCGGTGATGGGAACTGTACATTGGTAACTGCCACTAGAAAGCACTGTATTCCAGTTCTTAGAAAACTAAATAGAGAGTGAACCTATACATCTGCAGTCCCACTCCTGGGCGTTACTCGGGAAAACCCATAATTCATAAAGACACAAGCACCCTAACGTTCATTGCGGCACTATTTACAAACGCCCAGACACAAAAACAAATAGCCCAGTGAGTGATGAATACATAGATAGGAGATCGTACGTGTACACAAGGGACTGTTACTCAGCCAGGAAAAAGAATGAAATAATGCCATTAGAAACAATATGGATGGACCTGAGATGCCCAAACACTGAGTGAAGTCAGTCAGACAGAGGAGGACCCATAGCATATAATATCAATTATAGGAGGACTGGAAACATACATACAACTGAACTACTTTCCTAAACAGAAACAGACTCTCCGACTTTCAGAATACACCTAGGGTTACCAAAAAGTAAGTGGGGTAGGAGATATAAGTTGGGCGGTTCACATGACCACATACACAGTAAAATACCTATAAACATATATATAAAATACGCACTCCTCAAGGACTACTGTACAACACCAGGACCTCAACTCAACCTTCTGCAATAACCTATATGGAAAAGGAAGCCGAAAAACACTAGATATATTATATGTGTAGTTGAATCAGCTTGCTGTACACCTAAACCAACCCCACTTTGGAAATCAACTCTAGTGCAACATACCATCAGAATTAAGCTGAAAAACAAAGGAAAAGGAAAGAAATGGGTATGCTTTTTGCCTCAGGCCTCGGTGATATGTGCTGGTGTCACATCCCTGCAGTCTGAGCAGCCTGGGGTGCCAAGGGTGCACTGAGGTGGAGCGGAGAGACGTGAGGAGGATGTGCCTGCAAATGCAACCCCTTAAAGCTGTAGTGTCTCTTTCTTTCCGGGGGGAACCAAAACTTCAGAATCTAGGGGGGCCTTCCTAGTGCTAAAAGGAATCCAAGTACACCCAAACCATGGGGGGCCATCTAGACTGCAGGAGATTCATGAAGTGACCGAGCCCCTGAGGCTGCTGCTGGTCGGCTTCCCACATCCAGCCTCCTTGCCAGGTGTCACCCCACCTACACACCGCAGCACCCACAGGTTTAGCCAGAGTTCGGAATTTCGGGGGCGTGAAGCCTAACAGGGAAGAGATAGTGACACACAGGCCCTTGGGTGTTGCCTCTGGCACCTTCCCCTCTAATTCACAGCCCAGGAAGATGACTCTTGCTAAAGCTTTTGGTTGCTGAGGAAACAGAGGTGGGCACGAAGAAATGCTGCCGCCTTGTGGACATCTTCGGTAACAACAACTTTACAACCGGTGCTTCAGGGCACCTAATATTCACAAAGCTTGTGGGGCTTTTAATGACACGTGTCCTCAAAAACGACCCGGGTTAGGTAACCGAAAAAAAATTCGAAACACACAGACTTTCAAGAAGCCAAATTTCAAAAGGGAATGTTTACTCACGCTGTTTAAGAAAAAAACCCCGACCAAGACAGGAACTGGAAAATCGCTGCTTATTCGAGAAATGCATATCAAAATTATAAAGCGGCATCATCTCGCAGCAGGTAGTATGGCCAGCATCAGAAAGTCTACAAACCATCGATGGGGAGTGAGTGTGGAGTAAAGGGAACCTTCCCACTCGGTGATCGGAACCGTATATTGGTAACTGCCACTAGAAAGCACTGTATCCCACTTCTTAGAAAACTAAAGACAGAGTGCCCTATACATCTGCAGTCCCACTCCTGGGCGTTATTCGGCGAAATCCATAATTCTTAAAGACACAAGCACCCCAACTTTCATGGCGGCACTATTTACAAACGCCAGGACACAAAAACAAGTAGCCCAGCGAGTGCTGAATACATAAAGAAGAGGTCGTACATGTATACAGGGCACTGTTACTCAGCCAGGAAAAAGAATGAAATAATGCCATCAGAAGCAACATGGATGGACCTGGGATGCCCAAACACTGAGTGAAGTCAGTCAGACAGAGGAGGACCCATAGCATATATATTATCACTTACAGGATGAATGGAAACATACATACAACTGAACTAGTTTCCTAAACAGAAACACACTCTCCGACTTTCAGAATAAACCTAGGGTTACCAAAAAGTAAGTGGGGTAGGAGATATAAGTTGGGCGGTTCACATGACCACATACACAGTAAAATATCTATAAACATATATATAAAATACGCACTCCACAAGGACTACTGTACAACACCAGGACCTCAACTCAACCTTCTGCAATAACCTATATGGAAAAGGAAGCCGAAAAACACTAGATATATTATATGTGTAGTTGAATCAGCTTGCTGTACACCTAAACCAACCCCACTTTGGAAATCAACTCTAGTGCAACATGCCATCAGAATTAAGCTGAAAAACAAAGGAAAAGGAAAGAAATGGGTATGCTTTTTGCCTCAGGCCTCGGTGATATGTGCTGGTGTCACATCCCTGCAGTCGGAGCAGCCTGGGGTCCCAAGGGTGCACTGAGGTGGAGAGGAGAGACGTGAGGAGGATGTGCCTGCAAATGCAACCCCTTAAAGCTGTAGTGTCTCTTTCTTTCCTTGGGGAACCAAAACTTCAGAATCTAGGGGGGCCTTCCTAGTGCTAAAAGGAATCCAAGTACACCCAGAACATGGGGGACCATCTACGCTGCAGGAGATTCAAAAAGTGACCGAGCCTCTGAGGCTGCTGCCGGTCGGCTTCCCACATCCAGCCTCCTTGCCAGGTGTCACCCCACCTACACACCGCAGCACCCACAGGTTTAGCCAGAGTTCGGAATTTCGGGGGCGTGAAGCTTAACAGGGAAGAGATAGTGACACACAAGCCCTTGGGTGTTGCCTCTGGCACCTTCCCCTCTAATTCACAGCCCAGGAAGATGACTCTTCCTAAAGCTTTCGGTTGCTGAGGAAACAGAGGTGGGCACGAAGAAATGCTGCCGCCTTGTGGACATTTTCGGTAACAACAACTTTACAACCGGTGCTTCAGGGCACCTAAAATTCACAAAGCCTGTGAGGCTTTTAATGACACGTGTCCTCAAAAATGACCTGGGTTAGGTAACCGAAAAAAAATTCGAAACACACAGACTTTCAAGAAGCCAAATTTCAAAAGGGAATGTTTACTCACGCTGTTTAAAAAAAAAAACCCCGACCACGACAGGAACTGGAAAGTCGCAGCTTATTCGAGAAATGCATATCAAACTTATAAAGTCGCATCATCTCGCAGCAGGCAGTATGGGCAGCATCAGACAGTCCACAAACAATCGATGGGGAATGAGTGTGGAGAAAAGGGAACCTTCCCACTCGGTGATGGGAACTGTACATTGGTAACTGCCACTAGAAAGCACTGTATTCCAGTTCTCAGAAAACTAAATAGAGAGTGAACCTATACATCTGCAGTCCCACTCCTGGGCGTTACTCGGGAAAACCCATAATTCATAAAGACACAAGCACCCTAACGTTCATTGCGGCACTATTTACAAACGCCCAGACACAAAAACAAATAGCCCAGTGAGTGATGAATACATAGATAGGAGATCGTACGTGTACACAAGGGACTGTTACTCAGCCAGGAAAAAGAATGAAATAATGCCATTAGAAACAATATGGATGGACCTGAGATGCCCAAACACTGAGTGAAGTCAGTCAGACAGAGGAGGACCCATAGCATATAATATCAATTATAGGAGGACTGGAAACATACATACAACTGAACTACTTTCCTAAACAGAAACAGACTCTCCGACTTTCAGAATACACCTAGGGTTACCAAAAAGTAAGTGGGGTAGGAGATATAAGTTGGGCGGTTCACATGACCACATACACAGTAAAATACCTATAAACATATATATAAAATACGCACTCCTCAAGGACTACTGTACAACACCAGGACCTCAACTCAACCTTCTGCAATAACCTATATGGAAAAGGAAGCCGAAAAACACTAGATATATTATATGTGTAGTTGAATCAGCTTGCTGTACACCTAAACCAACCCCACTTTGGAAATCAACTCTAGTGCAACATACCATCAGAATTAAGCTGAAAAACAAAGGAAAAGGAAAGAAATGGGTATGCTTTTTGCCTCAGGCCTCGGTGATATGTGCTGGTGTCACATCCCTGCAGTCTGAGCAGCCTGGGGTGCCAAGGGTGCACTGAGGTGGAGCGGAGAGACGTGAGGAGGATGTGCCTGCAAATGCAACCCCTTAAAGCTGTAGTGTCTCTTTCTTTCCGGGGGGAACCAAAACTTCAGAATCTAGGGGGGCCTTCCTAGTGCTAAAAGGAATCCAAGTACACCCAAACCATGGGGGGCCATCTAGACTGCAGGAGATTCATAAAGTGACCGAGCCCCTGAGGCTGCTGCTGGTCGGCTTCCCACATCCAGCCTCCTTGCCAGGTGTCACCCCACCTACACACCGCAGCACCCACAGGTTTAGCCAGAGTTCGGAATTTCGGGGGCGTGAAGCCTAACAGGGAAGAGATAGTGACACACAGGCCCTTGGGTGTTGCCTCTGGCACCTTCCCCTCTAATTCACAGCCCAGGAAGATGACTCTTGCTAAAGCTTTTGGTTGCTGAGGAAACAGAGGTGGGCACGAAGAAATGCTGCCGCCTTGTGGACATCTTCGGTAACAACAACTTTACAACCGGTGCTTCAGGGCACCTAATATTCACAAAGCTTGTGGGGCTTTTAATGACACGTGTCCTCAAAAACGACCCGGGTTAGGTAACCGAAAAAAAATTCGAAACACACAGACTTTCAAGAAGCCAAATTTCAAAAGGGAATGTTTACTCACGCTGTTTAAGAAAAAAACCCCGACCAAGACAGGAACTGGAAAATCGCTGCTTATTCGAGAAATGCATATCAAAATTATAAAGCGGCATCATCTCGCAGCAGGTAGTATGGCCAGCATCAGAAAGTCTACAAACCATCGATGGGGAGTGAGTGTGGAGTAAAGGGAACCTTCCCACTCGGTGATCGGAACCGTATATTGGTAACTGCCACTAGAAAGCACTGTATCCCACTTCTTAGAAAACTAAAGACAGAGTGCCCTATACATCTGCAGTCCCACTCCTGGGCGTTATTCGGCGAAATCCATAATTCTTAAAGACACAAGCACCCCAACTTTCATGGCGGCACTATTTACAAACGCCAGGACACAAAAACAAGTAGCCCAGCGAGTGCTGAATACATAAAGAAGAGGTCGTACATGTATACAGGGGACTGTTACTCAGCCAGGAAAAAGAATGAAATAATGCCATCAGAAGCAACATGGATGGACCTGGGATGCCCAAACACTGAGTGAAGTCAGTCAGACAGAAGAGGACCCATAGCATATATATTATCACTTACAGGATGAATGGAAACATACATACAACTGAACTAGTTTCCTAAACAGAAACACACTCTCCGACTTTCAGAATAAACCTAGGGTTACCAAAAAGTAAGTGGGGTAGGAGATATAAGTTGGGCGGTTCACATGACCACATACACAGTAAAATATCTATAAACATATATATAAAATACGCACTCCACAAGGACTACTGTACAACACCAGGACCTCAACTCAACCTTCTGCAATAACCTATATGGAAAAGGAAGCCGAAAAACACTAGATATATTATATGTGTAGTTGAATCAGCTTGCTGTACACCTAAACCAACCCCACTTTGGAAATCAACTCTAGTGCAACATGCCATCAGAATTAAGCTGAAAAAGAAAGTAAAAGGAAAGAAACGGGTATGCTTTTTGCCTCAGGCCTCGGTGATATGTGCTGGTGTCACATCCCTGCAGTCGGAGCAGCCTGGGGTCCCAAGGGTGCACTGAGGTGGAGAGGAGAGACGTGAGGAGGATGTGCCTGCAAATGCAACCCCTTAAAGCTGTAGTGTCTCTTTCTTTCCTTGGGGAACCAAAACTTCAGAATCTAGGGGGGCCTTCCTAGTGCTAAAAGGAATCCAAGTACACCCAGACCATGGGGGACCATCTACGCTGCAGGAGATTCAAAAAGTGACCGAGCCTCTGAGGCTGCTGCCGGTCGGCTTCCCACATCCAGCCTCCTTGCCAGGTGTCACCCCACCTACACACCGCAGCACCCACAGGTTTAGCCAGAGTTCGGAATTTCGGGGGCGTGAAGCTTAACAGGGAAGAGATAGTGACACACAAGCCCTTGGGTGTTGCCTCTGGCACCTTCCCCTCTAATTCACAGCCCAGGAAGATGACTCTTCCTAAAGCTTTCGGTTGCTGAGGAAACAGAGGTGGGCACGAAGAAATGCTGCCGCCTTGTGGACATTTTCGGTAACAACAACTTTACAACCGGTGCTTCAGGGCACCTAAAATTCACAAAGCCTGTGAGGCTTTTAATGACACGTGTCCTCAAAAATGACCTGGGTTAGGTAACCGAAAAAAAATTCGAAACACACAGACTTTCAAGAAGCCAAATTTCAAAAGGGAATGTTTACTCACGCTGTTTAAAAAAAAAAACCCCGACCACGACAGGAACTGGAAAGTCGCAGCTTATTCGAGAAATGCATATCAAACTTATAAAGTCGCATCATCTCGCAGCAGGCAGTATGGGCAGCATCAGAAAGTCCACAAACAATCGATGGGGAATGAGTGTGGAGAAAAGGGAACCTTCCCACTCGGTGATGGGAACTGTACATTGGTAACTGCCACTAGAAAGCACTGTATCCCAGTTCTTAGAAAACTAAAGACAGAGTGCCCTATACATCTGCAGTCCCACTCCTGGGCGTTACTCGGGAAAACCCATAATTCATAAAGACACAAGCACCCTAACGTTCATTGCGGCACTATTTACAAACGCCCAGACACAAAAACAAATAGCCCAGTGAGTGATGAATACATAGATAGGAGATCGTACGTGTACACAAGGGACTGTTACTCAGCCAGGAAAAAGAATGAAATAATGCCATTAGAAACAATATGGATGGACCTGAGATGCCCAAACACTGAGTGAAGTCAGTCAGACAGAGGAGGACCCATAGCATATAATATCAATTATAGGAGGACTGGAAACATACAAACAACTGAACTACTTTCCTAAACAGAAACAGACTCTCCGACTTTCAGAATACACCTAGGGTTACCAAAAAGTAAGTGGGGTAGGAGATATAAGTTGGGCGGTTCACATGACCACATACACAGTAAAATACCTATAAACATATATATAAAATACGCACTCCTCAAGGACTACTGTACAACACCAGGACCTCAACTCAACCTTCTGCAATAACCTATATGGAAAAGGAAGCCGAAAAACACTAGATATATTATATGTGTAGTTGAATCAGCTTGCTGTACACCTAAACCAACCCCACTTTGGAAATCAACTCTAGTGCAACATGCCATCAGAATTAAGCTGAAAAAGAAAGTAAAAGGAAAGAAATGGGTATGCTTTTTGCCTCAGGCCTCGGTGATATGTGCTGGTGTCACATCCCTGCAGTCTGAGCAGCCTGGGGTGCCAAGGGTGCACTGAGGTGGAGCGGAGAGACGTGAGGAGGATGTGCCTGCAAATGCAACCCCTTAAAGCTGTAGTGTCTCTTTCTTTCCGGGGGGAACCAAAACTTCAGAATCTAGGGGGGCCTTCCTAGTGCTAAAAGGAATCCAAGTACACCCAAACCATGGGGGGCCATCTAGACTGCAGGAGATTCATGAAGTGACCGAGCCCCTGAGGCTGCTGCTGGTCGGCTTCCCACATCCAGCCTCCTTGCCAGGTGTCACCCCACCTACACACCGCAGCACCCACAGGTTTAGCCAGAGTTCGGAATTTTGGGGGCGTGAAGCTTAACAGGGAAGAGATAGTGACACACAGGCCCTTGGGTGTTGCCTCTGGCACCTTCCCCTCTAATTCACAGCCCAGGAAGATGACTCTTGCTAAAGCTTTTGGTTGCTGAGGAAACAGAGGTGGGCACGAAGAAATGCTGCCGCCTTGTGGACATCTTCGGTAACAACAACTTTACAACCGGTGCTTCAGGGCACCTAATATTCACAAAGCTTGTGGGGCTTTTAATGACACGTGTCCTCAAAAACGACCCGGGTTAGGTAACCGAAAAAAAATTCGAAACACACAGACTTTCAAGAAGCCAAATTTCAAAAGGGAATGTTTACTCACGCTGTTTAAGAAAAAAACCCCGACCAAGACAGGAACTGGAAAATCGCTGCTTATTCGAGAAATGCATATCAAAATTATAAAGCGGCATCATCTCGCAGCAGGTAGTATGGCCAGCATCAGAAAGTCTACAAACCATCGATGGGGAGTGAGTGTGGAGTAAAGGGAACCTTCCCACTCGGTGATCGGAACCGTATATTGGTAACTGCCACTAGAAAGCACTGTATCCCACTTCTTAGAAAACTAAAGACAGAGTGCCCTATACATCTGCAGTCCCACTCCTGGGCGTTATTCGGCGAAATCCATAATTCTTAAAGACACAAGCACCCCAACTTTCATGGCGGCACTATTTACAAACGCCAGGACACAAAAACAAGTAGCCCAGCGAGTGCTGAATACATAAAGAAGAGGTCGTACATGTATACAGGGCACTGTTACTCAGCCAGGAAAAAGAATGAAATAATGCCATCAGAAGCAACATGGATGGACCTGGGATGCCCAAACACTGAGTGAAGTCAGTCAGACAGAGGAGGACCCATAGCATATAATATCAATTATAGGAGGACTGGAAACATACATACAACTGAACTACTTTCCTAAACAGAAACAGACTCTCCGACTTTCAGAATACACCTAGGGTTACCAAAAAGTAAGTGGGGTAGGAGATATAAGTTGGGCGGTTCACATGACCACATACACAGTAAAATACCTATAAACATATATATAAAATACGCACTCCTCAAGGACTACTGTACAACACCAGGACCTCAACTCAACCTTCTGCAATAACCTATATGGAAAAGGAAGCCGAAAAACACTAGATATATTATATGTGTAGTTGAATCAGCTTGCTGTACACCTAAACCAACCCCACTTTGGAAATCAACTCTAGTGCAACATACCATCAGAATTAAGCTGAAAAACAAAGGAAAAGGAAAGAAATGGGTATGCTTTTTGCCTCAGGCCTCGGTGATATGTGCTGGTGTCACATCCCTGCAGTCTGAGCAGCCTGGGGTGCCAAGGGTGCACTGAGGTGGAGCGGAGAGACGTGAGGAGGATGTGCCTGCAAATGCAACCCCTTAAAGCTGTAGTGTCTCTTTCTTTCCGGGGGGAACCAAAACTTCAGAATCTAGGGGGGCCTTCCTAGTGCTAAAAGGAATCCAAGTACACCCAAACCATGGGGGGCCATCTAGACTGCAGGAGATTCATAAAGTGACCGAGCCCCTGAGGCTGCTGCTGGTCGGCTTCCCACATCCAGCCTCCTTGCCAGGTGTCACCCCACCTACACACCGCAGCACCCACAGGTTTAGCCAGAGTTCGGAATTTCGGGGGCGTGAAGCCTAACAGGGAAGAGATAGTGACACACAAGCCCTTGGGTGTTGCCTCTGGCACCTTCCCCTCTAATTCACAGCCCAGGAAGATGACTCTTGCTAAAGCTTTTGGTTGCTGAGGAAACAGAGGTGGGCACGAAGAAATGCTGCCGCCTTGTGGACATCTTCGGTAACAACAACTTTACAACCGGTGCTTCAGGGCACCTAATATTCACAAAGCTTGTGGGGCTTTTAATGACACGTGTCCTCAAAAACGACCCGGGTTAGGTAACCGAAAAAAAATTCGAAACACACAGACTTTCAAGAAGCCAAATTTCAAAAGGGAATGTTTACTCACGCTGTTTAAGAAAAAAACCCCGACCAAGACAGGAACTGGAAAATCGCTGCTTATTCGAGAAATGCATATCAAAATTATAAAGCGGCATCATCTCGCAGCAGGTAGTATGGCCAGCATCAGAAAGTCTACAAACCATCGATGGGGAGTGAGTGTGGAGTAAAGGGAACCTTCCCACTCGGTGATCGGAACCGTATATTGGTAACTGCCACTAGAAAGCACTGTATCCCACTTCTTAGAAAACTAAAGACAGAGTGCCCTATACATCTGCAGTCCCACTCCTGGGCGTTATTCGGCGAAATCCATAATTCTTAAAGACACAAGCACCCCAACTTTCATGGTGGCACTATTTACAAACGCCAGGACACAAAAACAAGTAGCCCAGCGAGTGCTGAATACATAAAGAAGAGGTCGTACATGTATACAGGGCACTGTTACTCAGCCAGGAAAAAGAATGAAATAATGCCATCAGAAGCAACATGGATGGACCTGGGATGCCCAAACACTGAGTGAAGTCAGTCAGACAGAGGAGGACCCATAGCATATATATTATCACTTACAGGATGAATGGAAACATACATACAACTGAACTAGTTTCCTAAACAGAAACACACTCTCCGACTTTCAGAATAAACCTAGGGTTACCAAAAAGTAAGTGGGGTAGGAGATATAAGTTGGGCGGTTCACATGACCACATACACAGTAAAATATCTATAAACATATATATAAAATACGCACTCCTCAAGGACTACTGTACAACACCAGGACCTCAACTCAACCTTCTGCAATAACCTATATGGAAAAGGAAGCCGAAAAACACTAGATATATTATATGTGTAGTTGAATCAGCTTGCTGTACACCTAAACCAACCCCACTTTGGAAATCAACTCTAGTGCAACATGCCATCAGAATTAAGCTGAAAAAGAAAGTAAAAGGAAAGAAATGGGTATGCTTTTTGCCTCAGGCCTCGGTGATATGTGCTGGTGTCACATCCCTGCAGTCGGAGCAGCCTGGGGTGCCAAGGGTGCACTGAGGTGGAGAGGAGAGACGTGAGGAGGATGTGCCTGCAAATGCAACCCCTTAAAGCTGTAGTGTCTCTTTCTTTCCTTGGGGAACCAAAACTTCAGAATCTAGGGGGGCCTTCCTAGTGCTAAAAGGAATCCAAGTACACCCAGACCATGGGGGACCATCTACGCTGCAGGAGATTCAAAAAGTGACCGAGCCTCTGAGGCTGCTGCCGGTCGGCTTCCCACATCCAGCCTCCTTGCCAGGTGTCACCCCACCTACACACCGCAGCACCCACAGGTTTAGCCAGAGTTCGGAATTTCGGGGGCGTGAAGCTTAACAGGGAAGAGATAGTGACACACAAGCCCTTGGGTGTTGCCTCTGGCACCTTCCCCTCTAATTCACAGCCCAGGAAGATGACTCTTCCTAAAGCTTTCGGTTGCTGAGGAAACAGAGGTGGGCACGAAGAAATGCTGCCGCCTTGTGGACATTTTCGGTAACAACAACTTTACAACCGGTGCTTCAGGGCACCTAAAATTCACAAAGCCTGTGAGGCTTTTAATGACACGTGTCCTCAAAAATGACCTGGGTTAGGTAACCGAAAAAAAATTCGAAACACACAGACTTTCAAGAAGCCAAATTTCAAAAGGGAATGTTTACTCACGCTGTTTAAAAAAAAAAACCCCGACCACGACAGGAACTGGAAAGTCGCAGCTTATTCGAGAAATGCATATCAAACTTATAAAGTCGCATCATCTCGCAGCAGGCAGTATGGGCAGCATCAGAAAGTCCACAAACAATCGATGGGGAATGAGTGTGGAGAAAAGGGAACCTTCCCACTCGGTGATGGGAACTGTACATTGGTAACTGCCACTAGAAAGCACTGTATTCCAGTTCTTAGAAAACTAAATAGAGAGTGAACCTATACATCTGCAGTCCCACTCCTGGGCGTTACTCGGGAAAACCCATAATTCATAAAGACACAAGCACCCTAACGTTCATTGCGGCACTATTTACAAACGCCCAGACACAAAAACAAATAGCCCAGTGAGTGATGAATACATAGATAGGAGATCGTACGTGTACACAAGGGACTGTTACTCAGCCAGGAAAAAGAATGAAATAATGCCATTAGAAACAATATGGATGGACCTGAGATGCCCAAACACTGAGTGAAGTCAGTCAGACAGAGGAGGACCCATAGCATATAATATCAATTATAGGAGGACTGGAAACATACAAACAACTGAACTACTTTCCTAAACAGAAACAGACTCTCCGACTTTCAGAATACACCTAGGGTTACCAAAAAGTAAGTGGGGTAGGAGATATAAGTTGGGCGGTTCACATGACCACATACACAGTAAAATACCTATAAACATATATATAAAATACGCACTCCTCAAGGACTACTGTACAACACCAGGACCTCAACTCAACCTTCTGCAATAACCTATATGGAAAAGGAAGCCGAAAAACACTAGATATATTATATGTGTAGTTGAATCAGCTTGCTGTACACCTAAACCAACCCCACTTTGGAAATCAACTCTAGTGCAACATACCATCAGAATTAAGCTGAAAAACAAAGGAAAAGGAAAGAAATGGGTATGCTTTTTGCCTCAGGCCTCGGTGATATGTGCTGGTGTCACATCCCTGCAGTCGGAGCAGCCTGGGGTGCCAAGGGTGCACTGAGGTGGAGCGGAGAGACGTGAGGAGGATGTGCCTGCAAATGCAACCCCTTAAAGCTGTAGTGTCTCTTTCTTTCCGGGGGGAACCAAAACTTCAGAATCTAGGGGGGCCTTCCTAGTGCTAAAAGGAATCCAAGTACACCCAAACCATGGGGGGCCATCTAGACAGCAGGAGATTCATAAAGTGACCGAGCCCCTGAGGCTGCTGCTGGTCGGCTTCCCACATCCAGCCTCCTTGCCAGGTGTCACCCCACCTACACACCGCAGCACCCACAGGTTAAGCCAGAGTTCGGAATTTCGGGGGCGTGAAGCCTAACAGGGAAGAGATAGTGACACACAAGCCCTTGGGTGTTGCCTCTGGCACCTTCCCCTCTAATTCACAGCCCAGGAAGATGACTCTTGCTAAAGCTTTTGGTTGCTGAGGAAACAGAGGTGGGCACGAAGAAATGCTGCCGCCTTGTGGACATCTTCGGTAACAACAACTTTACAACCGGTGCTTCAGGGCACCTAATATTCACAAAGCTTGTGGGGCTTTTAATGACACGTGTCCTCAAAAACGACCCGGGTTAGGTAACCGAAAAAAATTTCAAAACACACGGACTTTCAAGAAGCCAAATTTCAAAAGGGAATGTTTACTCACGCTGTTTAAGAAAAAAACCCCGACCATGACAGGAACTGGAAAATCGCTGCTTATTCGAGAAATGCATATCAAAATTATAAAGCGGCATCATCTCGCAGCAGGTAGTATGGCCAGCATCAGAAAGTCTACAAACCATCGATGGGGAGTGAGTGTGGAGTAAAGGGAACCTTCCCACTCGGTGATCGGAACCGTATATTGGTAACTGCCACTAGAAAGCACTGTATCCCACTTCTTAGAAAACTAAAGACAGAGTGCCCTATACATCTGCAGTCCCACTCCTGGGCGTTATTCGGCGAAATCCATAATTCTTAAAGACACAAGCACCCCAACTTTCATGGCGGCACTATTTACAAACGCCAGGACACAAAAACAAGTAGCCCAGCGAGTGCTGAATACATAAAGAAGAGGTCGTACATGTATACAGGGGACTGTTACTCAGCCAGGAAAAAGAATGAAATAATGCCATCAGAAGCAACATGGATGGACCTGGGATGCCCAAACACTGAGTGAAGTCAGTCAGACAGAGGAGGACCCACAGCATATAATATCACTTACAGGATGAATGGAAACATACATACAACTGAACTAGTTTCCTAAACAGAAACACACTCTCCGACTTTCAGAATAAACCTAGGGTTACCAAAAAGTAAGTGGGGTAGGAGATATAAGTTGGGCGGTTCACATGACCACATACACAGTAAAATATCTATAAACATATATATAAATTACGCACTCCACAAGGACTACTGTACAACACCAGGACCTCAACTCAACCTTCTGCAATAACCTATATGGAAAAGGAAGCCGAAAAACACTAGATATATTATATGTGTAGTTGAATCAGCTTGCTGTACATCTAAACCAACCCCACGTTGGAAATCAACTCTAGTGCAACATGCCATCAGAATTAAGCTGAAAAAGAAAGTAAAAGGAAAGAAATGGGTATGCTTTTTGCCTCAGGCCTCGGTGATATGTGCTGGTGTCACATCCCTGCAGTCGGAGCAGCCTGGGGTCCCAAGGGTGCACTGAGGTGGAGCGGAGAGACGTGAGGAGGATGTGCCTGCAAATGCAACCCCTTAAAGCTGTAGTGTCTCTTTCTTTCCTTGGGGAACCAAAACTTCAGAATCTAGGGGGGCCTTCCTAGTGCTAAAAGGAATCCAAGTACACCCAGACCATGGGGGACCATCTACGCTGCAGGAGATTCAAAAAGTGACCGAGCCTCTGAGGCTGCTGCTGGTCGGCTTCCCACATCCAGCCTCCTTGCCAGGTGTCACCCCACCTACACACCGCAGCACCCACAGGTTTAGCCAGAGTTCGGAATTTCGGGGGCATGAAGCTTAACAGGGAAGAGATAGTGACACACAAGCCCTTGGGTGTTGCCTCTGGCACCTTCCCCTCTAATTCACAGCCCAGGAAGATGACTCTTCCTAAAGCTTTCGGTTGCTGAGGAAACAGGTGGGCACGAAGAAATGCTGCCGCCTTGTGGACATTTTCGGTAAAAACAACTTTACAACCGGTGCTTCAGGGCACCTAAAATTCACAAAGCCTGTGAGGCTTTTAATGACACGTGTCCTCAAAAATGACCTGGGTTAGGTAACCGAAAAAAAATTCGAAACACACAGACTTTCAAGAAGCCAAATTTCAAAAGGGAATGTTTACTCACGCTGTTTAAAAAAAAAAAACTCCGACTACAACAGGAACTGGAAAGTCGCAGCTTATTCGAGAAATGCATATCAAACTTATAAAGTCGCATCATCTCGCAGCAGGCAGTATGGGCAGCATCAGAAAGTCCACAAACAATCGATGGGGAATGAGTGTGGAGTAAAGGGAACCTTCCCACTCGGTGATTGGAACTGTACATTGGTAACTGCCTCTAGAAAGCACTGTATTCCAGTTCTTAGAAAACTAAATAGAGAGTGAACCTATACATCTGCAGTCCCACTCCTGGGCGTTACTCGGGAAAACCCATAATTCATAAAGACACAAGCACCCCAACGTTCATTGCGGCACTATTTACAAACGCCCAGACACAAAAACAAATAGCCCAGTGAGTGATGAATACATAGATAGGAGATCGTACGTGTATACAAGGGACTGTTACTCAGCCAGGAAAAAGAATGAAATAATGCCATTAGAAGCAACATGGATGGACCTGGGATGCCCAAACACTGAGTGAAGTCAGTCAGACAGAGGAGGACCCATAGCATATAATGTCACTTATAGGAGGAATGGAAACATACATACAACTGAACTAGTTTACTAAACAGAAACAGATTCTCCGACTTTCAGAATAAACCTAGGGTTACCAAAAAGTAAGTGGGGTAGGAGATATAAGGTGGGCGGTTCACATGAACACATACACAGTAAAATACCTATAAACATATATATAAAACACGCATTCCACAAGGACTACTGTACAACAGCAGGACCTCTACTCAACCTTCTGCAATAACCTATATGGAAAAGGAACACGAAAAACACTATATATATTATATGTGTATTTGAATCAGCTTCCTGTACACCTAAACCAAATCCCACTTTGGAAATCAACTCTAGTGCAACACACCATCAGAATTAAGCTGAAAAAGAAAGTTAAAGGGAAGAAATGGTTATGCTTTTTGCCTCGGGCCACGGTGATATGTACTGGTGTCATATCCCTGCAGTCTGAGCAGCCTGGTGTCCCAAGGGTGCACTGAGGTCGAGCGGAGAGACGTGAGGAGGATGTGCCTGCAAATGCAACCCCTTCAGGCTGTAGTGTCTCTTCCTTTCTGGGGGGAACCAAAACTTCAGAATCTAGGGGGGCCTTCCTAGTGCTACAAGGAATCCAAGTGCACCCAGACCATGGGGGACCATCTAGGCTGCAGGAGATTCAAAAAGTGACCGAGCCTCCGCGGCTGCTGGTGGTGGGCGTCCCACATCCAGCCTCCTTGCCAGGTGTCACCCCACCTACACACCGCAGCACCCACAGGTTTAGCCAGAGTTCGGAATTTCGGGGGCGTGAAGCTTAACAGGGAAGAGATAGTGTCACACAAGCCCTTCCGTGTTGCCTCTGGCACCTTCCCCTCTAATTCACAGCCCAGGACGATGACTCTTCCTAAAGCTTTTTGTTGCTGAGGAAACAGAGGTGGGCACGGAGAAATGCAGCCTCCTTGTGGACATTTCTGGTAACAACAAGTTTACAAGTGGTGCTTCAGGGCACCTAATACTCACGAAGCCTGAAGGGCTGTTAATGACGCCAAATTCCAAACACAGCCGACTTTCAAAAAGCCCATTTGAAGAGGCAAATTTTATACTGTTTAAAGAGAAAAAAATACCCAAAGAAGAAGATGACAAGATGCTCAACACTGCTAATTCTGAGAGCTATGCCAATGAAAACTACAGCGAAGTGTCACCTTCCAGTAGTCACAATGGCCAGCATCAAAATATCTACAAGCAGTAAATGCTGGGGTGAGCCTAGAAACAAGGGAACCCTCTACAGTGTTGGTTGGAAAGTAAATTGGTGCAGCCACTATGGAGAACAGTATGCAGTTTCCTTAAACTATATGCAGAGTTACCGTACGATGCCGCAATCCCCCTCCTTGGCTTATCTCTGGAGAGAAGTGTAGTTGGAAAAGATCATGCACCCTAATGTTCACAGCATTACTATTACAATAGCCAAGACATGGAAGCAACCTAAGTGTCCACTGACAGATGAATGGGTAAGGAAAACGTGGTATATAAACACAATGGTGTGTTTCCCTGGTGGCGCAGTGGTTAAGAATCCACCTGCCAATGCAGGGGACATGGGTTTGAGCCCGGGTCTGGGAAGATCCCACATGCTGCACAGCAATTAAGCACTTGCACCACAACTACTGAGCCTGCGCTCTAGAGCCTGCGAGCCACAACTACAGATCCTGCATGCTGCAACTACTGAAGCCTGTGCACCTAGAGCCTGTGCTCTGCAACAAGAGAAGCCACCACAATGAGAAGCCCGTGCACCAGAACAAAGAGCAGTCCCCGCTCGCCACAACTAGAGAAAGCCCATGTGCAGCAATGAAGACCCAACGCAGCCAAAGATAGATAAATATTAAATAAGTTTTTAAAATAAATAATACAATGGAATATCAGTCAGTCATAAGGAAGAATGAAATAATGCCATTTTCAGCAACATGGATGCACCTAGACATTATCATACTAAGTGAAGCAAGTCAGACAGAGATAGACCAATATCATATGATATCACTTATATGTGGAATCTAAAACATGATACAAGTATAATACAGGGAACTACATTCAATCTGTAATAATATATATGGGAAGAGAATCTTAAAAAGTGGTTATATGTATAACTGACTCAGTTTGCTGTACAGCACAAACTAGCAACACTGTCAATCAACTATACTCCAATAAAAATTATAAGAATAAAAAAACAGCATGAGAGAAAGGGGCTTATTTATAAAACAGAAGCAGAGTCAGATATAGAAAACAAATTTATGGTTACCAAAGCAGTTAAGTGTGGGGAGGGATAAGGTAGGAGTTTGGGATTAGCAGATACACCCTACTGTATATAAAATAAACAAGGTCCTACTCTATAACACAGGGAACTATATTCAATACCTTGTGATGATTACCTACGACGGAGAAGAATATGAAAAGTATGTATATATAATTAATAACACCAGGAACTATTATAATATTATAAATCAACTATACTTCAATAAAAATAAAAATTAAAGCTTAAAAGGATAAAAATAGAAAATACATGTGAAGAAATTTTTTAAAAAAGAAATTAATAAGAGCAGAAATCAGTGCAATAGAAAATAAGCATACAACATAGAAATTTTTAAAAGCAACAAAGAACACTTTCTTTGAAGAGAATAATTCATTCGTAAATGCAATTTCAATAAAGATCCCCATCACCCAAGAAACAGCAACTCAACTTTCTCTGACAGACCTGGCATATACATCACTGGGGAAGGGACAAAGTTCTCACAGAGTGCTGCTACCATAGGTCACATGAAGGAAATGAAATTCGATTCCTATCTTCATACAAAAAATAATTCCATATGGATTAAAAATTTAAATGAAATGAACAAAACTTTAAATCTTGTAGAGGAAACCACGGAATAATTTTATAACCTGGGTTAGGAAAAGATATCTTAAGGTAAAAAATTCAGTCATAAGGGAACAAATGGATAATTTACAAAATTTAAAATAACTTTTGTCGATTAAAAGGCACCATTAAGAAAGTAAAAAGAGGGCTTCCCAGGTGGCGCAGTGGTCGAGAGTCCACCTACCGATGCAGGGGATGCGGGTTCGTGCCCCGGTCCGGGAAGATCCCACATGCCGCTGAGCAGCTGGGCCCGTGAGCCATGGCCACTGAGCCTGTGCGTCCGGAGCCTGTGCTCCGCAACGGGAGAGGCCACAGCAGTGAGAGGTCCACGTACCGCAAAAAAAAAAAAAAAGATATTCAACCTCACTAGTAAACAGTGAAACGCAAATTAAAACTTCCATGAGGTATTATACATCATATTAGTGATAATTTAAATCTGACTATAAAGTATCTTCCAGACAAGTGGAAGTATAATCAGTGCTTATAATCCTAGGTAGGTGTCTTATGAAATAAAATCTTGCCTATTTTTAAAGAGAAGACATCTTAACATATGTTTACAATCACACTGTTTAAAATAACAAAAGAAATAATACAAATGCTTATTAATAAATAATGGCATATTCCTATAGCTATATACACAAACATGGTTGAATATCATTAATACTAAGCAAAAATTTAAATTATAGAAGATTATATACATATGCAGTAAAATTATAGAGAAAAGCAAGTGAAAGATAAAAGTTGAGATAGTGGTTATTTATGGGTTAGGAGTAAGAGATGGGAAAGGACACATGGAAAACTATGGAAATACTGATAATGTTTGATTTCTTAAGTTGGATAGTGTGTATAAGATATTGCTTTTTTTACCTTTTGCACAGCAAAGGAAACCATAAACAAGACAAAAAGACAAGCCCCTGACTGGGAGAAATATGTGCAAACGAAGCAACTGACAAAGGATTAATCTCCAAAATATACAAGCAGCTCATGGAGCTCAATATCAAAAAAACAACCCAATCCAAAAATGGGCAGAATACATAAATAGACATTTCTCCAAAGAAGATATACAGGTTGCCAACAAACACATGAAAGGATGCTCAACATCACTAATCATTAGAGAAATGCAAATCAAAACTACAATGAGATATCATCTCACACCAGTCAGAATGGCCATCATCAAAAAATCTACAAACAACAAATGCTGGAGAGGGTGTGGAGAAAAGGAAACCCTCTTGCACTGTTGGTGGTAATGTAAATTGATACAGCCACTATGGAGAACAGTATGGAGGTTACTTTAAAAACTAAAAATAGAACTACCATACGACCCAACAATCCCACTACTGGGCATATACCCTGAGAAAACCATAATTCAGAAAGAGTCATGTAACCACAATGTTCACTGCAGCTCTATTTACAATAGCCAGGACATGGAAGCAACCTAAGTGTCCACTGACAGATGAATGCATAAAGATGTGGCACATATATACAATGGAATATTACTCAGCCATAAAAAGAAATGAAATTCAGTTATTTGTAGTGAGATGGATGGACACAGAGTCTGTCATACAGAGTGAAGCAAGTCAGAAAGAGGAAAACAAATACCGTATGCCAACACATATATACGGAATCTAAAAAAAAACTGGTTCTGATGAACCTAGGGGAAGGACTGGAATAAAGATGCAGACATAGAGAATGGAGTTGAGGACATGGGGAGGGGGAGGGGGAAGGGGAAGCTGGGACGAAATGAGAGAGTAGCACTGACATATATACTCTACCAAATGTAAAACAGATAGCTAGTGGGAAGCTGCTGCATAGCACAGGGAGATCAGCTCGGTGCTTTGTGACCACCTAGAGGGGTGGGATAGGGAGGGTGGGAGGGAGACGCAAGAGGGAGGGGATATGGGGATATATGTATACATACAGCTGATTCACGTTGTTATACAGCAGAAACTAACACACCACTGTAAAGCAATCATACTCCACTAAGGATGTAAAAAAAAAAAGATACTGCTTTTGTTATTTTTGACAGCACACACATGCTCTTACATGTATATTTTAATAATATTAACAAAATTATATCATTCGTGAAAATAGAACGGGAAATCATGAGAATTTCTAGAAAATAAAATATGAATGGTGCAATTTAAAATGAGAAATTGTTAACAGTTGTGACTAACAGGGGTCACAGTGGAAGATCAAATCAGTGAAGTGGAAGATATAGCTGAACTGAGTGCAAAAGACCAACAAGTACAAATTAAGAGGGGAAAAAATCATGGTGGAAGGCCCTTTAAGTTCTGGTGAAAAACAAAAAAAAAATCCCCCACCTGCACACCTAGAACCAAGGATTAAGAAAAAGTTTTAAAAGAGTAGAGGAAATCATAGTTTAGCTAAAAAGCAAACATAATCAGATAGGCATCAGACTTATCTGCAACAGTTGGTTCTAAAAAGCAATAGATTTGGGGGTAGGGGGAAGGAGATTTTGATTCTGTAATCCTGAAAACAGCCCAGCCACTTTTCAAGTGCAAAGACAGAGTGAAGACCTTGGATCTGCAAGCACTCTGAAAGCTTACTGTCAAAAAAATAGCAAAACAAAGGGTAAAGCAGACACAGACTCCAAAAATAGTAGGAAACACAAAAATAAGTAAAGCTTGTAGTTGGGCAGGAGGATGGTAGGACTTTTAATATGGTGAAGCAGGGAGTTTGGTCCTTTCCTCAAAGAGCAAGAATAAAACTGGAAAAAACCATCAAAAGCTACCACTGGAAACTGTCCAGAGGCATACAACAAGGTGAGAAGCATTTACTCATAAAACTACTGAGCCTCAGGTAAGAAGAGTAGGCGTCAGCATCACTCCTGACCTCTCAGCATGGTCAGAGCAGTCATCCTTCTACCGCAGGCAAGCTGTGAAAATCAGCAGCTGCACTGCTCACTCTATTACAGGTTCACTTGAGTCAGACTGGAGCTGGAAGAACCCCATATGTGTGGTCACTGTAAGGGACAACAGCCATTTCAGCAGCAAACAGGGAAGGCCGGATGCTCTGTGGGGCTGAGGTCGTGATCCTACACGACTCAAGCGACAGACCAGCAGATTCATCAGAAGTGAACAGGAAGACACAGGAAATGGCCTCAGAGGAACTTGGTAAGCTCTTGACACATCCCTCGCTGACAGGCTGCCTGCGCGTGCAGAGGAGACGTGAGAGAGCCCAGTGGGAAGCCAGAGCTGGCAGTCTGGACGCACCCCCAGATCCCCTGGGAAAGGCTGGCACCTTCCTGGCTCCAGGTGGTTCAGCACAACTTCTGACCAGTGGTTGGCTCATCACTAAGTGATGCAGACACAGAGTTGACCCAAGGGAAACCAGGCTTAAAAATAAAAGCAATGAAAAAAACGGCAGAGATATCGATGGCCACACCCCCTGTGGAGACAGATTCCACAGATGAAGTGCAGGCAAGTTACTCAGCAAACAACAACCCCTCTCCCCCCGGCGAAGGAAGTCAGAATCCAAAGGTGTTGCCATGTATTTTAGATGTCCAGCTTTTGATGAAAAATTAGAAGGCATGCAAAGAAATAGGAATGTGTAAAACTTATTGAGGAAAGCAGTCAATAGAGTGGGTCCAGCGGTTGACTTAGTAGATAAAGATTTCAAAGCAGCTATTATGAAAAAAAAACTTAAAAATTATTCTGAAAGTTCAAGGAAAGTATACAACACTGAATAAAGAAATAGACAATATTAATAAAGATGAATCATTTTTAAAAAGAGCTAACTGAAAACTCTGGAGTTAGAACATACAGGAACTGAAACTGAAAATTCACTAGAGGGACTCAGTGGCTGATATGAGCTGACAAAGAGTCTAAATTTGAAAATGGGGACAACAAAAACCAGAGATTATGCAATCTGAAAAACAAAAACAAAAATATTTTTAAAAAATTAACAGATCTTCAAGACCTTCAGGATATTGTCTGGTGAACCAACATACACATAATAGGAGTCTGGGGAAGCGGGGGAAGGGAGGAGGAATAGAAAAAAAATTTTGAAGAGCTAATGACCCAAAACATTAATCTACCAATGTAGGAAACTCAGTGAGTCCCAAGTAGGATAAATATAAAGAGAGCCACAACTGGACATATCAAACAGTTGAAAGAAAAAGAACGAGAAAATCCTAGAAACAGCAAGGAAAAAAACCCATCATGTACAGGGGAACAATGATGTGATTAATGGCTAAATACTTATCAGAAACAACAGAGACCACAACACAATGACATTTTCTAAGTGCTGAAAGAAAAAAATAGTGTGAACCAAGAATTCTATATTTAGCAAAAACTATCCTTTAAAAATGAAGGTGAGGGCTTCCCTGGTGGCGCAGTGGTTAAGAGTCCGCCTGCCGATGCAGGGGACACGGGTTCATGCCCCAGTCCGGGAAGATCCCACATGCCGTGGAGCGGCTAGGCCCGTGAGCCATGGCCGCTGAGCCTGTGTGTCCGGAGCCTGTGCTCCACAACAGGAGAGGCCACAACAGTGAGAGGCCCGCGTACCGCAAAAAAAAAAAAAAAAAGAAGGTGAAAGAAAGATATTCTCTGATTTAAACATGGGATTTGTTGGTAGTGAGCTACCTTATCAGATATACTAAAGCAGGTGCTTTAAGGCTGAAAGAAAAAGTAATGCCAGATGGTAACTAGAATCTACAGAAAGAAACATCACTGGAAAAAATATGTGGGTAAATATAAAAGATTATATAAATAAAATTTTCCTTTCTCAACTTTCAACTTAAAAGACATGATTGCATAAAATAATTATAGCACTGTATTTGGGGTGTTACTGCATATATAGATTTAATATGACAATAATAGCACAAAGGAGGGGAGGAAATAGAACTATATTGCAGATTAGTTTCTACATTTTACCCAAATTAAATTAGTAATCATCTGAAGTAGATTGGTAAATTAAGACGCATACTAAAGGGACTTCCCTGGTGGCATGGTGGTAAAGAATCCACCTGCCAACGCAGAGGACACAGATTTGAGCCATGGTCTGGGAAGATCCCACATGCCACAGAGCAACTAAGCCCGTGCGCCACAACTACTGACCCTGTGAGTCACAACTACTGAGCCCACGTGCCACAACTACTGAAGCCTGTGCACCTAGAACCCGTGCTCTGCAACAAAAGAAGCCACTGAATGAGAAGCCCGCACACCGCAACAAAGAGTAGCCCCCGCTCGCCGCAACTAGAGAAAGCCCACGTGCAGCAACAAAGACCCAAAGCAGGGCTTCCCTGGTGGCGCAGTGGTTAAGAATCCACCTGCCAATGCAGGGGACACAGGTTTGAGCCCTGGTCCAGAAAGATCCCACATGCCACAGAGCAACTAAGCCCATGCGCCACAACTACTGAGCCTGCACTCGAGAGCCCGCAAGCCACAACTACAGAGTCTGAGTGCCACAACTGCTGAGCCCACATGCCACAACTACTGAAGCCCGAGCACCTAGAGCCCATGCTCCATAACAAGAGAAGCCACCTCAGTGAGAAGCCCATGCACCACAACGAAGAGTAGCCCCCACTCACCGCAACTAGAGAAAGCCCATGCACAGCAACAGACCCAATGCAGCCAAAAATAAATAAATAAATAATAATTTTTTTAAAAAGATGCATACTAAAGAAAAAAACCTAGAGAAACCACTCAAAAGTAACTTTTTTAAAGGTCAAAATCAAAGGTGTTAAAATTGTACACTAAAAATATCTGTTCAGGGCTTCCCTGGTGGCGCAGTGGTTGAGTCTGCCTGCCGATGCAGGGGACACAGGTTCGTGCCCCGGTCTGGGAAGATCCCACATGCCGCGGAGTGGCTGGGCCCGTGAGCCATGGCCGCTGAGCCTGCGCATCCGGAGCCTGTGCTCCGCAATGGGAGAGGCCACAACAGTGAGAGGCCTGCGTACCACAAAAAAAAAAAAATCTGTTCAATGCAAACGGAGGCAGTAAAGGAGCAGCAGAACAAAATCAATGTGAAATATATAGGAAAAAACCCAGAATACATAATTCCTACCATATCAGTAATTATAATACACATAAACAGACAATCAACAGGCAGAGACTGTCAGACTAGTTTTAAAAATAAAAGACAGGATCCAGCTATGTGCTGTCCATAGAAGACACACTTTAGATTCAAAGGCACAAAGAGTTTCAAAGTAAAAGGCTGGGGGAAAAATACAGAAGACAGCTGGAGGGGGTACAGTAATTTAAGACAGATTGGTCGTTATGACAAGAAATGTACTAGAAACAAAGGGGTATTTCACCATGATTATACGGTCAATTCATCAGGAAGATGTAACAACTATAAACACAAATGTACCAAAATATGATCAGCAAAAAGTGACAGGTTTGAAAGGAGAAATAGTAAATCAACCATTGACAGTGATGCCAATACCTCTATCAGTAATAATAAAACTAGAAAGAAAATCAACAGCAATGTAGGCGATCTGAACAACAATTAACTGACCTGACTTGCCATTTATATGACACTGCTCCCAACATCAGAAGAACCCGTTTTCCTTTCAAGCCTGAGGATGGGGCATATGTGAGGCTATAAGACAAACTGCAGTATGTTCATAGCATAGAAATCATACAAAGTACATTCTCCAGTCACAACAAGATTTAATTAAAAATTACCAATAGTAAGACATTTGATAAATCTCCAAGTATTTGGATATTAAGCAACACAATTCTAAAAACCACAATGGAAATTATAAAATATTTTCTGAAAATTAAACTACAACGTATTAAACTTATGGGATACAGCTAAAGTACTCTTCAGGGGGAAATCTGTAGCTGAAATACATATAAGAAAGAAGATCTCAAATTTAAAACCCTAACTTTTCTCAAGAACTAGAGGTACCAATTAAATCCAAAGTACCAACAAAATGAAGAAAGTTATAACACAGTTTAGAGTGAAAATAAATGAAACAGAACACAGAGAAAACAAATGAATTCCAAAACTGGTTCTCTGAAAAAAACAATATTGACAAACCTTTAGCTAGACTGACCAAGAAAAAGACACAAATTAGTAAAATCAGGAATCAAAGAGGAGATATTCTATTGATTTTACAGAAATTTAAAGGTTATAAAGGATTCTAAGAGTATACTATGAATAACTATATGCCAACAAACTAGATAACTTGGATGAAATGGAAAATTTCCTAGAAAGATAGAAATTACCAAACCTGTCTTAAGAAGAAATAGATATCTGAATAGACTAAATAACAAGAATAGAGACAAAACAGTAATTTTAAAATTCCCCACCAAGAAAAGCTCAGGCTTAGGGGCTTCCCTGGCGGCACAGTGGTTAAGAATCTGCCTGCCAATGCAGGGGACACGGGTTCGATCCAGGGTCTGGGAAGATCCCACATGCCGCGGAGCACCTAAGCCCGTGCGTCACAACTACTGAGCCTGCGCTCTAGAGCCCATGAGCCACAACTATTGAAGCCCGCATGCCTAGAGTCCATGCTCTACAACAAGAGAAGCCACCGCACTGAGAGGCCCACACACCACAACAAAGAGTAGCCCCCGCTCGCCACAACTAGAGAAAGCCCGCGCGCAGCAACAAACACCCAACAAAGACAAAATTTAATTAATTAATTAATTAACTTAAAAAAAGAAAAAAGAAAGAAAAGCTCAGGCTTAGGTGGCTTCACTGGTTAGTTCTACCAACCATTGAAAGAATGAAGAACAGCCTTTCACAAATTTCCAGAAAATAAAAGAGAAAGAAACACTTCCCAACTCATTCTACAGGGCCAATAAATATCACCCTGACACTACAGGGAGACAAAGATATCATGAGAAAAATAAAAAATATCAGCAAACCAAATCCAGCAACATATAGAGAAAAGATTAAACACCATGACCAAGTGGGATTTATCCCAAGAATGCAAGGCTGTTTTAAAATCTAAACATCAAGTAATGTAATATATCATACTAATAACACATAAGAACCACACCTCAGTATATGCAGAAAAAAAGCAACTGACAAAATCCAGCATTTATTCATGATAAAAACTCTCAACAAACTAATACTACAAGAGAACTTCCTCAACCTGATAAATTGCATCTCCCCCAAACCCGCAGTGAATATCCAACCTCATGGTTAAAGACTGAGTGCATCCCCTCAAGATCAGAAACAAGGCGAGCATGTCTCTTCCACAACCCAACATACGACAGTGTGCTCTGTACTGGAGGTTGCAGGCAGTGCGGAGGAGGGGAGGGCAGGGTGGGAGGCTTATGCACTGAGTGTCTGTGTCCCCCCAAATCCGTACTTTGAATCCCTACCCACTGTGGCTGCATCTGGAGAAAGGAAGAGATGAAGGTTAAATGAGGTCATAAGGGTGGGGCTTATCCAAGAGGGTTTGCGTCCTTATAAGAAGAGGCCCCACAGAGCTGGCTCACCTTCGTGCCCCTGCTCACAAAGAAGAGGTCATATGGGCACACAGTGAGATGGCAGCCACCCACAAGCCAAGAGAAGAGGCCTCAGGATGAGACCTACTTTGCCAGCACCACAATCTTGCACTTCCCAGCCTCCAGAACTGTGAGGAAATTAATTTCTGATGTTTAAGCCGCCAACCTGGGGTATTTTTGTGTGGAAGCCTGAGCTGACTAATACAGGAAGGAAAGGAAGGAAGGAAGGAAGGGAAGAATCCATATTGGAAAGGAAGAAGGAAAGTGATCTTTACCCATGGATGACGTGATCCAATTTCAAAAGGGCGCAGTATACAAAATCCATATATGAAAATCAATTGTATTTCTACATCCTGGCAATAAACTATACAAACATTAAATGATTCCATTCATAATACCATTAATTTCACAAAGTGTAAGACGTGTACAGTGACAACAACAGAAATTACTGAGGGAAATTTAAGAAGACTTAATAAAAAACAGAGACAGTTCATGTTTATGAATTAGCAGCTTCAAAACTGTTAAGATGGCAATTCTCCCCAAGTTGATCTATAGATTCAATAACAACTTTCATGAAAACTCCCACAGGCTTTCTTGTAGAAACTGGGAAACTGATCTTAAAATTTATTGGGAAATGCGAAGGACCCAAAATAGTCTAACGGTTTTGAAAAGGAACTTAAAGGACTTACACAATCCAATTTCAAAACTGACTGTAACGCTACAGTCATCAAAACAATGTGGGGCTGGTATAAGGACAGGCATGTAAGTTGATGGAACATAACAGAACACAGAAAACACTTATAGTCAATTGATTCTTGACAAAGGTGCCAAGGCAATTCAGTGGGGGAAGAGTTAGACTTTTTGAGAAAATGGTGCTAGAACAATTGGATATCCATATGTAGAATGATGAATTTAGACCCCTACCTTACATAATAAAGACACAAAAAACTTGGTCAAAAATAGTTCACAGGCCTAAATGTATGCTAAAAATATGTATCTCCCAGAATAACGCATAGGGAAAAAAATCTTTGTGTGACTTTGGGCTAGGCTGAGCTCTTAGCTACGACACCAAAAGCATGACTGAAAAAGACAAAAATTGATAAATTGGAGTTTTTCCTTGCATGATTAAAAAATAAAAAGATAAGCCACAGATACAGAGGAAATATGTACAAATCACATTTCTGAATAAGCAACTGTATCTGTAACATACAAAGAACTCTTTCACCTTGACAATAAGAAGACAATCTGATTTTAAAATGGGTTAAAGATATGAATAGATATTCCATCAAAGAAGATATATAAATTGCTAATAAGTACAGTAAAAGATATCCAACACCACTAGTGATTATAAAATCCAAGTAAAACCACACTAAGGTACCACTACACACACACACACACTAGAATGGCTATAATCAAAAACACTGACAGCGGGCTTCCCTGGTGGCACAGTGGTTGAGAGTCCGCCTGCCGATGCAGGGGACACGGGTTCGTGCCCCGGTCCGGGAAGATCCCACATGCTGTGGAGAGGCTGGGCCCGTGAGCCGTGGCCGCTAAGCCTGCGCGTCCAGAGCCTGTGCTCTGCAAGGGGAGAGGCCACAACAGTGAGAGGCCCATGTACTGTGAAAAAAACAAAACAAAACACTGTCAGCAACAAGCGTTTGTGAGGATGTGGAGAAACTGGAACCCTCGTGCACTGCTTTTGGTGACATAAAATGGTGGAACTACGGTGAAAAACTGCTTGACAGTTTCTTAAAATGTTAAACATAAACTTACTAAATGACCCAAAAATTCTACTTCTGGGGATTCCCTGGTGGCGCAGTGGTTAAGAATCCACCTGCCAATGCAGGGGACACAGGCTCAAGCCCTGGTCCAGGAAGATCCCACGTGCCACAGAGCAACTAAGCCCGTGTGCCACAACTACTGGGCCTGAGCTCTACAGCCTGAGAGCCACAACTACTGAGCCCACATGCCTAGAGCCTGTGCTCCACAACAAGACAGGCCACTGCAATAAGAAGCCCACGCACCAAAACAAAGAGCAGCGCCCGCTCACTGCAACTAGAGAAAGCCCGTGTGCAGCAACGAAGACCCAACGCAGCCATAAATAAATAAATAAATAAATTTATATTTTAAAAAAGATAGAAAAAAATTCTATTTCTGGGGCTTCTCTGGTGGCGCAGTAGCTTAGAATCCACCTGCCAATGCAGGGACATGGGTTCGAGCCCTGGTCCCAGAAGATCCCACATGCCACGGAGCAACTAAGCCCGTGCACCACAACTACTGAGCCTGTGCTCTAGAGCCCACGAGCCACAACTACTGAGCCTGTGCCCTAGAGCCCGTGAGCTACAACTACTGAGGCCACACGCCACAACTACTGAAGCCCGCGCACGTAGAGCCCGTGCTCTGCAACAAGAGAAGCCACCGCAATGAGAAGCCCGCGCACCACAATGAAGAGTAGCCCCCGCTCGCCACAACTAGAGAAAGCCCACACAGCAACGAAGACCCAACACAGCCTAAATAAATAAATAAATAAATAAAATAAAATTTTTAAAGTGAAAGTTGAAGTTAATGAATTAGGAAAACAGAAAAAGTAGATTGATAAATCAAAGAACCGGTTCTTTTGAGAGAGCTAAAAACTTGAACACTGACGGAAAAAAACCACCTCCTTGCTGATTTTCATAAAGAAGGCACATATATAAAACTTAGAGACTTCTAAGATGACTTTTACTAGAGATTGGGGTGGGAGGGCCAGGCAGTGGCTCCACCCACACAGCCCACGGGTGGGCTTCACTCATACAGACTACGAGTTCAAGGCACACCTCAGATGTTGGCATTTTTAAGCCTTTTTGGTTGGTATGGGCTGAGGGAGGCCCTTGGCCATTCAGGCCACACGCACCTGACCTTGCATCACCTCACCAGCTTCTCAGTCTCCTGTTCTCTTCCTCTCTACTCACATTTTCTCACAGACGTTAGTTTGTCTCCTGTGTTGCTTGGACATCATATAACATCCATGCCCTCAACAGCTTAAGCAAAATGTTAACACACACACACACACACAGTTCTTTCTCTAAGATGAACTCCAGGGCCAAGGGAAAGGAATTACACATAAGAGAGTTCCTCTTCACCTTTCAGGAAGGACAAGATACTCCAGGGTTGGGAGGCAAAGCTCCTGGCACAGTTGAGCCCTGCAAGCAGCACTTCCTGCCTATCCCGCCTGGGATCCCTGCCCAGGAAAACAGACACAGGCTGCAGCAGGCCTGGGATGCCTGGGGGTGGGAGCGCCTACCTGGATCAGGCTGTACTTCTGGTCTCTGTTCTTCAGGATCATGGTTTTCCGCCACTGCAGGTACTTCTGCTGGTGGGCCTGGATCTCAGAAGTGAGGGTGGCATTCCGGCTCTGGAAGTCCTCCAGATCGGGGGCAGGAGGAGGGGACACAGCCAGCAGTTTTCCCTCTGTAAGATCTTCCTGGGAAATGGGCAACCCAAACTCCTGGCTCAGCTCCTTGATCATGGAGGAGGAGGGCAGCAGGTCCCCGGTGATCACCTCCCTGAGCCTGGAGCTGTAACGGCAGATGCAGTAGATCCTGGAACACACAAGAGCCGCACTCAGCCTGCCCGCCTGGCACGACAGGTCAGACGGTCCCCATTTTATGAGAGGAAACGAAAACACAGAGAGGTTGATGAGCTGGTCCCGGGTCGCCCAGCTCGTGCACGAGAAGCTTAGATGCCACGTGCTGAGCCCACGGGGTTGGGGCGGGGGGAGATGTCCCCTTCCCTCTCCCCTCTCAGCCCCCCCCTCAGCTAAAGGCTCCTCACTTTCTTCTCTGATTATTTTTCAGTTCCGATGGCCTTATTCCCTACCTCGCACCAACCCACGCCCCACCAGGGAGTGGCCTCGACAGGCTGGCCGCCGGGGGTGTGGACCCCAGAGCTCCTTCCCAGCCAGGCAGAGGGTACGAGGCACAGAGCCTCATGTCAGTCAGTCCCCCTCTCTCCAGCCCCAACCCCCCCTTTTTAAAAACACATTCAGCAGGCACAGCTGGGGTTCGGGTTAGGCTGCCCTCTGTCTGCAGCACACTTCCGAAGCCCCACCCCCACCCCAGCAGAGCGTGCGGGACGGCGGGGCACGGGCCGGGCCGCACCTGCTCAGCGCCTGAAAGACCTGCCGCGGCACCGTGTTGCGCACGTAGAGCGCCGCGTGCTTCACCAGCTGCGCCAGCGGCCTGGACAGGCGCACGTGGTACGGGGTGCTCTCCAGGTCGGCGTAGAGGCGGCGGCGGAAGCGCAGCTGCGAGTTGTAGAGCGCCTTGTAGGAGCCGGGCTCCGCCCGCGGGACCCTGCAAGAGAGAAGAGGGGCCCCACGCCGCTGCCACTCTGCCCGCTAGGGACCTCGGCGCTTTCCCAGGGACGCTGGTGGTGAAAACGCTGCCACTGGCCTGGGCTTGCTTGTGTCCCGCTGCCCCCGCCCCATTTCTGTCTCCTCCCCCTCCTCTACCGACCCGCCCCTCCCACCGACTCTGCGTCCTCCCCCCACCCACCTCTGTGCCACCCGCTGTGTTGGGCTCAGGTTCCTCCACCTTCCTGAACCCGGTGAAGCTGCACGGAGCCTGCGCATCCCACCCTGAGTCTGTGTGTTGGGGTGGGGGTGGCTCCCCTTTGGCGGGGGGGGGCCCTGTTCAAGTCTTCTGCCCATTCTTCCACTGGGATGTTTTTACTGTTTTCTAACTCGTTCACAGGCGTTTCTGTATTCTCAGAATACTAGCTCCATGCATTGCAAATACTTTTTTCTCAGTTTGTGGCTTTTCTTTTTGCAATTTTTATGGTCTTTGGGTGAACAGAAGTTACTAATTTTAATATAGCCAAAGCTGTCTTTTTTTTTCCTTTATTTTTTCTACTTCTGTCTTATTCAAGAAGTCTTTCTTTATTCTGAGGTCATGAATATGTCCTCCTATAGTATTATCTAAAAGCTTTACAATTCAGCTTTTTTTTTTTTGAAGTATGTGGGCCTCTCACTGTTTGTGGCCTCTCCCATTGCAGAGCACAGGCTCCAGACACGCAGGCTCAGCGGCTATGGCTCACGGGCCCAGCCACTCCATGGCATGTGGGATCTTCCCGGACCGGGGCACGAACCCGCAGCCCCTGCATCGGCAGGTGGACTCTCAACCACTGCGCCACCAGGGAAGCCCTACAATTCAGCTTCTTAAAAATAGATTTTTCTTCTACAAGAAAGGTGAGAACATACAACGGGGAAAAGACAGTCTCTTCCATAAGTGGTGCTGGGAAAACTAGACAGCTACGTGTCCAAGAATGAAATTAGAACATTTTCTCATACCATGTATAAAATAAACTCAAAAGGGATTACAGACCTAAATGTAAGACCTGAAACTGTGAAACTCTTAGAAGAAAACATAGGCAATACGTTCTTGGACATCAGTCTTAGCAATAAGTTTTTGGAGCTGTCTCCTCAGGCAAGGGAAACCAAAGCAAAAATAATCAAATGGAACCTAATCAAACTTAAAAGCTTTGGCACAGCAAAGGAAACCATCAACAAAATGTAAAGGCAACCTACTGAATGAGAGAACATTGGCAAATGATATATCTGATATGGGGTTAATATCTAAAATACATAAAGAACTCATACAACTCAGTGTTAAAAAAACAAACAACCCAATCAATAAATGGGCAGAAGACCTGAATAGGCATTTTTCCAAAGAAGACATACAGATGGCAAACAGGTATATGAAAAGATGTTCAATATTACTAATTATTAGGGAAATGTAAATCAAAACCACAAAGAGGTATCACCTCACAGAATGGCTATCATCAAAAAGACAAGAAATAAAGTGTTGGTGAGGATGTGAAGAAAAGGGAACCCTCCTACACTCTTGGTGGGAATGTAAACTGGTGCAGCCACTATGGAAAAGAGTATGGAGGTTCCTCAACAAATTAAAAGTAGAGTTACCATATGATCCATCAATTCCACTCCTGGGTGTGTATCAAAAGAAAATGAAAACAATACTTTGAAAAGATATATGCACCCCAATTTACAACAGCCAAGATATGTAAGCAACCTAAGTGCCCATCAGAAGATAAATGGATAAAGAAGACGCGATGTACAGATACAGTGGAATATTACTCTGCCATTAGAGAGAATGAAATTTTGCCATCTGCAACAACATGGATGGACCTTGGAAGGTATTAAACTTAGTAAAATAATTCAGACAGAGAAAGACAAATACTGTATGTTCTCACTTATGTGTGGAATCTGAAAAATAAAATGAACAACAACAAGATTTTTCTGGTGAAATCTGAATAAGAACAGACAACTGTGGTCTAGTTTACTGCATCCATCAATATGTCAGACGTCACCACTGGGGGAGACAGGGTGTTGGGTACCTGGAACCTCTCTATGATTTCTGCAACTTATTGTGAGTCCATAATTATTTCAAATAAGTTTTTACTCTGTCTGGGATTGATTTTTGTGAATTGTGTGAGCCAGCAAATTAGGAAACTCTCAGCAAATAAGGAAGAGAGTGGAACTTCCTCAAGTTGATAAAGGACATCTACAAAAAACCTACACGTAATGGGGAAAGACTGCCTTCCACCAAAGACCAGAAACAAAGCAAGGATGTGACAACGCTTATATAAAATAGTACTTCAAGTCTTAGCTAGCACACTAAGGAAATGAAGATATACACACTGGAAAGGAAGGAATTAAACTATTGCTATTTGCAGATGACATCTTGGTCAGTGTAGAAAATCCCAAGGAATCTACCAAAAACAAACAATCAAACAGAACTCCTCAAATCAATAAGAGAGTTTAGCAAGGCTGTAGAATCAACATAGAAAAATCAATTATATTTCTATATACAAGCAATGCACAGCTAGAAACTGAAATAAAAAAATACAGAACCATTTAAAAATCACTCAAAAAATAAAATACTTAGATATAAATCTACCAAAAACATACAGGACTTGTATGCTGAATATGCTGATGAAAGAAATTTTTAAAAATCTAAATAAGTGGAGAAACACACCATATTCACGGATTGGAAGGCTCAAATAGTTCTCTCCAAATGATACATAGGTTTAGCATAATTTCTATCAACATTCTAGAAAGATGTTTTGTAGATACATGCAGCAGATTGTAAAATTTATATGAAAAGGCAAAAGATCTAGGACAACAAAAACAACTTTGAAAAAGAATAATAAAGTGGCCTGACTTTGATTATATAGCTATGGTAATCAAGACTGTGTAGTATTGGTGAAGGGACTGACACAGAGATCAATGGAACAGAATTGAGAATCCAGAAATAGATCCACACAATTATGACCAATGGATTTTTTATAAAGATGCAATAGCAATTCCATAAAGGAAGATAATATTTTCAACAAATGATGCTGTAGCAATTAGATATATGTAGGCAAAACAAAACAAAACAAAAACTCAACCTAGGTTCCAGTTCAAGACAGTGATGGAGGATCTTCTTGGGAGGAAGATCCTCCTCCCAAGGACACACCAAATCTACAGCTACATATGGAACAATTTCCTCTGGGGGGAAAAATATAAAAACAAAAACTAAAAACTAGCTGAATGACCCCTTCACATAGGGCAAAAGAGAAACAGAATTCACATCAAGATAGAATTCCAAATAAGATGAGCCCAGAGACCCACACCAAGACGCATTATAATTAAAAGGCCAAAAGTTAAAGACAAGGAGAGAAGCTTAAAAGCAGCAAGAGAAAAACAACTTGTTACACACAAGGTAACTCCCATAAGACTATCAGCAGATTTTTAAGCAGACACTTTGTAGGCCAGAAGGGAATGGCACTATATATTCAAAGTGCCAAAAGAAAAAGTCTTCCAACAAAGAATACTCTACCTGGCAGTTATCATTCAGAATTGAAGGAGAGATAAAAGACTTTTCCAGATAAGAAAAACTAACAGAGTTCATCACCACCAAACTGGCCTTATAAAAATGTTAAAGGGTCTTCTTTCAGTTGAAAAGAAAGGATGCTAATTGCTAACAGAAAACACGAGACTGATCAAGATGGCAGAGTAGTAGGACACAAAGCTCACTCTCTCCCACATCTACAACAAAAATACATCTACATGTGGAACGATTCTCACAGTATATCTACTGAACACTGGCAGAAGACTTCAGACTGCTGTAAGGGCAAGAAAATCTCCATGTAACCAGGTAGGAAAAAAGAAAAAGAAAGTGAGAAAGGTATCCAGATGGGACCTGCACCCCTGGGAGGGGGCTGTGAAAGAGGAAAGGTTCATGCACCCTAGGAAGCCCCTCACCAGCAGGGATATCTGCCAGGACAGAAGGGGAGCTTCAGAGCCTCTGAGAAGAATGCAGCAGTCAGTTTGTGGCAGCTAGAGCAGAGGGAGAACTGCACAGATGGTCAGTACTGCAGACCTGCACTCACCAGCCTGACATGCGTGTCCCCAGTGCTGGCATGGGCTGGGTGCTGGAACTTGGGCTCCAGAGATCAGAACCAGGGAGAGGACTGGGGTTGTAGAGACAGACTGGGGGGTGGGGGGAGGAATCCAGTGCCACCACGGCTGGGGGTATAAGCGGAGGAAGCCTGAGCTGCCTCAGAGGCCAGTCAGCATTGGTTGGGTGGTGTAGGAGTGGAGAGGTGGGACCTAGACTATAGCCTTTTTTCCCTGTATATATGCTCCCAGAGGGCAAGACACTGCCTTCCCAGGCTCCAGGGGCAGTTGCAGACCTCCACCGCCACCCACCCTGATGCCAGGAGTGGTCACAAGCCCCCACTAAAACCCTCCCACACCCTAGGAGTGGTTGAGGGACTGCACCAACTCCTGCCCGGAACCCAGGAGTGGTTGCGAGCCTCCACCAAATCCCTCCTGGACGAGACTGATTGTGGGCCACTGACGCACCTGTCCAGGCACCAGGAGTGGTTGAGAGCCCCAGCCACCACCTTCCTGGACAATGAAAACACAACCATACAAAATCTACGGGACACAGCAAAAGCAGTTCTTAGAGGAAAGTTCACAGCAATACAGGCCTTCATCAAAAACAAGAAAAATCTCAAATGAACAACCTAACCTACCACCTAAAAGAATTAGACAAAGAAGAACAGACAAAACCTAAAGTCAGCAGAAGGAAGGAAATAATAAAGATCAGGGAGGAAATAAAGTAGAGATTTTTTTTAAATAGAAAAAAAAATCAACACAACCAAAAGCTGGTTCTTTGAAAGGCTAAACAAAAGTGACAAAATTGACAAACTTCTGGCCAGGCTAACCAAGAAGAGAGAGAATCCAAATAAACAAAATAAGAAAGGAAAAAGGAAAAATCTCAACTGATACCACAGAAATACAAAAAACCATGAGAGAATACTATGAACAATTATATGCCAACAAATTTGACAACCTAGAAGAAATGGAATTGTCTAGAAACATACAGCCCACCAAAATTTAATCAAGAAGAAATAGATAATTTCTACAGACCAATCACTAGAATTGAAATCAAACCTGTAATAAAAAACTTCTTACAAACAAAAGTACAGGATCAGATGGCTTCACAGGCAAATTCTACCAAGCATACAAAGAAGAACTTAAACAGATTCTTCTCAAACTCTTCCAAAAGACTGAAGAGGAGGGAACACTCCCAAAGACATTCTGTGAAACCACAATCACCCTGATACCAAAACCAGACAAAGATACCACCAAAAAAGAAAATTACAGGCCAATATCTTTGATGAATATAGATGCAAAAATTCTCAACAAAATATTTGCAAACCAAATCTAACAACACATAAAAAAGATCATATGCTATGACCAAGAGGGATTCATCCCAAGTTCACAAGGATGATTCAGTATACACAAATCAATCAATCTGATACACCACAACAACAAAACAAAAGACAAAAAATACCTTGACACAAACACCACATAAACAAAAGAAAAGACAAAAAACACATGATAATCTCAACAGATGCAGAAAAAGCATTTGACAAAATTCAACATCCATTCACGATAAAAACTCTTACCACAGTGGGTATAGAGGGAACATATCTCAAAATAGTAAAAGCTATTTATGACAAACCTATAGCCAATATAATGCTCAATAGTGAAAAGTTGAAAGCCTTCCCCTAAAATCTGGAACAAGACAAGGATGCCCACTCTCACCACTTCTCTTCAACATAGTACTGAATGTCCTAACCACAGCAATAAGATGAGAAAAAGAAATTAAGGCATCCAAATTGAAAGGGAGGAGATAAAACTGTCATTATATGTAGATGCTATGATATTATATATAGAACACCCTGAAGACACCACAAAAAAACTATTAGAACTGATAAATTAATTCAACAAGGTAGCAGGACACAATATTAACATACAAAAATTGGTGGCATTTCTTTACACCAATAATGAAATATCAGAAAGGAAATGTAAAAAAACAAAAAAACCTTTTAAAATTGCAAACCAGAGCAGAAGCAAGAAGAACTACAACCCAGCAGCCTGTGGAACAAAAACCACATTCACAGAAAGACAGACAAGATGAAAAGGCATAGGGCTATGTACCACATGAAGGAACAAGATAACCCCCCCAAAAAAACAACTAAATGAAGTGGAGATAGGCAACCTTTCAGAAAAAGAATTCAGAATCATGATAGTGAAGATGATCCAGGACCTTGGAAAAAGAATGGAGGCAGAGATCGAGAAGATGCAAGAAATGTTTAACAAAGACCTAGAAGCATTAAAGAACAAACAAACAGAGATGAACAATACAATAACTGAAATGAAAACTACACTTGAAGGACTCAATAGCAGAATAACTGAGGCAGAAGAATGGATTAGTGACCTGGAAGACAGAATGGTGAAATTCACTGTTGCAGAACAGACTAAAGAAAAAAAGAATGAAAAGAAATGAAGACAGCCTAAGAGACCTCTGGGACAACATTAAACACAACATTCGCATTATAGGGGTCCTAGAAGGAGGAGAGAGAGAGAAAGGACCAGAGAAAATATTTGAAGAGATTATAGTTGAAAACTTCCCTAACATGGGAAAGGAAATAGTCACCCAAGTCCAGGAAGTGCAGAGAGTCCCATACAGGATAAACCCAAGGAGAAACACACTGAGACACATAGTAATCAAATTGGCAAAAATTAAAGACAAAGAAAAATTATTGAAAGCAGCAAGGGAAAAACGACAAATAACATACAAGGGAACTCCCATAAGGTTAACAGCTGATTTCTCAGCAGAAACTCTACAAGCCAGAAGGGAGTGGCATGATATACTTAAAGTGATGAAAGGGAACAACCTACAACCAAGATTACTCTACCTGGCAAGGATCTCATTCAGATTCGATGGAGAAATCAAAACCTTTACAGACAAGCAAAAGCTAAGAGAATTCAGCACCACCAAACCAGCTCTACAACAAATGCTAAAGGAACTTCTCTAAGTGGGAAACACAAGAGAAGAAAAGGACCTACAAAAACAAACCCATAACAACTAAGAAAATGGTCATAGGAACATACATATCGATAATTACCTTAAACATGAATGGATTAAATGCTCCAACCAAAAGAAACAGGCTCGCTGAATGGATACAAAAACAAGACCCATATATATGCTGTCTACAAGAGACCCACTTCAGACCTAGGGACACATACAGACTGAGAGTGAGGGCATGGAAAAAGATATTCCATGCAAATGGAAATCCAAAGAAAGCTGGAGTAGCTATACTCATATCAAATAAAATAGACTTTAAAATAAAGAATGTTACAAGAGAAAAGGAAGGACACTACATAATGATCAAGGGATCAATCCAAGAAGAAGATGTAACAATTATCAATATATATGCACCCAACATTGCAGAACCTCAATACATAAGGCAACTGCTAACAGCTATAAAAGAGGAAATCGACACTAACACAATAATAGTGGGGGACTTTAACACCTCACTTACACCAAGGGATAGATCATCAAAAATGAAAATAAATAAGGAAACAGAAGCTTTAAATGACACAATAGACCACATAGATTTAATTGATATTTATAGGATATTCCATCCAAAAACAGCAGATTACACTTTCTTCTCAAGTGCGCATGGAACATTCTCCAGGATAGATCACATCTTGGGTCACAAATCCAGCCTCAGGAAATTTAAGAAAACTGAAATCATATCAAGGCATCTTTTCTGACCACAATGCTATGAGATTAGAAATGAGTTACAGGGAAAAATAACGTAAAAAACACAAACACGTGGAGGCTAAACAATACGTTACTAAGTAACCAAGAGGTCACTGAGGAAATCAAAGAGGAAATCAAAAAATACCTAGAAACAAATGACAATGAAAACATGACGATCCAAAACCTATGGGATGCAGGAAAAGCAGTTCTAAGAGGGAAGTTTATAGCTATACAAGCCTAACTCAAGAAACAAGAAAAATCTCAATTAAATAATCTAACATTACACCTAAAGGATCTAGAGAAAGAAGAACAAACGAAACCCAAAGTTAGCAGAAGGAAAGAAATCATAAAGACCAGAGCAGAAATAAATGAAATAGAAACAAAGAAAACAATAGCAAAGATCGATAAAACTAAAAGCTGATTCTTTGAGAAGATAAACAAAATTGATAAACCATTAGCCAGACTCCTCAAGAAAAAGAGGGAGAGGACTCAAACCAATAAAATTAGAAATGAAAAAGGAGAAGTTACAACAGACACTGCAGAAATACAAAGCATCCTAAGAGACTACTACAAGCAACTCTATGCCAATAAAATGGAAAACCTGGAAGAAATGGACCAATTGTTAGAAAGGTATAACCTTCCAAGACTGAACCAGGATGAAACGGAAAATATGAACAGACCAATCACTAGTAATGAAATTGAAACTGCTATTAAAAATCTTCCAACAGGGCTTCCCTGGTGGCGCAGTGGTTGATGCAGGGGACACGGGTTCGTGACCCGGTCTGGGAGGATCCCACGTGCCGCGGAGCGGCTGGGCCCAAGAGCCATGGCCGCTGGGCCTGCGCGTACAGAGCCTGTGCTCCACAGTGGGAGAGGCCACAACAGTGAGAGGCCCGCGTACCGCAAAAAAATAAAATAAAATAAAAGGGAAAATCTCAATCTAAACCTTGAACTTTATACAAAAATTAACTCAAAATGAATCATAAACTTAAAAGTAAACCATAAAACCATGAATCTTTTAGAAGAAAACAGAAAAAATACTCAAGACCTAAGGCTTTGTGAAGAATTCTTAAACATGTCTCCAAAAGCATAGTGTATAAAAGAAAAAATAATCAATAAATTGGACTCTATCAAAATTCAGAACTTTTTCTTTGGGAAAGGTATTTTTAAGATGATGAAAGAATCACTACACAGAGTAGCTCCCCCTAGCCTTGGTGTCCAGATTTTTTATTAGGGCTCCATTAATGACTGATTGATTTGTTGATGGCCCACATAGCAATCTCAGTCTCCATGTCAGGAGGGGGCGTGTCTTGATGTGCTGATGGCCAAGAGCACAGCAGGGGGTGGCGGGCAGCGGGAGGCTACCTCGTGGCTGGTTATCCGCCCAGGAGAACTGAAAGTATGCATCCACACAAAAACGTGCCCAGGACACTGCATGACCCAAAGCCCCTGCCCTAAGTCACACTGTTGGTCTTTCCGGACCCACCAACCTCCATCCTGTGACTCTTTGGTGAGGCTTCATCCTAAGATCCAGTGTGGTCAGCCCCCAACCTAACCAAAGACACTCCTATCAGGCATGACACAGATCACCTCCCAGAAGCCAAGGGCAAAAGCCAGACCTCTCCTGGGCAAGGCCAAGTTCCTTCCTACACACCATGAAGTTCACTCTTTGGAAGTGTACGATTCCTGCCATTTGAGGAGAGCATCCCAGGAACTTGTCGGCAAACCCTGGGGGCTTTTGCAGAATGCACTCACCATTCTGTCTTTAGAATCGATTGCTGCTCTGACCTACAGATCTCAGACTTGAGCTGCAACGGGTCCCAGCTCTAGCCAGCCCCGCGTGCTTCACACCGGCCCCCAGAGTCCTAACTGGCAAGAGCCAATTCCTTAACATTTATCCTGTTGCTGTTTGCCCCGGATTCGGTGTTTTCTGTACACGGACAGACTCCTTGGTTTGTTGAAAGTCAAGGGGAGATTCTGACAGCAGCCGAGGGCCTCTGTTCAGTCCTAAACGAGCTTTTCCTCCAGGTGCTGGGCTTGTTCCTATACTTAACGCCACTCAATGTACAAAGGTATATAGAGTTATAGCACCCCTAGATTTTCTCTAATTGTTTAATATATTGTACAGTGTTTAATAGATTGCACCCTTAAAGCTGTCTGTCCACCTTTATTTCAAAAATCTAAACACAGGGCCAGCATATACTTAAGTTCAGTATTTGATGGTGAAATTTAAATTTGAATAATATAGTATACCCCCCCAAAATAAGTGTACAATTCAGCGGTTTTAGTATACTCCCAATGTTGTGCAACCACAAACACTCTAATCCTAGAACATTTTCATCACTCCCCACTTCTCCTGCATCCCTCCTCTCGGACCTTGGAAACCACTGATCTATCTCTATGGACTTGACTATTCTAGACATTTCATATGAATGGAATCATATAATAGGTAGCCTTTTATGTCTGGCTCCTTTTATTAGCATAAAATTTAAATTTATTTATTTTTGGCTGCGGTGGGTCTTTGTTGCTGCACGCTGGCTTTCTCTAGTTGCGGCGAGTGGGGGGCTACTCTTCGTTGTGGTGCGCGGGCTTCTCACTTTGGTGGCTTCTCTTGTTGTGCAGCATGGGCTCTAGGCATGCAGGCTTCAGTAGTTGTGGCGCACGGGCTAAGTTGCTCCGCGGCATGTGGGATCTTCCTGGACCAGGGATCAAACCCGCGTCCCCTGCACTGACAGGCGAATTCTTAACCACTGTGCCACCAGGGAAGTCCCTATTAGCATAATTTTTAATTGAGGCATAGTTGATTACAATATTAGTTTTAGGTGTACAACATAGTGATTCAAAATTTTTATAGATTATGCTCCATTTATAGTTACTACAAAATATTGTACCGTGCTGTACAATAGATCTTTGTAGCTTATTTATTTTATATGCAATAGTCTGTACCTCTTCCTCCCCTACCCCTATCTTGCCCCTCCCCCCTTCCCTCTGCCCACTGGTAACCACTAGTTTGTCCTCTCTGTGAGTCTGTTTCTTTTTTGTTGTATTCACTAGTTTATTTTTTAGATTCCATTTGTAGGTGATAACATACAGTGTTTGTCTTTCTCTGTCTTATTTCACTTAGCACAATGCCCTCCAGGTCACTTAGCATAATGAGTTTTTGTTTGTTTGTTTGTTTTGGTTGAACCAGGTCTCAGTTGCGGCAGGTGGGCTCCTTAGTTGAAGCTCGCAGGCTCCTTAGTTGCGGCTCACGGGTGCCTTAGTTGAGGCAGGCGGGCTTCTTAGTTGCAGCTCACCGGCTCCTTAGCTATGGTATGCGAACTCTTAGTTGCGACATGCATGAGGGATCTAGTTCCCGGACCATGGATCAAACCCGGGCCCCCTGTATTGGGAGCATGAGTCTTACCCACTGCGCCACCAGGGAAGTCCCCTAGAGTAATGTTTTTAAGGTTCATCCATGTTGAAGTATCTGTATCAATACTTCATTCCTTTTTGATGGCTGAATATTATTCCATGGTATGGCTGTTTTGTTCATCAGCTGATGGACATTTGAGTTGTTTCACTTTCTGATTATTATAAATAACAGTGCTATGAACATCCATGTGCACTTTTTTGTGTGTATGCATGCTTTCAGTTCTCCTGGGAGAATAACCAGCCACGAGGCAGCCTCCCCGCTTCCCCTGCCCCCATGCTCTTGGCCATCAGCACATCAAGTCAGGCCCCACCCTGGGTGGACAGAGTCAACATCCGGACACCCTGCTGTTGTCAGCATCTGAGTCATGGGGCATCTGAGCTCTGAGAACAGACAGGGGGGCCTCCAGAGTAGAGAAGGAAGGCCCTGTTGATCCAAACTACAATAGCTGCAAATCATGAAAGAAAAAGAGAGTTATCCCGTCACCAAAACTAAAGAACGGAAGGACCACGAGGGGCCACCTGCTGCGGCCCAGAAGGGGACACTTCCGTTGCCTCTGCAACATCTCAAGGGGGCGGCCATCGGGGGCGCCTGGGCCTCCAGGGAAGGGGACTTCTGCAGCACAAGCAGCCCTCCAGCCTCACGATAATCTGCCCTGTCTCCCTCGGGACAAGCTGATGTCTGTGTCCTTGTGGTGTTCCTCTCAGGGCCGTGCAGGACATTCTGCTCCCCGCTGGCTGGGAGGACACCTCGGGAGTCTGAAGGCAGGACCCAGTTTCCTGAACCAGCCTCCCTTCCACATACCTCTGAAGTCTTCACTTCAACCAAAGGCAAGCGGCTCTCCCAGTTGCTGAGCTCTGCGAAGTGCCTTATACAAACCCCGAGAGACACCGAATCAACAGGCCCCTCCCAGAGTCGGCATCACAGAACCTGAGCTCGGCCACCCCTCCCCACCCAGAAATGCGGCGACCTACCTACCGGCTCTGGTGGCTCTCCCACAGCCGCCCCAGGCCCCGGCCGGCCAAGCCCTCCAGAATGAGGAGGTGGCCCCGCCCGTCCAGCAGGTGGAAGCCGGTGAGCACGTCCAGGTCCGGCCGCTCCTGGATCTTCGCCCGCATTTTCAAGGCGGACAGGATCTGCTGGCAGGAGTCCAGGCCCAGGGCCTCGGTGTTGATCACGGTGACGTCCTGCAGGAGGCCGTGCAGGAGTGAGGGCTTACTGGAGGTGAACACGAAGATGACGCGGCCAAACCGGGAGGCCGTGGGATTGGCATCCAGGGCCTCGGTCCAGGCCCGCAGAGGCACCGCCACGTCCACCCGCAGCTTCAGCAGGCAGCTGGCCTCCAGGTAGTCGCCCGGGGGCATCGGGCCATGCTGCAGGCCGTCTCTGGGCACCCGCAACCCCACCACCTTCCTGCTCCTGCTGTCATGGCCGAGGCGCGTGGCCTTGGGCTCGCAGCTGTGGACGGGGACGGCCAGGTTCAAGTACTTGTGGCCAAGGAGGAGGTCGGCAAAGCTGACCTGGGCAACCCCATAAGGGTCCCACATCTTATCCTGGGCTTCAAAGGGGTTGTTCTCCGTCTCTTCCGGGGAAATTAGGGTCTGGAGGTTGAGGTACGAATCCAGTGGGTCCTCCCCAAACAGGGCGGGCTTGCGGGAATACCCCTCTGACTTGCGGTCCCGGTCATGAACTTCCACCACCATGGGGGGGCCCTCCAGGTATTCCCTCAGGTCGCTGGGGTGCATGGCCCCAAGGAAGATGACGTTGATGTCCTGGAAGTAGACGTGGGTCCCATGCGGCTGGCCCTCAGTCCTGTGCACTGGGGTCTTGTGGAACTGGTACCTGCAGTACACGGGTGTGCACAGCCGCTGCGAGAGAACAGGGGTGGCGGTCACGGGTGCAGCCACAGGCACCCCCTGCCGGCCCCCCTCCCCTCCAGGTGGCCCCCACCCAGGGGCTCAAATCCTGGCCCCAGGCTCACCCCTGGCAGTCCCTGAAGCCCCTGCAGCCTGTGGTTCCTCATTCACAAACCCCAAGGACAGAGCCCACTCTGCAAGGCCACTGTGAGGCCCGAGAGCCATGTGTACAGCGCTGAGCTGGCAGCTGAAGCAACTACTTCCCCCGGATGGCCAGTGCCACGAGGACAGGCCCTGTGCCTTCATCCCGTCCCATGGCCGGGCACAGAAAGTGTGGAGAGGAGTGGCTTTTAGAACAGAGAATCCGTGTTTCCCAGACACGCATCTGGAGGGCTGGCACGGCTCAGCTTTAGCATATAAAGTGACCAAGCAGAACTTGGGTCTGGGTTTAAGAGGACTCGCAGGCTGAGCTGGAGGTGGGGGGCAGGGCTGTGTCGGGACAGAAACAGGAAACCTTACACATGCTACAACTTTATCATCAGAAGCTCACCGTTACACAAGTGTGTGGTCCAAATGCATACTCCAAGGGTAGTATTTATTTTATTATTTCTTTTACCATTGATGCTGAAATTTTATTTAAAAATAATCCTGGGTTGGTAGGGCTCCCAGGTACCTGGCAGAAATAATTAAGAAAACCTTCTGGAGAAATCCACTTCCAACCTAGGCCTCAAAGAATTCCCACAGAGAAAGTTCCATCGAACATGGGATCATAGTAAAAATTACAAAACACCTAAGGGAAAAAGGTACCACTAGCAAAACCAGATGTACAAAGGCACAGGTATTTGAATGATCAGGTACATAAAATAAATCTATTTGTTCGGTTTTTAAAAAGTAAAAGTATATCATCAAGGTCAAAACTATCATAATTCTATTTACTAGCAATGAAAATTCTAAAACAGAAAACTTTAAAATATCACCTACAACAGCATCAAAACATAAAATGCTCAAGAAGAAATGAAAGATGTGTAAGACCCGTACACTGGAAACTACAAAACATTGCAGAGAGAAATTAAAGAAAATCTAAATGAAGAAATTTACCATTTTTATGGTTAGGAAAATGCAATGAATTCTAAAGGAATCACAGACCTAAACATAAAAGCTAAAATCATACCTCTCCTAGAAGAAAAGACAGGGTAGTATCTTCATAAACTTGGGGTGGAAAAAAGATTTATTTGATATGACACAAAAAGCACTAATCATAACAGAAAAAGTTGTTAAGATGGACTTCATCAAAGACACTATTAAGAAAATTAAAGTCAAGCTCCAGATGGGCAGAAAATATGTACAATGCATATATATCTGACAAAGGACTTGTATCCACAATATATTAATAAAAAGAATAGATATTCTAAAGAAAAATAAAAGAGGAGCTTTCAAATCTGGTTAAACGGAATAAGCACACCCACCCTGCACCTCCCACTGAATACAACAGAAAGCACGTTTCAGCTAAGAGTCCGCATGCCACAACTAAGAAGCCCGCATGCCACAACAAAGGTCCCGTGTGTCGCAACTAAGATCCGGCGCAGCCTAAATAAATAAATAAATATTAAAGAAAAAAACCCTAGAGAGATGCATGGAGCAGCTTTTGAAAAGTAAAAGGCAGTGGGCAGATTGGAGAAAGAGACCAAACCCAGTGAGTTTCCTGGGTTTTATTCTCTTCCTGCATGTCCCAGACTAGACGCAAAGGAAGCCTGAATCCCAGAATTATGCACCAGGCATGGACAGAGCTCTCTTTCTATTCCAAGGAATGGGGTGGGGGAACCCCATGAAACAGAAAGAGTGGAAGGAAACCCCCTATTGCTTTTCTCTCCTGGACCTACCCTCCAGCAAGTTCAAGTTCCCAACCTGTAATCTGTTTGCAGTGGTAGCATCTGGGCAGGCAACTGAAAATCTGAGTGAGAGGAATCCTCTTTGAACAGATGAACTGTGATACAAACTGTATCAAAATGTCCTGTTCCTTGGCTCTCTTGCTTGACTGATGGTCACCGAGCTCCTGTTTGTACCAGGCCCCAGGCTAGGGGCCGGGGACGCTGACACCATGGCCCCTTGTGCGGGCGACTTCAGCCCACTGGGGACATGAACTAAACATCAGGTCATGCAGTTCAAGTGGCAGACTGAACACATACAACTGGTTACACCCCTCACCGAACTCCCCTAAAACCACAGGGAATTTTTTTAAAGACATGAACATACAAGGACAAGGAGAAGAGGACAGAAGCCAGCATGAGAGCTGGGACAGTGACGAGCAAGTGGTGCAGACACAGCACAGGTGAGGAAGCCAAATCCCAAGCATGTAATGGAGAAGCTGAGAACCAGCCACATTCTCTGCAAAATCCTCGAAAGACTTACGAACTGGCAGGACCCAGCATCTCTGGATCTGGGGGTCACAGGGAAGAGCCCAGCAAGGGAACCGTTGCGAGTCCCGAGAAGCCACCCGGCCCAAGTGCCCTCCCCTCCCCTACTGCTTGGCGGGAGGCTGTTAGTTTGTTGTGCAGGCAAATGAATACAGGGTCCTGAGAGCTTCAAAACACTAATGAGAGAGAAAAGAGGAGATCTAAACTAATGGAGAGGCACACTGAATTCAGGGGTTGGAAGGCTCAACACAGTAAGACGTCAGTTCTCCCCAGACTGATCTATGGATTTAATGCAAAGCCAGGCAAAATCCCAGCACAAGTTTTTGTAGGTAGAGACAAGCTGATTCTAAAATTTATATGAAAGGGCAAAGAAACTGGAAGAGCTAACACAATTTTGAAAAAGAAGAATAAAGGATCCAGAAATAGACCTCTACCAGTACAGCCAACTTATTTTTGTCAGAAATGCAAAAGAAATTCAATGAAAAAAAAAGTCTTTTCCACAAATGGTGCTGGAACATTCATGTGTATGCAAAAAAAATGAACACTAACTTAAACCTTGTACATAAATTAACTCAAAATTGATTATAGATCCAAACATAAAACTATAAACATATAGAAGAAAACCCCTGTCACCAGGGGTTAGGCAAAGAGTTCTTAGATGTGACACAAAAACACAATCCATAGAAAACGTATAATTTGGACTTCATCAAAATTAAAATAAGAGAATAAAAAGGCAGACTACAGACTGGGAGAAAATATTTGCAAAGAATATATCCAAAAGAGGACTTGTATCCAGAATAGATTTAAAAACTCTCAACTCAACAACAGGAAAACTAAGTACTCAGTTGAGAACTTCTCTGGTGGCGCAGTGGTTAGGAATCCGCCTGCCAATGCAGGGGACACAGGTTCGGACCCTGGTCCGGGAAGATCCCACATGCCACGGAGCAACTAAGTCCGTGTGCCACAACTGCTGAGCCTGCGCTCTGGAACCAGTGAGCTACAGCTACTGAAGCCTACGCTCCACAACAAGAGAAGCCAATGCAATGAGAAGCCCACGCACTGCAACAAAGAGTAGTCCCCACTCGCCGCAAATAGAGAAAGCCCGTGCACAGCAAAGAAAACCCAATGCAGCCAAAAATAAATAAATTTATTTTAAAAAAAAGAACTCAGTTGAAATGTGGGCAAATACTTGAATTGACACTTCACCAAAGGGGCCATAACGTGGAAGATAAGCAGATTAAAAGATGCGCCACATAACTCTGCATCAGGGAAATGCATGGTAAACCCCGATGAGATAACACTGCATACTCATTAGAGTGGCCAAAATTAAAAATAAAACACTGACAATACCAAGTTCTGGGGAGGATAAGGAGCAGCTGGAACCCTCGCACACCACTGGTGAGAATGAAGCCATAGCCTCTCCACAGAGCCCGGGAAACCCACTTGTGGGCATCTATCCTAAAGAACTGAAGGCTTATGTTCACACAAAAGCACGTACACAGATGTTTTAGCAGCTGTATTCGTAACTGCCCCAAACCAGAAACAACCTAAACATCCTCCATGGGTTAACGGACAGACAGACTGGGGTTACATCCAGCTGCAGAATACGACTCAGCAGCAAAAAGGGATGAATTCTAGCTTGCAGGAATCTCTCCGGCATCGTTCTGAGTGAAGGAGGCTATACGTATTGTTCCCTGCTGGAGCAGGGATTGTTAGTGTGGATGTTACACAATATATAACCCCATCTGTATGACAATCTTCAAAAGTTAAAACTATCATGACGAACACATCTGCAGTTGCCGGGAGTGCGGGTGGGGAAGATGTGGTCATAAAGGGCTAGTACAAAAGAGTTTGGGGGGTGCGGTCATAGAGGTGTTCTATATCCTCACTGTGGTGGTGAGAACACTGATCCACACATGAATTGAAATTTACAGAACTGTACATCAAGAGAAAATAGTCAATTCTGTAGGATATTTTGTAGGATATTTTTACTTTTCTGCTTGCTATTTTAAAAATTAAAAAACCAGAGGGTCTCTGGAATGATGGACAGCTGATGGCATTCAGCTCCTATCCAAACCAGATTTATTAGGTGACCAAATGCTCACAGACCATCCAATGCAGACCCCACGTCCTTTTCATCCCTTGGCTACCAGACCCTTACCCTCCAGGCGGGCAACTGGGAGAGACCTCCAGAGATCGACCTTGAGGTCTCCCCACCACCAGCCCACCCAGGCCACCACAGCATGAGGCTCAGAACCCACAAGCCCGCTCGGCACCCAAGGCTGCTTTTGAGGCCCCCACTCTTACCTATGAGCAGTGAACCAGGGGATTAAGACAGATGTGACGATGGAGACCAAGCAAACAGAAAAACCAACTTGAGGAAACAAGGACTGTACAAACAGGGACGGCGACCCACAAAGCAGGAAAACACTGCTGAGTCGGTGGCCCTGGGGCCACCCCCAGATCCGTGATTCTCTAGGAGAACCTCAGGACTCAGCTGTGGTCAGACCCACAGCTGGGCTTCACAAAGGCCAGAGGAGACCAGGAAAAGCCTGCAAAGGGAAAAGGGCTGCAAGGCAAAGCAGGGGGACAAGCGCCATCTCCCCATGGCCTCCTCCTGTGTGTCCCAGGATGCACTGAGCTCTTGCACAACTGACTGTGGCAACTCAGGTGACGTACTGTCCACCAGGGAGCTCACTGGAGACCTAGCACCCAGGGTTTTGATTGGGGGTGGTACTAGGCTCCCCCAGCCTGTGTCCCAATACGCCAGGTGCCCTGGAGGAAAGCATGGTCAGTACTGTTGGCAGAAACAGTCAGGCCCAGGAACCACTCTCATTAGAGAACGATTCAAGTTCCTAGACACCTGCGAAGGGCCAGCTTTTCAAGCAGACCTTTTTATAGATAGTCACCTTGGCAATCTAGATTCAATACAATCCCTATTATATTACTAATGGCATTTTTCACAGAACTAGAACAAAAAAATTTTTAATTGGTATCGAAACACAAAACACCCCAAATAGCCAAACAATCTTGAGAAAGAAAAACGGAGCTGGAGGAATCACACTCCCTGACTTCAGACTATACTACAAAGCTACAGTAATCAAAACAGTATGGTACTGGCACAAAAACAGAAATATAGATCAATGGATCTGAATAGAAGGCCCAGAAATAAACCCATGCACCTACGGTCACCTAATCTGTGACAAATGAGGCAAGGATATAAAATGGAGAAAAAACAGTCTCTTCAATAAGTGGTGCTGGAAAAACTGGACAACTACATGGAAAAGAATGAAATTAGAACACTCCTTAACACCATACACAAAAGTAAACCCAAATGGATTAAAGACCTAAATGTAAGACCAGATACTATTAAACTCTTAGAGGAAAACATAGGCAGAACACTCTCTGACATAAATTGCAGAAATATCTTTTTGGATCCACCTCCTAGAGTAATGAAAATAAAAACAAAAAATAAACAAATTGAGCCTAATTAAACTTAAAAGCTTTTGCACAGCAAAGGGAACCAAAAACAAAACAAAAAGACAACCCACAGAATGGGAGAAAATATTTGCAAACGAAAAGACAAACAAAGGATTAATCTCCAAAATATACAAAGAGCTCATGCAGCTCAATATCAAAAAAAAAAACAACCCAATTGGACAGAATTGGACAGAAGATCCAAACAGACAATTCTCTAAAGAATACATACAGATGGACAAAAAGCACGTGAAAAGATGTTCAACATCTCTAATTATCAGAGAAATGCAAATCAAAAATACAATGAGGTATCACCTCACACCAGTCAGAATGGCCATCATCAAAAAAATCTGTGAACAATAAATGCTGGAGAGGGTGTGGAGAAAAGGGAACCCTCCTACACTGGTGGTGAGAATATAAATTGGTACAGCCACTATGGAGAAGAGTATGGAGGTTCCTTAAAAAACTAAAAATAAAGCTACCATATGACCCAGCAATCCCGCTACTGGGCATATATCTGGAGAAAACTGTAATTCAGAAAGATACATGGGGCTTCCCTGGTGGCACAGTGGTTAAGAATCCACCTGCCAATGCAGGGGACATGGGTTCGAGCCCTGGTCCAGGAAGATCTCACATGCCACAGAGCAATTAAGCCCGTGCGCCACAACTACTGAGCCTGTGCTCTAGAGCCCGCAAGCCAGAACTACTGAGCCCGCGTGCCACAGCTACTGAAGCCCATGAACCTAGAGCCCATGCTCCACAACAAGAGATGCCACCGCAACGAGAAGCCTGCGCACCGCAATGAAGAATAGCTCCCGCTTGCTGCAACTAGAGGAAAGCCTGCATGCAGCAACAAAGACCCAACGCAGCCAAAAATAAATAAATAAATAAATAAATAAATAAATAAATTTATATACATAAAAAAAGATACATGTACCCCAGTGTTCATTGCAGCTCTGGTTACAACAGCTAGGACATGGAAGAAACCTAATTGTCCATCGATGGATGGATAATTTATCCAGGAGTGGATAAAGAAGTTGTGGTACATATACACAATGGAATATTACTCAGCCATTAAACAGAATAAAATAATGCCATTTGCAGCAACATGGATGGACCTAGAAATTATCCTAAGTGAAGTAAGTCAGACAGAGAAGGACAAATATCATATGATATTGCTTATATGTGGAATCTAAAAAATGGTACACATGAACTTATTTACAAAACAGAAATAGAGTGACATGTAGAAAACAAACTTATGGTTACCAGGGGAAGGGGGGAGGGATAAATTGGGAGATTGGGATTGGGAGATCACACCACTATATATAAATAGATAACTAACAAGGAGCTACTGTATAGCACAGGGAATTCTACTCAATACTCTGTAGTTATCTATATAGGAAAAGAATGTAAAAAGGGTGGATATGTGTATATGTATAACCGATACACTTTACTGTGTACCTGAAACTAACACAACATTGTAAATCAACTATGCTCCAATAAAAAAAATTTTTTAAACTGAAGGAAAATGACTTTTTAACCTACAATTCTATACCCTAACTATCAATCAAGTATAAGGGTAGAATAAGGATATTTTCAGGCATAAGAGATCATAAAACAAGTATCTCCCATTAACCTCTTCTCAGAAAGCTACAGGAGGATGTGCTCCAGCAAAATCAAAGAGGAAACAAAGCAAGAGCAAGACACAGAATCCAGGGACAGGGACCCATCAGGAAAGGAACAGGGGACTCCCAAGGTAAACACCAGCACTAAACTGGCTGGTTCAAAATAAGTGAGCACTAGGCGAGCACCACTGCTGTAACAAGGAAGCATAGGGCTCCTCCTGAGTGGAGGGTCGCTACCTGCACCTGAAGAACCCTGTGGTGTAGCAGAGGAGACCTCACACTTGGTAACTCCTGATCCCAGGAACCCAATCTCTTTGCTGTCTGGCTGTGAGATCCTAAATGAGGAAATGGGGTTGATGATCATACTTCTCATGTAGGAACATTGCGGGTGAGGGGTGAAAGGCGATGGGCAGATGGCTGGGAAAAGCAGCTCTCAAACCAGCTGGCCTGGCTCACTCTTACCTCTAGTTCACTGAAGGACACAGACCGTGATGGAAGGCAGGAAACACACTTGACCTCTATGGTCAGGGGGTTTAAGTCCCGCTTTTGCTCTTCAGTCATGAGGGGAACTTCTGTTTTCAGTGTCAAAAAACAATCTAAGACGTTGGCCGACCTTCCACTGCCACGACTCACGACAGTTTGCCATCCTGCGGGGAGATACACACAGCGTTAGAATGTTATTCAGAACAGCCCCGAGACCAGCACAGGAGGAATCAGGCAACCTGAGGGCCAAAGATAAAATTACACCGAAAAGGGCTTCCCTGGTGGCGCAGTGGTTGAGAGTCCACCTGCCGAAGCAGGGGACGCAGGTTCGTGCCCCGGTCCAGGAAGATCCCACATGCCGCGGAGCAGCTGGGCCCGTGAGCCATGGCCGCTGAGCCTGCGCGTCCAGAGCCTGTGCTCCGCAATGGGAGAGGCCACAACAGTGAGAGGCCCGCGTACCGCAAAAAAAAAAAAAAAAAAAATTACACCAAAAAGAGGAAAGCTTTAAAAAATAATAATTGGGTAACATCTACAGGCAGCATGTCTGCACCACTTTTTCGCCTGGGGTCCCATAGGTTCTCTAAGAGAATTTCATTTTGTGATTTAATGTTGATGATCACCTTGTGATATAAGCATTTCCTGAATCATCTATAGGCTACAATCAGGAACAATGACGCTTGGGTTCCACCCCCAGTCTCATGGGCTTGGTCTGGGCTGTAGCCTCCACACTGGGATTTTTAAAATCTCTCCAGGTAATTCTAGAACCACCAGACTTGCGCTGCAAGTCCCATAGTTACTGGCCGTATGTGGATATTTATGTTTAAATTAATTAAAATTAAATATAATTTAAAATGCACTTCCTTCAGATTTCCCTGTTGGTCCAGTGGTTAAGACTCCGCGCCTCCACTGCAGGGGGCACAGGTTCAATCCCTGGTCGGGGAACTAAGATCCCACATGCGGCACAGCATGGCCAATAAATTAATTAATTAATTAATTAAAAGGCACTTCCTTCATTACATGAGTCCCACGTCACACGCTCAGCAGTCATGTGTGGTTATGAGCAGACACGGAACAAGTCCTTCACTGCAGAAAGCTCTGGAGCACTTCTCCAAGCAGTTCTCTTAGACTAGAACACATTCAGGAACAAATAACACCAGTGTCTGTGTCTGGTGCCCAGTGGTGTCACTTTCACTGCTGTAATCCAGGGAGGGAAGGGTAGGTACTGACGTAGAACACAAGTGGTACGTTCGAGCCAAATCCAGCCTGGCACACCTCCTGCTGTGACAGTTGTGCAACAGTGCGACTGCAGAAAAAGGTGGGTGACTTGACCACTGCAGGGCACATGGGCAGCTGTGAGAATACTTTTCTCGCAAAAGGGGCCCAGACATTTCACCAGGTGGAGAGACACTGGTGAAGGGGAAAAAAAAAAAAAAGCAAAGCTCCAGATTTGCAAGCAGATTTTTCAAACCCTAAATCCGGCTGTTAGGCTTCATGTGACCTACAACAAGTTAGAGGCTCTTTGAGGCTTGATTTCGTCATGTGCAAAATGGACAGAGATACCACCTTTCTCAGGGTTAAGTGGATGAAAAGGGATTATGCACAGGAAGGTGTCAGGAACACTGCCCCTCCGAGCACAGGGTCTGTGCTCAAAAAGACCACTTCTATTTCTTTCATGCTGCTGGTAAATAGAGTTTTAGGGCATGTGAGAGCCCCACCACTCACACTCAGGAAGAGCAATTGCTTCCAGGACAAGTCCTGGGCCCGAGGTGTGCACTGTCTGCCTGGGCCGTGGGCATCTCCTGGGGACCCCCCACTTCTCCCTGTGACTCTCTTCAATAAACCAACTCATTAAGACCATAGCCAATTCTGATTTGTGCTCTAGAACTTTGCAAGCCTTTTCATAGAAGATTGCCCAGTTTAGAAGGACTCTCTAGTGCAAACATCTACTCATATCAACCTTCAGAAATCTCAGGTAATGTCAGCCATGATCCAGGGCAGGGATCTCAACCTCAGCACTACTGACACTTGAGGACTGATAATTATTCGTCATGAGGACCATCCTGTGCATCATGGGACATTCAGCAGTGTCCCACTACCACTTGTGACACCCAAAGATGCCTCACAGAGTGCCAAGTGTCCCCAGGGGCATAAGTGCCCAAGGTGAGAACCACTGTCCCACGTAAGGAACAAGGCAAGGGCGAGTGGCCACCACAAGGTTTCTGCACCTACAGCTGCCGGACTTGAACATGATAGGTCCAGGGATGTCAAGTGGTTGTCCAAGGACTCTTGGCCAATAAGCAGCAGAACCAGTGTCAAAACCAGTCCTGCGTGGCTAAAAGTGTGGCCCCTCCTCTATGCAGTAAACATAAGAGTTCACTCCAAACACAGAAACTTTCTAGGCACTTACTGGCCAACAATATTTACCACTAAGGTATGCAAAGTCTGCGGCCTAATCTTAAATTGAAGATGGGGCTTCCCTGGCAGTGCAGTGGTTGAGAATCCGCCTGCCAATGCAGGAGACATGGGTTCGAGCCCTGGTGCAGGAAGATTCCACATGCCACAGAGCAACGAAGCCTGTGCATCACAACTACTGAGCCTGCGCTCTAGAGCCCGCGAGCCACAACTACTGAACCCACGTGCTGCAACTACTGAAGCCCACACGCCTAGATCCCATGCTCTGCAACAAGAGAAGCCACTGCAATGAGAGGCCCGCACACCGCAACGAAGAGTAGCCCCTGCTCACCACAACTAGAGGAAGCCCGCACGCAGCAACGGAGACCCAACGCAGCCAAAAATAAATACAATAAAATAATTTATTTAAAAAAAATTAAATTGAAGGTGACTAAAAATAATCATTCTAGTTTTGGAATAATCTTATGCTATTCTATTTTATGGCAAAAAGAAACCTACAATGGGCCTGCTGAGCCACAGCCACTTGCAGTCATGACCACGAGCCGTGGCCTCAGTGCCAGGGAGCAGGGATCTTTCTGCCCCCCTTGCCGGAGGCCCAGGGCCCTACACGCAGCCCACCCAGATGTCCGGGTGAAGCAGCTGCCACCTCCTCACCAGTAACCTGCCTGAGTTCTGCTGTGTGCAGGGCTCCCCGCTAAGCCGTTTACACACATTATCTCTCGTGATCCTTCCTACAGCCCCCTGGGGTGGGAGTTATTGTCCCCATTTTACAGATGAGGAAACTGAGACTCAGAGAAAGCAGGCGACCTGCTGGTAAAGGGCTGAGCCAGGATTCAAAGTCTGTTTTGTCACTCTTGCAATAACTGTCACTGTACAGGGCCATGGCAGCACAAGTTAAACGGAGGGGAGGCCCAGGCACCTCTTGGCTTCACCTGCTGGAAATGGTCACACCGGGCAGACCAGGACCATTAAGCATCTCCCTCCCCTCACAGCAAAGTAAGGAGCAGGTTAGGCAGGTCCCCCGGGGCCCACCCACCTGGAGCAGCACTGGTTGCTTCTGGGTTCAAGACCAAAGAAGCATGAACCAAAGTCACTGCCCCAGGCGGGGCCACGTGGCCGCTGCGTGAAAGGCCCGGTCCTCCTGGACACGGCTCAGCAGTGGGTAAGAGTCTCTGAAAACTCACTTTGGGTGAAACTAATTTTCAAAAATCTATCTAAACGTGTGGACAAAAAAGTTAATAGTAGTTCCTCAAAACATATTGACATCAACCCAAGTGCTTGTGGAAATAAGGATTTTCCCGGCACCCCCGGCACTGGACTCTGACTCTATGGGGTTTCACTGACCCTCCGCGTCTGCCTAAGTTTCTCCAGATAGGCCAGAAGGGGGCGCTCGTTCACCCCGATGGCCAAAAACCCCACAGTGAAATAAGTTTGAAGTTATTTTCTCTAAAAAGAAAAAGAAGAGGGTTCCCCCCATATTCCCTTTTTAAAACAAAGTCACATAATTTTACCCAAACTATATTCTGAGCCTTCCATTATCTAAACATAGGACATAATAAATACCTACTTATTATTTATGAAACTGAGTTTATAAACTGTGATAGATCTTGCAAAGCAAATGAAGCAAACCCCTGTTCTGCCACTGAGCTGTGTGCCCTCAGGTTTAGCTGCTTGACTTCTGAGTTTTGATTCCTCCCTGAAAAAATCGTGACAAGGATAACCACGCCCTATACCAACAGCACCAGTTTACTGGGAAGATCAGAGCTGGTCGTGAGAAGTAAATGACAGGACATAAATACTGGTCACCTTTTCTCATTTCCTTTACTAGACGGCTTTGTAAAAATCTGCAGGAACGTGTTTATACAAAGTAGCATCTTATGTAGCAAACAAAACCCTGATGTTTCTTATTCTCACATTTGCTTGGACTTTGGAATCAGACCTAGGTTCAAACCCAGGCTTTGCCTACTCGCTGCGCCTCCGTTTCCCCGCTCTGTATAGTGGAGACACGCCCACTTGGCGGGGGTGGGTGAGAGCGTAGGGCAGGGGCTCGGTCACCCGAGTGTCCTGTTTACCGGCATTCTAGCCACACGGGTCAAGGAGACCAGACGCTGCTGGGAATATGTGCGGCTACCTGCAAGGAGCGGCATCACCGCCAGCTGCATGGCGAACGTGCCCTGCTTCCCATGGCCTGCGAGCCTGGAGTCTGTCTCCACGCGAGATTTCTCTCTCCTCCTCTGGCTTTTCCTCCTCGCATCTGATTCTTTCCGTTTAACTGTGAAATCAGAGGAAGGGAATAAATGTTCAGAGGAGCTCCTGTCCCAGAGGCTGTATGTGACTGCTTCTCGAGGCAGGGATGCGGAAGGCCCTGGGGGCTCCCTGGAGGCAGAGTCTGTGCTCCTGCTCTATCCCAGCAACTGGGAGACGCATCCCAATGCGGACAGCAGTCGTCGGGTACACACAGCAGGAAATTATGGGGTCCTGATCCCCCACTCGCCACTACCCAGAGCCAGCTGTGATGACACCAGCGCCACACAATACCCAAGTTCTCCTCCCCGTCGGCTTATAACCTCAGTGCAGCGCTGAGGGTTGGGCTTTGAAGCTGAACCACCAAAGTTCTAGAATCAGCTCTCCCCCTCCTGCAGGGAAAGCGCCTTAACCTTCCTGAGCCTCGACAACCCCGTCTGTCAAATGGGGGCAGCACCTGCCTCCTAAGGGCATCGAGAAGAGTCAGTGGGCAAAGGCACATAAGATGCTCAGCTCAGCACCCAGCTTAGATCAAGAAGAAAAAGGAAATGATAAGACACATAAGTGTGGGTAACTAAAACCATGAACTATAGGTTCTGTGACAGAGAGACCAATGGAACAGACCATTGCGGGCAAGCCCAGAAATAGAGCCACACACATAGGGAGACTTCACAGAGGCCAGAGGTGGCATTTCAAATCAGTGGGAAAAGACGGACCAGTCGATCAATGATACTGACTACCCATCTGGAGGCAAATGAAATTATAGGGCACCTCATGCCGTATGCAAAATGAGTTGCAGACTGAAGGTGGAAAACAAAAACTTCAAAATCATTAGCAGAACACTTGGGAGACTAGACTGCCATCTGTTTGAGGAAGGGTCTCTTAAGTGTTACCAAAGTACAAACTGGATGGGAAGAGGTGAATACCCAGGGTACACAACAAGACACCCTACATGAATGGAAAGGGTAAGATACAGACCCCAGCCTGTGATGTTGACAGTGTGTGAAACTATGCAGAGTTATTCAAAAGACCTTAAAAAAAAGGCTTGGGGATCAACAAGAAAAAAAATTTAAACACAACAGAACGACATAAGTGAAGAAATGGGAATAGGCAAATGACCCAAGTGCTGACCAGATAAGCATTCTAGATACTCTCAATCCCAATAATCAGGAACTGGGCCCCTGACTATGCAAGGGTGATGTGGAGAAGCGGGAATTCTCGGGGCTGCTGTCAGGAGGGAAAAGAAGTACAACCGGGACCCTAAACCAGCAGCATACCCTGAGTGGTCACAGCGCATTTCCTACACCCGTGACCCCGCTGAGCATGCACCCTACACCCTCCGACGCGTGCGCTAGAGCCCTGCGCAAGGACGGCTGCTGTCACAGCACTGGTAACAGCAGGAAACTGGTGACTATTCAAACATCCCTCAGCGGGGTCTGTAGGGATGAAGGGGGCACTACCCGACAGGGCACTTTACAGGAGGTAGAAGGAGGGGTTGGACTGAGATGTACTGACCCCAATAAATCTCAGAAATAAAGTCGAGAGAAAGAGGAAGCTGCTGTTAAATACGCATGCGTGAAGACATTTCTGTAACTCACGAAACCAAAAATCACTACAATGTTGTGTGAACATGTGAGAAAGAGGGGAGCGGGGGGGTTACACCGATTTCTAGGCGAGGGTGGCTGTACGCTTCTCAAAAGCATGGGAAGCCAAGAGCGTGTAAATTGTATCTGTAGCCTCTTATTTTTAAAAAAAAAAACAGAAAAGAAAGAAAGAAAGAAAAGAAAAAAGGAACAAGAAAGAAATAAAGGAAATATGGCAAAATATTAATACCTAAATTGTGGGTACATTGTTGTACATTTTTCTGTGTACTTTTCTCTACTTCAAAAAAAAAGCATGGCTTGAAAACCTCATTAAAATGCTTAAAGGACATTAAAAAGCACTGAGGCTGTTTAACCTGGAAAGAGAAAACTCGGAAGGAGTTGCAAGGTGTTCCTAGTCTTTTAGGACCTGAGAAACAGGACTGACATAACTCTCCTACATCTCCCACGGCCAGTGAGGAGCCTGACTCCAGAAGCTTCAGGGTTGGACTAGAACCAGGAAAAGCAGATTGACTGAAGGTTAAGGAAATGATTTGCAGCAGTTACAGCTCAACGAATGGGAAACAGGAAGCAAGTGCCCCGGCTCTAGAATTTTCCACCTCATACTGGAAACACAACCGCTTGCTGAAACACTGCTGAGGAGATCCAGGCCAAGAATGAGGAGGTAGATTCAGGGACCTGAGGGTCCTTGCTGGGAGTCAGACACTCAGATCACATGCTTTCAGGAGTGCCATTCCCCTCATTCCACCGTAAGAAGCAAATGGCTTCTCATCTTCCAAAGAGAGTCTCTCCACCCTGGCACATCCCACATACCCACCCTACACAGCATCTATCACACAGAAGTGTAATTATTTATCTGGAAGTCTCTGGTCAATATTAGAGATTTTCATGTTTCCCATACACACAACACCATGGACCAGGAGCACGGAAATATTGGTTGAGTGGGAAAGGATGGGATGGGATGGGACGGGCTGGGATGGATGGATGGATGGACAGACGGATGAGGTGAGATGGACCGGGTAAGTCAAAATTGCATGTAGTAGTTTTCACTTTGGAATAATATTTGAATCTTATTGAAGTATCCTGATTTTGAAATATTTCATAATTGTTTTCCAGGTCTAGTTATACTGTAAATTTCCAAAGTCCCATCCTAACTTACTTTGAAATTTTTGCTTTTCCAACAAGTTTGTTAAGCTGTTAAATGATGGCCTCTCAATTAACTCCTCCATCTCCGTCGTGGTTGCCCCTCCCAAAGAAATAACTGGTCTTGAAGTACCACATCTAGAAAATTCACAAAGAGAAAAATAAATGAAAGTGAGAAAAATCAGGGACCAGATCTAAGAATCTATTTACTGGACTGCATGTAAGCAGATTTTTAAAAATATAACACTGCATTCCTCTAACCCAGTGCTTCCCAAATTTCAACATGCATATGAATCACTGAATAAAATGCACATTGTGGCTCAGCAAGCCTGGAGTGGCCCTGAGATGCCCATTTCTAACAAGCTTGCAGTCATGCTGAGGCTGCCAGTCTGCAGACAAACTTGCATTATCATTATTGATGGAAAAAATAATATATTTTATAAAAAGCAACTGAAACTCTAAAATATTCAGGAATTCTTTTACAGGAATTATCCACAAAAACTACAGGAAGCAAAAAAAATCAACCCTATTAAAAGTCATAAAGGAGGGCTTCCCTGGTGGCGCAGTGGTTGAGAGTCTGCCTGCCGATGCAGGGGACACGGGTTCGTGCCCCTGTCCGGGAAGATCCCACATGCCACGGAGCGGCTGGGCCCATGAGCCATGGCCGCTGAGCCTGCGCGTCCAGAGCCTGTGCTCCTCAACAGGAGAGGCCACAACAGTGAGAGGCCCACATACCGCAAAAAAAAAAAAACAAAGTCATAAAGGAGGAGCTGAATTAGGTGAAAAGATACACCATGATCATGGATGGGAGAACTTCGAAATGTAAAAATGTCAATTCACTACACTGAGAAAACCATAATTCAAAAAGAGTCATGTACCAGTCCCTCCAATCAGGAAATCTGCACAAGCCTCTTAGATAGCCTGATCCACCAGAGGGCTGACAGCAGAAGCAAGAAGAACTACAATCCTGCAGCCTGTGGAACAAAAACCACATTCACAGAAAGACAGACAAGATGAAAAGGCAGAGGGCTATGTACCACATGAAGGAACAAGATAAAACCCCCAAAAAACAACTAAATGCAGTGGAGATAGGCAACCTTTCAGAAAAAGAATTCAGAATCATGATACTGAAAATGATCCAGGACATCAGAAAAAGGATGGAGGAAAAGATCGAGAAGATGCAAGAAATGTTTAACAAAGACCTAGAAGCATTAAAGAACAAACAAACAGAGATGAACAATACAATAACTGAAATGAAAACTACACTAGAAGGAATCAATAGCAGAATAATTGAGGCAGAAGAACGGAGAAGTGACCTGGAAGACAGAATGGTGGAATTCACTGCTGCAAAACAGAATAAAGAAAAAAGAATGAAAAGAAATGGAGACAGCCTAGGAGACCTCTGGGACAACATTAAACGCAACAACATTCGCATTATAAGAGTCCCAGAAGGAGGAGAGAGAGAGAAAGGACCAGAGAAAATATTTGAAGAGATTATAGTCGAAAACTTCCCTAACATGGGAAAGGAAATAGTCACCCAAGTACAGGAAGCACAGACGGTCCCATACAGGATAAACCCAAGGAGAAACATGCTGACACACATAGTAATCAAATTGGCAAAAATTAAAGACAAAGAAAAATTACTGAAAGCAGAAAGGGAAAAACAACAAATAACATACAAGGGAACTCCCACAAGGTTAACAACTGATTTCTCAGCAGAAACTCTAACAAGCCAGAAGGGAGTGGCATGATATACTTAAAGTGATGAAAGGGAAGAACCTACAACCAAGATTACTCTACCCGGCAAGGATCTCATTCAGATTCGAGGGAGAAATCAAAAGCTTTACAGACAAGCAAAAGCTCAGAGAATTCAGCACCACCAAACCACCTCTACAACAAATGCTAAAGGAACTTCTCTAAGTAGGAAACACAAGAGAAGGAAAGGACCTACAAAAACAAACCCAAAAACAATTAAGAAAATGGTCATAGGAACATACATATTGATAATTACCTTAAACGTGAATGGATTAAATGCTCCAACCAAAATACACATGCTTGATGAATGGATACAAAAACAAGACCCATATATATGCTGTCTGCAAGAGACCCACTTCAGACCTAGGGACACATACAGACTGAAAGTGAGGGGATGGAAAAAGATATTCCATGCAAATGGAAATCAAAAGAAAGTACACTCATATCAGATAAAATAGACTTTAAAATAAAGAATGTTACAAGAGAAAAGGAAGGACACTACATAATGATCAAGGAATCAATCCAAGAAGAAGATATAACAGTTAAAAACATATATGCACCCAACATAGGAGCACCTCAATACATAAGGCAACTGCTAACAGCTATAAAAGAGGAAATCGACAGTAACACAATAATAGTGGGGGACTTTAACATCTCACTTACACCAATGGACAGATCATCCAAAATGAAAATAAATAAGGAAACACAAGCTTTAAATGACACAATAGACCAGACAGATTTAATTGATATTTATAGGACGTTCCATTCAGAAACAGCAGATTACACTTTCTTCTCAAGTGCGCACAGAACATTCTCCAGGATAGATCACATCTTGGGTCACAAATCCAGCCTCAGGAAATTTAAGAAAACTGACATCATATCAAGCATCTTTTCTGACCACAACGTTATGAGATTAGAAATGAGTTACAGGGAAAAGTATGTAAAAAACACAAAGACGTGGAGGCTAAACAATACGTTACTAAGTAACCAAGAGATCACTGAGGAAATCAAAGATGAAATCAAAAAATACCTAGAGACAAATGACAATAAAAACATGACGATCCAAAACCTATGGGATGCAGTAAAAGCAGTTCCAAGAGGGATGTTTATATCTATACAACCCTACCTCAAGAAACAAGAAAAATCTCAAATAAACAATCTAAACTTACACCTAAAGAACCTAGAAAAAGAAGAACAAACAAAACCCAAAATTAGCAGAAGGAAATAAATCATAAAGATCAGAGCAGAAATAAATGAAATAGAAACAAAGAAAACAATTGCAAAGATCAATAAAACTAAAAGCTGGTTCTTTGAGAAGATAAACAAAATTGATAAACCATTAGCCAGACTCATCAAGAGGGAGAGGACTCAAATCATTACAATTAGAAATGAAAAAGAAGTTACAACAGACACCACAGAAATACAAAGCATCCTAAGAGACTACTGCAAGCAACTCTATAAACTGGACAACCTGGAAGAAATGGACAAATTCTTAGAAAGGGGTAACTTTCCAAGACTGAACCAGGAATAAATAGAAAATATGAACAGACCAATCACAAGTAATGCAATTGAAACTGTGATTAAAAATCTTCCAACATGGGCTTCCCTGGTGGCACAGTGGTTGAGATTCTGCCTGCTAATGCAGGGGGCACAGGTTCAAGCCTTGGTTTGGGAGGATCCCACATGCCACGGAGCAACTAGGCCCGTGAGCCACAACTAATGAGCCTGCTCGTCTGGAGCCTGTGCTCCACAACAAGAGAGGCCGTGATAGTGAGAGTCCCGTGCTCTGCAATGAAGAGTGGCCCCCGCTTGCCACAACTAGAGAAAGCCCTCACACAGAAACGAAGACCCAACACAGCAAAGATAAATAAATTAATTAATAAACTCCTGCCCCCAACATCTTAAAAAAAAATCTGCCAACAAACAAAAGTCCAGTACCAGATGGCTTCACAGGTGAATTCTATCAAACATTCAGAGAAGAGCTAACACCCATGCTTCTCAATCTCTTCCAAAAAATTACGGAGGAAGAAATACTCCCAAACTCATTCTATGAGGCCACCATCACCCTGATATCAAAACCAGACAAAGATACTACAAAACAAGAAAATTACAAACCAATATCACTGATGAATATAGATGCAAAAATCCTCAACAAAATACTAGCAAACAGAATCCAACAACGCATTAAAAGGATCATACACCATGATCAAGTGGGATTTATCTCAGGGATGCAAGGATTCTTTAATATACGCAAATCAATCAATGTGATACACCATATTAATAAATTGAAGAATAAAAACCAAATGATCATCTCAATAGATGCAGAAAAAGCTTTTGACAAAATTCAACACCCATTTATGATAAAAAAAACTCTCCAGAAAGTGGGCATAGAAGGAGCTTACATCAACATAATAAAGGCCGTATATGACAAACCCACAGCAAACATCATTCTCAATGGTGAAAAACTGAAAGCATTTCCTCTAAGATCAGGAACAAGACAAGGATGTCCACTCTCACCACTATTATTCAACATAGTTTTGGAAGTCCTAGCCACGGCAATCAGAGAAGAAAAAGAAATAAAAGGAATACAAATTGCAAAAGAAAAACTGTCACTGCTTGCAGATGACATGATACTATACATAGAGAATCCTAAAAATGCCACCAGAAAACTACTAGAGCTAATCAATGAATCTGGTAAAGTTGTAGGATACAAAATTAATGCAAAGAAATCTCTTGCATTCCTATACACTAATGATGAAAAATCTGAAAGAGAAATTATGGAAACAGTCCCATTTACCATTGCAACTAAAAGAATAAAATACCTAGGAATAAACCTACCTAGGGAGACAAAAGACCTGTATGCAGAAAACTATAAGACACTGATGAAAGAAATTAAAGATGATACCAACAGATGGAGAGATATACCATGTTTTTGGATTGGAAGAATCAATATTGTGAAAATGACTATACTACCCAAAGCAATCTACAGATTCAATGCAATCCCTATCAAATTACCAATGGCATTTTTATGGAATTAGAACAAATCATCTTAAAATTTGTATGGAGACACAAAAGACCCCAAATAGCCAAAGCAGTCTTGAGGGAAAAATACGGAGCTGGAGGAATCAGACTCCCTGACTTCAGACTATATTACAAAGCAACAGTAATCAAGACAATATGGTACTGGCACAAAAACAGAAACATAGATCAATGGAACAAGATAGAAAGCCCAGAGATAAACCCACACACCTATGGTCAACTAATCTATGACAAAGGAGGCAAGGATATACAATGGAGAAAAGACAGTCTCTTCAATAAGTGGTGCTGGGAAAACTGGACAGCTCCATGTAAAAGAATGAAATTAGAACACTCCCTAACACCAAACACAAAAATAAACTTAAAATGGATTCGAGGGCTTCCCCGGTGGCGCAGTGGTTGAGAGTCCGCCTGCCGATGCAGGGGACGCGGGTTCATGTCCCGGTCCGGGAAGATCCCACGTGCTGCGGAGTGGCTGGGCCCGTGAGTCATGGCCGCTGAGCCTGCAAGTCCGAAGCCTGTGCTCCGCAACGGGAGAGGCCACAACAGTGAGACGCCCGCGTACCACCAAAACAAACAAACAAAAAAAATGGATTCGAGACCTAAATGTAAGACCAGACGTTATAAAACTCTTAGAGGAAAACATAGGAAGAACACTCTTTGACATAAATCGCAGCAAGATCTTTTTTGATCCACCTCCTAGAGTAATGGAAATAAAAACAAAAATAAACAAATGGGACCTAATGAAACTTCAAAGCTTTTGCACAGCAAAGGAAACTACAAACAAAACGAAAAGACAACCCTCAGAATGGGAAAAAATATTTGCAAACAAATCAATGGACAAAGGATTAATCTCCAAAATATATAAACAGCTCATTCAGCTCAATATCAAAGAAACAAACAACCCAATCCAGAAATGGGCAGAAGACCTAAACAGACATTTCTCCAAAGGAGACATACAGATGGCCGAGAAGCACATGAAAAGCTGCTCAACATCACTAATTATTAGAGAAATGCAAATCAAAACTACAATGAGGTATCAACTCACACCAGTTAGAATGGGCATCATCAGAAAATGTACAAACAACAAATGCTGGAGAGGGTGTGGAGAAAAGGGAACCCTCTTGCACTGTTGGTGGGAATGTAAATTGATACAGCCACTATGGAGAACAGTATGGAGGTTCCTTAAAAAACTAAAAATAGGGGGCTTCCCTGGTGGCACAGTGGTTGGGAGTCCGTCTGCCAATGCAGGGGACACGGGTTCGTGCCCCGGTCCGGGAAGATCCCACATGCCGCGGAGCGGCTGGGCCCGTGAGCCATGGCCGCTGAGCCTGCGCGTCTGGAGCCTGTGCTCCGCAACGGGAGAGGCCACGACAGTGAGAGGCCCGCATAGCGCAAAAAAAAAAAAAAAAACAAAAAAAAAAAAACTAAAAATAGAATTACCATATGATCCAGCAATTCCACTACTGGGCAGATACCCATAGAAAACCATAATTGAAAAAGACCCATGCACCGCAATGTTCACTGCAGCACTGTTTACAATAGCCAGGTCATGGAAGCAACCTAAATGCCCATCGACAGATGAATGGATAAAGAAGATGTGGTACATATATACAATGGAATATTACTCAGCCATAAAAAGGAATGAAATTGAGTCATTTGTTGAGACGTGGATGGATCTAAAGACTATCATACAGAATGAAGTAAGTCTGAAAGCGAGAAACAAATATCGTATGTTAACGCAAGTATGTGGAACCTAGAAAAATGGTACAGATGAACCGGTTTGCAGGGCAGAAGTTGAGACACAGATGTAGAGAACAAACGTATGGACACCAAGGGGGGAAAACCGCGGTGGGGTGGGGATGGTGGTGTGCTGAATTGGGCGATTGGGATTGACATGTATACACTGATGTGTATAAAATTGATGACTAATAAGAACCTGCAGTATAAAAAAACAAATAAAGCAACTAATACTAAACTTTCTTTGGGTTATTTGTATGGAAATATGTTAATATAAATGTTTCAGACATAACATGAAATTTCTAAAAATCTTATATGTTCTGGTATAATGTTATAAGTCATAATTCTAGTTATTACTTTAAAGTGTATATCTCAGAAATAACTAAATTTCCTTCTCAATTGCATTATTACGAACTTTCATTAAATCTTTAACCGTGGTCATTTTTAAGTCTTTTGTCATTTACAGACAGTTCTGGGTGTACTCTGATGCTTTTGCAAAAATGTTCCTATAAAAAGGTTTCATCTTCAAGGAATTCATGGAAAAGACTCTGACAAGTACAGGTTTCTGGTAACTGACTATACTGCTGAACTGAATGAATAAGCATTTTCAGAACTCTAATGGAAAACTGATGAATTCATAAAAGTGCTAACAAAAGATCAAGATAAAAAAATTAATTATATGGGACTGAGTGAACTGATGATGATTATAATTTTTGTGACTTTCTGTTTGAATAAAAGAAAATCCCCCCCAAAAATAAAAAAGATACATGCACCCCAATGTTCATTGAAGCACAATGTACAATAGCCAGGTCATGGAAGCAACCTAAATGCCCATAGACAGATGAATGGATAAAGAAGATGTGGTACATACATACAATGGAATATTACTCAACCATACAAAGGAACGAAATTGGGTCATTTTTTGAGACATGGATGGATCTAGAGATTGTCATACAGAGTGAAGTAAGTCAGAAAGAGAAAAACAAATATCGTATATTAACGTGTATATGTGGAACCTAGAAAAATGGTACAGATGAACCGGTTTGCAGGGCAGAAATTGAGACACAGATGTAGAGAACAAACATATGGACACCAATGGAGGAAAGCGGCGGGGGGTGGGGGGTGGTGTGCTGAACTGGACGATTGGGGTTGACATGTATACACTGATGTGTATAAAACTGATGACTAATAAGAACCTGCTTAATAAAAAAATAAAATAGGGCTTCCCTGGTGGCGCAGTGGTTGAGAGTCCACCTGCCGATGCAGGGGACACGGGTTCGTGTCCCAGTCTGGGAGGATCCCACATGCCGTGGAGTGGCTGGGCCCATGAGCCATGGCCACTGAGCCTGTGCGTCCAGAGCCTGTGCTCCACAACGGGAGAGGCCACAACAGTAAGAGGCCCGCGTACCACAAAATAAATAAATAAATAAAATAAAATAAAATTCAAAATTTTTTAAATATCTGTTGTTGATGATAATAATACTGTTGGATTATTATCACTGTCCACACAGACATAAAAAAAAAAAACACAAAAAGAGTCACGTACCACAATGTTCATCACAGCACTATTTACAATAGCCAGGACATGGAAGCAACCTAGGTGTCCATCGACAGATGAATGGATGAAGAGGATGTGGCACACATATACAATGGAATATTACTCAGCCATAAAAAGAAACGAAATTGAGTTATTTGTAATGAGGTGGATGGACCTGGAGTCTGTCATACAGAGTGAAGCGAGTCGGAAAGAGAAAAACAAATACCGTATGCTAACACATATATATGGAATCTAAAAAAAAAATGTTTATGAAGAACCCAGGGGCAGGACGGGAATAAAGACACAGACCTACTGGAGAATGGACTTGAGGACACGGGGAGGGGGAAGGGTAAGCTGTGACAAAGCCAGAGAGTGGCATGGACATATATACACTACCAAACGTAAAATAGATAGCTAGTGGGAAGCAGCCACATTGCACAGGGAGATCAGCTCAGTGCTTTGTGACCACCTAGAGGGGTGGGATAGGGAGGGTGGGAGGGAGGGAGACGCAAGAGGGAAGAGATATGGGGATATATGTATATGTATAGCTGATTCACTTTGTTATAAAGCAGAAACTAACACACCATTGTAAAGCAATTATATTCCAATAAAGATGTTAAAATATATATATATATATATATATATATATATATATATATATATATATATATATATATATTCTTGGGGGGAAAAAGTCCATTCTCTCCAAATTAATCTGTAAATTCCTGCAAAAAAATTTTTTAATCGACACTTTAAAACATGTTCTGAGTCACGTTGCTGTACAGAAGAAATTAACACAACATTGTAAATCAACTATAATTCAATAAAATTTTCGAAAAAACTGACATGTTCTCTGGTTCTTCCCATCCTATCCCGTCAAGCCACCAGCTGGACCTCCATTCTCCCTGACTCCCCACGGCATCTGAGAAGCCTCCTTCGCTGGACCCTCATTAGGCTACAGGAGGCCCCAAGAGCAACCGCACTCCCAACAGGAAAGGCTGTGGACTCAGTCATCTGAAGGTGTGGGTTGGGATCCTAGCATTACCAACACTCTCAAGATGACCAAGAATTCTACTTTTATAACTTTGTAAAAATCACGTAACCTCTCAGTCACTTTATGGAGAAAATGGAGATGGTAATACCACCCCACAGAGTGATAATGCTGATGATTAAATGCGATACAGTAACGCACACAAAAGCATGGTGCCCAATGCACAACACACACTCAAAGGCACAGCATGCCTCTCTCTCCGTTCCGTTCATCTCAGCTGGACTGCGTGAGATCGAACATAACTGAAGTTACCAAAAATCGTCATGACGCTGGGTGAGAATCTGTGGGGAAAGTACAAGAGGGGGTTCCACTCCCACACCCCAAAATAACACAGGGCCATCCTTACTGTACTGTGTCAAGATCTTCCATCCTGAGCAGCTCTTCATCGTCCTCGGTGGTCTTGGGAAGAGTTGCCTTTTCTGCTGGGTGAGAAGCCAGTAATATTAGCCAGCGTCTCGAAACTTCCTGTTCTATACGATTTCATTAAGGCACATGCAATGCCAGCCCCATGGGGAACAGTCCCCAAGCATTCAGTAAAAAGGCCTGTCAATAATACGTGAGTAATGAATGAATACACAGAATAACTATGGTTACTTTGGACAAATGGAGGCAAGAGAAGGCCTCTAGGTCCTTATCTAACCCCCCAGAGAACAAAAAAGAAGAGAAGTCTATCATCTGTCCAACTGTCCACTTCAGCACCGTAGAGAATACTGAACATCCTCCCCCCAAGATTCCTAAGTTCCCACCAACAGGGAATAGTTAAGCACATTACAGTGCCGCCAGCAGAGGAAATATTACAAAGTCACCACAGATGAAGTTTACGGAAAGTTCTTAAGGAAACAGGACAGTGCATGTGATGGAGTAATCTCAGAACAGAAAATTATGTGTCCAGAATAACTTCATCCATGTAAAAAAAAATCTTAGCACAAAAACAAAAGAGTTGCCGTAATATGAAAACCAAACTATTACGTTTGTTCCTGGTGACAGCACGATAGATTGTTTTATAACATGTTACGGAAAAACCCGAGCGAACTTTTTGGCCAACCCAGCATATTCACTGAATATTCTAAAAAACAAACAAAAAAAGATGTACCTAACTTCTACGGCTAGGAAAGGGTTGTTTTTTTTTTTTTGGTAAGTCACAAAAATGAAAGAGCAAGAATCCACGATGAAAGAGTCGCACAGGGAGAGCCGCGCCTGCTTCGGAGGGTGAAGAGGCACAGCGCAGCCACGGCACACGCGGGGCGGACGCCAGTGCACACGCGCCACTCCAGCTACGCCAACCAACCACCTTCCCTGCTGGGGTCTCCACTCACCATGTCCAGACCTTAAGCATTTTCTTGCTTTTTCTGGCTTCCCTGGTGTGTGGTCCTGATGCAGCTTCTCTTTGACGTGAATGCCCTGTTCAGACAATCTTCTCTGACTTAAAACCAAATGTTTCACCTCCTCTAGAATGCAGGAGAAGAAAGCATCATGGATTCAATCAGAAATACACACTGATACCCACGCTGTGACAATCACTCTCCTGGTGCTGGACCAATAAGGGAGGCAAGGCCGCTGCCCTCCTGGAGCTGCTGCCCGGGGAGCTGCTTCAAAACACCAGGAAATGCAAACCTCAACTGGCAATGGCTTCTCCCAAACTAGGTCACTAAGCACTCGGTATCTGTTGTTGCATTTGATGTTCACGCTGCACTCTAAGAAAGGCATCACCACCTTCCCATTTTATTGACGATTAAGTCACTCTCCTGTGGTCAGAGAGCTGATCCTTTACCAAAGTGAGGACAATCCCCAGCAAGGGTGACACCCCTCCGTGTCTTTCACGTCCATCAGTGTGGGGCTTTGCACGCACACAGCAGCAGCCAACAAAGAGAATGACAAATGCCGTATGATATCACTTGTATGTGGAATCTAAAATATGACACAAATGAACCTGTCTATGAAACAGAAACAGACTCACAGACACAGAGAACAGACTGGTGGTTGCCAAGGGGCAGACGGTTGGGGGAGGGAAGGATTGGGAGTTTAGGGTTAGCAGATGTAAGCTATCATATATAGAATGGATAACAACAAGGCCCTACTGTATAGCACAGGGAACTATAGTCAATATCCTGTGATAAACCATAATGGAAAAGAATATTTTTAAAATGAAAAATGTATACACAAATAACTGAATCACTTTAGTGTACAGCAGTCAACATTGTAAATCAACTATACTTCAATTTTTAAAAATTGATTAAAGAAAGCTCCTCCAGGGCTTCCCTGGTGGCGCAGTGGTTGAGAGTCCGCCTGCCGATGCAGGGGACACGGGTTCATGCCCTAGTCCGGGAGGATCCCACATGCCACGGAGCGGCTGGGCCCGTGAGCCATGGCCGCTGAGCCTGCGCGTCCGGAGCCTGTGCTCCGCAACGGGAGAGGCCACAACAGTGAGAAGCCCACATACCGCAAAAAAAAAAAAAGCTCCTCCAAAATAATAAAAAAAAGAAGATAACTTCTTAAGTGGAAAAAGGCAGGACTTAAGACAGTATGTACACTGGATCCGTCTTTGTTAAAATTTTGTACCCAGTTGTAAAATGCACAGGAAAATGTTAGCAATGGCTGTCTCTGCTCAGACATCATATGATTTTAATTTTTTCTCCTTTTGGCTAATCTACTTCTAAATTGTTTTGCAAAGTGAATACACACTTATATTTTTAACGGAAAAAAATTAGTTAACTTAAGAGGCAGTGATGCCAGGCGTGGGACAGGGTTCAAGGAGGAGCAGTAGCCCCAACGACGCTCACAGCAAAAGGCCCATGGGCCCTCACTGAAGGGCCCATGACACCCGTCCTCCTCCCTTTCCCAGCCGGCTGATTCCATTTACCCTTCCAAACTTGTCTCCATGGCCCCTTCTCCAGGAAGTCCTCCTGGTACACCCACCCTGGCACCTCTGCTCCAGGGTAAGCCCACTGCCAGGCAGATGTTTACCAGAAGTTTGGGCTCGGCAGCTCTGGGGCAGGCCCTGGAATCTGCATTGAGGCTGCACTCCAAGTGCGTCCAATGAAGGTGGTTTAGAGCCCACGCTCTGAGGACACGGGTCTTTCCTTTGGTCCAAGTGAGAAAAGAGAACTTGAATCCCATTTTCTCACCCAGGACTAGTAGTTTAGAGGCAAATAAGTGATTTTCAGCCACGGGCGATTTTGTACCTGCGGACAATGTCTGAAGAAATTTCTAGTTGTCACAGCTGGGAGGCTAGTCCTGGCGTCTAGTGGGTAGAGGTCAGGGACGCTGCTAACAGTCCTCCAGAGCCCAGGACGGCCCCTGCAACAAGGAACAATCCCACCCAAGATGCCAACACTGCCGAGGGTAAGAAACCCGGGATAGCAATGAAAGATTAAAACTCGGAAGCCTCAAGCCCCCAGGGTCAGGAAGGCTCTTTGAGGAGGGTAGGCTGGAAACCGGAGAAGAAACTTTCCAGTCACGCAAAACTGGGTTCTGATTCTGGTGCTGCCTCTCGCTACAAGCAAGTCCAGGCCTACTTTGCTCATGGAAAGTGGGGAGGGTTGTACTTGTCTGGAAGCCGTGATCAGCAGCCGTAACAGCACCTCATTCCACCCATTCTCTGAAGCACGTCGACTTTACCTTCTAATATCTCTGAAAACTGGGATGTATCTTACAAGAATGCCACTCCATATTTTAAGTGGCAGCATTTTATTATAGTTTTAAAATTCCCTCTACAGGGGCTTCCCTGGTGGCACAGTGGTTGAGAATCTGCCTGCTAATGCAGGGGACACAGGTTCGAGCCCTGGTATGGGAGGATCCCACATGCCGCGGAGTAACTGGGCCCGTGAGCCACAACTACTGAGCCTGCGCGTCTGCAGCTTATGCTCCCCCACAAGAGAGGCCGCGATAGTGAGAGGCCCGTGCACCGCGATGAAGAGCGGCCCCCGCTTGCCACAACTAGAGAAAGCCCTCGCACAGAAACGAAGACCCAACACAGCAAAAATAAATAAATTAATTAATAAACTCCTACCCCCAACATCTTCTAAAAAAAAATTCCCTCTACACAATGCAATCCTCCTTATTGCGGGGGGAGGGGGCGCACTCCCACCACCCTGCCCCCAGGCATCTGGCCAGATGAAGTAGGTGCCCAAGGTCACCATTAGCTCAGGATGGAGACAGGGTTCAATTCAGCTGCGTGACTTCAACCTAGGCCTCTGTCCTTTGAATGGAGTTTGAAAGGAGACTTTCTGGCACTGATACAATCTTTACACGAGGAAGAGTCTGAAGGGCCTAATGGAAACAGGGCTGTGGGACTTCTGAGTTTTCTCTTTCGTTTCTCAATAGCCTCTAATCTTTTTGTTTAGGAAGCACATCAGCCTCATCCTGGGACACAGGCTGGTGGTGAGTGCCCACCTCAGCACTGCCCGGAGTGGTGGCTGACGGGCGGCACACAGACTTGGGGCGCCCTTCCCATCGCCGCACGTGTCCTGGAGGGAGGGGGTGTCACTGCACCGACAGAAACCAGTGTGGACCCCAAGAAAACCAGATGCACCAAACGAGGAGATGCTGGCTGGCTTTTCTGCTGTTACCGGTGAGAAGCCACATGCCTCCAGAAACATTTCAAATCAAACATTAATGCCTGACTGGGGCTTTCTTGGTGGTGCAGCAGTTGAGAGCCCACCTGCCGATGCAGGGGACACGGGTTCATGCCCCGGTCCGGGAAGATCCCACATGCCGTGGAGAGGCTGGGCCCGTGAGCCATGGCCGCTGGGCCTGCACGTGCGGAGCCTGTGCTCCGCAACGGGAGAGGCCACAACAGTGAGAGGCCCGCGTACCACAAAAAAAAACATTAATGACTGACTTACCAAAAGATCCTGCATCTTCCAGAAACCCAGAAGGTTTTAATCGATAATGCTTGGCTTTTTTCGAAACCTTGTCCTTGGTGTCCCAGAGCCTCAAGGTGATTTTGTGAAAATTTATTTTCTTTAGTAACTCTTTTGTTATGTTGATGTTAAAACTTTGGGCCCACGACACCCAGACCTTGTCCCCTTCTTGCCATGGCCTGATGGTCTGTGTAAAAGGACAAGAGACTCTCAGTGTTGAAAGCTCAGAGGCCAAGATCTGACTGCTGCCACGATGTGGCAGGCCCTGCCTTCTGCTTGTCTGTCTGTGCATCCCACTCCCTCCTGGCTCCCAACTCACATAGGGAATCAGGAAATGGGTGCCACAGACAGGGGCCTGCACGCCTCTGGGTTGCTCAGAAAAATAAAGTAAAAGCAATTCCCTGCAAAGAGTGTCCCTCCCAGGGACTCCCCATCCTGACTCAGAGCCCTGCCCCAGGCGGGAGTGTGCGTGTGTGTGCGGGTGGCAGGTGTTCACACACACGTACTCATGTGTACGCACAGAAAGAAATAACACGAGCTGCCAAAACTTTTGAAACACCAAAGAAATTATTAGGTAAAAATACCTTCACAGAAAATCATAGAGCTGCTATCAATATTATTAGGTTCATGCAGATTCCCATTCAGTAGGCCTAGAGTGGCAACCGAGATCCTACATTTCTAGCAAGTTCCAGGGAAAGTGAGCATCCTTTGTGGCTCTTGCTATTTCTTGTGGGTATCAGACTATATGCAAGGCCACACACACACACACACACACACACACACACACAAACACACACACACACACATTCACCTTTATTCCTGAATCCAGGAACACTTTGGCCAAGGCTGGAAACACCACCACATCGACCTTTTTAGGCTCCCCATCATCAGGCAGGAGGAAGTATTCGATGTGGTAGTAATGGCGAACCTTTGCAATAGGTTTGTCCATTTTAGGCTGTCTCCTGTATTTTTCAACCAAACTTGAACATTTTCCTTCGTGACCTAGAAGACACAGATGTAATGAGACTTGTTCTAACCTCACTTGGGAAAGCAGACCCATCTCCACGATTCCCTGGAACCAAGAAGAGCCCAAGGCTGGAGGAGGTGCCGTGTGCAGACTCCCCACTGCTGCCCACTTGGAGTTAAGATGCATGTCCGGTCCTCCCAGCCACCAGAGGAGCAGCCCCAGGGCTGGAAGCCAGTGTGTGGAATTAAAGCGCGTGACTCCAAGGTGAGCATCTCCTTAAATTTTTTTACTGTAGGCACTTACCTGCCTGCCCCTAGTCTCGACAGTAAGAGGAAGGTTAAAAAAACCCAAAAAAAACCCCATCAATACAGGGTAGGATAAATTAGACACATATGATGGAATACTATATAGGTGTTTAAAACAAATGACAACAAAGTAAAACCAGGTCTGCTCATATCCTGGAAGATATCTAAGAGGTGCCATCAAATTTTTAAAGAGCAAGTTGTAGAACAGGATACATAGGATCTCATTTCTCTTAAGTAAACAACTTACATAAACATTCATAAATTAATTCATAACTATTTATGTATTGAATGAAAAAACATTGAAGCTAGAATTTTATATCTAGCCAAAGATAGATCCTTCGAAGGTACTGGCGTCATAAAAATACTCTCAGGCAAGGTCTCATAAGTTGAGCTGCACAGCAATCTATTTTGTAAACGCCTTTGGAATAAGTGCCAAACTAAGAAAAACAAATCTAGGAGATGCTGCAAGAGATGTGAGGATTAAAGGTAATCAAATAAGCACCAGTTTTCTTTTGGGTGGTGTTTGCAGATGTCTTTTTCCAGACTCTTTTGCTTGATATCAACTGACCAAAGATAAAAAGCACCATTATGGATAGAGGAGGTCACACACAATGACCAAAAATTCAATTCGCCAGGAAGATAGGTCAATTCTAAAACATGGTATACACCCAACCAAATAGCCTCCAAAATATCTGAAGCAACCATCAACAGAACTAAAAGGAAAAGTTGAAATTAATCATCATGGGGAGATATTTCAGGCAGAACAACAAAAAAAGACATATCAAAAAATGGAGTACTTCTTGATATATCTAGGAACACACCTACCTAAGGAGGCAAAAGACCTGTACTCCAAAAACTATAAGACACTGATGAAATAAATCAAAGACGTCACAAACAGATGGAAAGATATACCACATGTTCTTGGATTGGAAGAGTCAATACTGTTAAAATGACCATAATATCTAAGGCAATCTACAGATTCAACACAATCCCTATCAAATTGTCAATGGCATTTTTCACAGAACTAGAACAAAAAAATTTTTAATTTGTATGGAAACACAAAAGACCCTGAAATCTTGAGAAAGAATGGAGCTGGAGGAATCATGCTCCCTGACTTCAGACTATACAACAAAGCTACAGTGATCAAAAGAGTATGGTACTGGCATAAAAACAGACACAGAGATTAACGGAACAGGATAGAAAGCCCAGAAACAAACCCATGCATTTATGGTCAATTAATCTATGACAAAGGAGGCAAGAATATACATTGGAGATAAGACAGTCTCTTCAATAAGTGGTAAGTGGTGCTGGAAAAACTGGACAGCTACGTGTAAAAGAATGAACTTAGAACATTCTCTAACACAAAAACAAACTCAAAGTGGATTAAAGAGCTACACGTAAGACAGGATACTATAAAACTCCTAGAGGAAAACAGAGGCAGAACACTCTTTGACATAAATCGCAGCAATATTTTTTTGGATCCGTCTTCTAGAGTGATGGAAATAAAAACAAAAATAAACAAATGGGACCTAATTCAGCTTAAAAGCCTTTACACAGCAAATGAAACCATAAACAAAATGAAAAGAAAACCTAAGGTCTGGGAGCAAATATTTGCAAATGATGATACTAACAAGGGATTAATTTCCAAAATTTACAAACAGCTCATGCAGCTCAATATCAAAAAAACAAACAACGCAATGAAAAAATGGGCAGAAGACATAAGTAGACATTTCTCCAAGAAGACATATAGTTGGCCAGCAAGCACAGGAAAAGATGCTCAATGTCACTCATTATTCGAGAAATGAAAAACTGAAACTACAATGAGGCATCACCTCACACCAGTCAGAATGGCCATCATTAAAAATCCACAAACAGGGGCTTCCCTGGTGGTGCAGTGGTTGAGAGTCCGCCTGCCGATGCAGGGGACATGGGTTCGTGCCCCAGTCCGGGAAGATCCCACATGTCATGGAGAGGCTGGGCCCATGAGCCATGGCCGCTTAGCCTGTGTGTCCGGAGCCTGTGCTCCACAAGGGGAGAGGCCACAACAGTGAGAGGCCCACATACCGCAAAAAAAAAAAGAAAAAAAGAAAATCCACAAACAGGGCTTCCCTGGTGGCACAGTGGTCGAGAGTCCACCTGCCGATGCAGGGGACACAGGTTCGTGCCCCGGTCCAGGAAGATCCCACATGCCACGGAGCGGCTGGGCCCGTGAGCCATGGCCACTGAGCCTGCGTGTCCGGAGCCTGTGCTCCGCAATGGGAGAGGCCACAATAGTGAGAGGTCCGCATACAGCAAAAAAAAAAAAAAAATCCACAAACAGTAAATGCTGGAGAGGGTGTGGAGAAAAGGGAACCCTCCTACACTGTTGGTGGGAATGTAAATTGGTGCAGCCACTGTGGAGAACAGTATGGAGGTTCATTAAAAAACTAAAAATAGAGTTACCATATGATCCTGCAATCCCATTCCTGGGCATAGATCTTGAGAAAACTCTAATTCAAAAAGATACATGCACCTCAGTGTTCATAGCAGCACTGTATACAATAGCCAAGACATGGAAGCAACCTAAATGTCCATTGACAGAAGAATGGATAAAGAAGATGTGGTATATATACACAATGGAATATTACTCAGCCATGAAAAGAATGAAATAATGCCATTTGCAGAAACATGGATGGACCTAGAGATGATCACATTAAGTGAAATAACTCAGACAAAGACAAATATTATATGATATCACTTAGATGCAGAACCTAAAAAAATGAAACAAATGAACTTATTTACAAAACAGAATTAGACTCACAGACATAGAAAACAAACTTATGGTTACCAAAAGGGATAGTAGGGGAGGGGAGATAAATTAGGAGGTTGGGATTAACATATACACACCACTATATATAAAATTGATAAACAACAAAGACCTACTGTATAGCACAGGGAACTATACTCCATATCTTGTAATAACCTACAATGGAAAAAAATCTGAAAAAGAACATATATGACTGAATCACTTTGCTGTACACTTGAAACTAAGACAACGTTGTAAATTAACTATATTTCATTTAAAAAGCTGATATTAAAAAAAAAGATAGTCTAGGGCTTCCCTGGTGGCGCAGTGGTTGAGAGTCCGCCTGCCGATGCAGGGGACACAGGTTCGTGCCCCGGTCCAGGAAGATCCCACATGCCGCGGAGCAGCTGGGCCCGTGAGCCATGGCCGCTGAGCCTGCGCGTCCGGAGCTTGTGCTCCGCAACGGGAGAGGCCACAACAGTGAGAGACCCGCGTACCACAAAAAAAAAAAAAAAAAAAAAAAAGATAGTCTACCTTAAAAAAAGTGGAGTACTTTTCTCTGCCCTTAATCTTGGGGTTCAACCATGTGCCTTGCTTTGGCCAATAAAATGTCTGCAGGTGGGAGGTGTCCAAAGACCTGAAGAGTGCTGGGGTGACTGGGCTTGCCCTCTTTTGTGCCCTGCCTTTCCATGACAGGGATGCGTCTGGGTTGCCCACACATCCGAGAGGAGGATGAGAGAGACGGAAGCAAGGCAGAGCTACTGCAGGAAGCCCAGCCTAGATCAGCTGGCCCGCTCACCCAGGCATTTCTGTTTGAAGCCAATGAAATGGGGAGTTGTTTGCATTTGTTACACAGCGTTTTTTGGCAGTAGCTGATTACCTCTGCACTCAGAGATTGTGATCCAATAATCTGAGAGTCTGTATTTAAACAAGGAATTAGATGATGCACAACCAGCTTATGGGGGAAAAAATGCCTTCACCTCTCCGTCATTTCTTTATCTGCAAAAAGCAGAAATAACATCACCTGCTTCTTGGGGTTTTGAGAGGACTGAGTCTGTGAAGTCCATACAACTGTTCCTTGCCTGGACCACAGTGGGCCCTAAAGTGGCAGTTTCTTTCCTGACCTCTGCTCCTGTCACTGGCCACCCTACTTAGGGAGCCAGCAGAGGGAGCACAGGTGCCCTACACTTCTGGGAGAGGGTCACTGGTACACTCCCTCTCTGCTGTCACACTTACCTGCAGTCACTGGGAAGGCCAGAGAGATGATGAACTTGCAGGGGACGATGCGGGGCACGTCCGAGTCGAAGGTGCTGGCAGGCCCTTCTGAGGACTCGCCGCTGCACTGGTGGCCGGTGGCCGACTCCTGGGCCCAGGCCCTAACCTTCAGGTTCTCCTCCACTTCACACTCGCTCCCGGACTGGTAAAAGCTGCCCATGGAGGACACGGCCGCCATGCGCGCCTGGTCCTCATCCTCCCACCCACAGGCGCGCAGCCACATGCCGCAGGGCGGCCCACGCGGCCGGCACTCCCGGCTGGAAGGAAATAAAGGCACTGCCGTCACCACCATTGCTCCCAGGAGGGAAGCCCTGCCTGCCCCCTCCTCCCCCCGTGCCTTGCCCTGTTCCGGGCTGACCAGCCAAGGCCTCAGACACTGCCTGGCACACAGCGGGCACTCAACAACGATTATTAGATGAACCTCAGAGAATGGTGCCGTCAGTAATCGTGATAATCAGCAAAGCCAGCGTCTCCAAATTGAGTCCCGTCCTCCCGGCCCCAGCTGTTCCTCCTTTCACGATCAGAGTTAATCATTCAGCACGGCTGGAATGCCGGCTCCAGGTGAGTGCAATTCCCCAAGAACCACAAGGGAGGGGGTGGGGGTGAGGGCCTCGGGTTAGCTGTGCCAAAGCACAATATGACCTTGGTTTGGGGACAGCACGCGCAAGAGCCCGGTGAGGCCAAGGAGGGCGAGGACCCCGAGGCAAGACCCGACCGAGCACTGAGTACTGGGCTCAGGGCACAAGCGCCCTCCATGGACGCCGCGCGCCAGCAGACGCTAAGAAGGGGCTGCGCAGCTGGAGCGGGGGCCGGGGCGGATGGGGGGGTACCTGCGGCACCTATGAGCGGACGCGCTGGGAAGCCGCGTGGGCTCAGACGACGGCGTCGGTCAGCTCGCACAGCAGCTGCACAGCCCCCTCAGCGAGGAGGCTCAGAGGACCTGGTCTGTCCATCCGCGCAGGGAGGCCCGCAGGAGCCGCCTCGCCGCTATATTTGGCTGCGGTTGCTAGGAGACGCGCGTGGCCACAGCCCCGGGGCGGGGCTCCTCTCCTGGGGGCGGGGCTCCTCTCCTGGGGGCGGGGCTTCCCGCCTCAGCCGCTGGTCCCAGGCCAGGTGCCCAGACAAGGTCCGGCAGAGAGGTGTATACAAATGCAGAACCAGCTGCCTTCATGCCTTCAGTTATTCGCTTATCCACTCAGTCTTTTTTTTTTTTTGGATGTGGTACTTTTTTTTTTGCGGTACGCGGGCCTCTCACTGTTGTGGCCTCTCCCGTTGCGGAGCACAGGCTCCGGACACGCAGGCTCAGCGGCCATGGCTCACGGGCCCAGCCGCTCCGCGGCATGTGGGACCCTCCCGGACCGGGGCACGAACCCGTGTCCCCTGCATCAGCAGGCGGACTCTCAACCACTGTGCCACCAGGGAAGCCCATGGATGTGGACCATTTTTTAAGTCTTTATTGAATGTTTTACAATACTGCTTTTTATGTTTTGGTTTTTTGTGTTTTTTGTGGGTTTTTTGGCCGTGAGGCACGTGCCATCTTAGCTCCCCGACCAGGGATCGAACCCGCACCCCCTTCATTGGAAGGCGAAGTCTTAACCACTGGACCGCCAGGGAAGCCCCCATTCAGTCTTTAAGGAATTCCTGCTCTGAACGTGAGCACCTATCATGCGCCTGAGCCTTACCTGCAGTACAGGGGAGAGGCATTGCCAGCTCCCCACTACAGCTCCACCAGCGGCCCCCTCCTGTTCTTTGATGAAGGCAAAGGAAGCACTGGGCTCTGCAAACTCAGATGACCTGACCCCACCCCACCCCCCATCCCTCTCTGGCATAGACTCTCTGCTTCTGTCACTGACGTCCTTCAAATATCATGAGAATTCTTTGTAGTCATCATGAGCCCCAAACTCAGCGATGAGGAAAACGAGGCTTAGAGAGGTGAAGCGATTTGCCTGAGGTCACACAGGTATATATATGGCAGCACTGGATCGAAAGCCAGACTATCTGACGGACACCCTGCCCCCCACCCCTAGGGGTCTGAGAGACCCCTAGCTGCTGCTCCCGATGTAGAAGACCACAGACCACCAAAGGGGCTGCAGCGGAGGGACACATCGCAGAAGCGACTGCCCGGAGGGGTTGGGGCAGGCTTCACGGAAGAGGTGACAAAAGCCAAACTGTGGGGTCTGCCAGGCGAGGAAAGCAAGAGAAGCCATTCCAGGCAGAGAACACAGCATATGCAAAGGCCAAGCGGAGTGAAAACGCGTGGCAAGTTCAGGGAAGGGATGATGAGGCTGGAGTGGCACGGAGGGCCCCACTACCAAGCCCCTGGGCAGTAGTTTGTTCAAGCGAATGGGTGTGGAATCTCCACACACACTTCGCTGTTGCAGAAACTGAGGCTCTGACCTGAGACACAACCTACCCATGGCCAAAGAGCAAAACTGTGGACGCAAGCCCCCTGCCTCCCAGTGCCCACCTCCCTAGGCCGTCCCCAGGGGCTGGGGACAGTAGTCCAGTATTCCAGAATACTGCCCACTGACGGGGGCCCTCGGACATTCCTCAGGTTCGATCAGTCTAAAAAACTGAACCTTAAGAACAGCTGTGAGGGGAAGTCTCCAAATGGCAGTGAGGTCCCCTGGGGAGAAGGACTCAAGTTTCACCACTGAGTGCCATGACACCCTGTCCAGCAGCCTGCAGACTACCGTCCATAAGCAAGGAAGTACTAAAAAGACACACCCAGGGTTGCAAGGGGAAAAGGTTACTAGGATACACCAGCTCCCAAAAGACCCCATTAACAAGAGCTGGTCAGTGACACCACCCTCCCTGGGACAAGACAGCAGGCCTCCTGCCCGTGAGGTGCCACCTGCTGCCTAAGGCTGGTTTTGCTCCAAAGGGTCCTCGATCACCTTGTTACCAAGGGCAGCAGCCAATCTCCCCAGCATCTCCTGTGGGGCGGCCCTGAACTCAGCCTTGAGAGGTCCTAGACCAAAGAGCCTTGGTCCTGGATGTGCATGAGAATCACCCAGGATCATGTCAAATCTTCAATCCTGAGGCTTCACTCCAGACCTGTGGAATTGATTCTACAGAGGTGGGGCTTAGGGACCAGTGACAGGTTGTATTTTCCAAACACCTCAATAGATTCCCTCCCACCCTCTCTTCTTACTGTGTGATGTCAACACTCTGCACATCCTGTGGTGGGTCTAGTCCCCTCCCCCTTGAATCCACACAGAACTTTTGGACCACCTCAGCCAACAGAGTAGGGTGGAAGTGACACTAGGTGACATCTGAAGCCAGGTCATACAAATTCCATGTGCTTCTGCCTTGTTCTTTGGGGCGCTCACTCTAGGAACCCAGCACCATGTTGTGAGGAGACCCAAGCAGCCTCATGGAAAGGCCACGTGTAGATGCTCTGGCCAGCAGCCGTCAGGGTTCCCAGCCAACTACCAGCCTCACTGCCCAAAATGTGAGAGCCAGACCTCAGGTGATTCCAGCCCCCAGCCTTTGAGTCACCTGGCTGACACCATGTGTAGCAGAAACCAGCTGTCCCCATCAAGCCCTCTGCAAATTGCAGATTTATCAGCAAAGTAAGTTACTGTTGTCCTAACCCACTAAATTTGGGGATTATTTGTTGTGCAATAATAAGTAACTGGAACAGAATGCTTGTTTATTAAAGTCACCTCCACCAAGATCCCATTGCACAGCCAAGATCTGGAACCACTTCCCTGAGGGAGGTAGTGTCCAGGTCAAGAGCCAGGGAATCATGGGATGGAATGAGGGCAAAGGTGTGCCACCTGAGACTCAGGCATGAGGGGTGGGTCTACAACCTCCCCTCAGCAAAGACAGCTTCAGGGCTGGCAAAGTCAAAGGAAAGGAAAGGGGTTATTTGTTTCAATTTTCTATTGCTGCATAACAAACCACCCCAAAAACTTAGTGGATAAGACAACAGTCACTAGCTATTTCTCACAGTTCTATGGGTCAGCTGGGCGGTTCTTCACCGGTGGCCCCCGGGCTCACTCACTGGGTTATACTCATGTGGAGGGTCGACAGGGCCGGAAGGTCCAAGCTGGCCTGGCCCACATGTCTGGAGGTTGGTGCCATTGTCTAGGGCACCTGACTTCCTCTCCACATGGCCGCTCATCCTCCACCAGGCAGCAGTGGCTTCCTCAGATGGGATTCTCAGGGCAGGGTTCCAAGAGGGCCAAGGTAGAAGCTGCAAGGCCTCTTGAGACCTAAGCTTAGAACTAGCATGGCGTCACTTCCGCCATAGTCCATTGACCAGAGCAAGTCACAGGGGCCAGCCCAGACTCCAGGGGGTGAGGAATAGGACAGGAGGAAGGGCAAAGTCACATTGCAAAGGGGCACCCCGTGGAGTGCAGCAATCTGAGGGCGATCTGTCCCTGCTTCCTTCTTCCTCCAGGGCAGTGGAGCCAAAGCTCCCACGGCACCCAGAGAGCTTTCTGAAGTTATCACAAGACTCTGGCAGCTGGAAGCATACATCCATCTTCTTCTTGCCATCCCTCTCCGAAGCGAAGCACCCCCCCACCTCATAACAACTTTACTGAGGTGTATTTTATATCATATGGTGCACCCATTTCAAGTGTATAATTCAATGATTTTTAGTAACTTCACCAAGTGGTGAAATCATCACCATAAATAAGTTTTAGAACATTTTCACCTCCCTAATAAGATCCTTCGTGCACAAGTTTCACCCAAAAGTACTATAATTAATTAAAATTAATCTCTGTTCCCACCCCAAGCTCTAGACAACCATTAATCTACTTTCTGTCTCTAAAAACGTGTTTTCTGAACATTTCCTATAAATGGAGCCATAAATCCATTCTGTCTATCCAGCCATCAGTTCATGGACATTAAGGTTGGACATTTAGACATTTATGAAGAATGCTGCTGAGAACATTCACATGAGGGTCTCTGTGCGGACAGATGCTTTCGTTTCTCTTGAGTAGAGGCATCTAGCGGTGGGAGAGCTGGGTCACGTAGTATGCTACACATACGGATCAGGCTTTATGCTTATCTTTTTTTTTTTTTTTTTTTTTTTTTTTGCGGTACATGGGCCTCTCACTGTTGTGGCCTCTCCCATTGCGGAGCACAGGCTCCGGACGCGCAGGCTCAGCAGCCATGGCTCACGGGCCCAGCCGCTCCGCGGCATGTGGGATCTTCCCAGACCGGGGCACGAACCCGTGTCCCCTGCATCGGCAGGCGGACTCTTAACCACTGCGCCACCAGGGAAGCCCTATGCTTATCTTTAATGCCAAACTGTTCTCCAATGTGGCTGCACCATTTCACATTCCCACCAGCAATGTGTGAGGGTTCCTATTTCTCTACATCCTCGAAAACATTTATTGTCCGTCAGTTTTTATCGCCATTCTCGTGAGGGCAAAATAGTCTCTCATTGAGGTTCTGCTTTGTATTTCCCTAACGCCTAACAGTACTGGGATCTTTTCTCGTGCTTACTGGCCATCCATATATATTCTTTTGGGAAATGTCTGTCCCTGTCTTTCACCCATTTTTCGATTGGGTTGTCTTCTTCTTATTGAGCTGTTGGAGTTCTTTGTCAATTCTGAACACAAGGCCCATACTGGGCATGTGTTTTGTCAAGGTTTTCTCCCAGTCGCCTGCTTGTCCCGTCATTTCTTAATGGCGTCTTTACCACTGCGCTTTGAAGCGCAAAAGTTCTGAATTTTCATGAGATCCAATATATTGATTTTTTTTCTTTTTTTGGACCATGTGTTTGGTGTTGTATCTAAGAAATCTTTGCCTAACCCAGGCCCATTTTTAACAGAGAGAAGTCAAACTTGGCATCTGAACACTAAGCAAATCCACTAACCAACACTCCTAAACATGTAAAAGTTTTGACACTAAAAATCATGGCTCTCGGAGAATCCCAGACACTCCAGGGGACGGTACAGAATGACACAGACTTTCTGAAAAACAGTCTGACAACATCAACAGCTTATAAAATGTCCGCACTGCTTGGCCCTGCAGCAAAGCACCCAGGAAATAGAGCCAACCATTCACAGTGTTGTTTGAATGCAGAAAAACTGCAAACCACCTCTATGTGCACCTACTGGGATGACAAAGCACCTCCCGGGTCAGTCCTAAGAGGGAGTGTGGACCAGCCTTTGAGAACAACGTTACCCGGGAATGGTAACGATGGTGGAGCCATTTAGGAGGATGGTTGATGTGCAAAGAAAGATCCCAACAGCAGCATTTCAACTCGTTTCTTTATGTCACATTGAAGGAGGTACAACGGATACCTTGTAAAAGTCACCCTTTTAAGTGCTTTGACAGGTGTATACAGTCATGAAACTACCACCCCAATGAAGATATAGAATGTTTTCACCACCCCCAAAAGTTCTTTCACGCTTAAATGCATGGAAAACATCTGAAAACAAACACATCAAAAGAACTCTGTGTTCTTCTCTTGTTGGCACAAGGGGGGATGGGTTTTTTGCTTTTTAGCATCTCGCTGGGCTGTTTCTAGACGCTGTGAACAATATACTTTTTGGAATGGCTCAAACAATACTGAGCTGACTTCAGAAAAATCACTTCTCTCGGCTCTCCCCGACGCAGACACACACCCATCCCCCAGCTCACACAAAAGCGCAGGAGACCTCTGAGTTTGCTCACTTCGAGCCTTAAACAAAAACCTTGTGGGTCCAACCGGGATGATTTCAGAGGCGCCTGGTAACACTGCCCGCAGACAGACAGGCCTGACAGCACCCCATTATCAACCCGGACTCCCCTGCCCCCAAGGAGCTGCGGGGGGCAGAGGCCAGGCGATGGCTCCACGGCAAGATATTTAAAGTCTTTCTTTTCAATACTGACTGGCCCAGAAAGGGATTCAAAGGATTCCTTCCGCAAAAGCCGTCGCCAGCTGCAGCAACAGGGGTAGTCTCCCCTGGGTCACCAGCTCTCAGCATTAACATGAAATTGAATCAGGTTCATCTGCAGAGACGCAACTCAAAAGTCGAGAGCCACAAGAGGAGGGGATATGGGGATATACGTATATACACACTGCTTCACTTTGCTGTACAGCAGAAACTAACACAACATTGTAAAGCATTTACACTCCCATAAAGATGTAGGGGGAAAAAAAGTCCAGAGTCAAGTTCCAGCGTCCCGTTCTTTTTTTTTTTAATTTGGCTGCACTGGGTCTTAGTTGCGGCACGCGGGATCTTCATTGGTGCATGTGAGATCTTCAGTTACAGCATGTGGGATCTTTAGTTGCGGCATGCAGGCTCTAGTTCCCCGACCAGGAATTGGACCTGGTACCCCTGCACTGGGAGTGCAGAGTCTTAGCCACTGGACCACCAGGGAAGTCCCCAGAGTCCTGTTCTAAGTGCAGACAGCAACGCCCCTGGTGGTGGGACTCCCGGCCTAGACGTTTCTACGGTCCAGCTGGGAGTCCAATCAACCTAACATCTGGAGTCTCGCTGACTCCAGCATCTCTGGGCCCAAGGATGCTTGAATCCCAGGGATGCCAGCTACATGTAGTTTTCCTTCTGATGCAGTGTGTCCACATCTACAAAATGACATAATTAGTGCCTACTTAATGCCAGGCCCTGTGCTGGGCATGGGGGTACCAGGTCTCTGGCCTTGTGAAGCTCAGCCCTCATGGCAGGCCTGCAAATAAGTGGCAATGTGGTACAATGCTGTTTCTTAAAATACAAGTTAAAAAGTACGTCTCACCTGTAGGCAATGAAAGCGCATGGAGAGCCTCATGCCACACTGTGCCCGGCAGCTCAGAAGGGGGCTGGAGCTCTTCTCTCAGTGTGCCCGACACCAAGCCCAGCAGACAGACAGGCAAGCGTCCCTCCCCTCACGGCTGATAATGCGTTACAGGGAGACAGACAGACGCACCAGGCAAGAGAGTCTGTTAGGGCCGCAAAGGGCTTGCAATGTCACCGAAGGCCTCACTGAGGGGCTGACGCTGGAGCAAGGGACTTGGAGGTGAGGGGGCGGGCTGTAAACATCTGGGGAAGCAGATGCAAAGGCCCTGAGGTGAGTTAGAGGAACGGCAAGGAGGTCAGTGAGGGAGGCATTGAGGGAGGCTACGGGGGACATGGGCGCCCACTGCACTGGGCCTTTAGTCCCTGAGAGAGGGAGATAACAGTGGGTGCTGAGCAAAGGAGGGCGTCCTCTGGCTGTGGAGGACAGACGTAGGAATTCAAGGGCACTTCTTGGGAGGAGGCTGTTGCAATGATACAGGTGAGAGATGCTGGGGGTTTGGTCCAGGGTAGCAGTGGTGCAGGAAGAGGGGGTCAGATTGGGGGTGAGCTCTGAAGATGCACGGCCTGACAGACCGGATGTGGGCATGAAAGTGACAGAAGAACCCAGGACGGTAGGGATTTGCCGAGGGAGGCTGGAGGCCCCGCGAACTGAGATGGAGGTGGTGGAGCGGATGAGGGGAAGGAGTCCAGGACTGAGAACATCTGTATTCCTTTACCCATTGAGAAACACATGAATTACACTGCTGGTAGGAATGAAAATGGTGCAAGCACTTTGGGAAATGGCCTGGCAGGCCCTCAAAAGTTAAACATAAAACTACCGCACAACCCAGCAATCTCACCCCTAGGTATACACCCAAGAAAAGTGAAAATATATGAACACACAAAAACTTCTGCATGAATGTTTACAGCAGCATTATTCATAACACGCAAAAAGCGGAAACAATCCAAGCGTCCATCGACAGATGAACGGATAAACAAAAGGTGGTCCAACCATACAATGGAATATTACTCAACAATAAAAAGGAATGAAACACATGCCAGCTACAACCTGGATGAAGCTGGAAAACATTATCGTTAATGTTCTCAAAAAGGAGCCAGTCACAAAAGGTTACATATTGTAGAATTCTGTTTTATACACAATGTCCAGAAACATTGTCAAGTCCATAGAAACAGAAAATAGTGGTTTCCTAGGGCTGGGAGTTGGGAGTGGAGGGTAGGAAATTGGAGCAGTGGGCCTACCTAGTACAAGGGCTTTTTGGGGGGGGGCGTGAGTGATGAGAATGTTCTAAAAATGAAATTGTGATGCTGGTTATATGCTCTATAAATATACCAGAAACCACTTATTAATATACCTTAAATGGGTGAACTTTGAGGTCTGTAAATGGCAAATAAAGTATGTCTTCCCCGCCCCCGAAAAGAAAAAGAGAAAAGAAACAAACAAAAACATCTCCTTTGTCAAAAAGAGAGATGTTACACTGAAAGCCAAACTCCTCCGACCCCTGGAAATAACCAGTGAATCCGTTTGTGAATCGCTCCATCTTTTTCTATGTGCTTACATACATATGTCCTCACAGAAAATATTTTATTGGGTTTATTGTTATTGTCGCTTTTTTCACTCATCCTTTTGTGGTGATTCATCCCAGCTGCTGTACCAATGGGCAAAATGTTGTCTCCAGTTTCTCACTATTATAAACAATGATGCAATGAACATCCTGTACACATGTGTTTTTTCTAAGGCAGAAGCCAAGAACTGGAGCTGATGTAAAACTTTTTGTCAAATTGCTACCACTTTAATAATTTTTTTAAAATGCACATCCAAAGTGGTTGGGGAGAAGCATCTAACTCCTTCCTGGCAGAGGTGTGTGGTGGGCAAAGTCTTCAAGAATGAGTAGAAATTTGCCAAATGGACAAAGTGCTTATTCTGGGGTACTGCAGCAGAGGAGATAGAATTTTAGTGCTTTTTCAAATTCCAGGATTTAATATTTAAATTCCTAGAGCTGTCCACAGGCCAGATTCTGCCCATCGTATAGCCAAGGGCAGTTGAAGAAATCTGCCTCTTGCTCCTGCGAGGCTGGATGAGGGTTCCCAGTGCAAGTATCAGGTTAGGACATCTCTACACCTCTCTTGTCAAAAAAAAAAAAAAAAAAAAAAAAAGGAAAATCAGCCTTACATTCACCTGAGAGGCTGATTTTTCTTTCATCTTCCAGAATGGTGTTCTAAGGTACCAGAGGAAATGTTGGCCAAACAGCTAACTGGTAGCCTAACCCCAGCTCAGAGATGGAATTCCGGTCACAGGGCCAATCCACTCCCCAGGCACAAACGGGTGAGAAGACGGAAGGCCACGGCTTTCCTACACCACCCCCCCTCCCGCTTCAACACACACAGAGCTTACAGAGCAAGGGTCCGGCTCAGATCAGTTTCTATCCAGCGGGATGGCCCTAACGCATCCCCTCACTTCTCGGAGCTGGGTTTTCCTCTGCTCTAGTTACCACGTGAGCCCCTTTGCACCAGCCCTGGTGGAGCAAGAAGCGGGTTTAGGAACCCAGTCGCTGAATTTAAGGGGAGGGGGGCTTCTCCGTACTTACGGGAGTACGGCCCCAGCTAGCTTGCGGCGCTACCCTCGAAAGGTTTTCTGGCGAGAAGGGGTGGAGTGACGCGTGGGCGCGGACCAGACCGGGGGGCCACCCTCCAGCCCCTCCCCAGCTTCCTATCCCGAGCCCACCCCTTGTCCCCGTCTCGGGGCACACTCTCTGCACAACGCAGCTGGGTGGAGAGTGGGGGAGTTGAAAGCAGAGAGACCCGGGAATGGGAGGAAAAGAGGGGATGCCAGAGACGCCCCGGGAGTGATAAGGGGAGAAGAGTGCAGGGGTCACCGAGAAAAGAGAGATCAGGAGGGAGACCAGGCAGGGGTGGCCCCGCGGGGGTCTCGGGGCTCCTGGGTCCCCTAACCAAGCCCCCTCCAAGCCAACCCGGGTAAACAGAGACGCCCTGCCAGGCCAGCGCAGCTGCTGGACACGGCCCTCGGCACTGCTCCAACCAGACCGCCACCGCTAAGCCCCTCCTTTCAAGAAACTCTGGGGCCGCCCCTGGAAGTGGCGGGGCGGAGGGACCCGAGGAGCGGCGCTTGGCGGCGATGGAGCCCAGCGGCCCGGGCACGGGGACCGGCGTGGAAGGCGCGGCGGGCGACCCGTACCAGCGACCAGCGCGGCGCACGCAGTGGCTGCTGAGCGCCCTGGCGCACCACTACGGGCTGGACCGAGGCGTGGAGAACGAGATCGTGGTGCTGGCCACGGGCCTGGACCAGTATCTGCAGGAGGTCTTCCACCACCTGGACTGCCGAGGCGCCGGCCGCCTGCCCCGCGCCGACTTCCGCGCGCTCTGCGCGGTGCTGGGGCTGCGCGCCGAGGAGGCTGCTGCCACCTGGGAGGCCGCCGGGGATACAGCCGCGGGAGACACGAACTCCGGGGATGTGATCACTGGGTTGGCCACCGATGGGGAGGCGGATGCGGAGGAGGAAGCGCGCCTGGCACTGCGCGCCGAGCCGCCTGAGCTCACCTTCCGCCAGTTCCACGCGCGCCTCTGCGGCTACTTCGGCACCCGCGCCGGGCCCCGTCTGCCCCGCGGCGCTCTCAGCGAGCACATCGAGACGCAGATCCGCCTGCGCCGTCCGCGCCGCCGCCGCCGAGAGCACCGTACGCCCGGCCCCGACGGCGGCCCGGACAGCGAACGCCTGGCGCGCTTGGAGGAAGAAAACAGCAGCCTGCGCGAGCTGGTGGAGGACCTGCGGGCCGCGCTGCAGAGCAGTGACGCGCGCTGCCTAGCACTGCAGGTGCACCTGGCCCTGGGGCGGAGGGTGATGACGGAATGCGGCGGGAGGCGGGGTGGGGGGCATTTGACAGCGGGCTGGCTGCAGAGCCCCTGCTGGGCAGAGGAAGAGGATGGGGAGAAAGGGCAGCCCTCCCCACTTCAGCCTACTTGCATCCTGTCCCTAGCCACCCCATTCCACTCCAACACACTCTAGTCCCCTCCCCTACTCACATCACACATTCCAGCCCCCCAAAACTCCAGTCCCTCCGAGAAAACCATTCCGCCACCAGACACACACAGCCCAGCCCATCCTGCCTCTCTGACCCAGCCGTGGACCCTCGCAGGAAACCTGGGCAGTCTCACACACATACGCCTCCGGAGCTCTCCACGGTGCCAGGATTCCAGGAGGCCTAGGAGATAAGGTGTGAGAAAGGCCTGTCCCCACCCTTAAGGAGCTAATGAGGTACACAGGCAGCTCGGCGCAGTCACTCAACAAACATTGGAGGGCCTCCCTCAGGGCCAGGCCTGGTGTCCCGATGCTAGATAGTGTCACTGTCGACCAGGCAGGTCTGGCCACTCAGCGCTGCGGGGGCCAGGCACTGAGAGAGGCATGGACCCAGCCCAGGCATCTGCAATTCAGTCAACAAGCACTTGAGCGCTGTGCCCAGCCGTGTGTCAAAGGCCATGTGGGGGTGGGGGTCAGAGAAGGACCAGACGGCCCCTGACCCAAGGGACCACAGGCCAGGAGGGAGCTGACGTTCTAGTAGCCCTGCCCGCTCCCCGCACAGCCCGGGGTCACAGCCCTGAGGGGTAGAGACAGGCCAGGGAGTGCGCAGGAGTGCAAGGCGCGGATTTCAGGGGCCACGGCCAGCGGGCATCAGAGAAGCCAAGGCCGGGGCGGGAAAGTACTGCCATTATGTGGAATAAGATCGTCCAGGATCATTAGTTCTCCAAGTATTTGCTGAGCACCTACTGTGTGCCAGGCCTGTTTTAGGCGCCGGACGCCCAGCAGTGAACACGACAGAAAAAAACCGCACCCTCAAGGAGGCGGCTGCCTAGCAGCAGACAGTGGGGAGGGGCGGGAACGCCCATAGAGGGCTCCCCAGTCTCGGGGGCGGAGGAGCACGGGGGAGCGGGGTGCCCCGAGGGCAGGAGGTGGGCAGAGAAGAGTGCAGGCGTTTGGGACTCACTGGAACTGTGCAAACAACAGAATGGGCTTTGTGCCTCAGTGGCCCGCATCCATTAAAACGGAGCGACATGAGCTCCCGCCTCGGTAGAGTTAGGGCGAAGGTTAAACGAGTTCAGATGGGCCCAGGGCTGCGAGCACGAGCGCGAGAAACGTGCCGGGTTGCTTTGCTCACGCGCCCTGGGCCGGGTGGGGTCTGGCGCGAGGCGCTCACCGCCTACCCTCCTGCCCTGTTTCTGCAGGTCGGCCTCTGGAAGAGCCAGGCGGGCGCCCAGGAGGCGGCGCACGGCGGGCCCGAGATGGCGGCGGCGCGGGAGCTGCGGCAGGCGCGGGGCGCGCTGGCGGCAGCCGAGGCCCGCGCGGGGCGCCTGCGCCGGGGCCAGGCCGAGGTGCGGCGGCGCGCGGAGGAGGCCCGGCAGGCAGTGCTGCGCAGCCTGGCGCGCGTGCGCGAGCTCGAGGCGCTGGCGCGGCAGGTGCCCGGCCTGCAACGCTGGGTGCGGCGGCTGGAGGGCGAGCTGCGGCGCTACAGGTGAGCCGGCGGCCCGGGTGCCCCAGATCAGCTCCTGTTGTCCTGAACCTCAGGTGTGTTTTCCTCCCCTCAACTCGTCCCCGTGTTGTTCACGTCTTCAGGTATCCACCCACCCATCCATCCGTGGGCCTGTTCACCCATAAAGCCCCTCCATTTGCCTATTCGCTGGGGGCAATAGGATATATTTGTTATTTGTTCTTTGATCAGTGCAGTAACAACGATGATAACAGCTAACACTTACCGAGCACCTAAGGTGTGCCAGGCTGTGAGCTAAGCACTTAACCTCACTGAGTCCTCACAGCCACCGGACCTGTGAGGTAGGTACCGTTATGTCCCCATTCTCCAGGTGAGGAAACAGAGGCGCAGTGATCCCTTGTGCTAGCTCCATCAGGGTAGGAAGCTGGGCACGGGACCAAGGTTCAAATCCTGGCAGGGCCTCTGACAGATGTGTGACCTTGGGCAAGTCACGGTCCCCCTCGGAGTCCCTGTTTCCTCTTGGATGGAACAGAGCTTGGGGCCCCTGCCTGCCAGGGAGGCTGTGAAGAGGCAGTGAGGCCCTGCCTGACTCACTTAGGTACTCGGTAAACAGAGCTCACTCCCTTTCAAATCACAAGGCACCCGGCCTGCCTGCCTTCCACATTTACTGAGCACCAGCTCTGCACAGGGACTATGCCAGCCACAGGGGGTGTCATTCTGAACAAGACATTCCAAAATCCTCACCCTGAGCAGCACTCGTGAGCGTGTGAGGTCCCCACGTGAGCAGATGTGTGGCAACAGCTGGCTGCCTGCTGTCAGGGAGAGCAGGGCCCTCGTCATGCCTGCTGCAGGCTCAGCCAGCGCCTGCAGACCTGACCCGGGAGTGGAGTGCTGAGGGTGGGACGTTACCTGGCGAGATGGGCCAGGGAGGGGGACGGGGGAGAGCGTGCTAGAAAACGGGAACAGTGTGGGCCAAGCGCAGAGGCAGGAGGGACCTTGGCCCAGTCCAGCAGCTAAAACAGCAGCTGGAGGGGTAAAGCTGGAGAGGCAGGCCGAGGCCAGGCCAACCCCAATGGTTGTGGCAAGGTCTTCAGCCTTTCCCTCGAGAGAGCATGAAACCATGGGAAAGTTCTAGCAAGGGGGCGACAGGAACAGACTTGCACTGCAAAAAAAATCACCCTGGCTACAGTTGTGACAAAGAGATGGAAGGAGAGGGGGATGGCAGAAGACACTGGGAGCCGGACAAGAGGCTGCAGTCCGACTTCAGCCCGAAAGGCAGGTGGGCAGGGCAGCCAGAAGGGGTGGCTTTGAACCTGGTTCCTCATTGGGGGGACCATGTCCTTGACTTTTGAGGTGCTCCCAGTGGGGAGACGAGGAGGCACCATGGTGGAGAGAGGAGGCTGGCTCTGGGCTAGCCTTCTGCAGCTCCAAATGTTTGGATAGTCACTTCCTGTTTGCATAGCTCATCGGCCAAAGAGCAGGGCCCTTTGGCTCGAGGCCCGTATCCCGCCTTGGAACTTTCTCCAACAGGAGAAGTAAAGGGTCTCTTCTTACTTTTGCTCTAAAGTAACTGTCACAGCATGATTGTAAAAATAACTCCAAACATTGGGATAGCTCTTAACAGGAGAAAAAGTGGATCCGTAGTCAACGCAGTATTTAATCCTCACAAGGACTGTTCAAGGGAGAGGTTTTATCCCCATCTTACAGGTTGTGGGAAGTGAGGCTCTGAGAAGTTAAGTGACGTACCCAAGGCCACACAGCCAGAAAGTGGAAAAGGAAGGTCTGTCTGCCCCCACAGCCTGTGTTCTTTCTGTCTTTCCACTTTACCTTTTTTGTTGCTGACTCATGGTTACAAGACAGCTGCTGCACCTCCAGGCCTCATGTCTGCTGTCCAGGCATAAGAAGGACCAGTGATATCGGGGGTGGGAAGGATTTTCTTCTAGTGAGCTTTGCCTTTGTATTCAGGGAGAGGCTCCCCCACCTTCTCCCGCCAGAACTTGTACCTCCATCAACTTGGCCAGAACTGCGTCACGTGGCTGCCCCTACCTGCAAGAAAGTCTGGTGATATTGATGCCCCAAACAAACCTGAGGCTCTCTTAGGAAGGAAAAAGGGAGCAGATATTGCAGAGGCTCCAAAGGAGATGCCCAGTGAATGAGGAAACCAAGGACCAGAGAGTGACCTTCACACGGTGATTAGGTGATGGTTGTCACTTGCTTCCCTGTCCCTAAACCTCACCCAGCCCCAGAAGCAAACCTCCTCTCCCCGTTTTCTGTAGTCAGAGCTTGCAGGTTTGTGGGCTGACTTGCCCCCAAAGCTCTCCCTCTTTGGAGAAAGGAAAGGGGAGGGGATAGAACAGTTGAGAACACTAGTCACGTAGCCAAGCTTGATGGATCCAGAACTCAGCTGAGCTTCCCAACTCCAAATCAAACCTCCTTCCCCTTCTCTGCCACCTCCTCAAGGGCAATCTCAGCAAGTCTCTTCCTCATTGCTCAGACTTCTAGTTAGTTCTTTCTCAAACCTGCACCTTCTCTTCCCTCCCACTCAGTCCTCTGCTGTGGGTTCTACCCAGTCCTTTCCCTGTTTCTCAAGTAAACCTCCTTCTGTCGCGTCTCTTTGGGGTTGCTGTAACCCCGAGCTTGCCCAGCTCTTCCCGTCGTGATGATGAGTTCCCAGTGTGCTCTGTGGTTGCGGCCCAGGAGCCTAGCTTTAGCAGAAGCCAGGATCCTGGAGGGTCCCCCTGGTCTCCAGGGTCATGCAGCTCGCCCTCTGCCCCAACCAGGGCCTGATTCTGGGCTGGTTTCTAAATGCGTTTCCTAGCTCAGAGTTTCTCACTACACAGGTGGGAAGAAGTTGAGCTCCACACCTTAGGGTAACATCCCAAGGTCAGTCAGCAGGGTTTTTCTTGCCTCTGTGGATGAGACGGCCCTGGATGGCCCCGGGCTTCATGCAGGGGCCTCACTGTCTTCACTCAGCACGAGGGTCTCCTGCCCCTTCCCTGCTTGGGCCTCAGCACCCAAGTCCTGACCCCTCAGGGGCAATTCAGCTCCATCTTCTGCTCCCACACAAGCTGCACGTCTTACCTTTTCGTTTTTGACTGTGACTCTGGATTATTTTAAATGCTTATATTCTATCCAGCACTTCTGTGTGTTTGTACATAGAAAGAGAGCTTCCCATAGCACCTCAATCCGCCATCCTGACCAGGAACCTAAGAGAACAGACAGTAAATATTTAAGCCATTGGAAACACTCATGTATTCGTACCACGTTTTCTAAGCACCTTCTATGGACAAAGCCCTGTGCGGATACCTGGGTACACAGAACTGGTACAGGCATGCCCACTGCCCTCTGAGGCTCTCCTGGGCCCGAGTGGAACAGGCCATGAACACCCATGTTGGGACACAAACATGCTTTGTGCAGAGGGGCCCCAAGAGAGCAACTGCTGCTTTCAGAACCATGGGAGTCCTGGATCAGATGCAAGTATTCCACGTGTCAACGTGACCTGCAGCCTCCTGGAGCTGGGCAAAGACCCTGGGCTCGCCCAGCCAGTCCAGTCTGCGGAGGATTACCCGGCCCACCACAACCCCATCAGCTTCTGCTTCCCACGGCTGGTCTCCGCGGTCCACCTCGTCCCAGATGGGGGACTCAGCTCCTCCAAATTGCACAAGACAGTCCCTCCTCCCAGCACATCTGTGAGCATAGTAACCCTGACAGATGATCCAGAGGGGAAGACGCAGATTACGTTGCAATGATGCAAATATTTTCATATGGAATATTTGACATCACGATTTATACAGTGTCATTTAACCTCTGCCCCCATCCATCTAGAGTGTTTCCCTGTCACTTCTCCCAAACTACACCCAAACCCTCTCCACCTTTCTCTCCTCTGTTTTCTCTTTCTTCCTATCAGCCAGGTCTCTTAGATGAGTGCCAGAAAGCCGGACTCAAACTGACTTGCTTAAAAAAGCTGGCTCTCAGTAAAGTTTAAGCATGTCCAGCTTCAGGCATGGCTGGATCCAGGTACTCAAACGATGTCACCAGGATATGGAAGCTCTGCTTCACTCTCAGGCAAGTTCTCTCCCCTGGTAGCCTCTGGGGCACTTACATCTCGAAAGGTCATCTCTTGTCTGAGCTATCCCACTGGAGTGCCAGGCTGAGCCTCAATGGACAAACCTGGAAACATGTTCATCCCAGAACCCATCAGGGGGCCAGGATGATTGGATGCTCTGATTGACCAAACTTTAGTCACTTACCCACCAAACATATACAAACCCACAGCCAACCCTGTCGAACTCTAAGACTGAGATCCTCCCAGAAGAATCACGGAAGCACGTATCCCAGACATGTTAAACAACACACAGCCCTGCCTTTGCTCCTCTTGGGAACTCACAGCCCAAATCCCCTTTCTTGTCTCGGGAACAGCCCACCTGTGGCAACTGGAGAATCTCTGAGTGGAGGCCCCGGAAGGAAGCCTGCTTAAACGCAGGACAGGCTTGTCTCAAAGTCAGCTCTCCCAGGCTGCTGAATGCTTTGGGGTAGTTGGGGGCACCCTGCACCGTCACCAACCTTGCCTGCCTCAGTGCTTCAGAACCTGCTGGAAGGATGGGCCAAAAGGACCCTTTTTACTGGCCTCCTGGCCCAGCCCGTGAGCCCTCCTAGGGAAGCACGATGCCTTGACGTTGTCGGGCCCAGCACCAAGCCCAGGGCTCCCAGTAAGATGGTGAATGAACAAGTGAACAGACCAACAAGCATATGGATGGATGCAGCTTCAAAAATGTCTTGGCAGAAAGGGCATGGGCGTGCAGGAGTCCAGCACCAGGTGAGCCCTGAGTGGTCCAATGGCCTGATCCTGCTTCGAGGGGAACCATCCTCCACCTGGTGACTAGATTCTCTTGAAGCCCCGTGTCTCAGCCATTTCTCTGCCCTGCTGCCCCATGCTCTGTGCCATGGAGGAGAAGCTGGGCCTTTAAGACACCTGGGCAGCTGCCTGGGGCCAGCACTGCTGGGCAGGGCCTGTGCTCCAACGCCCAGAAGACAGAAAAGCTCGCTCAGCTGGAGCCGGAGGAGGGGCCGCCTCTGTGGCTTTGTGTCCTTGTCTGGGAAGGATGAAAAGGCTGGGCTGGATGGGGGGCAGGAGGCGTAGGGCAGCCCACTGGGCCGGCCACCATGCTGAGGACACAAAGATGAGGCCTGGGAGGGCCACCTCCTCTCTTCCGCCCCAGTGCAGCAGCAGCCCGGCCTGATGTGGGTGGGCGCAGAGTCAGTGGGTCAGGAGGGAAACAGACGGGCGGGGGGCGCCATCTGGAGCTGGGGGGCGGCTGGCTGCGGACTCCATTATCCTTAGAAGTGAGTGTGTGGGTGGCCGCTAGTGGGAATTGAGGCCTTTGTCCAGGGGACAATACGCCAGGCTCACAAAGGGACACTGCTGGCCCAGCACCTGCTGCAGGCCCACCCGGGGCCATTGAGATGCAGAGGGGGGCTCGGTGGGTGGAGGGCCAAGCTCGGGAGGCCCAGCCCAACCTGGGCTTGAATCCCAGCTTTTCCAGATCTTTATGGTGGGACCTTGAGCTGGCCCCTCCCCCTGTGCCTCACTTACCTCATCTGTGAAGTGGGGTGGGGCCCTGTTGCCTTGGACGTGTGTGTTCAGTGACGTGGGGGCAGGGAGGTGCAGGCTGAGCAGGCAGCTCTGGACTCTGACCTGCCTCAGTTATTTTTTTTTAAAATAAATTTATTTATTTATTTATTGTTTCTGGCTGCGTTGGGTCTTCGTTGCTGCGTGCGGGCTTTCTCTAGTTGCGGCGAGCAGGGGCTACTCTTCGTTGCGGTGCATGGGCTTCTCATTGCAGTGGTTTTTCTTGTTGCCAAGCATGGGCTGTAGGCATGCGGGCTTCAGTAGTTGTGGCACATGGGCTCAGTAGTTGTGGCTTGTGGGCTCTAGAGCACAGGCTCAGTAGTTGTGGCACACGGGCTTAGCTGCTCTGCTGCATGTGGGATCTTCCCGGACCAGGGCTCGAACCCGTGTCCCCTGCGTTGGCAGGTGGATTCTTAACCACTGCGCCACCAGGGAAGCCCATGTCTCAGTCATTCTTGCTTCTGTGAGCCTCCTTTTCCTCATCTGTAAAATGAGGGTGACAAGAATAATAATGGTTATTATATTCACCTCATAGGGAATTTGAAGATAAAGTGCTAATATGTACAAAGCACCTAGAATAACGCTTAGCCTTGAGAAAACTCTCAACGAATGCTGGAGATTATTATTTTATTTATCCCTTATCACAGTACCCACCATAAATAGTAATGGTAGTGGTGGTTGGTGTTGCTGATATGAACAGAGCCTGGCCCCAGAGAACCCTGTGTGTGTGGAGACCACCACAAGGAGTGGACAGTGTAAGCTGAGTGTCAGGGTCCTACCAGAATTGCAGAGTGTGGGCAAGCACAGGACCCTGACCGCAGCGTGAGTGATGCTGGCTAGGGCATCTCTTGGGGGAATGCCGTCATCTGAGCTGCGTGTTGAAGGATGGGTGTTGAAGGAGTTTTCTGAGGTATCCCAGATTCAGGTTGCCGTGAGTGCAAAGGCTTGGAGGTGTGAAGGCCTTGGTGCCTCTTGGGAACAAGGAGACGTATTGTGGCTGGCGGGTTTGAGGTGGAAAGTGGCAGGAAAGGAAGCTGGAAGGGCAGGCGAGGATGGCGAAGGGCCCTGAGCACCAGGCTGAGGCACGAGGCCTTCACCCCAGAGAACGAGGGAGACAGAGAAGGGCTTGAAACAGAAGTGATCACTTTGAGCTTCAGAGCGACCCTTCAGGCTGCCTGTGAAGGACAAATGGGCAGGAGGGGAGGTGAGAGGCAAGGAGGCTGGTGAGGAGACCATTTCTGGGTCCAGCGCCTGAGAAGGGATGGACCACCAGCCCCACACCTGGAGGCCTTACCTGGAGCTCGGCAGAGCCTCAAACTGCCATTCTCCGTTCTAGGTCAGAGCCTTCCTCCAGGACAGCACCTTAGGATTTGCAGGGTGAAACAGGCATGAGAGCCACAGGCAGCAGCCAGGTTGACCATGGGGACCTACCTCTGGGTGGAGGAGCCAGCAAGGGGTCACCCAGAGCCAGCCTTGATGTCCTCACCTCGTGCTGGGTCGGGGAGAGCCAACACAAGTGGCTTTCACCCTAGTGTTAACAGAGCGCTCCGATGTGTCGCGGGCACGTCATGCGCTATGGGAGGGATGGTGAGCCAGGACCTCAGGGGTCAGTGGGAGTGAGCACCGTGCCTCAAGAACCTTCCCTGGTCACGTTCACAGTCACGGACCCCCAGGAGCCCAGTTCAGCAAAGGCTCCCACTGCGTACAGGCTGAGGAGGGGGGTGTCAGGTGACTGTGGCTCCTCCTGAGTCCTCAGGGTCCGGCCGGGACACAGGAAGCCTTCGATGGGGGATTACCGGACCTTTTATCCCCCTGCTACATCTCCCCGAGATTGCAGCCAGAGTTTGCTAAGAAGCCACAGTGCCTGGACCTAAGCTCAAGTCCCACCTACAATGTCTCGCTGCATCCCCGACACCTCTAGCTCCACTGGCCACACGGCCCGTATGGCACGTGAGCGGTCACACCACACCTGCGTAAAGATGACCTTCCAGGGGCAGCTGGGAAGACATCTCTAGTGGTGGGTTCATCAGTCAGGGATGCGCTTCAGCCGAAAGTTACAGGAACTCACCTAACAGTGCCTGGAACACACTGGGGTTTGGGTTTCACTGTCTGCTCCTGACCAGAAGCCCGGGGCGGGCTCTGCGATGAGCCTTTGCAATGTGCCTAAGACACGTGGCCTCCACAACGCTATTAAAGGCAGAAAGCACGGGACATCTGTTCATTTCTATCCAGAAAAGCAAGGCCTGCCCAGAAACCACAGGTGCACGTCCGTGTGAGCCCAAGAGCCGGAGCGGGGCCCCAGAGGGCAGCGGAGCCGGGGACCACCTGTTGAGTTGTTCGATGGACACAGTCCCTCTCTGAGGTGATCTGGCCAAGGTCACCCAGGCCGTCAGGGCATAGCCCAGGCTGGTCTCAGTCCTCAAGGGCCCAAGAGTCCGGGGCTCTCATACTGCTTCCCTCGGGGCTTGGGAACAGGCCTCGTCTCTGTGCTCTCGAGGTTAGTTGGGGATGCTCTGAGACCCTACGTTCGTGAGCCCTGCTTTCCCAGTTCCAAGCCAGGTGGGTGGCCTCAGGCACACAGACAGGTGACAAGAGGACCACGATATCGGTTTCCCAGGTCAGGGGCAGCCGCACAGGACCCAGGGTGGCCTGAAGTGCCAGACCAGTCAGTCGCCTTTGGCCACTGCCTGCTTTGTCCATCTTCTTTGGTGCCTTGACACTTCTTGAGAGGCTCTGACTCTACCTGTTTTTGCCTCCGTTTGCTCATCTGGAAAACGAGGTTAATTTTAGTGCCTACATCATAGGCAAGACTTAAATAAGATAATGTGTCAAAAGCACTTCGACTTGTGCCCGGCACATAGTAAGTAGTCCACCCATTTCATTGTCATCAATTGGCACTTACCTGCAGGGAGAGGACTTTAAATCCCGTGCCACCAGCACGGTCCATCCGTCCCGAATCTCTGCTTGTCCCTGCTTGGTTTCACGCACTCCAGCTCCACACGGGAGGGGACAGGCTGCAGTGGCCCCAGATCCGTAACTTTCCAAATTCAGTGACCTGCATACTGCTTCCCAGCACCTGCAGATAAAGTCTCAGGGAAGAACGCTGCCCAGCCCAGCCTGGGTGACAGGCCACATCTAGGCCATCACTGTGGCCAGGGCGCTAGGATACTCCAGCCGGCCGGGACTCGGACGCACACTCAACCCTGTGGTCTCGGAGAGGTGGATGCTAGGTAGGGGGCGGGACAGTTCCTGAAAGCAAAGTGGGTGCTGTTATCAGGAGACAGGAGGAGGATGCCATGAGACAAAACGAACCAACTCCACCTCGTGACCTTCCTCTTAGAAGTGAGAATCCAAGACGAGTGAAGGCTGCAGTGTGGCACCAAGCAAAGGGAAGATGAAAAAGTGGATGTCTGGGCCTCTGAGCCCAGGATTAGCACCAATCCTTCTACTGGGGTAACCCAATAGAATGAGCATTTCTTTCCCAGCAGTTCCAAGAAAATCCTTAGATTAGCTCTTGATTATCCTGACATGGGTCACGCCCGTCCCTGAACCAATCAGTGGTACCAGGGATGTTAGAATATGCTGACTGGCTAAGTTGGCGGGGTGTCATGTGACTACTCTGGACCAATCACTGCCACTCTGGTTCACCAGACCTGGGTCTCATGGATGGATTGAAGGGGTGGTGGCTTCTGCAAAGAACAGCAGTCCCTCTCGACTGGGAGCTCCTGTGGGCAGCAATGGTGCCCAATGCCCCTCCTTTCTGCCCCTGCGGCCACTGCTGAGCAGAGGGCCTGGCCCAGAAAGGCAGGCGTTTCCTCCCGACTGGGCAGGTGCACGGACCATGGGAGACGCCTGAGGCTCCCACCACCTGCTCTGAATCCTCCTGAGAGGACAGAGGTGACTTAGAGAAGGCTTGAGCCACCGACATCAGAGACCCTGAAGCGGGGAGAGGACAGAGATTCTCCGTGGGGTCTCTTCACGCTTTTCTGTCAGAATTAACCACTGACTGTTCTTTATCCGACCACATTTTGTCACATGCCCAGAGTGCCATGCTGCCCTGGGTCCAAGGGAAACAGCCATGAACGAGGCAAAGTCCCTGCCCTCATGGGGCTGACGTCCTGGGGGGAGACCGCTGACCAATAGGTGACAGTACACGGGATGAATAAGGAGAGGGCACGGTGGACGTGGCTGCTTTGCTACAGTGTGTCAGTGGCAGTGTATTAGTCAGCTCGGGCTGCGTGACAAATACCATGGTCTGGGTGGCATCAACCACAGATGTGCACCGTCTTGCAGTTCTGGAGGCCGGAAGTCCAAGATCAAGGTGTGGGCAGCACTGGTTTCCCCTAAGGCCTCTCTCCTTGGCCTGGAGACGGCCGTCTCTTCCCTGCGTCCTCACACAGTCATTCCTCCGTGCATGTCTGTGTCCTAACCTCCTGTTGTTACAAGGAGACCAGTCACGTTGGATGAGGGCCACCCTAGGACCTCATTTTTACTTAATCACCTCTTTAAAGGCCCTGTCTCCAAACACAGTAATACAGTCACATCCTGAGACACCTGGGCTGACAGCCTCCTTGCCATGACCGTGGCCCTGAGGGATGGGGCCCCCACTCTGGCCCCAGCTTCCTCCACTCTGCCCGCTGCGCACCCCTCCAGCCATGTTGACCTCTCTGCTCCTTGAACCCCAAACCCCTCCCTGGTCCACTTCAGGCACAGGGTTCCCCAACTGCTCCCAGCCAGCTCCTAATTTGCATCCACCCAGCTGTCTTGGCTACATCCCACGACATCTTCAGAGGCCCCGGCCCGGCCAGCCTGCTCTCCTGTCATCTCGCACAGCCCCTGGCCTTTCCCTCCTCCATTTACTTTTGTTGTGACTTCACCGGGGTCCATGTCGCCCAGGGGAAGGGAGGCTCCAGGAGGTCGGGCCGTTCTGGTAAGTACAGTGTCCCCAGCACACAATTCATCTGTGGGATGAACTGCAGAGTCAAATTAGCAGCTCAGACTGTGGGGGACCTGCTCAGACACCCCCTTGCACCCACCCCCCAGTAGAGGCGGTGCCCCGCATTCAGGTAGGGACCAGAAACGAGGAACAGTCAAAAAGGCTTCCCAGGCCCCGAGGCCTGTCTGCACACTCCCCTCTTCACGACTTATTTTCGGCTCTTCCTCCAAGGCCCCCCCTCAAGCTCTTCTTCCTACTGTTGTTCTTTTGTTTTCACACACCCGTCTCTGTTTCCTGCGAGCCTTCACTCAGGAAACGCCACACAGCAAAGGCAGCCGGTGTGCGAGCCTCCAGGACCTCTGGCGGCCTGGCGACCCCACTCCTGGCCAGCCCTGGCCAGGCCCTGCGTGTCCTGTCTGCCCTGCAGCTTCCCAAAGCTCGGGGGCTACTGGGTGTCAGAAGGGTGAATGCAGAGAGGGAAGCAAATGAGAGTAACGTTTTCTATCCATTTCAGAAAAGCTGAATGCAGGGGTGTGATGGGCTCTGGCTGGGTCACCTTGCTGAGTTACTTGGTTCCAGCCCAAGTCGTTCAAGCACTAACCTACGGTTGCCTTGAGGCATTTTACATATGAATTAAAGTCTTTAACCAGTTGACTCTGAGTAAGGGAGATGATCCTGGTTAATCTGGGTGAGCCCCATTTAATCACTTGATAGCCCTTAAAGCAAGGCTGAGGGCTTCCCTGAAACCAAGAGGTTCTGCCCGTGGACACAGTTTCTGCTGTGCCCAAGGGTCTAGCCCACCTGTGTGCTCCCCTGCCTCTGGATTTCAGACTCGCTGAGCTGGCCCCCCAAGCACAGAGGCCACTTCCTGGTTACAAAGCTCTTGAGACAGCACTGTAGCTATAGACGTGGATGTAGATGGGCATCCCCTACTGGCCCCACTTCTCTGGTTGAACCCTGACTCAACCAGGGGTTGAGGCAGGAGGGAACAGAGGCCAGTGTTTCTGTGCACCTGTGGTTATGATGCACTGCACTAATGACTTCACATATACAACCTCATTTAACCCCCAAGCAGTGCTGTGAAGTGTTCATCAGTGACAGTGCTTTAGGCTCCAAGTAACAGAAAACTCAACTCACAATGGATTAAACCACAGGGACATTGATAATCCTGCATGAGAAGTCCAGGGGACAGCAGCTCAGTGATGTCTGCAAGGACCCAATTCTCCATCTTTCGACTCTTAGCCTGTCATCTTGGCCTATCAGCAAAGGCCCCTCATGGTCACAAGATAGCTGCCATGGCCCAGGCATCACTGCCACATCCAGAGATAGAAAAATAACTTCCTTCTTCAACTTCTCTGTCCCCAGAGACCCTCCTTGAAGACCTCCCCTCATCTCTCATTGGCCAGGATCACATCACATGCCTGTTCCTAAACCAATCCTTGGCAAAAGGAAGGAACAATCATGATCAGCTTAAACCAATCAGATCTCCTGTCTGGAAGCACTTGGCCACTCAGTGCCTGACGGAATAACTGAGATTGTGCCAACAAGACAGATGGGGTGTGATTGTTTGGGTTGTTGTATTTGGTTCCTAGCAACCATAACAAATTACCACAAATGTAGGCACTCAAAACAACATCCACTTATGATCTCACATTCCGCAGGCCAGAAGTCCAGGCAGGCTCGCCCGGGTTCTCTGCCTAGGCTCCCACAAGGCTGAAATTAAGGTGCTGTTGACCTTGGGCTGAGGGGAAGAATCTGTTTCCAAGCTCACCCAGGGGTTGACAGAATTCAGATCCTTGTGGTTGCAGGACTGAGATCCCCATCCCTTGCTGACTGTCAGCAGGCATTGCTCTCTACATGCCATGTCCTGTGTCCCTGTTCACCCTCCAACCAGCAACGACCCAAGTCCTCACACTTCACATCTCCCTAACTTCCTCTTCTGCACCAGCCAAGAAAGTTCTCTGCTTTTAAAGGGACACGTGTGACGAGGTGACACAGCTTAAGGTCAGCTGTCCCATATAACATAACACCATCCCAGGAGTGATACCTCACCACATTCACAGGCTGCAGGAATTAGGGTGTGGGATCTTGGGGGTCATTCCTAGAAATTCTGCTCCTGCACCAGCTGGGTCTGCCCTCCCTTACTTTCTGCCCAAGCCTGGCCCTCCAAGCTGCCGATCGACTCTGTTAGCTCCTGGGTGTCCTGTCCACCAATTCCTTTCCTGCTTCAATGATGGTTTCTATTATTGCAACCATGAACCACTGGCTTGGGTACAGCCCCGAACAACTCACTTCTCCTTTCTTTCCAATGAAGTGTCTGTCCTGCTGTGGCAGCACCATGGCTACTGTGCGGGTGGGCAGAATTTCTAGGAATGACCCCGGAGATCCCACACCCTAATCCCTGCAGCCTGTGAATGTGGTGAGGACAAGGTGTCTCCATGGGAGCAATATCTCCCCCAGAGACATTCTGGAAATTTGTGGGGAGGGACTGTTTGTTTCAGTGACTAGGAGGATGGTGCTGCCAGCACTTGGGGGTGGATTCCAGGGATAGAGGCCTCCAGGTAGGCCCTGTACAACCCACCAGGATTGCCGTGTACCCCACATGACTTCCAAATGCCCTGCTGTGTGTTTGTTCTGCAAAAAACTTGCTTTCACTGCAATTATCTGAGCCTAGGTCCTAAGTCTGCTTTCCATACAAACACAGTTTTTTTGCACAGGTTTAATATACAAAGAATTTTGCAAGAACGCAATGCTGTGTGAGTTGAGGGGAGGTTATACGTTGGTTTGTTTGGAATTTTCCAAGGGTGGCTCATCATTGCATAACCACATGACAGATGATAGCAACATCTGTGAAGCTTTACCAGCTGGTGAGGAGTTCCTGTGTCCACTAGCATTCATTACTCTGCGTCCCAGGGAGTCTGCATATCTGTCTATCTGTCTGTCCATCTGTCCCTCCATCCATCTATCTGGATACCTTTTCCTAGTCCTTATTTCAAAATGTCAACTATAGGGAAAGAGCGTCAACAACATTCCACTGAACATGACCTTACCTCTCTCACATTCAAACTTGGCCATTATAAATAGTTATAAGCATCTGAAATTTTCTTTATATCTGAGCATTTACTTATTGAAATATATGTTATAAAATTCCTTTCTCCTTTAAATCACAAGGATCACATTAATTTTTTCAAAGTATATGTGAAGACAGGGTCTATTAGCTCATTTAGGGACAGCACAGGAATGTTCCAAAATATCCGTTATCAAAAGAGGGTGTCAGTATGTTAGTGGCGGGAGGGATAGAATGAGTGGCTGAGGGACAGGGCAAGAGCTTGGCTCCGACAGTGCCCACAGCTTATGATGTGCTGCTGTCCAAGCATCTGCCCCATTTCAGACACCCTCCTAGGAGCTGTGTCATCTCTCACCGTACCTGCAGAGCACCTGTGTTGTTATCCTTTAGTTACTATTTTTCCTTACGTCATCTCACTCTTTTTACTTAATTTAAAAGGAAGTTTTATCACTGTCATAAACATGAAACTAAAATGGTTCATTAACTGTCTTTAGTACACATTATACTAAATACCTAACTGTTTAAAACACACACACACACACACACACCTGTTTATCCGAGTGCCAAACGGAGGCAGGAGCTCCCCGTGTTTAAAAGTACCGTTATTTCTTTTCATCTTCATGGCACCCCAGGGCCCATCAGTGTTTTCTGCTCAATGAACAGAGGATTGAGATGGAGGCCGGGGGGCGGGGGCAGTTGCGGAGCGTCACACCGCAAAGCCACGGCCCTGCGGGGGGGAACCCAGATCAGGCAGATCCCGAGAACCCCCCTTGGCATCGCAGAACCAAGGGAGGCTCTGCCCGTCAGAGGCCGGAGGCCCGGGGCTGGGCGTGAGCTGCCAGGGCCGGAAGGAGTAGGGGGAACATCTGGCCCTTGTCAGATCGTGTTGGCCGCCAGGCTCCAGCAGGAAGAAGGCGTCAGAGGGAGGCTCACTCGGGGCTCAGGGCGGCACGCAGAGGTGCGCAGCTGGAGGGGACGCCCTGCTGCCACGAGGACGTGGTCTGTCCGGGCATGAGGGCATGAGGGGACAGTGGGCAGCTGCGGGCTCGCCTCTCCCCAGGAGGGCCTGAAGCTGAGAGGGAGGTGCTCCGCTGTGCCTGTGGGGTGACAGGCGTCTCTGCAGGTCCCAGAAGTTCCCCCAGCCCCTCCGTGCCGCCAGAGGAGAGTGGCCCGAGGTGGGCAGGGGGTGGACGTGGGGTCACAGGCCAGCGAGGGCCTCTGCCGGCCTTTGCAGTCCTGGTTGTCTCAGGTCCTGGGCTGACCTGGTGAATCTCTAACTCCCCTTAGCCAACCTCTCTTTTTAACAAAGAAAGAACAGCCTGAAAACAGGATCTAGCTACAACTGGCTGTTTTGTTGTCTTTGTTTTTCTGGTTACCTTCTATTTATGGCAAGAGACAGTGGCTTTTTACTCTTGGTGATAATGTTTCCTATGAAAGGAAATCTGTATTAGTCAACAATAGGGCCAGTGACCCAAAATGCCTGCAGTTTCGGAAGGTCTTCCTCACCCTCCCACCTGGAGGGTCCACCCCTCTGTCAGTCCCCATCCACGGGACTCAGCAGTGATGGGGCTGGGACTCGCCCCCGTCTGTGGCTCCAAAGCTAGCGCTCTCCTGTCTTTCTGGAACAATCCAAGAGCAGAGGGACGGGAGGAGCTGGAATCCCCCACCCCCGCTAGTCACGTGAACTGCTGCCAGTGGTGTCATTCATCCGTTCCCGCATTCATCTTTCAACAAACCTTGATGGGCCACTCTGTCCTGTGCTGGCTGCCCTCCAGGAAACGCCGTCTGTTGGGGGAAACACAGCACAACAGCCGCTGGAGACCGTGGGAGCTCAGGGCATCCAGGTAGGGAGGCAAGTTCTGAAAGGAAGTGACATTTGTGTCGGGGACCCGGCAGGTGCGTGGTTGAAGGACCAGCAGGGTTTTCCAGGCAGAACTAGCTCGGGACGGGTACACCCTGCAGCTCGAAGGATCTGCGTGCTCTCAGCAAGTTTCCCCAGCTCTGGACGTCAGTCTTCTCATCTGTGAAATGGCAGGAATGAGAATAAGTTTTTCTTAGGGCTGCTGGGAGGAATAGATGAGTTTTTTCATTAAAACACTCAGAGCGTACATACTATCTATAAAATAAATAGGTAAGCAACAAGGACCTACTGTAGAGCACAGGGAACTCTACTCAGTATCTTGTAATAACCTATGCAGGAAAAGAATCTGAAAAATATGTGTGTGTATGTATATACATACACATACACACAAGTATAACTGAATCACTCTGCGGTACACTTGAAACTAACATAACGTAAATTAACTATACTTCAATTTTTAAAAATTAAATCTGTATATATAAGGGAAAAAAACACTCAGAGCAGCGTCTGGCACACAGTAAGGTGCTAGCCGTGGTCATCACATGCAAGGACCTAGAGGGCAACGCGCCGGAGGGTCCGTGGGTCGGGCTCTGCCATGCCCAGGGGGCATCAGCAGCCATGAGCTGGAGGGCTGGGCCAGGTCAGACCGTGAAGGACCCTCACGGTTGTGTTAAGGACACCGGCGTTCTTTCTCTTGGCCACAGAGAGCCACTGAAGCATTTTGCAGGGAAGATGGACGGGGTCAGAGCTGACCTCTGCTCCCTTTGGCAGCCAGAGTAGAGTGGGGAGTGGAGGGCAGAAGTGGAGGTGGGCAGGGGGACTTCTCGCCACCTGTGGGACCCTCTTGAACAAAATATATTCTTTCCTCCTCCGGATCTTAGCTTCGTCACTTGCGGAAACTAGCTTGGGGAGCGGCTGGAATATGGGGGGATCTGGACTTCTCTGGTCGGCCGTGGGAAGACATAGAAGGCTTTAGAGCAGGGTCAGGGCTGTTTTCCAGAAAATGGCCATGACAGCAAGTGCTGATGGCCTGGGGGTGGGTGGAAAGAGACACATACTTATTAGGTTACAGGGTCCTCTCTGTGACTTTGGGGCTGGAGCATTCAAAGAAGCTGGAGCTGCAAGTCAGGGGGGCCATAGCACTCAGCCCACCCAGGGTGGGGGGCACAGGTGACCTCCACCTGCCCCCAGGTCACTCCATCTCCTCCCCAGAGCCAACCCCAGGGATCTCGTTCTTATGGGAAACCCTCATTAAACCACTGGGCCCTGTGGTCCAGCCCCAGGGCCAAGAGCTGTCAGATTTCTAAGGCCGGACTATTCCAACAAAGCCTTTCACAAACTACTGCAGTGAGGGTTTGCAGTCAGTCAATCAAGAAATATTACACAGGGCTTCCACGCTGGTGCAGTGGTAGAGAGTCCGCCTGCAGGTGCAGGGGACACGGGTTCGTGCCCCGGTCCGGGAAGATCCCACATGCCACGGAGCGGCTGGGCCCATGAGCCGTGGCCGCTGAACCTGGGCATCTGGAGCCTGTGCTCCGCAACGGGAGAGGCCACAACAGTGAGAGGCCCGCGTACCACAAAAAAAAAAAAAGAAATATTACACAGACGTGTCCTCTTAGCCTGAACCACTCTCAAGTGGCCTTTTGCAGGTCAAAAGCAGGAAAAGTCAGCAATTCCATCTGGGTCAGCCTAACACAGCTTCCACCACCTGTAGTATGAAGCTCAGTGGGGCCTGTGAAGCAGGGAGTGGGCCGTGGGGAGGTCGGGCTGGGCAGGGCGTGGACCCGGGTCCGGATCACCATCCTGCCCCCAACACCTCTGTGACATAATCTTTTCGTCCTCTGAGAAACAGCAACCTCAGAGCCCAGGGATGAGAGTTGCCCAGAATAGCACACCAAGGCCCAGCCCAGAGCAGGGTGCCAGGTCAGGGCCAGCTCACCCGTTCTCTGGTCTGCTCTGCGAGCCCGCTACCCTGGCCCTGCTGCCCCCGTCTGTCCCCAAACACCTGCCACCTTACTTCCTCCACCCAGGCCTCTTTCATGCTGCTCAACCCCAGGTCCTGCCTCCTTCAGGCCGCCCGCCCCGCTCTGCAGACCCAGCGCCCTCTTTGTCTGGGGGAGGTCCAGCCCTGCGTCCAGCGGGCACGGCCCTGAAGAGTGAGGGCTGTCTGTGCCCTCCCTGCCTGATGGTCCCGTGTCTCCACCCAGAGGACCACTGAGGGCAGGGACTGCGCCCCTCTCCCCGCCCACCCCTGCCTGCACGGACCCAGGCATTGTACGTGCCACAGAATAGCATGTATACTGCAGCGCTCTGCCCAGCAACACTGCTGCGGCCCCCCTGGACTAGGCCCTGTGTACGACCTCCAGGTGGCCAAACCCAATGGACACTCTTTGGGTGGCCAAGTGGGTGACGGCGCTCTACACGGGGACGGGGGGAGCAGAAGAGGCAGATGGAGGAAGGAGGCGGGGTGGAGATGCCTGTGGGACGTCCAGGTAGAGATGCCAAGGCAGCAGCTGCGCTGGGGAGCTCACTGGGAAAGCAGATCTGAGAAGCCAGAGCTAGAGGCAGATTTGGAAGCCACTGGTGCTTGAAGCCACAGCACTGGCTGAGACCTTACAGAGGGAGTGCACACGAAGAAGAGAAGAGGTCCTCGGGTGGTGCCCGAGGGCCGCGGGGGTTAGGGGCCAGGAGGAAGAGGAACTAGCAGAGCAGACAAGAAAGGGTGCAGGGGAGGTTGAGCGTCTCCCGGAAGCCGAGGGAAGGAGGCGTCCAGCGAGGGAGCGATGTGGGGCCAGCCCTGCCTCTGCAGGCCCGGCCGTGGGGCGGTGCCGGCTGACAAGATGCGAGCAGAGCGGGCAGAGAAGCGGGTGGAGGAGCCGTGTGGTGGGAGGGTGGTTGTGTCTGTTTCAAGGTGGAGATATTACAGCTCATCTGTGTGACACGCGAACGACCCTGCAGATTGACCCAGCAGAGAGAGGGGCAGCGATACAGGCCGTTAGAGACCAGCTGCTGGACGAGCGTAACACCCCACTCTGTTTCTCCGCAGCCCCGCTGCACTTGGAAAATTCCTAAGTATGTCCTCCTCCGTCCCACCCTCCGAACTCCGTCCTCGCTGGCTTCCTCTTCCCCACTTCGTTGCATGTGACCTGTGGTCACCTAACGAGGACAGCAGCTGGGCTGGGCCATTCCAAGCTTGCCTTGCAAGCTTCCCCTGCACCTGGCGGGGGCCAGAGACGCGGGCCTGGAGCCAGAGGCCAGAGTGTAAACCCAGCTCCTCCACTTCCGAGCTGTGCGACTTGAGCCAGTTACTCTGGCAAAATGGGGGGCATGATGGTACCTACCTCGCAGGGTTGTTGTGAGGAAATGTTCAAAGCCCTAGAACAGTGCCTGGCGCCTAGCGAGCATGCTGAGAGATTTACTGTTGTGTTGACGCAGGAAGTCGCTCTTGGACACGGCTTCTGAGACGCCAGTGGCTGAGGGGATGCAGGCAGGGGAGGCCCAGCCTCTGCTAGGAAACTCTGAATGAGGGCTGTTCCCCCCCATCTCATTTTGCTTGTTGAAGCCCTTAAATAATTTAGGGAAAAAATTAATTCCTCACAGTGGGAAGACTTAGACATTGCCTAGTCTGACTCTATTCAAAATTCCACCCATTGAAGTCCCTTATCTGCTTACATACCTCCTCTGCCGGGAAGCTCACCACCTCCCAACGCAGCCCATTCCATTCTTGGTCAGCAGTCCTTGTGAGAAAGCTTTTCCTCAAAGGGAGCTAAACCTGCCTTCTTCTGACGCTCTCTCGTCTTTGCTCTCCCTCCCCTTCATCCTGGTCAAGCACTGCCCCCTGGGGCCACATAAAGGCTACGTGCCTCCTCCCCTGAGTCTTGGAGACAGGGACCCTATACCCCTGTGTCTTCTCTTCCTTTGGCTGTGGTCTGAGTCTCTGGAATTGAGAGGGAGTGTCACCTGCCCAGGTAGACCTCAAATGATATGACCTAAGCTCTAATCACACGGTTTCTCTTCGAACCAAGAATCCCCATCCAGGGGGGTCTCACTGATTACTGCCAAGCACCTTCCCATTCTCGGCTTGCACTGGGGGAGCCTGAAAGCAGGACTTTATCAGTCAGAGTTACTGGCTCATAAAACACAAAAGGTTAGGCTTAGCTCCAGCTTCAGGCAGAACCTGATCCAGCAACTCTAATAATGTTACCAAGGATCCGTTCCTATTGCCGTCATTGTTAGGCTCTATCTGTAGCCCCCAGCGTCTCCAGGTGGCCCCCTAAGAGTCACAGGTGGCTGTCACATCTCCCCACGGCACACCTACTCGGTTGGGGAGAGGCTGCCTCTGTTTCGGGGAAATTCCCCGAGCCTACAGCTCCTTGCATCTCATTGGCTACCTGTGCAGCCCTTAGCCAATCATGGTGGCTGGGGGTGGGATTATGCTGATTTGTGTGCTACGCCCTCCTCTGAGCAGGTGAGCAGCCTGTGCCTGGGGGTGGGGACAATCGGGGAGCTGTCACCCCTGGGGAGGGGGTGCTGGATGGCCCCAAGCGGCGGATGGCTCACCCTGGGCCTCATGTACAACCTTGCAGACCCCCACGTGTTTGGCTCAGCAGATGGTCCTCTGGGTGGTGAGTTCACCTGACCAACCCTGGGCGCCCACACCTGCTCAGGCTCTCTGTAGCGCCTTCTCCCCGTGTCCCAGTTACTCCAGGACAGCTGCCGTGGTCCCCCTGACTGGCACGCGGCCAAAGGAGCTCCTGGCCAAGCCAACGGCTTCCGGGTCCCTGCCCTCTCGCACAGGCCCGACCACAAGAACCCAATCAGAGCTGGGAGGACCTCAGAGGCATCGGCTCCAGTGACCCAACTGCAAAATGGAGCCCAAGTCCCACTGCCAGTTCCTCTTGGCAGCGCTGGGGTTGGAATCAAGGACCCCTGCCCGGCCCTCCTGGATGCAGACGCTCCTCAGAAGATTTTGCCTTTAGTCTCATTGGCTAAAATTCAGCTACAAGCCTACGTCTTAGCTGCAAGGGAGGCTGGGTGAATATCCACCAGGGAAGGCTGACTCGGCCATACTGGCCACTGGGTAGGGTGCCAATGGGGTCAGCCACAGAGACCACACAGGGGCTTCTGCAGGCATGTCACAGACAGCTTAGCTGTGCAGAGCAAGGAGTGGGGAAGGGCGGGCCCATACCCCACGCTCTCCCGCAGGAAACTGGCGGAGCCCCCTCCCTCCCAACACCTGTGTCTTCCCACACCCACAGGTCGGAGGACAGCCACCTCCCAACCTCACCACGAGCCAGCCCAGAGCCACAAGCCAAGAGTGGTGAACCTGAGGATGGTAGGACCAGAGGCCCAGACCTCCCTCCAGAGGGAGCCTGGGGCTCCGACAGCAGCTCGGGGAGCAGACCCCTGCACGAAGGTTTGTCTCGCACACCCAGGCTTGCTGCCAGCTCACGGCTGACCAGGCTGTGCCCCAGCCCTGCTCCCACAGTCCTGTCTGAGCTGACGCTGCACTCTGGCCTCCAGACAGAACCCCATCCCCTACCTGCTGAGGCTGGGCATCCCCAGCCCCCAGCCCCCCCTACACCCGGGCCTGAGAGCAGACAGCCAGTGGGGAAGGGTGGGATCCAGGGAGGCAGGTTCTGGCTCAGCATGGGAGAATATGTCTCTTGTCAATCCCGTGTAGGGGTGGGTCAGGCCAGGGAGCTGGGGTGGAGTAAGCTCCCCATCATAAGAGGTGTGTAAGTAGGGCTGGACGGTCACCCCTCAAGAAGAGCACAGAGACACCCATCGTCTTAAGAACCTGGGTCTGGTGGCTGTGGAGCATCAGGAGGAAAGGAGAGAAAAGCTGTCTGAGCCAGTGCCCCAGGGCTCTACCAGCTCAGCTTGCAGGCAGGAGTGGACAGGCTGCTGGGTGCCATCCCTCCCACCCAACATCAGAGCCCCTACTGCCCCTGCCTCGGGCATTGGGACGACTGTGACGATAATGACACCACACACACACACACACACACACACACAAACACACACATCATCATCATCATCAGGAAACTCCCACAACGAAAAACAAATCGTCAATATTGGAAATACACATAATCAAAAAGTCATGGACCAGTCCCCTCAAACCTGTTCTCTTGGGTCTGGGACACTTTTTATTGAGACAAAACAGAATGGCCCTGAGCCCACCCAGCTGGGTGTCCAAAATCAGGAGACCTGAGCCAGTGGTTCCCAAACCTGCCAGCCGGCCAGGATCACCCAGGAGCCTCATGAAATTCAGGTGCCCAGGGACATCCCTGGTGGCACAGTGGTTAAGAATCCGCCTGCCAATGCAGGGGACACGGGTTCGAGCCCCAGTCCGGGAAGATCCCACATGCCGCAGAGCAACGAAGCCCGTGCACGACAACTACTGAAGCCTGTGCGCCTAGAGCCCGTGCTCCGCAACAAGAGAAGCCACCGCAATGAGAAACCCGTGCACAGCAACGAAGAGCAGCCCCTGCTTACCGCAACTAGAGAAAGCCCGCGTGCAGCAACAAAGACCCAACGCAGCCAAAAATTAAAAATAAATAAATAATTTGTTAAAAAAAAAAAAAAGAAAGAAAGAAATACAGGTGTCGGAGCCCACCCCCAAGCTGCTGCGTGTGATCCTCTGGGGGCGGGGAGGTGGAGGATTCCACAGCCGTGCCCGTCAGGACACTATCCGGGAGTGTCAGGCCATTCGGCCCGAACCGGCTCTAGTTAAAGGGAACTTGCTGCTTCACATAATTCACTTAAAAGCCCAAGAGGGTCAGCAGACGCCATCCCTCCCGGCCTCACCTGCCATCCTGTGCATGGGTTCCCCTCACGCTGACAAAGGGGCCCCCAGCAGCTCAGACCCACGCCCTCCAGACCCCAGGCTGGAAGAACAGTGGTGTCACCCTTCTCTGGAAGTTTGAGTCAAGTTTTGGCCCGACTCTCCCTGGCTACGCTGGATCCCTGGCCCTGCCTGCACCAGTCATGCGGCTGGGTGGTCTGTGCTCTGACCGGCCAGGCTGGACTCACATGTCCCCCAAGCCAGGGTGGAGTGGAGGTACCCCTGGAGACGGGGCCTGATGCCGGGCAGCCGGACCCCAGTTGGGCACGACATAACCCGGGGTTTCTGACGCTCATTCCGCCTGGAGCGCACCAAGAGGCATGGCCACGTCGGGGATCACATTGAGTCACACGTGTGACACCCCTCCCTGCACATCCCTGGGCGTTGGAGGCATGCAGTCCCTGAGAGTTGAAGATCGGTTCACTGGGTGCCCGTGCCCTGCAGAGCCCCGGCCCAGCCCGAGAGAGGGTCTTGCCCCCTTGGCTGAGATCACCGTGTCCTCAGTGGGAAGTAACACGCCCGTTGAGGGCACAGATGGGCCCTGGCTTCTCAGCAGAGAAGAGAGGAAGGCTCGTCGCTCCCACTGTCCCCGTGTGAAACCCAGGGAGGGGGTCCCGGGCCAGGCACACGGGAGGGGGCCGCACGGCACAGGCCAAGGGGGTGGGAGAGCCACTGTCTGGCGGACGGGGTGAGGGACCGGCAGGGGAGACTGCCCCAGGGCCTCTCCCCTCCCCACCGGGCCCCCCCCGGAGAGCTGCCTGCCTCCCCCCGCTCTGTCCCTTACCTGCAGCCCGTGCTTCTCCAGCAGCGGACGAGCAGCTGTTCCGCTCGGTCGAGGGCCAGGCCGCCTCTGACGAGGAGGACGACCATGAGAAGTGGCAGGAGGACCAGGGGCCACCGGCTGAGGTCAAGGCCCTGCTGGCCGGCCTCTCCAGCTGCGGGAGTGGGTGCGTGTGCCGGTGAGGACGCCCGGGACCGGGCACCAGGGCGCCGGGCTCTCACAGTCGTCCCGGAAGCGCAGGGCGGCCCCTCCGTGCAGTGACAGACCTTGAACGTGGGAGGCTGACCCCCGATTCACGTACAGGCTCGGGCACCTCCCTGCCCTCTGACGCTCTGTGCCCTCATCTGTTGGGGGAGGGGAGAAGACGGCCCCCGGCATGGGCGAGGGTGAAATGAGATGAGCCAAGGCACAGTTCCTGGTGGTTTAATTCCCACTGAGTCTCACCCCCTTGGCCACGGTCCCAGGACCTGCCCCGAAGCTCTGGGGGGACCCTCAACACATCAGTCCCTTTCCTAACCCACTGCTCCCGACACCTGGGGCACCTCGGCCAAGTCGCCCAACTTCTGAGCCTCAGTCTTCCTGTCTGTCAGATGGGACAGTAACACCTGTCTGGCAGAGGTTTTGTGAGGATTCTCCATGGAGGATGTAAAATGCCCCACGGGTGCCCGATCCCAGCAGGTACTCCACTGGGGGGCGGCCTTGACTTTTTAAATTATATTGTAAAGTTCAGTTGATTTTCCAGGGTCATTGTTATCACCAACCCTTTAAGTCAACAAACTTATACTAAGCACCTACTGTGTGCCAAACAAATTTGGGGGCACCGGGAAAACAGCACTAACCAAGACAGGCCCTCTGCCCTGGAGCCTCTGTGCCAGTGAGTGGGGACAGGCGTGAGGGAGAGGCTGGGCAGGGGCGGGACATGCTGGGAGGGAAAAGCATTCCAGGCAGAGGGAACAGCAAGTGCAAAGGCCCAGAGGCATGTAGGAGGGGCCATAAGGAGCCTGCGGTGGCTGGAGCAGAATGAGTGAAGGTGGGTGGGAGGGAGGTCGGGAGGTCACGGGGCAGAGTGGGCGAGGCCTCTGGCTTTTGCTGCGATGAGATGAGGAGCCGCGGGGGTGGGTGAGCAGGGGGTGCCACAGCCCCGCTTAGCTTTCAGGGGAGACAGCCTTGGTAATAACACCCCCCTCCCAGGCTGGAGCCGACCCTGGAAAGCAGCTCCCTCAGTGCTGGCACTCTCCTTTGCTGCAGGTGTGACGACCAGACGGCCAAGAAGCTCATGACCTACTTCACCCACTTTGGCAGTGCCGACCATGCCCGTGCCCTGGGGGAGCTGGAGCAGCTGGGGACGCAGGGCTGCAGTGGGAAGACCCTGGGGACACCAGGGGAGGAGGTCAGCTGAGTCCCACAGGCTGAGAGCTGGACCAATGCTAGAGTCTCTCACAGGCGGAAGAACTGAGGGATCTCAGCCAAGTGCTGTGCCCCATTCACAGATGCACAAACCAAGACTCAGAGAGAAGATGATTTAGATCTAATGAAGAATATTTTGGTTGCAAGTTAAGGGATACATCTCAGATTAGCTCGAGTGAAAAACAGGAATTTTTAGAATACGGAGCTGGGAGAACAGTTTCAAAAGAACAGCTAAGATGAGCTTCAGGCACTTCAGCTTCCTAACATGGATCCAGGGAGGGAGATTGCCTCCACCTATCTGCTCTGTATTTTTCTGGGTGCTGACCTCACTTTCCCCTACTTCAGAGGGGCTTGCTCCATGTGGCGGGGGGAGGGAAGGTAGGACCACAGGCAGCTCTAGGCCCCCATCAGCCCACTGAAGAAACGCCAGGGGAACAATAACAGCCCAGTACATTAAATCTCAGGGAAGAACTCCAGTGGTCCAGGCTCAGTCATGTGCCCATGCCAGGACCAATCCCTGTGGTAGGCGGGCAGGGTCCCATGACTGGCAGCTCCATCAAAGTCAGATGAAATGGAAGAGGGACACTTCCCTCAAGGGAAGTTAGTGAGTTTGTTGTGGAGGAGAAGGGTGGTGCCGGGCAACACCAAGAGAGGTGTCTCCATCTCAACAAGACCACTAAGCATTTTTTTTCTCATCTGTCTACACCATGGCAACTTCCCTGTTCCATAGTAATCAAACATGGGATGCTATGGCAAGTTATTATTTCACTAAGCCCTCTAGCACAATGCACTTTTGCAAACTGATTTTGATAAAAAGAGTGTTATATTTATATACCTGAGATCCTAAATCCATAGTTTTGTTTTCTTTTGTTTTTTCAACATATCTGTGATCTGATACAGTTCCAAAGGGCACAGCGACCACTCCTTTCTAATTAAATCTCAGACAGGCGGCTGGGGAGCTCAGTTACTGAGACCCACAGACGATGTTCCCAGGCCTCCTCTCTCCTGCCCGAAGCTAAGCGTCCAATGGCACCATGCCTTCAGCTGCTTCTCTTTCCCTCCATCGGTGCTAAGAGAGGGGGCTGCCTCACTCCTGCCATCCCTGCTTTGGAAGGCAGGTGGCCATGCAACATTTTGCGACCTCCCAGCATCTACCCTCTGGTATTTTGATGGGATCAACAGCGTCAGTGCCCCCTGGCCAGGGCTGGGCCAGTGACTGTGGCTGGGCCAGTCGGGCCCCTCTCCTGGGGCTCTCTGTCCCGAGTGAGGGGGGAATGGCTGGAGAGTGTTCTCAGCTGCAGCACCCGGACAAGGGGCTCGAGATGTTTCCGCTGCCTCATCCTGAGGTTCTCCAGCTTCCAGTCCATTCTGGGAACAAGGCACTAGCCTGCCAGTGAATCCTATTTCTGTTCAAACTAGCCAGATCGGTGTGTTGCTTGCAGCCAAAAAACTTTAAAAAGTAAAAGCAGATGGATAGAGAAGAGAAGGGAGGAGGGAGTCCTTCCACCAGAAAAGGAGGGATGTGTATCCTTACATCAGCCTGACTCACTGTGTGGCCTTAGGCCCGGCACTCAGCTTCTCTGGGCCTCGGTGCCATCCCTGGGAAGACGGTGGGGCTTCTATGTGCCTGACCACCTGGCAGGCTTGGGGGGCCAGATGAGATGACCTCTGTGAAAGGGTCAAGGCAGGCCATGGGCCCTGCCTGGGGATGCCGCTGTGAGTATGGAGCAGAGGGCAGCAGGGCGGGCGCTGAGCCCGTTGGTCCCCACAGGCAGAGCTGCAGCAGAAGGTGGATGAGAATGAGCACCTGAGGCTGGAGCTGCAGATGGTGGAGACAGAGAGGGTGCGGCTGTCCCTGCTGGAGGAGAAGCTGGAGGACGTGCTGCAGCTCCTACAGAGGCTCCGGGACCTGGTAGGCTCACGGGAGCTGGCACAGCCAGGGAAGGGGAGGAGCTTGGGGTGTGGGGCTGGGGAGCCCGGCCTGTGTCGGGGACTGGCTCTGAGCTTTCCCCACGTGGGCAGGTGTCATCTCTACTTCCAGATGTAGAAAGAGCTCAGGGAAGCTAATCCAAAAAAAGGGGAGGCTCTCTAATTCATTTTATGAAGCGAATATAACTTTGATCTCAAAACCAGAGGACAATAAATATAATAAGAAAGGAAAATGATAAGCTAATGTCATATTTAAATATGGTTGCAAAAATATTAAATAGCTTATTAGTAAACCAAATCTGGCAGTGTTTAAAGAAATGCAATATGACTAAATTGGATTTATCCCAGGAATTCAAAGATGATTCAAGATCAAACATCTATTAACACAGTACACCACACTGCAGATTACAAGGAGAAAAACCACGTGTTCATCTCAATAGAGAAACAGTCAGTAACAGCTCCTCTTATTATAAAACCTCTTGGCAAGTTAAGAACAGGAGGAATCGTCCTTAATCAGATTAGGAGTCTCCGCCAACTACCTCTCACAAGCCTCACACTTATTAGTGAAATGTTAGAAGGAATCCTTCTAAAAATCAGAATCAAGACAAGCATGCCTGTCATCACTGCTTGTGCCACGTAGAGGTTCTAGCCAATGCAGTAAGACAACAAGAAGAAAGGATGTGGGCTTCCCTGGGGGCGCAGGGGTTAAGAATCCACCTGCCAATGCAGAGGCCACGGGTTCGAGGCCTGGTCTGGGAAGATCCCACATGCCACGGAGCAACTAAGCCCGTGCACCACAACTACTGAGCCTGAAAGCCACAACTACTAAGCCCACATGCTGCAGTTACTGAAGCCCATGCACCTAGAGCCCGCGCACCGCAATGAAGAGCAGCCCCCGCTCACCACAGCTAGAGAAAGCCTGCACAAAGCAATGAAGACCCGACGCAGCCACAAATAAATAAATACATAAATAAATACATAAATAAATACATAAATAAATAAAAAGAAAGGATGTACGGACTAGAAAGGAAGAAACAAAGTGATTAGTAATTATGTATCACATTTATCCACATAGAATACTGAAGAGAATCTAAAGGCAAATTATTGTGATTCTTTGGCAAGGTGCCCAATTTTTTAAAAAATCATAAGACAGAAATCAATATTTCTAAATAGCATCAGCAAACCATTTAAAATTTTTTCTTAAGAGACACTAACTTAGCCAGGATTGCACAGCCACTATGAGCTAGAAGTAGGATGTGAACACAGGTCTTCAGGGTTTGAAGTGGGCTCTGCCTGCACTTCAGGCTGCCCAGGATGTAGGGGCTACCAAGGCCCAGCCTGATGTGACACAGCCTGGGAGAGTGGCAAGTGGCAGCCCTGCACCTGTGGGCTGTGAGAGTAGTGGTTCCCAGCACAGCTCTGGGCCATGGAGCCTGTGGGCAAATGCTGGTTCTTCCATCTCCCAGCTGGGTGGCTTTGGGCAGATTTCTCATTTTCTCAGCATTGCTTTTTTTTTTTAATTAATTTATTTATTTTTGGCTGTGTTGGGTCTTTGTTGCTGCACGCAGGCTTTCTCTAGTTGCAGTGAGCAGGGGCTACTCTTTGTTGTGGTGCACGGGCTTCTCATTGTGGTGGCTTCTTTAGTTGTGGAGCATGGGCTCTTGGCACGCAGGCTCAGTAGTTGTGGCTCGCGGGCTCTACAGCGCAGGCTCAGTAGTTGTGCCACACGGGCTTAGTTGCTCCGCGGCATGTGGGATCTTCACGGACCAGAGCTCGAACACGTGTCCCCTGCATTGGCAGGCAGATTCTTAACCACTGCGCCACCAGGAAAGTCCCCAAAATTGCTTTTTTCACTGCTTAAAATGAGAATAAAATAAGCTCTTTCAAGGATTAAAGGAGCTGATGCATCAAGAGGCTCTCTGTTCACAGTCGTTTCCCAAGTGCCTACTTGGGCACAAGGACAGTAATCTGTAAGCACGTGATCTCTGAAGAAATGGGTCCTGCATGCTGCTCCATCACCCACCTAGAGTCTGGGCAGTGTGGCCACCCTAGGGGGGGGGCCAGGGAGGGACCTGGGCAGCGGGACTCTATCTGCCACAGGGAGCCACAAAGAAGCTCGAAAGGGCCACCAAGTGCCACCCGCCCTCCATTTCTTTTTAAGAACATATCGAAAAGAGCCCTGGGGAAGATTTTGCTGAGCACACTGGACGCTTGCAGGGACCCTGCACATGGTAAGTGAGCCCCCGACCCCATCTTCCAGAGCCTGGCTGCAGCTGGAGGGCATCCTGACCTAGCACCTCTGTCCTAAGTGTCTGGGCTGCAAAATGCCACCTCATTCCTGCCCTGCCCACCTGCAAAGGGTACATTCAGGAACAGGCTTCGGGAAGCTGAAGGTGCTATTTGACAAGAGCAGGGAGCACACACCCCAGGGAAAAGGCCAAACAGAAGCCAGTGTGGCCAGACCCCAAGGGAGCCAGGCAGTTCCCTGTGGGCAGTTTAGACTCACCCACAGTCCTGGGCTTACTGTGGAGGAAGGGCTGTTATCATACCCATTCCACAGATGGAAAGATGGAGGCACAGAGAGGCCAAGGGCCAGCCGTGCCAAAACCTCAGGTCTCTCCCTTAAGTACTAGGCCACGTGGCCCCGTTGTTTAGACAAAGTTCAGGGCAGCAGAATTTCATCAGTGCCAGCTTGTGCCCAATGAAATCAGGAGGAGCAAGGCCGGCTCCTGCCTGCCAGGGCCTCACAGGCTGGCGGGGAGACAGACGGGTGATGAGCATTTGCTCGCTGGCCTCACTGGGCACCGCTTGGCAGGGCTCAGGTATGTCCAGTGCCCTGAATGGTCCCTGGTACCAAGGAGGAGGTCAGAAACTATGCATTAGAAGGTCCCTTCCCCAGGGTCCTCGGTGGGAGGGGAGCAAGGGGGGGACAGCTGAACAGGGCCGGGGAGGGACCAGGGAGGAGAGGGAGCAGCTCTGTGGGCCAGAATGAGCAGACTGACCCGCCCTGCTGCCCACTCTTTCTTTTCAGAGGGGACGTCTGGCCCCTCAGCCATGCTGGATGCCCTGCACCGAGCTCTGGCTGGCTGTGAGCTCCTGCGTAGAGAGCCCTTGGCACCAGCCTCTGCAGCTCCAGCACTCAGCAACTCCCTCCTCATCTCCTGCTGAGGTTGCTAGCCCAGTCTGTGGGCCCCCTGGGCAGCCTGGCCACCATCAGACCAGCCTCGAGGAACAGACTGGCCACCAGCACATCCTCAGAACCCTGGAGGTGCAGGCTCCTTCTGAGACTGGCCCAGGTTCAGAGCCCGGCAGCCATCTCTTCCTTGGGTTCCTCCCAGATTCCCTTGCAGCCCCTGCATTCCTGCTGCCAGGGTCCACACTGCCCTACGGCTGCTGGATCAGCCTGTACCTGCTGCAGTCTCCCCTGCCCTTGGAGTGGAGCTGCACACTCTTCTGCCCTGCCCAGTCCAGTCCTGAATCCCTTCCCTGGGCTCCCAGGGTCTCCTCCCCTCCCTCCCCACAGCATGCCTGCCGCAGGGACTCTGTGTCCCCCGGTCCACCAGGGAAACTACTCATGCCTCAGGAATTGTGGAAGGCCAGGCAGGGCTGGGGGAACTCCAAGGGGGGCAGCGTGATCACTGCAGGCTTCCTGGTGGAGCTGGCCTTGAACTAGCTCTAGAAGAGGGATAGGATTTAGATAGGCAGAGAGGACGGAAGAGCATTTCATGTGAGGTAACAGCGAGAGCAAAAGTGTGGTGCCAGAAAGGGCCCCCATTAGTACAGAGCCCAGAGCCCCTCTTTCCTGAGCACACAGTAGGTACCAGGCCTCGTGGGGTCACAGGAAGGAGGAGGACAAGCTGCCTGGTCTCATCTACCTTAAACTCTCGTAGGGGAGAAAGATACGATGGCAAGCAGTGCAACGCGGGTGAAATCCGGGCTACCCTGAGGTAGAAGAGAGGGTTCTTCATTAAAACTGCAAACCCCAAAGCTATGTAAGAATGTGAAGGCATATGTGAATATACGAAAATTAGAATTTTTGTGTATACAAAAAACTCCACAAATAAAGTCAATTATCAAAGGTAATGGTTTGATAATATTTTTATTCAAAAAAAAAAAAAGAAGAGAGTTCTGAGAGCTCAGCTGAGAGGGATCCGTTCGATCCAAGGAGGATGAAGCACTACAGAGACGGCAGGACGAGGGCAGATGCCTGGCAGGGACGGGGCAGGTCAAGGGGGCCTTGATGACAGACGAGGGCTTAGGACTCCATCCCCCAGGCAATGGGGGCCTTGGAGGGTTCTGACCTGCCTCCCAGAGCGTGGAGCAGAGAGGAGGAGACAGGAGGCTGCAGGGCTCTGGGAGCAAAAGGGGTCGCCAGGGGGCTGGAGGAGAGTCATCGGGACACAGAAGGGGAACCCTGGGGGAAGGAGATCAGGGGAGCCCGGGACAAGCAGGCACTCCTGGGCAGGAGCCACAGGGCGGGGCTGGAGGACAATGCCCAGCCCCGTGTCTTGTACAAACCTCATCTCATTGGGGCAAGTTTATAACGTGGACTAGGATGTAGAGGTGCCCAGAGAGGCTGGATGAGCTACCCAGCATCACACAGCAAATTAGCATCCAACACTGGACTGAGGTCTGTTTTCTAATCTCATATCTCACACAATTCCTATCACTTCCAGCTGTCTCTGGCTAGGAAACCCCAGGCTTGGGGTCTGGATTAGTTATGGTACAGGCTAAACCACCCGATAAAAGAGATCCTGATATACTCTGGGTCAGACAGGATAGAACTCTCTCCCCTGTAACAGTCCAGAGGTGAGTGGTCCTGGTTGACAGAGCAGCTCCGCTCCACGAAGTCACCCAGGGGTCAAGGTTCCTTCCACTGTGTTGCTCTGCCTTGCCCTAGGGTGTCATCCTCCTTTGCATGGTGGAAGCCAATTCACGAGCATTGCATCTGCCCTCCACAGGAAGGAGGAGGGAGGAAGGGCAGGCTCAGGCACCCTGGCTCACATCTCTACTCTCATCCCATATGTCTCAGGAACACTGACGCAAAAATCGTCAACAAAATATTAGCAAGTCGAATCCAACACTGTATAAAAAGAATTATACACCACGAACCAGTGGGATTTATCCCAGGTATGCAAGGCTGTTTCAACATCCAACAATCAACTAATGTAATCCATCACATCAACAGGATGAAGAAAAATCACATGATCGTATCAACAGGTGCGGAAAAGGCATTTGAAAAAAAATCCAACATCCATTAATGACTTTAAAGAAACAACTGTCAGCAAACTAGGAATAGAGGGGAACTTCCTCAATTTGATAAAGAACATCTACAGAAAACCTACAGTGAACATCACACTTAATGGTGAGAAACTAGACACTCCCACTAAGACCAGGAACAAGGCAAGATGTCCCTCTCAGCATTCATCTTCAACATCTTACTAGAAGTCCTAACTAATGCAAAGGACAAGAAAAGGAAATAAAAGGTGCTATGGAGTGAATATCTGTATCCCAACATATGCTGAAACCCTCATCTCCAAAGTGATGGTATTGGAAGATGAGACCTTTGGGAGATGATTAGGTCACAAGGGTGCAGCCCTCAGGATGATTAGTGCCCTTATGAGAACGGACATGGAACATGCTTCCTCTCTCTGTGTCTCCATCATGTGAGGCTACAACGAGAAAAGGGGCCATCTGTAAACCAGGAAGAGGGCCCAACCAAGAACCTGACCATGCTAGCACCCTGATCTCGGACTCCCAGCTTCCAGAACTGTGAGAAATAAATATACTTGTTGTTTAAGCCCCCCAGTGTATAGTATCTTGTGACTAAGGCAAAAGGCAATACAGATTAGGAAGGAAGAGACAAAACTGCCTTAATTTGCAGATGACATGATCATCTACATAGAAATCCAAAAAAATCAGTGAAACAGGGAATTAAAAAGCAACTATAGTAAGATTGCAGGATACAAGTTTAATATACAAAAGTCAACTGTTTTTCTAATATCAGCAACAAACAAGTGAAATTTGAAGTCAAAACACAATGCCATTTACATTAGCACCCTCAAAAATGAAATACTTAGATATGAATCTAACAAATGTGTACAAGATCTATATGAGGAAAATTAGAAAACTCCAATAAAATAAATTAAAGAAATAAATGGAGGGCTTCCCTGGTGGCACAGTGGTTAAGAATCCACCTGCCAATGCAGGGGACACAGGTTTGATCCCTGGTCTGGGAGGATCCCACATGCTGCAGAGCAACTAAGCCCGTGTGCCACAACTACTGAGCCTGTGCTCTAGACACTGTGAGCCACAACTACTGAGCCCACATGCCACAACTACAGAAGCCCACGCGCCTGGAGCCCATGCACCGCAAAAAAGAGTAGCCCCCACGCAGCAACAAAGACCCAACACAGCCAAAAATAAACAAAAAATAAGTAAAATAAAATAATAAAATAAATAAATTTATTTTTTAATGAAATAAATGGAGGTATATTCCATGTTCATGGACAGGAAGACTCAATACTATCAAGATGCCAGTTCTTCAAGCTGATCTCTCCACTCAATGCATTTCTGATCAAAATTCCAGCAAGTTATTTTGTGGGTATTGACCATCTGATTCTAAAGTTTATATGGAGAGGCCAAAGACCCAGAGTTGCCAACTCAATATTGAAAGAGAAGAACAAACTTGAAGGACTGGCAGTATCAGACTTCAAGACTTACTACAAAACTACAGTCATCAAGACAGTGTGGAATTGTACTACCTCACACTGGTCAGAATGGCCATCATTAAAAAGTCTATAAATAGGGGGCTTCTCTGGTGGCACAGTGGTTGAGGGTCTGCCTGCTAATGCAGGGGACACAGACTCAAGCCCTGGTCTGGGAAGATCCCACATGCCGTGGAGCAACTGGGCCCGTGAGCCACAACTACTGAGCCTGCGCGTCTGGAGCCTGTGCTCCGCAACAAGAGAGGCTGCGATAGTGAGAGGCCCGTGCACCACGATGAAGAGTGGCCCCTGCTTGCCAGAACTAGAGAAAGCCCTTGCACAGAAACGAAGACCCAACACAGCCAAAAATAAAAATAAATTTAAAAACAAAGTCTACAGGGCTTCCCTGGTGGCGCAGTGGCTGGGAGTCCGCCTGCCGATGCAGGGGATGCGGGTTCGTGCCCCGATCCGGGAGGATCCCACGTGCCGCGGAGTGGCTGGGCCCGTGAGCCATGGCCGCTGGGCCTGCGCGTCTGGAGCCTGTGCTCCGCGACGGGAGAGGCCACAACAGTGAGACGCCCGTGTACGGAAAAAAAAAAAAAAAAAAAAAAAGTCTACAAATAACAAATGCTGGAGAGGGTGTGGAGAAAAGGGAACCCTCCTACACTGTTGGTGGGAATGTAAATTGGTGCAGCCACTGTGGAAAACAGTATGGAGGTTCCTCAGAAAACTAAAAACAGAACTACCATATGATCCAGTAATCCCACTCCTGGGCATATATCCAGAGAAAACCATAATTCAAAAAGATACATGCACACCAATGTTCACTGCAGCACTATTTGCAATATCCAAGACATGGAAACAACCTAAGTGTCCATCGATAGAGGAATGGATAAAGAAGATGTGGTACATATATACCATGGAATATTACTCGGCCATAAAAAAAGACCAAAATAATGCCACTTGCAGCAACACGGATGGACCTAGAGATTGTCATACTGAGTTAAATAAGTCAAACAGAGAAAGACAAATGTCATGTGATATTCCTTATATGTGGAATCTAAAAAAACTGGTACAAATGAACCTATCTACATAACAGAAATAGAGTTACAGATGTAGAAAACAAAATTATGCTTACCAGAGGGTAAGGCGGGATAGGGATAAAATGGGAGATTGGGACTGACATATACACACTGCTATATATAAAATAGATATCTAATAAGAACCTACTGTATAGCACAGAGAACTCTACTCAATACTCTGTAATGGCCTATTGGGAAAAGACTCTAAAAAAGAGTGGATATATATGTATGTATAACAGATTCACTTTGCTGTACACCTGAAACTAACACAACATTGTAAATCCACTATACTCCAATAACTTTTAAAAAATTAAACACAGACCTTACACCCTTCATAGAAATTAACTCAAAGTGGATCATAGATCTAAATGTAAAATGCAAAACTTTAAAACCCCCAGAATACAACACAGGAGAAAATCTAGATGACCGTGAGTATGGCTATGATTTTTTAAATACAACAAAGGCATGATCCATCAAAAATGGTTGATAAGCTGGACTTTGTTAAAATTAAAAATTTCTGCTCTGAGAAAGACACTGTCAAGAGAATGAGCCACAAGACAAGCCAGAGACTGGGAGAAAATATCGCAAAAGACACATGCGATAAAGGACTATTATCCAAAATATACAAAGAACTCTTAAACTCAATAATAAGAAAACAACCTGATTTTTTTTAAATGGGCAAAGACCCTGAACAGACAAACCTCCAAAGAAGATACAGAGATGGCAAATATGCAAATGAAGAGATGTTCGACATATGTCATCAGGGAAATGCAAATTAAAACAATGAGCTACCACTGCACGCCTGTTAGGATGGCCAAAATCCAAAACATTGACAGTGCCAAGTGCTGACAAGGATGTGGAGCAACAGGAACTCTCATGCCCTCATTGCTGATGGAATGCCAGTTTGCTGGTAGAAAAGCCACAAGCCATAGAACCACTTTGGAAGACAGTTTGGCAATTTCTTAAAAACTAAACATATTCTTACCATATGATCCAGCAACTGTGCTCCTTAGCATTTACCCAAATCAGCTGAAAAGCTATGCCCACACAGAAACCTGCACACAGATGTTTACAGCAGCTGTATTCATAGTCGCCAAATCCTGGAAGTGACCAAGATGGCCTTCAGTAGGTGATGGATAAATAAACTGTGGTCCATTCAGACAATGGAATATTATTCAGTGCTGGAAAGACATGAACTATCAAGCCATGAAAAGACACAGAGGAACGTTAAGTGCATACTATTATGTGAAAGAAGCCCATGTGAAAAGGCTACAAACTGTATGATTCCAACTATGTAACATTCTGGAAATGGAAAAACTATGGAGACAGTGAAAAGATCAGTGGTTGCCAAGGGCTGGGTGAGGAGGGAGGGATAAACAGGTGAGGCGCAGAGGAATTTAGGGCAGTAAAAATACGCTGTATGATACAATAGTGCCAGATATACATTGGTCAAAGCCCATAGAAGGTACAACCCCAAGCATGAACCCTCATGTAAACTATGGACTCTGGGTGATGCTGTAGGTTCATCAGGTGTAACAAATGCACCACATTAGTGGGGGAGTCTGTGGGGATAAAGGGGAACTTGGTACTTTCCGCTCAGTTTTGCTGTGAACCTAAAACTGATCTAAAAAGTACTGTCTATTAAAAAAAGGAGAAAGGGAGAATGGGCACAGGAGGTGCCTCAGCCACCTTTGGGCAGTCAGCCCTGGTGTCAGGTGCCTCCTGGACCCTCAGCTTTGCCGGCCTGCAGCCTGGTGGCCTTCCCTTTTACCCAGCGGGGAGAGGCTGGGACCCCCTCAATCCCAGACCTTGAACTTGGACGTGACCTAAGCACCTGTCTGATGTTTGGCCCAAGGTCAGGCTGCTGCTCCCAACCCAGCGAAGCCTGGCCCAAGGCCTCAGGGCGACGGATCCTGAGAAGACCACGGACTTGCCTGGAGAAAGGCCTGGGTCTGTGACCGACAGAAGCCAGGGGTGGGGTTTCCTCCCACCTCCACCCTGACTGATGAGGATGCTGATTTGGGGCCGTGCCCACGGCCACACAGCCCAGCAACCAAGCCAGGATTCAGGGCCCGGGCTGGCCGATCCAAGCCCACACTCATGACCACGTAACCACCCTGTCATCATGATAAACAGGCAGGGCCTTCACTGGGCACCAAGGCCTGAGGTCACTGACAGGAAAGGGAGTCAAAGGGTACAGTTTCACAGAAAGGTGGGGCCCACCTTTGCTGAGCTGAAGACTGGGGTGATGTCTCCAGGGGAGAAATGTGGAGCCCAGGGAGCTGACATCATGGGAAACAGGGCTTCCTTCCGTCAGAAACAGAAAAGTGCACAATTCCTGAGAAACTCTCACCAAAAACAGGGCCTGAAAATCAGTCACGACTTGGACCTGGAAGTTTCCCGTCACTTGAGGCTCCCTGGAGCTCCATTAACCAATTATCCCTTCACAGGGCCTCTCAATAAAGCTGTAGAGTTTTCCTGACAGAGGCCTTGCAACGACTGATATTTGAATTTGAAAATTTCCTGTTAAAATGTCTACAAAGTCTCCTTTGAGATATAAAGCCAAATTCTCTTCCCTTTGAGTGTGAGCTAGACTTAGTGACTCACTTTTTTTTTTTTTTTTTTTTGGCTGCATTGGGTCTTCGTTGCTGCACATGGGCTTTCTCTAGTTGTGGCGAGTGGGGGCTACTCTTTGTTGCGTTACACGGGCTTCTCACTGTGGTGGCTTCTCTTGTTGCGGAGCACGGGCTCCAGGCGCGCGGGCTTCAGTAGTTGTGGCACACGGGCTCAGTATTTGTGGCTCGCGGCTCTAGAGCGCAGGCTCAGTAGTTGTGACACACAAGCTTAGTCGCTCTGCGGCACGTGGGATCTTCCCGGACTGGGGCTCGAACCCCTCGCCCCTGCATTGGCAGGCGGATTCTTTACCACTGTGCCACCAGGGAAGTCCCGTGACTCGCTTCTAACAGAGAACGGCAGAATTGCTGGTCTGCTCTCGGACACCAGGGCATGAAAAGCCTGGGAAGCCTCCTCGCTCCCCATGTCAAGAGGGTACCCAGGCGCCCTGTGGAAAAGGCCATGTGACAGGACATCAGCGTCCCCTGTCAATAGCCAGCAAGGAACCAAGGCCTCCAGCCAACGGCCCAGCTCACATCTCAGAAGCGTGTCCTCCAGCCCAGGTCAGGTCTTTAGATGAGTGTAGCCCTAGCTGAGGTCCTGACTGCGGTATCCAGACCCAGACCTGTCCAGCTAAGCCACACCCTAGGGCTTGACCCACAGGAACCGAGATCATAAATGAATGCATGTTACTGTTTTAAGCTGCTAGTTTGGGGAATGATGTGGTATGCAGCAGGAAGAGATAACAAATACGTTTCCTAGTGAAAAACCACGCTTCCTCAGCACACAGGGTGATTTGGGAGCGTTCTGGCAGGTGTTCAGGTATATTAGTAGCCTCAGGAGACCTGACAGTAATAACCAGCAGGTTAGAAGGAGGACCAACCCTGCTCCCCGCACCCCAGACACCGAGCCGGCTGAAGGAGCACTCAAGGGCACGGAGATCCTGGGGGAAGACGCAGGCGTGATGGATCCCCCTGCCACCAGCTGCAGACTGACGCAACACACCCTGGCCACGGGCATCCTGGGGGCCTGGGGGGCCAGGGGGGCAGGCAGCCAGGAGGCGGGGAGGTGACAGGAAGCGGAGACTGTGCAGCCGAGGCTCCAAGTGCCCGGTGCATGCGCCACTGTCCCGCTGGACTTCACTGACAGGACAACGCAAAGGTACAATGATTATGAATTTCAGGACAGTGGCCACAGAGCACCAAACCCCAAGCCCAGGGCCTTTCCGAGTGGGCCCTGGGCAGCTGCACGGGTGGCAGGGCCTGCAGCTGGCCCTGGGTGGGCAGAGGAGGGTAGGGGCAGGGGCGGGGCACGAACCCTGCAGTGTTTCTGGAAGAGGAGAGGAATGGGATATTTGTGAACAGCCTCCCCGTCCACCACTCTCCTTTTGCCTTTTTCTAGAAAGGCTTCTTTGGGGTTGTTCAAATGGTCTGCAACTCATTAAACGTGTTTTCTAGGAAATTCTAACTAACGTCCTCTGTCACCTTCTGGCAACAAAATCATTCTGTTGGCCTGGGATTGCCTTCCCCCACTCCCCGACCCCGGCCATGAAAACATCTTGTAGTTTCACACTCTCACCACCAGGCGGCGACGGCTCGGAGTGAACGTGAGAGGGTCCAAACGCTCAAAGCAGGTTGGGGCGTGGTGGGGGAGGTTTTGACTCGCTTCAGTCCCCTCCTTGGGGATGTGCCATGTCCCTCCACCACCTGTGCTCCTACCGACTCTACGTAAATGACCTTAAGAAGGAAAGTGTGTGTTCTACGTTAGCGGAGACAGCAAGCAGCCTTACCCGCGCTGCAGAGGCGGAAGCGCGACGTAAGTTCACAGAAGATGCGGTGACGTTGTTCACTTCCGACCAGGTGTGTCTGCTGAGCCTGAGGAGACCAGCGCGGGGAGGCCCGTGTCAGGGCTGCAGGCCGCGTCCCGACACGGAAGCCCTCCGACTCCGGGGGCAGAGCAGGGTCTTCAGGCCACCCCTGCGCCTGAGGAGGCCGGCTCCAAGCAGCCCTCGGTCAACGCCGGCCGCGCTCAAGCCTCACGCTTCATTCTCCCCACTTTACAGACGAGCAAACTGAGGCAGAGGGAGGCTGAGACTCTCCCAGACCACAGAGCTGGCGCGAAGCACACCGGGCTCGGGAGCCAGGCGTAGCCCCGCAGCCCAGCCCCACACCGCCCTGTTGATAGAGACGCGTGTCTGCAAAGACGCAGCGAGTGACAGTCGCCGACGTGCGCTGAGACGCCAGGTTTGCAGCAGAGAGAGGGCTTATTCACGAGCCGCCAAGGGAGAAGACGGAAGAGCAAACCTCAAATCCCCCTCCCGGAAGGCGAGGCGCTGGGGTATCTATGGGATAAAGCTGAGGCTGCGGAGGAGGGAACGGTGATTGGACAGAAGAAAAAGGTGCGGTGCGATCCTTCCGCTCCAGGCTTCTTCATGGGACGCATGCTCAGAAAAAGGCCTCGTTAACATCTTCGGAGGGTGGAGTTTGGGGCCTCTGATGTCAAAGGTCAGGGAGCGGACACTCGCGCAGGCCCTGTTGGAGGGTCGGTGGTCCTAACCAGTCTTAACCGGCTCGAGCTCAAACTCGGCAAAACAACTCGGGGAAACATGTTTTTTAGGCTCCAGGCGGCCCGGAGGAGGTGCAAGGCTTCCAGCGAGCCCGTGGGGGCAGGTTACAGGTGTGATGTGTCTAGGTGATGATCGCCCTCAGACTCACAAGCAGGGTTTCTGTTTCTGCGAGAAGGAAGAATTGCTTCGGGGGGATAGTGAAGGGTCCTGGGCCCGCGGGATAAAGGTCTTCCTCAGCGTCCTCCCTTATAACACAGTAAATGGACGAAGGCTCCGCCTCCAGGTCAGGGCAGCGGAAAGGGGGCTCTGCCCCTTGTGTTTCTCGTTATTTCTTAGGCGTGTACCGCCTGAAACCGCCTAAGAGCCCTGCCCAACTTTCAGTCGCACCTGCTCTGTGAACAGCGCCCAGGACGCTTCCCGTGTGGCCACCATGGTCCCCCGGAGCTGTTGGGCTCGCGGGCAGACACACAGCAAACAGCAGCACCACTTACTCTACTGGGGGAGCGGTCCAGGAGAGCTTCCTGGAAGAGGTCATGCCCTAGGTGGATCTGAAAGGATGGAGAGTGCCAGGTGGAGTTCAGGGGAGGGTTCCAGAAAGAGAACGGCCTGTGGTGGGGAGAGGGGACGAGGGTGACCTGCTGTGAAGCTTCCGGTTACAAGGCAATGACAGGGGAGGCTGGAGAGGAGGCCAGGGAGCACCCTGCTGAGGAGCTGACTTTAACCTGAGGACACTGAAGATGAGGTCAAACCTCTGTCACCAGAGGCGGAGCCCGGCACTCAGGAAACAGCCGTCCTAGAGAGAAGCGGATTGGCTGGAACCAGAGGAGACAGGGTCCACAAGGCTGACAGATGCTTGTTACACCTGCTCTGTGCCAGGCACTGGTGTGTCCTAAACAGCGGTTACCCTTCTGAAGTTCCCATCCAGTGGGAGGAGACATTTCATAACTGCACACAAAATGTAAACAGAAGATAATTTTAGGTCCTGCAAAATGCTGTGGCAGAGGCAGAGAAAGCAGAGGCATTTGGAGGAAGATGTGGACTTAGGGGGTGGGCTTTCCAGAAGCACCGTGTTCTAGGCATCTGCAATCTGATGCTAAGGGTCCAGTGAAGAAGGAAAGGCGATGGGAGTGGGCTCGCGGCAGTAGCCATGACCTTGAACCGGTGAAGGGGGCAGAATTCAGAGCTCAAGAGCAGAGTCAGCCTTTGTGTTGATCTTCTCTTGCTGCTGTAACAAAGCCCTGCCAACGAAGAGGTGACCGCAGCAACGTCCCCTAGTGCTGCGTCCCTCGCTTCCTCTTCTGCACCAGCCGCAGAAGGCTGTCTGCATCTAAGGGCTCCCACGTTCAGCTCAGGCCTCCTGGAAGACCTCCCTCTTTCGGGGTCAGCCGTCCCATGAAACACAGCCCTGAGGTTGCACCAGATTCTCTGGGTCCAGGGATCAGGCTGTGGGATGGTGGGGGCCGTTCCTGGGGATTCCTACAGGAGCAGGAGCCCCTTGCGCTGGAGCAGGTGGGAAGGCAGGACGTGGAGGCCTGTGTGCACGCACACACACATAGGATTTTTCCAGAATAAAGGAGGCCTGAGCACGTTTAAAGACAGAAGGAGCCAGAGAGAGGGGCCTCCACAGGTAGGGAGGAAGGGAGGGACCTAGCAAGGAGCCCGAGAGGCTGGAGCAGGAACGCCTCAGCCTCCCCCCGGGGAAACCGTGTGGTCAGCCAGGCCGGCCAGCTCAGGCAGCCCTGGAAGCGGGGGTCCCCTCCGGAAGCCCAGAGGCTGCCCCCCGCCCCGTCCCCACAAACGCCTGTTGCGGGGAGATAAGGGGAGCCGGCGAGCCCTGCATGCCCAGGATCCCCACATAGAAGATGCGCCCAGAGCGGAGCCACGTGAACGCTGGTGACCTGCGGCTGGACCCACAGGCGCGAAAGCAGGGTCCCCAAGGCCGTGGACCCTGCGTGGCCCTGTTTGGGTAAGAGAACAATACTCACAGGACAGAAATAAAAGGTAGTCTTGCTGGATATCGGGGTTGAGGACAATTTTTATCATCTTCTTCCCGCTCAGCTGCAGAGTTCAGGTTTTCCACAACGAAAACGATTTCTTATTTGTGTCGCTTTTCGTGGTTTTAAGTTGTACGTGTTGAAAATAAGAAGGAAACCTCAGAGGCCCCAGAGGAGGAGAGAGCGTGGGCCCGACCAGATGAGGTCGGGTCAGGAACGGCCTGGGAGTCGCAGGGCCAACACCCGCTGCCTGTCCTGAACGTAAGGAACATTCCTGGGGGTCTGGGGTGCCGGGGGTAAAGCGCCCTCAGCCCCCTGACTTTAATTTCTCCTGCCCAGTGCCGTGACCTCCAGTGCGACAACCCTGTTTTAAGAACAAGGAATCAGCTGGAGAGGGTGCGGGCTCCCTTCCCTCCCGCTGGGGTGGTACCTGGCCCTGCTCACGGTCCAGTGTCCCCTCGGCTGGCAGCACAGCAGCTCTGGGCCTCAGTTTTGCGCTCCAGCCCAAACCCTCTGAGTTTTAAGAGGGTTTACAACTGTCCAGACTGGGGGCCCGAGACTGACGTCCTTGGCTGACTCTGGCCACAGCCATGGGGGATGGCCAGGGGTCCCTCTCCTCAGCAGCCCCCCACTCTGGGCTCCTCTCCTGGGCCCCTCTGGTTGCTAGAACCCCTTCTCCCTGTTCCCAAAGCATTGCTATACCCCAGGGGTTCCCACACCTCAGTCCCCCCACCCCGCCACGGGTGCAACTTTTGCCATCTCTGCAAATCCCTTATTGACTAAGTTAATATTTCATATTGCTGACATTTTTATCACTTATAATAAAAAGCATAATGTTTTAATTTTCCGATACAATTCTTTGTAATATTTCACTGTTCAGCTTCATTTTAATTCATATTTTATAACGTTAAAATATAATTAAAGATACATTTACCTTTTATAGAGAACTTTATATCACTAACATAGATGGGAAGCTGATGTCACTCCCCAGAGTAGAATGTCGCTATAGAAGTAAGTACAATGCACATACGACTATGGTCTTGACGTCTAGCCTGAGACTGATGCAGCTCTTTGTTAAAAAGAAGGATCAGAAAGTGTTGAAAGGCGCTGAAGATGCTACTGCACCCTCCTCCTGGATGCCTTGCACACCTTCTGGGACCGGGACCCCCCTTGGTTCTCCCGCACGCCCTGGACTGAGGATCATGGGGCACTGGCGGTGCAGTGAGATGCACTGTACCCTTCCGTAAACTGGGCTTGAACTGCGGTTCTGTGAGCAAGTCCCTGGGACCCCGAGGGCCCCCACCTCTAGAGATAAGCCCTCTGGGGGCTGCACACAGGGATAAGCCAGGCTGCTTTCACCATTTCCTTCCTCCTGCTCGGGCAGGGGCTGCCATCGGCTGCCCCACACAGAGTGATCACTGTGGCCTCAGCCAGGACAGCTCAGGCCGGGAAAGGGGCGCCCCGCCAGCAGGCCTGAAAGGTAAGCGGCCCTCATCACCCCAGCACCACCTCCCGCTGTGTGGGCCCCTGGCAGGGGAGGCGGTGGGACCAGGCCGGGCAGGGAGAGAGGAGGCCAGCAGGCAAGTCCAGCTTCTGTCCCTCCTGGGGGGTGGGGGGCACGGGCAGGCGTTCACCCCGAGACACCAGGTCCTTGGCTGAGTCAAGATTCATTGGTTTATTCAACAAACGTTCATTGGAAGCTTGTCTTCGCGAGGGGAAACGGCCCGCACCGAGTCCTGGAGGGGCAGTGAACCAGGCAGAAAGCAGAGGCTTGAGTGCCAATGTGGTCTCTGACGTGGAGCGCTGGGCAGCTCTGCACAAGTCACTCTCCCTCTCTGGGCCTCAATTTCCCAACTCCAAGCACGAGCCTCGATCAACAGCTTTCCAGGCTCAGCCCCTTCTGGGTCCCCTTCCCCATTCCCCCGTCAGCATCCTCAGCCAGCTGCCTTCCACACGAGAGACCACTTGTGAGAGTTCACTCCGCTGGGGCCAAGCTACTTGGAATCCGCGGGCCGAGGTGTGGTCTGTGGCGTGCACACCATCTGCCAGACCAAGGCTTGAGGGTGGGTGTTGGGAGCAGCCTGGGAGGCCCTCCCCGGCCTCGGGGCGGGGGCGGGGCCAGGCCTGGGATCCTTTAGCAGGCATCTGCTTCCCCCACCGCGGAGTAGAGGCTGGGTCTCTGCCAGAGGACGGGAGGGTCCTTCCTCTTCCCAAAGAAGGACTAAGCCCGCTCCGTGCTCCCCCCGCAGCGGCCGTCACGGTCCTGCCTGCTGACCATCCGGGGAGGGTCAGCCGGCCTGGACCCCGCACGCTTCACTTCCTTGATCCCAGCACCCATTTCACAAAGGAGACAGCCCGGCCGGAGAGGGAGGTGAGTGGTCCCTTGTCCGGTCGGGTCCCACCAGCCCTTGGGTCGGGTGCAGGCCGCCAGGACCTCACGGCCACTGTCCCCGCAGCCCGTCCTGCCCGATGTCCATCTGGGCTGCCCTGCTCTTGCTCTGGGCGATCGCCGAGGCCTCCGAGGACTGCCCCGCCGCGTGCGCCTGCCGCGCCCTGGACACCATGGGGTTGCTGGTGGACTGCGGGGGCCGGGGACTCGCGGAGCTGCCCGCCCTCCCGGCCCACACGCGCCACCTCTTGCTGGCCAACAACAGCCTGCGCTCAGTGCCCCCGGGAGCCTTCGACCACCTGCCGCAGCTGCAGAGCCTCGACGTGGCGCACAACCCCTGGCGCTGCGACTGCGGCGTCACGTACCTGCGCCTCTGGCTGGAGGACCGCGCGCCCGCGGAGCTGCTACGCGTGCGCTGTGCCGGCCCCGGCCCCGACCCCGCCTCCGGCCGCGCGCTCGGGCAGCTCAGCGGCTCGGAGCTGGGCAGCTGCGGCTGGAGCCTGCGGGCGTCCTGGGCCGACCCGGGGCCCTGGTGGGACGCGGCGCTGGCCGTGGTGGCCGCGCTGGGCCTGGCTCTCCTGGCGGGCCTGCTGTGCACCGTCTCCGTGCCCCGAGCCTGAGCCGGGGCCCCCCAGGTCATCCCGGACCCGGCCCTGGGTATTCCAACCACCGGTAGCTCAAAATAAACCAGCGGCTTAGCCGTTATCCAGGCTCAGAGATGTTTCCCTCTTAGCACCCGAGTCTGTCTCATCCTGGAAACCTGCGACCATGTTTGTTTTGACAGATATTGACTGGGGCTTCCCTATCCACCAAGTTCCTAGCAAAATGGTTTATCCCACGTCCACACCTCCTCCAGCCACCCCCAATGCCACCATCTCTGGACACCCCGGGCACTTCCCCAGGTCCCGGGAGTCCCGTTCTCACACCCTCCTGGCTGCTGGCACCTCCTTCCCACATGGGCCGCCAGACAGCCCAGGCCACCCTCACATCAATGTTCTAAGTTCCACAAAAAACCTTGTCCTAACAACGCAGCAGCAAACAGACCCCAGGTGGGAGGAGGGGAGGCATACCTGTGACAGACCTTGGAAGGCACATCACTGTTCCCAAAATGGGCTTTGGCCACCCTGACCTGGCCATGAGGCCACCTGGCCTCACCCCACCCCGTCCTTTGTCATCTTCTTCTCTCTCTCACTCTCTCTCCTTTTCCTCCTCTCTACGCCTCTTCTTCAGAAACCAAACCACCAATTCCCCCCTTTCTCATGGAAGCAACTCCCCTCCTGATGCTGGCATCAGACACCTGCAAACTCTGGGCTTCCACCTCTACCCTAAGCAATGGTCACCAAAGTCTTCAAACAAAATGCTTCTCTCCCTCAGTGGGTTTCTGGTGCCAGCAGTTACAATATTAAACTTTTTCCCACCATATGAGATAATAATTACAGATCCATTACTGGCCAACCCAAATCCAATATAATTATACCAAAGATCCCCCCGCAAGGAGGCCCACATAGTGGGGCTGTGGGTCAGAGGGTGCCACGAGGAAGGCCAAGTGGGCACCAGGCGCCACTGGAGGGCAGTGACCCACAGAGGTGAGGCTGGACCAGGAGCCCCAAACTCGGGGCTGGTGGACAATAGGGAGTGCTGGGGACTGCGGTAAACCGGGGAGCCCACGCTCCATCCAGAGGCCCAGTGGAATGTTGCCACGTGGAAAGGTGGCCAGGTGCCTGTTCTTCCAGAGAGGTTGGAAGAAGTTTATGTTAAACTGAATTATTCAAGCATTGGCGACTAAATTTAAATTTTTTTAAAATATACATCAACGGGACAAATAAAACATATTAATCAACATGAATAGTCCGGAGGCTGAGAGTTTGGTTTCTGCATTAGGAAACAGCTAGCATCCGCTCGCTGGGCACTTACTATGTGGGAGGCTCTGCATAAAGCACCCCCCACGGGCCTTTCTCCTGGACCCTGTGAGCCCTGTGAGGGGGTGCTGTCCTCCTGCACCACATGGAGGTGGACTCAGGCCCAGGCCCGTAGTCACTTCACAGGCACAGGCCAGACACGTCCCCCATCAGACCTGAGAAGCGCTCCCTTGGAAGCTTCCTGGCCCTGGGCCCCCAGAACTGAGCCCCTTCAGCCTCAAGTCCCCAAGCGGGTGCCCCTAATTTCTGCCCTGCTCCTTCCTGGGGGGCCGTCCTCCCGTGACCCCCGTGGCCTCCGCACCCACGGCTGCGGATCAGGGCTGAAGCGGCAGGGTCCGCGGCGCCGGCCTGTGGGGAGCACACAGAGGATGCCTGGGAGTCGGTCCAAACCCGCCATCCAGCCGAGTCTTTCCCTCCCAGTGGGGAGAACCCACAGCAGAGGCCACAGCTCCGGGCAGAGTGGGGGGGCTCCCCACCCTCGGGAGGGGTCCTGGGCGTGTCAGCAGAACCGTGTAGCTGCCGTGGTCCCGGCGGGCCTCCCGAAGGAGACTGGGGGCAGCGGAGCAGTGCCAGCCTGAGCGAGGAGGTGACCGTCAGCGTGTGACCTGCCTTAGGATGTTCCCTAGCCAGGGTGGAGGGGGTCAGGCAGAGGCTGGGCAGGGTGGGCAGTGGCCGTGGGGAAGGTGACCTGGGGTGACCTGGGAGGGGAGGGCACAGGACTGGGCCGGGGGCTTCCCTTCCCTGGAGGCAGGGCTGGAGGGGCCCCTGGGCGAGTGTGTGCCAGGAGCAGAGAGGGTCAGGGCTGGAGCGCTTGGAGCCCCGGGGGCCGGGCAGGGTCAGACTCAGCCCTGGGACCCACACCCAGCCCGAGGCTGGCCCCCGGCAGGGGCTCAGGAGCAACTCAGTGGGGACTTGGAGCAGGTCCCTCTGGACACCGGCCTCAGGTTCCCTGTCTTAAAGGCCAGGACTGGACCTGGTGCCCTCCGAGTTCCCCCCGGGTCTGGGCAGTCCCATGGGGTGGGCAGAGGTGGGGGTGGGGGGGGCTTGGGACAGCCAGCCCCTGGGGAGCGTTTGGAGGGCCCAGCTCAGATGGCCCAGTTACACGGTTTTCGTCCAAGGGTCACTCGGGTGGGGATCCTCGCTTTCAGTGAGAGCAGGCGGTTCAAACGACAGGTGTTTCTCGTCCCTGGAAAGATGGTTGGCAGGTGCGTGGGGCTCGGCCCACCTGGACAGTCCCTCTCCTTCCCACCCACCCACCGCACCCCCGGCTCCCCAAGCCTCACAGTGGCTTCCTGGGATGGGATGCAGGCAGTGCAGGAATCAGTGTCCCGAAGAAACCAGGCTCTGGTGGAGGAATGCCTCGTCCAAGGTCACAAACCAGCCTGGGCAGACCTGGGTTTTGAGTGGAGGCTGGTGTGACCCCCAGCCTGTCAGCCTGTCTTGGGGGAGGCTGGGCAGGTGGGCACAGCACACCTGGTGCCCTGAGCGGCTGTGCCCTCCCGTCAGCAGGGCCCCCCTCTCTGAGGGACCAGGGACGGACTCTGCTGATCTCGGGGGGCTATAGATTCATGGGGTCCCTGGGGTCAAGGCTCTGATCCAGGTGCTCAGCAGCTCTCTGAGCGCCTACTGTGTGCATGGATCCGGGCACGGTGCTGGAGAACAGTGATGAGCAAGACCCATCCCACCCTCCGGGACCTCGCAGACCCTGACTCGGAATAACAGCTGTACTTCCTCGTGGCTGCAGGACTCAGGCAAGGAACTCCCTACCCCGAGCATGTCAGCTCATCTGAATAAATCAGGGGTGGAGGGATGGTAACACGTGTGCCTCGCAGGGTTGCTGGGCTGGTGCCCCTGGCGCTCACCAAGTAGCACTTCCCAACCTGCCTCCCCAACACGAAACCAGATGAGGGATCCTGGGGCCCAGAGAGGTGCAGTGACTCGCCCAAGGTATCCCTGGCAGGGATGGGACCGAACCCCAGCTCCTCCCTGCCCCTGAGGCACTGTCTGCTCCTCTGTCCAGGGGTCCCGATGGTCTTAACAGGGCTCTGGGCAACAGACGGGCAGGGGGCAGTGTGTGGGCCTGGAGGCCAGTCGGGGGAGCCAGCCAGGCAGGTGGGACATCTGTGGATCCGTGGGCACTGGAGCCAGCTCCGAGCTCCAAGCCAAGAGAACCAGTCTGGGCGCTGCCGGCTCGTTACAGAAACGTTTAATGGTTTAGGAATGCGTACACTCTGGCTCTGCTAAGTCTCCATAAAGGCAACTTTTCCATGTTTTAAAAAATAGATTCGCTATAAAGATTTATATATTCATAAATAGGCAACGTGAAAAATCCCCAAATTCAATGGCATCCTTGGGCTGAGGCCCTCCCCACCCCAGCCCAGGTGCAGGCTCAGAGGTCTCTGAGGGCCCAGCCTCGGCAGCCCTCCGGGGAGAAGTAACTGCATTCAATGTGAATTAGGAACTTCCTCCAGCTTCACGCCTGCTGGGGCCTGTGTCCTTGAGCTCCACCCCCAACACCCGCCCCGCCCTCTGGACCGGGCCCACCTCTGTGGCTGAGGAGTCAGGATCCCCGTCCCTTGCCTGTCCCCCTCCCGGGAGTATAAAACACAAGCTTTCCTCTGGTTCTCCTTCAGCCCAGGCCACAGACAGCCCTCCTCCGCCCGATGGCTGGGACACTTCCTGGCCCTCCTGCCCGGCTTCCTCTCCCGGCCCCTGGCCCCTGACCTCACCTGCCCCTGTTCTTGGGCAACTTATAAACAAAGGAAGAGGCCCTGGGAGAGGGAAGAGGCGGGGCCGTGCTGTCTTACACACTTCCCCGTTGTCCCTTGGCCAAGTCCATCCGTCCGGGCCCATCTGACAGAGGACTTAGGCCCAGAGAGGTAGTGAGGCCCCTACCTGCCAGGGCACCCCAGAGCAGGCAGCCAGCAGCACGCCCAGGGAGGTCCTGAGCACTAGCATTTGGCTCTGAGACAGAGGACGGGAAGCCTCTGTAGGAAATGGCTTCAGCCCAGGACGGGAACCTCGCAGGCCAAGGGTGGGTAGGGAAGGAAAGCATTCTTGCCAGGGGGTACGATGAGCAAGGGACCAGCTGGGGCCTGTCCTCAGAGGCATCCCGCTGGTCATCTGTGAGATTCTAAATGGCACGTATTCAAGGGCAGGGTCGGTAAGCGGGGGAGGGCAGGAAGGAGTCTGCCTGGACAGAAGCTGCTCCTGTGGGCAAGATGGTGCAGGGGAGAAGGAACGGAGCTGTGTGAGGCCTTGGACATCCGCGTGAGGATGGACTGCATCCCGAGGGCCCAGGGGCGACTGGAAGGTGTCAGGATGGGGGAGGGACCTTTCATAGCGGCCCCCCTCACAGCAGCAGGATGGTGCTTGGGCTGGTGGAAGCCCAGGCCAAGGAGGTCAGGGAGGCATCCAGGGGAGGGGATGGGGCCCATCTGGGCAGAGGGGCCAGGGGCACGGTTATAGGGTGGAGGAGAAAGTGGGGAGCCCGAAATGACCCCTGAGTTCTAGGCTACAGCCCTGGAGCGAGGCTGCTCTGTGCGGAGGATGGGTGACAGGAGACCCACTGGGCCCTGGGACTGTGAAAGGAGAGAGTGAAGTGCTGCTTCCTTGGTTCTGGGTGAGGAAGGGCCACCGTGAGGCCACCTCCCCTGTGCAGGGCTCCGGGCACAGGAGTAGGGGGATGGCTCACAGCCCAAGGTGGCAGGTGAGCCCCTGTCACCTGTCTCCTGTACCTGTGCACCCTGGATGCTCCCGGCAGCCTGGCAGGGCTCCTTCTGGAGGAGGTGAGCTGGGGGCCTCCCTCCTTCCCTAAGCCCTGTGAGGCAGCCCTGAGCCCAGGGTCAGTACCTGTGCTCGCTGGAACTGGGGCGCAGTCCCGGCCGCTGCTCCTTGCATGCACCCCACCCCCCAGAGCAGCAGGTCTGTGCAAGGTGGTCTTCGTGAGACTTCTCTCCCAGCTGGGCCTGGACTGAACGCCCAGCTCTGCCCAAACATCAGCCCCCTGCAGAGAGGTCATGGGGCTGGAGGACCTCTGCCCTTGGCCTGAAGGGGGCCCCTCTCTGGGGAACCCCTCAGTGCAGGCACTTTCTACTGTGCAGGTGGAGGGGCTGGGCCCCATCCCATCAGCAGGGACGGGGGAGGGAAGCCAGGCAGCCTTCTTGCTCCCAGTTCCCACCCCACTCGGCCGACAGCGGGCTGACCCCTGCTCAGCAGCTCCTGGCCCGTCCAGGCCAGCGTCCTTCCCCTCCAGGACCAGGCTCAGTCTCCGCGGCTGGAAGGGCCAGCAGCCCTGCCCGACCCGCCTCCTGGGGCTGCCTGGCAAGGTCTGACTTCCTGCTCTGCGTCCAGGCCTGCCTGGGAGGGTTCAACGCAGACCAGGTGCTGGGATGGAAGGCAGGGAGCCCGATTGCAGCTGTGCGGCACCTCTGGGCTCCCAGGGGCCCTGGGCTGTGTCTCCCTGATGTGGCCTCGCCCATGGCTCTGAGAGCAGCTGATTTCCTGGGGCCCCACACTGGGGCGGGGGGCCTGCAGGGCTGAACTGGGCTGATGGGAGGGACTGGGATTGGCTTAGGAAGACCACCTGCTCCCCCAGTCCAGTCCCTGTGCTCCTCTGAGCTGCACCCAGAGAACGGTGCTGCTTCCAAGGGCCCCAGTGATCCTGGTCCCCCGCTGTCTAACCTCAGTGCCCAGCGTACGCAGAGGCCATTAGAGTGGGTGGGCCCAGACCCAGGCCTGCCGGGGCCTCTCCTTTTCTGTGTGGGAAACTCTCTAAGCTGGACTGGGAGCGGCGGGGGAGCTGGCACTCTGAACGTGGCACGCAGGATCTCTGCAAGTGGGGTGGGACACGGTGGGCTCAGGGGCGCGAGCGTTTACTTTTCCCTTACATGTCCACACTCCTATCTCATTCCCACCACCCCCCAGCTTCTGAGAGCCGGAGCCAAAGGATTCACTGCTTTTGCAACCTGAGTGGCAAAGCTTCGGGCCCCAAGCCAGCAGACGAGCGCTGTGGGCCGTGACCCACCGTCGTCCCGGTGAGAACGAGAAGCTCCATGGAAATGGGAGAGGGAGGCCCCGCTGAGGCAGGAGCCGGCCCCGGGCGCCCGGGAGCTGAGAGCTGGCCGTGAAGGAAGGAGGGAGGTAGGGACCCCCCGGGACGGAGCTCAGGACTGAGTCTGCTGGGCCATTGCTCCTGCACAGGAGGCCCTGGAATGCCCTGGGTGGACCCGGAGCTCCGGCCACATCCCTGGAAAGCAACACCCTGCTGCGGCCTCGGGTGTGCAACGGTCCCAACCAGGCAAGCACGTAGACCGGGAGGCCCACTCCCAGCCCCTGGGCCGAGGTCCACACCGCTGGGCTCGGGCCAGTCCTGGGACGTGCCGCGTGCGGCGGGGACAGCAGCTGGCTGGCAGGAAGGGCCCCACACCCTACCCTGTGCCAACAGGGCCTCCCCGGGAGGAATCCTGCTTCTTCCTTCCTGGAGAGCAGTGCTCCCATCAAGCATCCAGGCCACAGGCGGGGTAATTCCAGGCCTTTATCTGGCTGGCACCCTGGAGGCCAGCTCTGGAGGGCTGGGCGAGGAGGCCCCAGGGCGGGAGGAGGTGAGGCGGCCCCGCCTGCCTGCCCTGCACCCCGGTCAGCACCCGCAGCCCCAGCTCTCTCCGACGTCCTTGCTGTCCAGCTGGATGTGGTCAGTGCCCTTCTCGCTGAGCAGAGGGCCCCCGTGCCGCATGACCAGCTCCGTGGCCACCCTCACGAAGGCCTCCTCCACGTTGCTCGAGTCCTTGGCCGACGTCTCGATGGCGCACAGGATGTCGTGGTGCTCCGCCAGGCTCTGCGCCTCGGCCAGCGGCACCTCCCTCAGCTCCCTGAGGTCCGACTTGTTCCCTGCGGGGAGGTGGGGCAATGGTGAGGCCCAGGGCCCAGGTGGGCGCAGCTACAGCTAAAGGCAGCGAGCCAGAGAGTCTATCTTTAATGCTCTTATCCCATCCTTTTGTCCCTCATCTCATCTCTTCCTATCTTTGCCAGGGGCTTGTGCATTTTATTGCTTTTTCCTAAAAAATAGAAGCAGGAAGGTCTGGTGAAAAGAACAGGGTGCTTAGAGCTGGAAGAAGACCTGGGTAGAGACGCCAGCTTCCTGTCACCTGCTGGGTGACGCTCGGGTAACACACTCCATCTCTGAGTCTCAGCCTCCCCATCTACGACACCACCTTCTGCAGAGCAGGGATTAAATGACACAGTGGACACGAGCTAGCACCTGGCGGGCACTCCACCAATGCTGAAGTTAAAGAAATCTGGCCTTGCTATTTTTTTTTGGCTAAAACTTTGTCATTTTTCTGATTATTTATGCTCTCCTGTTTTCCTTTGGAATTTTTAAATTCTCTGTAAGATTGTGGGTTTTGATTATTTTGCTTTTCTGATAATGAGAGCACAGACTACAGCTGCCCCTGAGAACACACCTTTGCTTCTCCCATGAGGTATGAGGTGTTTCATTATGTTTTAAATAATCTGGTCAATTGCTCCTTGGTCCAATTTCTACAAGAATTGTTTTTAAGTCTCTAAGTGATTGACTTTTACAATGTGATTATAGGGACAAAAAAAAATAGATAAGCATCTCTGAAGATCTAGGGACTTCCCTGGCGGTCTAGTGGTTATGGCTTGTTGCTTTCACTGCCAGGGCCCGGGTTCAATCCCTCGTCGGGGATCTAAGATCCCCGCAAGCCACGTGGAATGGCCAAAAAAAAAGAAAAAAAATTTCTAAAATTTCTTTGGTAAACTTAAACAATGCAGCAACCAATTTCAATGTTTGGAACTTATTTGGATCCTGATTTCAACAAACTGGAAAGAAAAGCACGTGTGATATTTATGAGCAATTATAAATCTGACCACAGATCAGCTAACTTGATTGTATTAGGAGATGTCAGTAGGTTTTAAATGTGAAAAGCGTACTGTTATTATATATTTTTAAGTGTTTGTATCTTTTATAGATTCATGCTGGAACATTTGCAAATGAAATCATTTGGTGTTGGGATTTGCCTCAAAATAATATGAGGTCGGGGGAGGGGCCGAGGGCTGAAATGAACGTGCACAGGACTTGCCGGCTCTGCTGAATCTGGGGTTTGCTAACACTATTCCTTTTATGTCCTTGTGTAGCGTGCTCTATGATAGAATGTTTTATTTTAAAAGTCCTGGATTGGGAATTCCCTGGCGGTCCAGTGGTTAGGACTTTGCGCTTCCACTGCAGGGGACCCCGGTTCGATCCCTGGTCAGGGAACTAAGATCCTGCAAGCCGAGCAGCGTGGCCAAAAAAAAAAAAAAAAAAAACTAAGAAAATTAAAATAAAAGTCCTGGATGAAAGGGGAGCATCAGGCCACGTAGGGAGAACTCCCTTCCTGCCCGGGGAGATCAATCCACCTAGAGCACCCACACCCCAGTCCAGGCCCATCTGCACTTGCTCACCTTAGAGGAATCAGCCTGACTGTTGGGACGAGCACCCCAGGGACCACACACATGGTCCAAAGCTTCTTGAATCCACGCCCGAGAAGTTTATGCCGGAGGAAAAGGTAAAATGGAGGTCACGGCACCCCCTGCAGCACCGGTTCTCAAAGTGGGATCACTGTGTCACCTGGGAACTTGTTAGAAATGCACATGCATGGGTCCCCCCAGTGCTCCCGAATCAGATGCTCTGCAGGTGGTGCCAGCGTCTGCCCTCCACCAAGACTTCAGAGTGGCTGGGGGGAGTGTGGACACCTGAGAAGCACCCCCTGCAGGGTGGCCGACAGAGCAGGCCACTGAATCACGATCGGCCACGTTTACATGCTCACAGGCTATGTGGACGCGATAAATGACTTCACTTTTCTGACCCTCAGCCCCGTCCCTGACACATGGGGAGCAGGCAGGGTTATGAGAACACACATGATGAAGACCGAACTAGCCTGGACCAAGGTGCGGCCACGTGGCGACCGCTTCCTGGCCTGCAGTCATCTCATTTCCACTTTGACTGTAACTTTACAAGTGATTAGCAGGATCCGAAGTTTCTTTTTTTTCTGGCTGCGCCTCGTGGCATGTGGGATCTCGAACCCGTGCCCCCTGCAGTGGAAGCTCAGAGTCTTAACCACCGGACCAACAGGGAAGTCCCCAAATGTTCTAGATCATGGTCCTGGCTCCGCTCCTACCTGGCCAAGCTCAGCCCTCTCTGTGCTCTGTTTGCCCTTTGTTTAGAAAGGAGAGAGAGACTGAGACAGACAGACAGACGGGTGGAGCGCAGGGGCCCCCGCTCACCGATGAGCAGCTGCACGATGTTGGAGCCCGCGTACTTCCTCACGTCCTCGATCCAGTGAGGCACCGACAGGAAGGAGCTCCTCTTGGTGATGTCATAGGCCAGGATGGCCCCGTTGGCGCTGCGGTAGTAGCTCTGGGTGATGGTGCGGAAGCGCTCCTGGCCAGCCGTGTCCCAGATCTGCAGCTAAAGGAACAGGGGTCCCGTGAACCCGGGGGTGCAGCCGAGTGCAGGGGACGGGGAGGCCGAGCCCCCAGACCCACCCCCACCCCAAAGCGCTGCTTCCGGGGGCAGGCCACCAGCCACACCTCGGCAGGCACCACGCAGGACGGGCCAGAAGGTGGACGGAGCGGCGAGGCCTTCTGAGCCCTTGGAAGGCAACTCAGCAGCCTGAGCAGGACGGGGGCAGCAAAGTGGAGGCGGGCAGCCCCGTTTCCACCTCCAGGGTCCCAGGACAAGGGGGTGGGTTCTGCACGGTGGCGGGAAGCACACTGGACCCCGAATCCTCTCTGCCCTGGACACCAGGCTCACTGCTGGCACTGTGTCCAGTGCCTGCCCCCCTGGGCCGTGAGTGCCCGCCGCCCCCGCCGTCGGGAGGCCCCCAGCACTCAGGCTCTCTGTTCTGCCTCAGCAGCGCCGAGGAAGATGCTCACGCTGGGCAGCGACGGCCCGGGGAGGCTCCTCTCAGGCGGCCTCTGCCATCAGCTGGCGCAGCCTGCTAACCCTAACCCCGGTCCCAACCCTCCTCCCGCCCAGGTCCTCACTTCACCAGCACCCATCAGGGCCGCTGCCGGGCCTGCCTGGATGGGCGCCCGGGGGGGCGGGAGCATCCCTGGCTTCCAGCGGCAGCAGCAGGATGGCGGCAGAGACGCCAGGTAGGGCGGCGGAGGCTGGGCCAGGGGCCGACCTGGACGGTCACTGTGCCCGGGCCAGGAGGCTGCACCACAGAGGGCACCAGAATGGGCAGGTCCAGGGCTCTCAGCGGCTCAGGGCCTGCCTTCTCTGCTGCACAGACCACAGGTCCTCGGGGCCCTGAAGATGACATCCTGAGCCGCAGGCCATCCACCCTCCTCCACTGGCACAAGCACTCTGGGTGCCTCTTTATCCCGTTCTCAAGGGGCGTCCGGGGTGGAGACAGACCCAGAGGCCTCAGACAGTTCCTGCGGGCAGGGCTTCTGGCCCTGGCACTGTGGAGGTGACCACCTCTTCCTGGGCCTCACAAGAGGGGTCCACCAGTTGACGTGTTCTGAGCCACGACTCGCCAAACCAAACCCCCGGCCTGAGATGTCCCATTTGCTCCGCAGGGTGAGAGGCTCCAGGAAGCAGGCCCCGGGGCACAGCTCACACAGGGGTGACGTGAAAGGCGGGACCTCGGCACCACACCAGCCTGGGATCCAGACGACCTAGGACTCCCCTGCACACCCCAGAGGGGAGCGTCAAACACAGAGGCCAAGCAGACACGGGAAAAGGCAACTTGGCGGAAATAGAAACTAGGCAGTTTCTCAAAACAATCTCCAAAATAATCATCAGTGTTTTCAGAGATAAGAAAAGGTCCATGAAATGATAGAAGAACACTCTTATTTTAAGTAGAGGGAACATTCGGAAAGGAAAAACGAGCTCTTGGAAATTAAAAATATAACATAAATGAAAAATGCAACATAAGGGTTGGAAGATAAACTTGAAGAATTTCCAAGTAGGGGGTAAAAATGCAAAGAGATGGAAAAGAGAGAAAAGGAATTGGGGAACCAACCTAGAAGGTCCACCATCAGGATAGTAAGAGTTTTGGAAAAAAAGAATAGTAAAATCAAAGAAATGCTTCAAGAAAATTCCCCAGAACTGAGTGAAAAGGCCCATTAAGTACACAATGGAGGAAAACAGACCCACACAAGACACTTGGCCGTGGGAACTCCAGAAGAGTGAGGAAGAAGAAAGGACCCTAAAAAGTTGCAGGGGAAGAAAAAGAGAGAAAGGAAGAACGGGTTTGAAGCCTTCACAGAAAAGATCCATATCGCATTAGACATTCAATGAAACGATGCCTAAAATTACAAGGGAGGGCTTCCCTGGTGGCGCAGTGGTTGAGAGTCCGCCTGCCGATGCAGGGGACACGGGTTCGTGCCCCGGTCCAGGAGGATCCCACATGCCGCGGAGCGGCTGGGCCTGTGAGCCATGGCCGCTGAGCCTGTGCGTCCGCAGCCTGTGCTCCGCAACGGGAGAGGCCACGGCAGTGAGAGGCCCGCGTACCGCAAAAAAAAAAAAAAAAAAAAAAAAATTACAAGGGAAAATAATTTCCAGCCTAGAATTCTCCACCTAATCACTATGAGTCAAGTGCGATGGTTTAACAAAGGCATTTGCAGACACAGGGGCCTCAAAAAATTTACCTTCCTGCCACCCATTCTAAGGAAGCTGCTGAAATCAACCAACATGAAGAAAATGGGGGATCCAGAAAGAGAACTCAACTCAAAAGAGAGGCGAAGGGAAACCCTGGGGTGGTAGGGAGATCCCAAGACAGCAGCCAAGCCGCAAGCCAGGATGCGGGCCAGTCGGGAGCCTCCAGTTCTGGCAGAATATTTAGTGGCCGTCGAGACCTCCCTCCTTAAACAACCGGGAGACTGAGAAAAACATGGGAGGCTACTGTTTTCAGGATGTAAACAACACAGCACGAGACCCTAATCCTTGAAAGAAGCAAAACTCATGGAAGGCGCCTCATGATTGCCAGCAGTCTACAGGGGACGGTTTCCTGACCACAGGACAGGGGGCTAGATTCCAAGCAGGGCATGGAGCCTGGAGCAGCTGGTGTGACCGGGACGAGGAGCAATGTGGGGGAGTCCCTGGTGGGTCCTGGCCCGCGGGCTCCGTGCACAGTGTGGGGCTCCCAGGTTCTAACCAGAAAGCGGCTCCTCCGGGGGTGAGAACACACCAGAGGTGGAGGCTGAGCAGTGCTGGGGGATATTCCAACCCAGCCACGGGGAAGAGGCCTCCTTAGCACCTCGCGAAGGACCCAGATATTGAGCTGAGACATCAGGAAGGCTGTGCCCCACGAGTGAGGACCACGGCAAGAGGCAGGCCTCCCGACACCTGCCCAAGAAACCCTAAACCAAGCTCTCAGGTTTGGAGGCCGCGTTCTGTCAAGGTGAAAGGCTAGAGAAACACTGTCAGACTTGCATCTCTGCCCTAACAGAACATGAAGACAAGCCACACAGGTTCGAGGTGATCAGCCAGTCACTGAATTGACTACTAGAACATGAATCAGTGCCCTTTAAACACGTTCCAGAGTCACTACCCAGTATCAACCAGTATTTCCAGTATACAATTTAAAAATTGCTAAACATGCAAAAAAAAAAAAAAAAAAAGACAATTTAACCCCAAGAGAGAAAAGCAGTCAATAGAAAATGATGCCAAAATCGCCCAAATATTGGATTTAGTAGACAAAGACTTTAAAGCAGTTATTTTAAATATGATCAGAGAATTAAAGGAAAATATGTTTGAAGAACTGAAGCAAAATATCACTCTAAGTGGGCAAATAGGGGATTTCAGTTAGAGAAGTGGGAATTATTTCTAAAAACATATTTTAAAAGGGTCAAAATTCTAGAACTTAAAAGTACAGTAAGTGAAGTGGAAAATTCATTTGATGAGCTTAACAGCAGAATGGAGACAGAAAAAAAGAATCAGTGAACTTGAAGAAAAATCAATACCAAGTATTTAATCTTTGATTAAATAAGATCTTAAATCTTAAGATAAGCCTCAGTAAATCTCAAAAGATTGTATTCTTACAGAATATTCCTCTAGCCACAGAAAATCTAAAACAGAAATTAAGAATGCTCTGGGAGAGACTTCTTCAAGAAGATGGAAGAGGGCTTCCCTGGTGGCGCAGTGGTTGGGAATCCGCCTGCCGATGCAGGGGACACGGGTTCGTGCCCCGGTCCAGGAAGATCCCACATGCCACGGACGGCTGGGCCCGTGAGCCATGGCCGCTGAGCCTGCACGTCCGGAGCCTGTGCTCCGCAACGGGAGAGGCCACAGCAGTGAGAGGCCCGCGTACCGCAAAAAAAAAAAAAAAAAAAAAAGAAGAAGATGGAACTGAGAGGCAGCAAGATGTTGTGGGGACAATTACACAGTACATGGGGTAGATGGAGAGGGTGAGTGTGCCAATTAGGGGAGGATTTGGAGCTGAGTTAATGGTAAATACATAGACCCCACGCAGAAACAAGATAATCACTACCGCCAGGAAAAACTAGGGAGCACGGGGAATGAAAGACAGTGCTACATGGCTCAGCCGTGAACAGCTCTTACTAACCGACATGTGTTCATTCAGCCATTTCAACAGCGCTTACTGGACACCTGCTCTATGTTCTAGGTACCAGAGAAAGCAGAGGAAACAGATGCAAATTCCTGGGCTCAAGCTTACAGTCTAGTGCAGGAGACAGATGCTAAGTAAGATAATAATAAGTAATATGGATATATATTTGTTTATATGGAAATACAGAATATAAATAAAATATTTATCATAAAATAAGTAATACAGTAATCAGTATGCTAGATAGTGATAAGATGGAAAAAAACAAGCAGAGGAAGAAGTGATCAAGTACGGTGAGGAATGACGTTTTAGATAGGAAGGCCTCATTGAGATAACAGTTGGGTAAAGATCTGAAGAAAGTTAGCTAGCTGTGCCGATGCCTGCGAGACAAGCATTCCAGGGAGAGAGAGAGCCAGTGCAAAGGCCCTGAGGCAGAGACATGACTGGTGCACGAAGATCAGTGTGTTGGGAGCAGAGTGAAAAGGGAGAGAGAAATGAGGGATGACCGAGGAATTGGGCCAGATCATGCAGTGGTGCCCTGGAGACCACAGCAAGAACTTTGTCCTTCACTGTGAGTGAACGGGAAGCCAGGGAGTTTCGAGCCAATCAAATTTACTTTTAAACAGGATCACTCTGACTACCGTATGGACAACAGATCAAAAGAGAGCAAGGACAGGGAATTCCCTGGTGATCCAGTAGTTAGGATTCCATGGGTTCACTGCTGAGGGCGCGGGTTCAATCCCTGGTCGGGGAGCTAGGATCCCGCAAGCCGTGCAGCCAAAACAAAAAAGAGGAGGCACAGAAACGGGGAGCCCAGTTAGATGGTTGTGGCCATAATCCAGGGAAAAGACCACAGTCGTCGTAGTGAAGTTAGGGAGAAGTGATCAAATTGGGGCTATGTTTTGCGAATAGAACTGAAAGGAACTTAATGCTGATCTAATCAACATTACCACCCACCTCTACTGGGAGGGTGCAAAGTGTGTGTGTGTGTGTGTGTGTGCACGTGCATGCGCGCATGTGTGTGATGGGGGCTAGGGTAGTGCTGAGAGAGTTAAACCCTCATCTTCCAAAGCAGGAAGTCAATAGAGGATGCGTGTACCTGGGGAGGAGGGATAGCAACACGAGCAAGAGAAGGAGAAACAGAAGAGCCGGAAGCGGCTGCCCCTAGAGGCTGGGGGCAGAGGGGAGTGTCCGGAGGCCGTCCTGTAACAAGCCTTGCTGAACCATCCTACACAAGTGTAACCGATAACAAGGAAAAATAAAAACCCAACACAATAGCTACAGATTACGGTATCTGGGTCAACCGACTCGTGAAATCTGGGCAGTAATGGAGGAAATATTTTTGGAAAGTAGGTCCTTCTCATGACCGGTAATACTCTAATCCTACTTCCCCACATCAGAGCCAGGGGAAGAGAAAGAGCAGGGTCAGTGCTCGGGCCCGGCAGCCTGAGATCCTGGACCAATCCCGTCACTTCCCACCTTGGCGTCTGCAGGCTAAAACCTAATTCAGTTTTCATCTGTCAAAAAAGGTGCCGTAAGGGTCAATGATCGACGCAGTGTGCTCAGAGCCGAGTGCAGAGAAGGGGCTGGATAAATGCGCCCACTTAACAGTGTTACTGAGCTGGCATCACTTGGGGCTGGCGTTTTTAATACACGCCAAGGAGCTTTAATGCAAAGTCGAACACGTAAAGGGCTCAAAGAAAGGCACACCGGGCTGTGTGCACGACCACACATTTGTTCATTCAGTACGAACTGAGCGTCAGCCATGTCCTAGCCCCTGTTGGAAGGACTGGCCACGTTGCAGGGGGTGAAACAGGAACAGAGCTCCCTTTCCAGTAACAAGGAGGCAGACGAGAAGAAGGCCAGTGGGATACTTGCAGAGAAGGGGGCACGAGCACCCTGAAGAAAGCAAAGGTAACGGGAGGGCCTCCCTGGATGGCACCTCTGAGGGTGGTCACAGAAGGTGGCCCCTGGGCTGAGGCTCCTGCCAGTCATGGGAACAGTGTTCAGGCGCAGGGGACAAAGGCGCAGAGGCAGGACAGAGCCTGCCACACTGGAAACACAGCAAGGGCAGTGTGGCCAGATGGCGGCAAAGCAGCACCCCGGAAGGCGAGGCCGTCGGCGGTGCCGGAGCCAGAGCCTGAGGGTGGGTGTTACTTCACTGTGGTGGGAGACGGCGACAGATCGTCCGAAGCAGGGGATGTGTATCAGACGCCTCTCATTCCGCTTTGCATGTCTTAGCAGCACCCTGTGCTCCAGCCGTTGCTGCAGCAACCACCCTCGCACAGAAACAGCCTTCGAGCCTCCCTGATCCTAGCCCGGGAGGCCCGCTGGAAACCACCAAACACTCGGGACTTGTGACCCAGATGAGAGGGACCCGCCAGCCTATGGACTGACATTCAGCCAGCGCAGGGCAGGGGATGCCGGGCCTAATCAAGCCCCACTTGCCCACAGAGGGACCCACGTGAGAATGCAGCCTACACAGCCTTTCCTCCCTTCTCTGTTCTAGAAACAGATGAGCTCCGCGCACGCTCTTGCCTACGGCTGTCCTCAGGGAACCCAGGCAAAGCCGGGACGTGCCCCGACTTATGTCTGTAAAGCTGCCGGCTGCTGGGTGGAGGACGGTCCTACAGAGGCGGCCCTATGGCTTGGCCCGAATGCCCCCTGTGTTCCAAGAGCTGGGTGAAGCCAGGCTGGGAGCGGCCCCGCTTTCCGGGCAGCCCAGCACAGCTCCGCCACCAGGCAGGGCCCTGGGGTGGCTGGTGAAAAAGTTAATGAGGCTGATCAGCCACCTGAGCTACCAGAGACCCAGGCGAGCAGAGCAGCATCGTCCTGAGCCATCTCCGGGCAGCACAGGCCCGGGCTCTGCCTTAGAAACCAGAGCAGGGACTCCCCTGGTGGCGCAGTGTTTAGGAGTCCGCCTGCCATTGCGGGGGACACGGGTTCGATCCCTGGTCCGGGAAGATCCCTCATGCCGTGGAGCAACCAGGCCCATGCACAACTACTCAGCCAAAAACTTAAAAAAAAAAAAAAAAAAATTAGAAACCAGCGCAGAAGCGCCGTGTGGATGCTGTGGGGACCTGTGCAGGGGTAGTGTGGGGACCCGCGGGGGGTGCCGGCCTCGCTCGGGGTCTCACGGGGCTGTGGGCAAAGACCGTGAGCCCCACGTCACAGAGGAGAAAGCCGGCTCTGGAGATGCAGTGATTGGCCGAGGAAGGCATCTCGGCATCGTGCTGGGTCCGAGCCCATCTGCCTGCCTGCCTGCTCCCCGGCACAGACCTCGGCAGGGGACCGGCGCCCGGGAAATCACGGGTGTGGAGGCCCCTCTGCTCTGCGGTTCCCGCTCCTTCACACGCATCACCGCCAAGCCGGCGCCAGGCTCCCTGCGGACGGCCTCCACCTGCCCAGCACCCGGCCCACGCCCCGCACAGCAGCCACTGTGGAGCCGCCAGAACCCAGCTGAGATCCTGCAGCCCCTCCGATCTCCGGCCTCCACCCTCAAGTGCGTCCCCCGAGCCCTCCGCATCGCCTGCAGGCCCCACAGGCCCCGACTTCCTGCAGCCGCCCACCCCGCGTGTCCAGCTCCCGGGAGGTCGCATCAAGGCCCCTGCCTGAAACGCTCTTGTCCCAGCCCCTCGCCAGCCCAGCCCCGCACCCCAGGGCCCCGCCTCAGCCTGTCCACCGCCCGGCTGGACACAGGCGTGCACGCACACTTCTGAAATGTTTACTGTGCCTCCCTCACGTGGGACGCTTGAGGGCAGGGGCCGTGTCTGGCTGGCTTTCTGCATAAGCCCACCAGCCAGCACAGCACCTGGCGGGTAGAAGGTGCTCGATGAATACACGGTCCATCCATCGGCTGGATGCGCACCTGCCTGCCAAATTGAAGCCACCACCCCCGCCCACCTCCTTCCCCACCTGGAAGTCCTCCACCTGCACTCACTGGACAGACAGACGGGGGCCTTGTTCACGGATCACACCCGAGCCCCCTCCCCGACGCCTGCCTGCCACCCACCTCCCACCGGGCATATCGCCAGTTTCTCCGACCTTCCCAGCCAGGCTCACTCATCTGACAGTTGACTTTGGGGGAAGTTCTCTGGCCTGCTGATACCCAGAGTGAAGTCCGGAGGCATCTTCGGGGCACAGAGGGTAGGACTGAGGCCCGGCCAGGATGGACAAGGGCTCCCAGAGCACGGATGCTCAGGAGAGGGGAGCTGCCCCCTCCAGCTCCGCAGGGGTCAGTCAGGTGAGTTTCAAACAGGTGGGGCGGGGATTTCAAGGGGAAGTATGGTATCAAGGTGAGGAATGAGGCTATTTTCCCTCCTAAGCTCCACACCTAACAACTCCCAGCTCACACTGTCCCTCTGGGTCCCCACACCCAGGAAGGGTGTTATCATTTTGTCATTATCTCCTTTTCTAGGATAGACTGCATTCCTCCTGACCTTTTGGTGAACTCCTACCTAACCGTCAGGGCCCCAGTTCAAGGTCACCTGGTCAGTGGCGCTTCCCCGACGCACACACCTGGGCCCCACACCAAGCGGACTCAGCTTTCTTTTCCTCGTGGTCCACAGCCCTTTACTCTTGCCTCTATGACAGCATACACCACAGAGGATGTCCACTGTCCCAAACTTGGGTGCCTCTGGGGGCCAGGAAGGGAACATAAAATGCAGCAAGGTGACAGAAAAGGATATCCTGCCTAAAGCAAATTCAATAAAAAACAAACCAGCAAATCACCACTGCGCAGGCCAAACGAAACGGTTCAGGGTGGGAACCGGCCCAGGGCTGTATGTGCGGGGCTCCCGGTTTGTAACTCTGCCCCTCGCCATCAAGGATGGGCTCTGGGGGCTTCCCTGGTGGCGCAGTGGTTAAGAACCCACCTGCCCATGCACGGGACACAGGTTCAATCCCCGGTCCGGGAAGATCCCACATGCCACGGAGCAACTAAGCCTGTGAGCCACAACTACTGAGCCTGTGCTCTAGAGCCCCTGTGCCACAACTACTGAAGCCCATGAGCCACAACTACTGAAGCCCACGCGCCTAGAGCCCGTGCTCCGCAAAAAGAGAAGCCACCGCAATGAGAACCCCACACACTGCAACGAAGACTAGGCCCCGCTCACCGCAACCAGAGAAAGCCCCGCGGGCAGAAACGAAGACCCAACACAGCCAAAAGTTAAAAAACAAATAAAACAAAAAATAGGCTCTGGTGGGGACAGACCCGATCTCATTCCTTTGCAACCTGGCGCAGAGCAGGCGCCTGACCAGGAAGGAAGCCCTCTGAGAGCAGGTCCTGCGGTCAGGCCAGTGGGAGCGAGATGAGGCTGGCGGGGCAAGGGCTGCTCTCCAGGGAGGGTTCCCATGTGCCCCGGTGGGAGGTCAATTCTGCTTCGTAGGTTAAATAAACCTAGTAAATAAAAGCAACTGCACCGTTGGCGATTCAGGTCCCAGAACCTTTGTCCAGCACCATCCCTCCCGATGGAAACAGAAGAGGATTTTATCTGAACAGCCTTTCTCCCACAGGATGAGGCCGGCAGTGGGAAGTTCCTTGCTTCTTCACAGCAGAAAGGGACCTTGGAAAAATTAGTTCTCAAGACAAAACTCCAAAAACTGCTTAGAGAGACCCAAATACGAGGCCCCACGCTGCTGTTCATCGTGTCTCGGAATGTGGGGAGTCTGAACCAGGAGGTGGTCTGCAAGCTACTCCCCGGCCAGCCGCGGTCACTTCTGCCTCAGTCTTCAGGGAAGAGCTCAGCCCCGAGCTTGAAAATAAGCCTCGGCCGAGAGGCATGTGCACTGCTGGAAGCGACGGTAAGACCCTGCAAAACCTCCAATGTGTTAGCGGGTGAGACAGGCAGGAGGGGATGGAGGCTAAGCGAGGAGAACCGGGGCAGCGACACCGGCCGGGGGGCCGCGCGGACCTGACACAGACGCGCCCCCCAGCGGCTGACAAGGGCTGCGGACGGGTTCCGGGGCCCACATTCCTCCCGCCCCCGAAACACGACTGCTCAGGATCCCAGCGTCAGAGGCAACCTTCTGTGTCCCTTGTCACCATGCAGCTCTCCCTGTAGAGCCACCACCACTGGAAGAAGGCAGGCGAGACCCCTGGTTCCCCGCCCTGCTCTGCCAGCCGGGGGACCAAGCGTGATCAGGTGGCTTCCTGGCATCTGCGTTTCACCTCCAGCATCTTGGCAACAGTGGTGGGAACCCGGGTGATGAAGATGACAGACGCGCTGTGAGCCCCTCCAGGCTGACTCTGCCGGAGCTCCCTGTCTCGGTACATTCCATCCTCAGGCAGCCCTGCAGGTGCACCTCAGCGCCTTTTACAAGACGGGTCCCAGGGCACAGGAGAGGAGAGCTCAGTCTGACTCCGAAACCTGTGCCCTTCGCTGTGGGCACGGCGCCTCCACAGACCATGTCCTGTGCTCTTTTCGTCAAACCCCCTCCTCCTGCAGGAATCAGTCAGCCTGTCCTTAAGTCCTGGTGGGAAGAAAGGCCCAGCCTCCGCCCATGGGGGATGTGGGCAGCCTGAGCTCCCGGTGCAGCGAGGAGCTCTGGGGAGCTGGTGGCCCTGTGCTGGTGACCAAGGTGGGACTCACAGGTGGCCTCTTACCTGCTTGTAGCCCCTTCAGGCACAATGGGGTACATGGGGACGAAACCCAGGCAGGACGCCAGGCAGCAGTCTGTGCCCCCCAGGGAGGTCAAGAGCAGGGGCCGCAGCACCTGGACCAGGACTTGCGGCTGCGCCGCCACCCAGCGCCAGACAAAGCCAACCCATTCGCTCCTTGGCCCAGAGCATACCTTCCAGCATGACCGGAAGGCGGATCCCACGGCCCACGGGGCCCCACTTCCCCTGACTGGATGAACACCAGGCCCTCTCCTGCTTCCGGGGCTGCACATGAACACGGCCCTGGAGCACAGCCCGTCTTTCCTCACTGGGAACTGTCCTCCTTCAACGCCCAGCTCCAAGCCCGGGAAGAGGACCGCGCATCGTCTGTGTCCTAGGCACCAGGCAAGCAGCCCCGTGACAGCATGGCACCCGAGCAGGAACAGTCCAAATTTCAGATATCTGGTCCGGCTATGGCCACGGTAAACACACGTGTGCTTGTAAGGCCGCATGATTCGGTTCCTGGTTTCGCAGTTCAGTGCCTGCAGCAGCAGTACGGACGGCACTCATGCTAGTTAGGTGCTTGCACGTCTGTCCCCCAAGCCAGACATGAGCTCCGAGGCACAGGCACACATCTCATGTGTCTTCCTTTTGTAGGTACTCAGAAGAGCACCTGGGAGAGAGGAGGTTCTCACAGAACAAACCCTGAACCCACTGACGTGCAGTTTCTGTCCTGGGTGTCACACGGAAATGTCCAGCCAACAACCACAGTTAAGCTCGACAGAGCACCTTCTAAGTTTCAGGTGTTTTTCCCTTTTCATCTCACTTAACTTGTCTGTTGCTCCAGACAGAAGAGGCCAGCTCAAGGCCCTGGCTCTTAAATTATAACCCAAGAAACAAAGGAAAATGGAGCAAAAAGGAATCTTTAACAATAAATGTGAGTGGAGATCAAACTTGGCCTCACCTCCAGCGGGGGACCTTCATCACGTCCCGCCTGCCATGGGGCAGTGTGGGTGCAAACATTACCCGTGGGTCATTCTCGCCAAAACCCTTCCACCCGAGTGTCTCTGAACCTCTAAACTCAACCTCCAGTCTACAGAAAATACAAAGGATAGAGGAACAAGGGAAAAGACACCACGAGGGAAATGGGAGACAAATCCAGAAAGCGACTCTTAAAAAACATCAGTCATCAAAACAGAAGTGAGGCATCGTTCTGGACTAAACCCACACTGGACTCCAGCTCAAGGGGGAAAACTCTATACAAGACATTTTGGAGGACGTTGGGGAAACTTAAAAATGGACTAAGTAGATGCTTATAGAAACAATGATTTGCTTAGGTATGATAACACACTGTGCTTACTTTTAAAAGCTGTATGTCAAGGTATCCAGGGGTGAAGTATCATGCTACCTGCAACTTACTTTCAAATAAAAAAATTTATATTACACATACAAAAAGATAAGACAAATTCAGCAAAACATGAGCAACTGTTAAATCTATGTAGAGCATATATGGGGCTCACTATGTTATTCTTCCAACTTTTCTATATTTTTTAACTTTTTCATAGTGAAAAATTGGGAAAAATAGAAGTATTAATAATGTCCTGAAAATGAAAATATTACCGATAGGAGAAAGTACCAACTGGAGATCTTGGAAATGAAACACGTAATTGTCAGAATACAGAAGCTAAAAGATGAAATGAACATCGGGGGCTTCCCTCGTGGCGCAGTGGTTGAGAGTCCACCTGCCGATGCAGGGGACACGGGTTCGTGCCCCGGTCCGGGGAGATCCCACATGCCACAGAGCAGCTGGGCCCGTGAGCCATGGCCGCTGGGCCTGCGCGTCCGGAGCCTGTGCTCCGCAACGGGAGAGGCCACAGCAGTGAGAGGCCCGCGTACCTCAAAAAGAAAAAAAAAAAAAAGAACATCGGAATAGAGGCAGCTGAAAAGTAAATCAGGGATCTGGAAGGTGGGGCACGGGCTGCCAGAACACAGCACAGCAGAACACACTGTCACTACAGAGGCCAGACCGTAAGCCCAGCTCCCGCCCTGCGCAGCCTCCAGAGGAGAACAGGGAGAATGACAAGAAGGAATGAATCGAAGCAATACAAGCAAATCCCATAGATCTTCAGGAACATGGGACTTTTCATATTGATTATACCTACTGAGCTCAGAGAGGACGCATGGGAATATCCCATCACCTGGAGAGAGTGCTTTACTCACCTGCCAGGACACACGGGGAAGGCACAGTGTCAGGTGCAGACGCACGGAACGACACGGTGACCGTGACTTGGGGGGTGGGTGGAGTGCTAGGAAGAAAAACCAAGCAGGGCGAGGAAGGGATGAAAAGTAACTCAGACCTCAAAAACATGACCCAAGGACCCCGCGACAGTGCGTGGTTCCATGTACATGTGTGTCCAGAAGCGGCAGCTCCACAGAAATGGGCTGGGGGAGAGTGGAACAGGCATGACTGCTGAGAGCTACCAGGTTCCTGTCTGGGTGATGAAAATATCCTAAAGTTGACCCTGGTGAGTATTCAAAACAACAGGAAAAAACACTGAATTGCACACTTTAAATGGGGGAATTCACAGTATATGAATTTTATCTCAATAAAGATTTTTTTTAAAAGGAACTTGGTGGAGTACTACTTTGGACAGGATGGTCAGGTAAGGCTGACTTACGTAAAGCAAAACAATAATGTGTTGATGTACATACACACGTACACACACACAGAGCAAACTGCCCCAGGCATCCTAGCACACGGGGCCTTCCATCTCCCCGGCTCTTGCATGGACCCTGCTCTGCAAGCTGAGGTTCCAGACCCACCTCCGGCGCAGACATGCCCCTCCGCCTCTCCCCCGCCACACCCCCCGCCCTCTCCCTCACTCGCTCCTTCATTCAGCCAATACTGGTCAAGGGCTTATTCTGGGGAAAATAACCTGATGCAAACCGCAGAGCTGGAGTTTACATTGAGGTATTTACCTTGTGATTTCAATATTAAGGTTAATTTTTCCCATGCATTTCATCTGTAATGCAAACATGGCAGATACTGACAATTCATAGCTGGCAAACTGAAGTTTATCCTGTGATCCATTTTTTCATCATGAAATCATCCACTGTTCGTGTCCCCACTACAGATTTAAAACCCGAGAGTAAAAAACAAGTCAAACCAAAAAATCAAAGTGTTTCACTGAAAAATATAAACAGAATATTTTTAATTTTAAAAAAAATCTGATTTTTACACTTCTCAGACATAAAAAAAGGCAGAGGTGGGGACTACCTGGCTTGAAACTACAAGGAACTTTCCTCAAGGAAAATGGAATCCCTCAGTGATCGTGGTCCAGCCTCCTCATATGGCGCCCAAGGAAACTGACATGCGGAAGGGAAATGACCCGCCGACTGTCCGCTGTGAGGTGGAGGCCACCTCTGCAGGCCTCTGGGATCAGGATGAACTTTGTTGCCCACACATGGCGACTGCGCTCAGGCAAGGCCCGGCCTGCCGTGAGCGTGGACTCTGCTTTCACAGTCAGACCTCATCTGGGACCAAAGGCCTGACAGCGTGGCAGGCTCTGCTCCGGTGTCCTCTGACCCTTCTGAGTCATCAAACCCACCCTGTGATCCAATATCCGGAAATACTTGTGCAATTTCCCAAGGAGACCACTTTGAGAGGGACAGGTCCTAGCGACACATCTAAGCTCCAGGTTGTTGCCTTTTAAACAACCTGTGTGGAAAGTCACGTACCTGGTCTAGGGCTACTCTGACCTCTTCCTTGGGTAGGAGAGGGAGGCCTGCAAGGCCAAGCAGGGCAGGTAAGAAGGGAGGGGATGCGTATGTAACCCACGGAGAAGGGTGCTGCTAGTCACTAACGGTCCTGACTCACTACATCCCCAGAGCAGGTTGCAGGCGCCTCTACCTACCAGCACTGGCTGTACGTTCAATAAAACAGCATTACGGGTCTTCCCTGGTGGCGCAGTGGTTAAGAATCCGCCTGCCAATGCAGGAGACACGGGTTCGAGCCCTGGTCCAGGAAGATCCCACATGCTGTGGAGCAACTAAGCCAGTGCGCCACAACTACTGAGCCTGTACTCCAGAGCCCACAAGCCACAACTACTGAAGCCTGTGCGCCTAGAGCCCGTGCTCCACGACAAGAGAAGCCACCGCAATGAGAAGCCCATGCACCGCAACCAAGAGTAGCCCCCGCTCGCCGCAAGTAGAGAAAGCCCACACACAGCAACGGAGACCCAACACAGCCAGAAATAAATAAATAAATTTATAAAAAAAAAAACAACCCAGCATTACGTAGGTCATTCTAGAAGGCAGGCGCTTTCTTTTGTTCACACTGGCCATAAGCACCGCTTCTGCTAATTAATCTGAATTAATAAGGATTTGTTTAACAAGCAGATGGCATTAGTATGTTGATGTGACACCGCTAATCAAAATGTAAGAAAATGTAAAATGCAAGTGATAAACGACGGCCCCGATTTCACATTGGTCCCAAACCTTTCCGTGTGTGTGTTCATGCACGTGTGTCTGTGTGTGCGTGCGCGCACATGAGCTCACACATGTGCGTGTGGCAGCTGGTAGTGGTAGAGGGCGTGCACAGCGATGAGGAAAAGGCGCCACACGAGGAGCTGGCAGGCAAGGTTCTGGTTCAGACCTGCCACACATGGCCTTCATCTCCCTGTCTGTGAAATGGGGTCTCACCGGGTGGCTGCAAGGACGAGGCAGAACAGAACACGAGAACAGTGGTGAAAACTCGGGAGATGATTATAAAGCAGAAACTAATTTAAAAAATAATAATAAAATAAAATATATTATAAAAAAACACAACACAAAACTCGGGAGATGGGGGACTCAGGGAGGGAGGGCTACCCCCTTACTACTAAGCTTTACGATCCCTCACGCCCAAAGCCTCTCTGCAAGGGCCACACAGGGCTGACGGAAGGAAGGAAAACGCCAACAGGCCGAAACACCAAAGGGATGGAAGCAAAAAAAGGAGGCAGGTGGAGGCCCTGAGCTGTGAGAAGGCCCGGTCTGGGCGATGCCGCCCCCTGTGACCGCAGTGGGCTTGCCTTTTCATACACAGCGGGCCCTCCATGGCACGGACATGGGGATTCTGCCTTCACTTCATCGCTGGGGAAGCAGATCAGTGCACAAGGGCAGCTGGGCAGCCAGGCTGAGAAGCTGAGCCTCCGGAGCCCCAGGCCACCAACTCTCTCAGGGGACCCACGCTCGTGTCAGCTCCCACCTGCTGCTGCTCTGCTGTGCGTCAGGTCCCTAAGCTCGGGGTTGACAGGCGAACAGATCAGGAGCGGTGATGCCACGTGCCCCAGGCGGCAAAGCCAAGATTGTGACCTGGGGCCCGAGGCTCTACCGCTGGCCCCCTTTCCACCGTCTTCCCACAGCATGTGCTGCCTCGGAACTTGCAGAAACCTCAGGAGGCAGGTTCGTTTTGCCATGAGGATGATTGTCACCGGCATCAAGAACAGATTTCTTGGGCTTCCCTGGTGGCGCAGTGGTTGAGAGTCCACCTGCCAATGCAGGGGACACGGGTTCGTGCCCCGGTCCGGGAAGAGCCCACATGCCGCGGAGCGGCTGGGCCCGTGAGCCATGGCCGCTGGGCCTGTGCATCCGGAGCCTGTGCTCCGCAACGGGAGAGGCCACAACAGTGAGAGGCCCGTGTACCGCAAAAAAAGAAAAAAAAAGGAACAGATTTCTTCAGACAACCAGCGTGACCCAGAACTTATCTCTTATCTAGCGATCCTTTTGCTATCTCTGATCAAAATCGGAAGAGTCAAACCAATTTTACCCAAATAGGAAAAGCACATGAGCAAGGCCACACCCCCAGCTGGAAAGGCTAAGGATGCAAACTTTAAAAAGAAGCACTTTCGCACCAGGAGGGCGATGGAGCGCAAGGTCCCGGAACGTGGGGCCCGGGGCCCAGGGCAGAGACTGAGCTCTGTGTGGGAGGACCCTGGCTGCCTTCCCAGCATGGGGACACTGACCCCGACAGAGGGCCGAATAAAGGGGCGCAGCTGTCCAGGGCCGACCCGTGTGCGCGTCCCCTGTGAGGTGCACAGACCAGTTTACATAACAGGCCTTTGTGTCGTCCCAGATAAGGGTGCGTGAGCAGCACTCGGATGTGCTCAGGATTTAGAACCGGCTGAGATTTCCTGGGGGATGGTGAGGTGGGGAGGGGCAGGTTAAGAAATAATCCTAATAATAATCCCTGGGGAGGAAAATGCTAACAACAGCAACCATCAAATAATCCCTTATGTTTGTAACTCCTTGGTTTTATTCACAATAGCACTTTCAAGATAGACAAGAGGTGGGTAGCATTGTCTGCCTTTTCTTACACGGTGTCAGAAATGGAAAGGACGGCTGTTGTTTTTTTTTTACGGTACGCCCTTTTATGTCTTTGAAATTTTGAAATTCTGAACCATGTGGATGAATTATCCAAAAACACACAAGGGGAATTTTTAACTATTTTGAGCGTGTCCATAGCCGTCCAACAACCCTGAGAAGTAGGCAGAGCAAAGATCGTTTGTTCCATTTCACAAAGGAGGAAGCCCGGGGCTCCAAGAGGGGACAAGGAACCGGCCAGGGCTAGGATGAGGCTGCACAGACCTTTGGACACCTAGTCCAGGGTTCTCCTGCAGAGACATCACCGCTGAGAGGCCAGCAGCTCCCAGAGTTGCCCCCAGCTTCAGCCTGCACAGCTAGAGCCCAGTGAACTCACACAGGGCCGCCCGGGGACCAGCGCCACGGCCAGAGCCTTGCCACCAGCAAGGCTGCTACGGGAGCTGCCCAGGGCTGCCTGATGCTCTGTTAGCAGACAGCACCCTGAAACTCCTTGGGGTTTCCACCCTCCTTCCTGAAAATCTAGAAAATGCCCAAGTCCATACGCTTCTCTCCAAGTGCGGTGACCACAGTTGTCTTTTCACTAGAGTCAATAACATACAGAGTCTCAGGGTCATCGGTACGAACTGAGTGGGACTCAGAAGGGTAGTCAAGTGTAAAAAGAGGCGCTGCAACTCGGAGCCAGGGAGACCCTGGGTTCAAAGCCTGGTTTTGCCACTGACTTGTGTGGGGCCTTGGGAGTGTCGGTCACTTCCTTTATTGTGGCCTCAGCTTCCTCCCTATAAATAAAAATCAATGAACACAAAGGTAGTGAGCACCGTGTGTCTGACACTATTGTAGGTGCGGGGATTCACAGGTACGCAAGGCGGTGTCCACTTTCAAGGAGCGGACACTGTACGGGAGAGACCCACACACAAGGGAATGTCAAGTCCTGGTAAATGCTATGAACCTACCCTGTAATGGGACGGAGGGCCTAGGAGGCCAGGGAAGGCGTCTCTGAAGAGGTGGCCTGTGCAGTGACAGCCGAATGATGAAGCAGCTGTTACACGGGGATCTGGGGGTGGAATGTGGCACGCAGGACAGCAGAGACAAAGGGCCTGAGGCAGGCATGTTGGAAGGACAGAAAGGGCCGGCGAGGCTGGGGACTGCGTGTGGGGCAGAGGCAGGGAGATGAAGTGGCCGAGGCAGACAGGGGCCCAGCTCTCCAGGTCAGGTGTTGGGATGTCATTCTGGTCGCAAGAGGAAGTGACTATAGAAATAAAGGGATTTAATTCAATCTGTGATGTTCCCGACTTTTTATTTTTTTAGCAGCAGAACTCTTCAGTCAAAGACAAGCGGAACCTCAATATATAACTGGATAAAAGTAAGCTAGTTAAGGCCCTTCTGACCCTGCGGTCTCTCGGCCTCCCTCCTTCAGTCCGCAGCTCCCCAAGTACAGAGCAGCTGGAAAAGCGCTAGGTGATCTCTCTTTGAGCTTCCTCAAGAGCCAACAAGAGCCAGCAAGCACAGGAGAGGCGGCTTTGAGATCCTGCTGGATGCTTGCTGGACCCCAGACAGGCCTGGGAAGGTTTTAAACTAAATCCCTGATGTGGACATGCTTTCTGCAGAAACAACAACGATAAACTCTGGCTCCTCAAAGGTTCCAGTTAAAAACCACAGTGTTGAAACTATAGGGACAGAAAAGAGATCAGTGGTTGCCAGGGCCTGGGGTGAAGGGAGGATGCTGACACAAAGGGACACAGGAGAACTTTCTGGGTTGATGGAAGGAATCTATACTCTGAATGTGGTGGTGGTGACAGGACTGCATAGGTTTGTCAAGATTCACAGAACTCGACACCTGAAATGAGGCCCATTTACTGTGTGTAAGCTGAACTTCAATAAACTTGCTTTTAAAAAAATCACCTTGCTGGAAGACACCCCAGAGATAGTTTATGGGTGAGGAAAAATGACCTGCCCCCGCTGAGTCCCGAGAGCCCAGCACCCGGGGCCAGGGAGGCTGTCCTCTCACCCCACCCACCCAACTGCAATTCACAGCCTCTTCAGTGCCTGAGCCTCAGGATTCTCTGGCTGCAAGATCAGGAAGTAAATGCTTGCACAGGCTTTCCCACTCCACGCAATCAGAAGCAGCAGTCTGGTGTAGGGAAAGACCCCAACGCCCTGGAGTCCGAAAAGCTGGAAGAAAACTTGCACGTCTGTCACTTCCCAGCTGTGTGCCTGGGGAAGCCTGCCCCGTGTGAGGCGGGGTTAATCACAAGAACACATCTGTAAGACAGCTGGCACACATCAGAGTCTTGAGAGGGGTGGCCGCTGTTAACTCTTAGGGGGGTTACCACGCCTACACTGCTCTCCTGGTCCCAGAACCACCCGGCTGCCTCCCAAGTAGAACAATCTGAAGGTGACCAAAAGGAAAAGAAATCTCGAAGTGCCTGCCCTGCATTGCATAACCTGTGCTCGGTACACAGTGCACCCAGGGCTCCGCACAGGTTATCTCGCCAGGTAAACAGGAACACCCAGCCCCTCCTTGACCACCTTCAGCACCGGGAGAGGGGAGAGGGGAGGGCAGGGGGAGGGGAGGGGAGGGGACGGGGGAGGGGAGGGGGAAGGGAAGGGGAGGGGGAAGGGGAGGGGAGGGGGAAGGGGAGGGGGAAGGGGAGGGGAGGAGAGGGGAAGGGAGGGGAGGAGAGGGGAAGGGAGGGGAGGAGAGGGGGAAGGGAAGGGGAGGGGAGGGGGAGGGGAGGAGGAAGGGGAGGGGGAAGGGGAGGGGAGGAGAGGGGAAGGGAGGGGGAAGGGGAGGGGGAAGGGGAGGGGAGGAGGAAGGGGAGGGGGAAGGGGAGGGGAGGGGAGGGGACGGGGGAGGGGAGGAGGAAGGGGAGGGGAAGGGGAGGGGAGGGGACGGGGGAGGGGAGGAGGAAGGGGAGGGGAAGGGGAGGGGAGGGGAGGGGACGGGGAGGGGAGGGGACGGGGAGGGGAGGAGGAAGGGGAGGGGGAAGGGGAGGGGAGGGGACGGGGAGGGGAGGGGGAAGGGGAGGGGGAAGGGGAGGGGAGGGGACGGGGAGGGGAGGAGGAAGGGGAGGGGGAAGGGGAGGGGGAAGGGGAGGGGAGCCGGAGCAGGCCGCCCGCTTGTTTACGCCTATCCTTCAACTCGCCACTTCCCCGTGGCTGCTGGCAGCGTCTCAGGGCACAGACTCATCCGCGGACCCCATCCCACAGCCTTCCCTCGCAACCTGCTCCAGAGGGTGGTCCCGAATAATGACTCAAAGCTGCCTGCCACACCTTGTTCTTTTTTCCTATCTTAAGGAGACTCAAAACACACAGAAACCCAAAAGACTGTTAAAAAAAGAAAAGAAAAAAAAAAAAGCAACCCTTCTGGCAGGGAGCTTCTGCTTCCCCTGTCACATCAACTCCAGAGGCACCGTGTGCATGGAAAGGCTTTTGGCTGACTTCTTCTCCATGCTGGGTCGGGAGGAAGAAATTATCCCAATTTTGTAGAAACAAAGAGTTAAGCATCCTGCCGAAAGCCAACCGGTAGCAGGCCCACAGCAGCCCAGGGAGGCCGGGCGCCACAGTATCGAGGCTCACGGGACTCAATCACCCGGCTCCACCTGAAAACGCGGAGATACCAGGAGATGCCTTGGCCCTGGGCTGCCCCGCCCAGGGCTCTTAGGAGCCATCCCGGAACCGGTGGGAACTCAAAACCACCAAAGAGGGGAAAGGATTTCCGTCCGGCGCAGTTCAGGCAAGTTCCCGAGCAAGAACAATGGTGTCTCGCTGCGTTCGGGAGGGCTGACACTCAGGTTAAGAAACTGATTCACTAATCACAAATGTTAGTTCTCAGACCACTGCCAGGACTCTGTGGCAGCCACATCCTGCCGGTCTAGTGCGGAGCCACTGCCAAAGCTCGGTCCTCTCCCCCACCTTCCGGGGCCCGTGAAGTTTTCAGCTCCTATCGGGCTGCAGCTGGGGGAGGGGACCCGGGCCGCCCCGGCCGAGTAAAGTTCCACCACCAGGTCCACAAAGAGACTGCAGGGAGGCGTGGCCAGGCCGGAAATTCTGACAAAAAGTTTTGGCCCTCCGGTCCTAGAAGAAACTACTTCCTGGTCCCTCCTAGTCGTGGGGGTGTCCCTTTCTGCCTGGGGTCCCCTCCCGAGGGCCGAGCTGGGGCCTTCGACCGCGGTGGAGCAGGGGTAGGCCGGCCAGGCGGCCCCCGTGCCCGCACCCGAGGCGCTCAGCCGCCGGGCACCGGAGACGCTATTCTAGAGCAAAGTCCCCCAGGGTGTAGCTCGGAGGGCAGGGCCTCTCCTCCGCACTCCCCCCAGCACGCGCACCCCAGCGCCCCGAGGCCCGCGCTCGGCGCCCAGAGGCCGGCCCCAACGCCCAGGCCCAGGCCTGCTCGGACAGGGGGCCAGAGGGGACCCCAGCCCCCGCGGACCAGTCGGGTGCTCGCCGCGGCCCCCGACCCCGACCCCTCCGGGGAGACCCTCCAGGGCCCTGGCCGACCACTAGCGCCATGGGGCCCGGCTGCACGGCGACCCCGGGCCGGGCCTCCCACCTTGACCCGCTGGCCCTGGATCTCCAGCGTCTTCATGGTGAAGTCCACGCCGATGGTGCTGCCCTGGCGCTCGGAGAAGACGCCTGTCTTGAAGCGCTGCACCACGCACGTCTTGCCCACGCTCGCGTCGCCCACCAGCACCAGCTTGAACAGGAAATCGTACTGCTCGTCCGGGTCCCCCGGGCCCGGCCCCGCCATGGCCGCGGGAGCCCAAGGGCCGGCGCTCCGGACGCTGGGGCGGCCTGGGCTCGCGCAAGCCGCGGGCCGCCTGGCGACGTGGAAGCGCCGCAACACCTGGGGAAAGGGCGCCACCGCCCGCCGGCCGCCCCGCCCCGGCCCGCCCCGGCCCGCCCCGGCCCGCCCCGGCCCGCCCGGCCGGCCAGACACCGCGGCCGCGGCTCCGCCCCGTACTCGCCTGGCCCGGCCCTCCGCGCCGCGCCAGGCCAGTCCGGCCCTCAGGGCCGCGCTGGGCACCGCCCCGGGCACGCCCCCGGCCCTACTCTTCCAGCGCTGTTCTCGGGCCCGCCCCCAGGCCTACTGGGCCCTCGGCACTGCCTCTGGCCCGCCTCCAATGAGACTCCGCCCTCAGACTTGACCCAATCAGACTCCACCTTCAGACCCGCCCCGGCCAGACTCCGCCCCCAGCGCTGCTCCCGACCCCGTCCCCATCCGGACTGCGCCCTCAGGGCTGTCCTCAGCTCGTTAACACTCCTCGGCTCCGCCCTTAAGCCCGCCCACAGCGACCCCCGTACCCGCCGCGCCCCCCACCGCCAATTTATCCTCTGCCTCCGCCTCCTCCCCCCTCCCCCCCTCCCCCGCACCTCCCGCTCACCCAGGACTAGCCAGCTGCCTGGGCTCTTCTACCAACCTGGGTTCTCCTACCTGGTCTCTCCCAGACCCACAGAAAGGAGTGGGCTCGAGGGAAGGGTGGCCTGTTAACCCAGCCCTTGGGCCCAGAATGGCCTCCTTCAGAATGGATCTCTGGGGAAGGGAGACCACTGGGCCACCTCGGTGCTCACACCAAAGGGGCTGCAGAATCCCTCTAACAGAGGATGGGAGAGGCGGTAGCATTTTTCCTGTACTGAAGAAGGGAAAGGCCTGGCGCACACTGCAAGGAGGAAAAGAGAAGGCTTCCATGAGGCCAGAAACTAAGCTGGCTACAGAACTGGGGAGGAGGCCAGAATCCTTGTAGGGCTGTGTGCTCAAGGTGGCCGCCCCAGGATTCTGGGAGAGTGGAATTAGGGAACCCCGTTTGGTGGGAGGCTAGGTTTGGGGGATTCCAAAGCCCAAAAGGCAGCCTAGCAGTGGTGGAAGCAGCTGCCCATCCTGTCTCAGGATGGGCTGGCTCAGTTGGGGATTTGGGTCCAGTTGGGGGAACTGACCCACCTGATAAGACTGACCTGAGCTGAGGAACAAGGACGGTTCATGGGTTCTGTGTTAGGGCAGACCCGCTCCCCAGGTGGCCTGGTGAACCAGGGCTCCTCAGAGAAACGAGACCCAAATGTCTCTCAGGAGCTTAAAATAGATCAAATAGGACCGATTCCCCAAAGTCTCCCCAGTACCCAGATGGAAGGGAATTGGGAACACCCCTGCCCTCTTCAGACAGTACCCTTACAAAGGAGCCGCAGAACTTCAATTCCGTGTAATTTTAAAATTCGATTAATGCCTGCTATGGGTCAGGTACTGTTCTAAGGCCTTGAAATCCATCAGTGAACAGCGCAGAGAAAAATCCATATCCTCCCCAGTAGAAAAGGGAAGACGGCCTTCCTGTAGCTTAAGGAGACCACAGAAAGCAAGTTCACCAGGACTAGGAACCCCAAGGACCCTGACCAGCTTTACTGGCCAAGTGGGGAAGAGACTGGACCAGGAGGCAAACGCAGACCCACGGGGATGGGGGAAGAGTTACTGATCTCCACCCCCATGAGAATCACCCAACAGCACCAGACAGGAGCTCCCCAAGTGCCAGGGAAAGCAGGTGTGGGAGCCCAGCTTTGTTACATCACGTTGGAGCCAAGGACATAGCCTCCATCCAAGGCAGAAGTAGGCTGAAGGACATGGGATGGAAGGCTTCCCCCTGCTGGGCTGGCTCTGGGAAGCGGGGGCACGTCAAAGCCCAGGACCCCAGAAAACAACGTCTGTCCCAGTGGCTACCCACAGCACCAGGTGGAGAAGAGGAGGGGAAAGGTGGTTCCAGGAGGGGCCAAAGTCCCACCAACCACAGGGACGGGGAGAGGGAGGAGGCTTGGGCAGCTGTGAGGGTGCTGGGCAAGTGGCTGGCCAGCTGAACTGGCCTCTCCACTGGCCTTGCCTGGAACTGGTTTGCTGTGGGGAGTGTTGGCCCGGGTGTGGACTTTTCCAGAAAACACAACCACCATTTGCATTTGTGGGGTGATGGCATCGTTCTAAAACTGGACTGTCGTGAGGGCTGCATGACCCAGGAGATTTATTAAAATCATTAAGTTGTACACTCGCAGTAGGTTTTTATGGTATGTCAAGTATATCTCAGGAATGCTGTTAAAAAATATCTGCATTTCCTCTCTTTGGTGGTAAATTCTTGGATAGCACAGTGGCATTTTATCTGAAAATGAATTATGCGCCTTTGAAATGGAGTCATTAAAAAATGTTTATGATGTCTCACTTAATGCCCCCCAGTTTTTTTTTTCCCCCTTTGGTTGCACCACATGGTGTGCGGGATCCTAGTTCCCCGACCGACCAGGGATCAAATCTGCACCCCCTGCATTGGAAGAGCGGAGTCTCAACCACTGGACTGCCAGGGAAGTCCAAGGCCCCACATTTTAAATAACGCACCTCCCAAAATCTTTTAAATGTGTCAAGAATTTAACATTCTTAAAGCTAACGGTGGGTGAGCTGAACGAATTTTCAGTTTGTGCTATTGCCACACGGTGGCACCATCCTAGCTCACAGACGGAAGCCCCTGCGGTGAGCCCAGCGTTGCGTGGATCAGAACTCCTCCAAGTGGTGAGAGAGAGACTTTCTGCCCCCCCCTTCCTTCTTTTTTCATCTTTTCCTTTCCTTCTACAGTCACCATTATTAAAATATATAGCCTCTAACGATATCATCCGAGTTTTCTTTCTTTGGAAGAGCCCAGGCTAGGGATGAAAACGTGCCCCTGGTCAGAAACAAAGGTGGAAAACACCACGAAGACCAGACACCAGCCATGACGCCCTGGGTTCTTAATACAGAAGAGTGCTTGCTGCAAAATGTTAAAAAGCTGAAAGCAGCAAGAATGCAAAAATATGCCACAGCAGCTGTAGACTTAGGTGCTCTGGGCTGGTGCTGGCTGAGGGCTGGGAGGACTCCTCGGGGCAGCCGCCTGGTGGCCAGAGAAACGTCAGACGTCCGCTCTCCCCTCCAGTGCCCCCAAACCTCCTAACGGAGGCCAAAGGAGCCCTGCTTCATTCCAAGGTACCAGTCGCACACAGGAGGCTCTGACTGGAAACACAGGGTCACCGGGCTCAGCACCTCCGCCCCAACCTCCGCCAGCCCCGCGGTGCCCTCCCACCCCAGGCGCTGTGCCCGCCCTGGAGGGGTGCCCTGGCGTCCTCCCCTCACAGCTTCCCGCTGGCCCCCAGCCCCCTGCCCACACCAAGTGGGCCTGCTAGACAGACGCCAGGGACAAGCCCCGGCCCCTCGGGAAGCCCCTCTCACCTCTCCCACTGCCTCTGCTCCCCTGCCCTGAGGCTCCTCCCCTAGTTCCCAGCCCCTCACACTTGCTAGTTTTCACACAGTCCTACCCCGCCCCACCAGAGGGACCTGGGGCACAGCTCATCTCCCTGGGGCGAAACGCAGGCTCAGTGACCCAGAAAAGCGCCAGGGGCAGCCCTACAAGAGACCCTTCCTCTACAGTCTGCCTTCGTCTGCGGGGGAGAGTGCGAGAGGGTGAGGCAGGAGGGAGGCAGATGTGAAAACCCGCCACCCCCACCGTGGACCTGTCTGCTCTTCAGTGGACCTGATGCCCCCCGGCTGGATCTGCTGTCACCGCTTCCATTAGTATGAGCAGGGGCTTTGGGAGGAAGCAGTGAGATGCTGACGGTAGCAGAGGATGGGGTGGGCATGGGGCGGTCTGGGAGGAAACGAAATCGGCCCCCCCACCCTGAAAGGTTTTAATCTCGTCCAGGTTTACAAATTGCCCGAGCCAGAGCACGTGGGCTCGGGGCAGAGTGCACAGGGCTGGGGTGCAGGGGAGAAGGGCGCTGCGGGGCCCAGGTGGGGCTGGCGTAGGAGTCTTAAGGCATGACAGGAGATGGGTGTTTCAGACTCACTAGCCGGGCCGGTGGGGGAGTGGGGAGAGGGAAAGGGAGCAAAGTCCAGGGACATGTGTATCTGTGTTTGGGAAACTGTGGGCAGAGCCAAAGCCGGTATAAACCATGAAACAGACTTTGTCAAAGTTTCCGTGGAGCTGGGCCATGGAGACCACACCCCCACCAGTGGCCACACTCCCCTGCTGTTCCAGGCCTGGGGGGAGCCCTGCAGAGACCTCCTCTCCAGTCCCGGGCAACACAAATAACCGGGGCCTGCAGTACAGGAAGAAGCCTGGGGTTTGGCCCATCTCTGCCAGGAACACCTGTGCATCATCAGCAGAGCCCCAGTTTCCTCAGACGCCAGACACTGATTCCTGTGCTGCCCGCATCCCATCTGGGGAAGCCACCGCGAGACCCTGGGGGGCCGTCGGGAGGAGATTCGGGGGACTGTCCAGGTGGGCCGAGCCCCACGCACCTGCCAACTATCTTTCCAGGGACAAGAAACATCTGTCGTTTGAACCGCCTGCTCTCACTGAAAGCGAGGATCCCCACCCGAGTGGCCCTTGGACGTCAACCCTGTAACTGGGCCATCTGAGCTGGGCCCTCCAAACGCTCCCCAGGGGCTGGCTGTCCCAAGGCCCCCACCTGCCTCTGCCCACCCCATGGGACTGCCCAGACCGGGGGGAGCTCAGAGGGCACCAGGTCCAGTCCTGGCCTTTAAGACAGGGAACCTGAAGCCGGTCCTGCTCCAAGTCCCCACTGAGTTTGCTCCTGAGCCCCTGCCGGGGGCCAGCCCCGGGCTGGGTGTGGGTCCCAGGGCTGAGTCTGACCCTGCCCGGCCCCCGGGGCTCCCAGCGCTCCAGCCCTGACCCTCGCTGCTCCCAGCACACACTCGCCCAGGGGCTCGGCCGAGGGGCCCCTCCAGCCCTGCCTCCAGGGAAGGGAAGCCCCCGGCCCAGTCCTGTGCCCTCCCCTCCCCTCCCAGGTCACCCCAGGTCACCTTCCCCACGGCCACTGCCCACCCTGCCCAGCCTCTGCCTGACCCCCTCCACCCTGGCTAGGGAACATCCTAAGGCAGGTCACACGCTGACGGTCACCTCCTCGCTCAGGCTGGCACTGCTCCGCTGCCCCCAGTCTCCTTCGGGAGGCCCGCCGGGACCACGGCAGCTACACGGTTCTGCTGACACGCCCAGGACCCCTCCCGAGGGTGGGGAGCCCCCCCACTCTGCCCGGAGCTGTGGCCTCTGCTGTGGGTTCTCCCCACTGGGAGGGAAAGACTCGGCCGGGATGGCGGGTTTGGACCGACTCCCGGGCATCCTCTGTGCGCTCCCCACAGGCCGGCGCCGTGGACCCTGCCGCTTCAGCCCTGATCCGCAGCCGTGGGTGCGGGGGCCACGGGAGGACGGCCCCGCCACCTCCTCAGCTCCCAGACGGGCCGCCGCTGGTCCCAGCCCTCGCACACCAAGGCTGCGTGTTTAGGGACCCCGTCCCCTGCGGTGACTGTGAACCTCACTCAGGTCCCAGTGCAGACACGGCCTCAAGACAGGCAGCCCAGACCCAGAGGGTGCCTTTCAACAAAAATCTTTAATAAAAATAGCTCTCTGCAGAACCAGTCCTAGACAGCAGTGGCAAACTCAAACTCCTGCCACCTGGGCATGAAGGAGCAAGGCCAGCTGAGGGGTCTGAACTGAGGGCAGGGCTGCCCCGAAGGCGGAGCTCCGCAGGCTGCGACGTGTGGGATGTGGGCTCGGGGCCCACACACCTTCTCATTCTTCCAGAGGAGTTACAAACACAGCTGCGTTTTTTAGGAGTGTCACTAACTGGTCGCCCTCCCCACCAAATGACAGGAGGAGGCTACGTGAGACACTCAAAGGCTGACAGGGAGGAGCGCGTCCTACACACTCCAGACAGAAGTAAGTGGGGTCACACGTCAGCAAAACACCGGGACGAGGTGACACCGGGGCATCCGGCAGGCAACGGCCCTTGGTCAGCACACAGGCGAGAGCAGGGGAGGGAGGAGGAGAAGCGGCAGGCAGCCCGGGCTGCCCACCTCGCACGGCGCTGGGCGACGGCCCCGGCTCGGCCTTAGTAGCCCAGGAGCCGCCTGGCCTCCTCGCTCTGGGCCTGCAGCGTCTCGCTGGTGTACTTCTGCAGGAGCTCCATCTTCTTCCTCCGCACGAGCGCCTCCTCGATCTGCGGGCGGGAGAGCGGAGGGCTCAGGCCACAGGCCCCGCAAGGCCAACACGCCGCCTGGGCCCGGCCGGGAGCCCAGCACCCTGCGTCTGAGGGCCCCGATCTCCGCCGGGGAAGCAGGGGAGTGACGGAGGGCTCGACTGCTGCCTCCAAGGTAGACGGAACGCTGCCTCGTCTGGACGCCTCGCCCTGACCTGAGCCCAGGGACCAACACTCCGTGGAGGGAGTGAGAGCCGCCCAAAGGGACAGGAAGGACCAAGAAAACCACGCAGCGCCCCGTGGGGCCCCTCGGAGGCCAGGCGGCCCCCAGCCTGTCCTACCTCTTGCTGCGATGGCACCGGGACGTGAGCGATGAACTTCTGCTGCCCGTCCTCCCCTCCTTTCTCCTGGCCGCCCTCCTCATCAGACTGCAAAAGAGTGCAACCAGAGGCCGCGCAGAGGAGACCGTTAGTAAGTGCTGGCACCGCCATAACATGCACCAGCCTGCAGCCATTTAAAAGGAAAAACAGCGACGAGGAAGCTCTGTTCTCAGACAGAGAGACACCCAAGACACAGCGTTAAGTACAAGCAGCAACAGAACGCTGTGTATTGCGTGACCTCTTGTACGAGGAAGAAAAGAGAAGCCAGTGATGTCAGTGAGAGCCAGTGGACAGAGGACAGGGCTGCGAAAGACAAGCCGTGTTGAATCTCTGTACGCTTTTTGTGTTTTGGGTCTTGTGAATACATTATCTATTTTTTAAATTAAACTTGAAAAAAGCATATATAGAAGAAAGCATCACTCAGAGGCTGCCTGTGAGTCAGCAGAGATCACTCATAACCTAAGGAATGACGCAGCCCTGGAGGCGTGAGGAGAGAGGAGGCCTGTGTGGACGCAGGTCCGCTGCCCGCAGGTCTCTGGGCCGGACCCTGACCCCATCCCCCGCCCCAGGTCACCAGCTGCCAGGAAAGCCGCGCCGCTGGTAGGAGAAACTGGTCCCAGGGCTCTGGGAAAGTCGGGCTGCATCCACCGAGGCAAGACCACGGGTGGAAGCTCCACTCCTCAGGGCAGACTCCAACAAGGAAGGCTGTCGTAGCCCCAGAGAATCCACACATGTGATGAAAGACACAGCACTGCCCACACGCGTCACACCACGTCAGGTCCCTCGGTGGACACTGCACTGTCACTGTGCAAGCCACTGGGGACACTGGGTGAAGAACCACACAGGGCCCTCGGCAGCAGCTGTGCAACTTCCCGTAAATCTTAAGCATTTCAGGATAAACAATTTTTACCTCCTCTGATGGCTTTCCATCGCTCTCACGGTAAAGGAAGATGCTTCCCCAGGGGAGCCGGGGCCCTTGCTCGGCCCACCTCCCCTCCCCCAGCCTCCACTCTGCCCTCCGGCCACCGGCCCGTCCTCTGTCCCCCGCGCTCCCATGGGGTCGTCCGCTCACACTGTTCCCTGCTGCCTCTTCACTTGTGTCCAGATCTCAGCTGAAGGGTCACGTCCCCAGCAAAGCCTTCACTGGCCCTGCCTTCACCATGTCGCTACCCAGAGCTCCTATCACAGCTGCCATTTCCCACGGTGTCTGCTGACCGGACTGTCCCCCCGGGCTTCAAGCTACAAGCGAAGCGTGTTTGCTGTCCTGCCCCTCGAGTGGGCCTCACAGTAGCCACTCATTAAACAAACATCCCTTGAAAGAGCAAATGGGTTATTTGCATCTAGAGAAAATCTTCCTAGGGCACGCTGCCATCCTGTTTCAAATGCCTGCCTGAGGGCACGAACCTCAGGTCTGCTAGATCCTGTGTGATGGTGACTAAGTCACTAAGCCTCTCTGAGCCTGCTTCCTTGCCACTGACATCATGGCAAGCCATGTGACGTCACACAGGGCCTGACCCATAGTCCAGGCATGGGTGCTTCCCCTCCCCTTGCTCAGTCGAGCAAATCAGTTCCATCCTGGACCTGCCCAGGGAGCAAGGCCTGCAGGGGTGCTGGGAGCGAGGGGGCTCTGCCTGAGGGATCACAGTTCCATCGCCAACCGGGACCCCCTGAGGAAGTCTCTTCTGTGCTCTGGGCTGGTTTCCAGCTATAGCAGGCGGTGGTTAAGACTACAAAAGTTACTGACGCTGTCATCTAAGCAGAAACAATGAGGTCATGGGCTAAAACACACTGGCTTCAAATGTGTTTATAAATCCGATTCCAGCATGTTCAGGAGGGCCTATCTCTGAGATGCAAGGAAGCTATCCCTGGTGTAAAGCAGTTTAGCAAGTGCCCTCACAGCCATTCCTCTCTGGAACCCTCCCTGTGAACCCGGAAGGTGACCTTCATCCCCACCATCTAGGAGAGAAGGCCGAAGCCTCAGATGGCGGCAGGGGCGAGAGCCGGGCCTTGACCCTGACCCCTCGTCTGTGCTTCCTGCTACCGCTCCCCCATCCTCCGCGGCACAGAGAAGGCGGTGAGTGCAGGAGGTCCCTCGCCGCCCCCCCAGTACCTCCTCGTCGGCGACGGCATAGATGTCAGCCTCGGCCTCCTCCTCGTCCTCCTCCTCCTCCTCCTCCTCCCCTCTTGCCAGCCGGGCCTCTCTCTCTGCTTTCCACTTGTCCACTAACTCGGCTCTGACTGCAGACAAGGGAGACCGGGCGTTACTCACTCTGGCCTCTCAGAAAGCGTCAAGCCCCACGCAGGGCGAGGCCAAGGCCTCCCTGCTGGAAAGGGTCACCTGCATCCTGCCCCGGTGGGCAGGAATCAGACAGGAATCAGACGGGCGGGCAGCTTTTAGGGGACACACCCAGACCCTCCCCAGTTCAGCACCCTGAGGTTCTCAAAAAACTAAAACTAGAACTACCATGTGATCCAGCAATTCCATTCCCGGGTATATATCTGAAAACAACAAAAACACTAATACGAAAAGATACAGGCACCCCAATGTTCACAGCAGTATTATTTACAGTTGCCAAGATATGGAAGTAAACTAAGTGCCCATCAACAGATGGATGGGTAAGTAAGATGTGGTGTATACACACACACACACACACACACAGACAGACACAGACACACACACACACACGCATATACACAATGGGATCCTACTCAGCCATAAAAAAGAATGAAATAATGCCATTTGCAGCAACATGGATGGACCTACAGATTATCATACTAAGTGAAGTAAGTCAAATGGAGAAAGACAAATACTGTATGATATCACTTATATGTGGAATCTAAAAAATACAGCAAAGTAGTGAATATAACAAAGAAGAAGGAGGCTCACAGATATAGAGAACAAACTAGTGGTTACCAGTGGAGAGACGGAAGGGGGGAGAGGCAATTTAGCGGTAGGGGATTAAGAGGTACAAACTATTAAGATAAAATAAGCTGGGGCTTCCCTGGTGGCGCAGTGGTTGAGAATCTGCATGCCAATGCAGGGGACACGGGTTCGAGCCCTGGTCTGGGAAGATCCCACATGCCGCAGAGCAACTAGGCTCGTGAGCCACAACTACTGAGCCTGCGCGTCTGGAGCCTGTGCTCCGCAACAAGAGAGGCCGCGATAGTGAGAGGCCCGCGCACCACGATGAAGAGTGGCCCCGGCTCGCCGCAACTAGAGAAAGCCCACGCACAGAAACGAAGACCCAACACAGCCGTAAGTAAATAAACAAACAAACAAATAAATAAATAAATAATTTTAAAATTGGATAAAAAAGATAAAATAAGCTATACAAGGATATATTATACAACATGGGGAATACAGCCAATATTTTATAATAACTGCTAATGGAATATACCTTTAAAAATTGTGAATCTCTATACTGTACACCTGTAACTTACGTAATATTGTACATCAACTACTTCAATTTTTTAAAAAGCCCTAAAAAAACAATGTTCCTTATAAAAATAAAAATAAAACCCCATTTTCAAGGGAGAGAAAAGAAACCAGATGCCAGCAGCAATGAAATGAAACGCCCGCAGACCTACGTTTCTTTTCATATTCCTGTTCCAAAGGCACAATAACACCATCGTCTTCATCTAGGTAACCGTAGTATTCAAAATCGATCGCCTTCATGAGCTCAGCGCGTGTCTTTCTTGGAGGAGGAAGAGCTAAAAGAAAGAATTCACCAGCTTAGCTGAATTCCCCAACATAATCTCACTCAAGCCTTCTCCTCATACAATGTTACGCAGGCATATAGTAGGTGTGTTCATGAAAATATCATGAAATAGGCACTTCTCTACACTAGTAATGGGATTATATACGTACTACCACCCTTTTTTGTGTGTGTGTGGTATGCGGGCCTCTCACTGTTGTGGCCTCTCCCATTGCGGAGCTCTGGACGCACAGGCTCAGCGGCCATGGCTCATGGGCCCAGCCGCTCCGCAGCAATGTTGGATCCTCCCAGACCAGGGCACGAACCCGCGTCCCCTGCATCCGCAGGCAGACTCTCAACCATTGCGCCACCAGGGAAGCCCGGTACCACCCTTTTGAAAATCAGTGTTGAGGGCTTCCCTGGTGGCGCAGTGGTTAAGAATCCACCTGCCAATGCAGGGGACACAGGTTCAAGCCCTGGTCCCGGAAGATCCCACATGCCGCGGATAGCAACTAAGCCCTTGTGCCACAGCTACTGAGCCACAACTACTGAGCGCACGAGCCACAACTACCAAAAGCCCGCATGCCTAGAGCCTGTGCTCCACAACAAGAGAAGCTACCACGATGAGAAGCCTGTGCACCGCAACGAAGAGTAGCCCCCGCTCGCTGCAACTAGAGAACGCCTGCGTGCAGCAACACAGACCCAATGCAGCCAAAAATAAATAAATAAAATAAATTTAAAATAAATAAATAAATAAAATTAAATCAGTGTTGAAATCTTTGACCCAATTAGTCCATTTAGAAGGAATCTATCCTAATTTAAAAAACAGAAACAAAACCTGGCAAAGCTTTATGGACAGAGGTGTGCATCACAGCGTTATTTATACAACAGTGAAAACTTGGACACCCAAGGACTATGATCTGCAATTCAAGCATGGCGGAGGGGAGGGGATCCTGCAGCTCCAGTAATGCTGCTTCACAGGGTGCTTTAACAACACAGGAAATGCCATAATATTTAATGAAAAAACTAAGAATACAGATAAAACAAAAGAAACTACAAACAAAAAAGATAAATGAGAAATTCCTGAGGAAAATACTTTCACATTAAGACTTACTATTCAGAATATTTAGTAATACTTGAAAATCAAAAGGGAAATGACAACCCAACAGATTAGTCAAAGAATAAAGCCTGATAATTGAAGAAGAAAAAACTCTTATGTATGAAAATTTCATTTAGTAACTGAATTCGATTGTCAATTTCATTAGTAATGGGGGGAAACAAAAAAATAAAAATAATACATTGTTTCAAGCACCAGATCAGCAAAAATGTTATAATTATAAACATCTAGAAATAACTAAGTACCAAAGGAGGGATGGTCACACCAAGTACGGTTAATCCCTGAGACTCTAATCCGTCACATCACTTGGCATTCTAAGGAGAACCATGAGAGGACATGGAAGGACTGAACACACAACCCTGTCCACCCCTCCACCACGTGGGCTTGCTGCATCCAGGACAGGGCTGAAACCTAGCAGGCTCAGAGCACTGCACGCATTCCGGCCACAGGATGGAGCTGTGATCCAACCAAAGCCAACCAGACTCAATTCTGGGAATTCTGCTTGAACTGTTAGGGGGAAAAAAATCTGTTGCTGAGAGAGAACAAAATTTAAGTCGATGACGGACAACGAGCCACCACAAGAGGAGAGTGAGACAGAGAAAAAAGCTCACAGGATGGAAGCCAAAACTGCAAAACGGAGCAATGTGACCTGGAACCGGCCATTCCCGAAGGCAAACTTGTCAGTTATGTGAGCCAATAAATTTATAGACTTTTCTGCCTAAAGTAATTGGGGTTGAGTCATCTGTCACTTATGCTGATGTAATTTAGTTGATGAAATAAGCATGGAAGTGTATGGAAAAGGCTGGAAGGGAACATTCCAAACAGATAATAACAGTGACGGGTCATCTCTAGCAGGGCACTGGGATGGGGGTCAAGGGGACTGTGCTACTATTTTTATTTTTATTTTTTTTGCCGTGCGACATTCGGGATATTAGTTTCCCGACCAGGGTTTAAACCCGTGCCCCCTGTAGGGGAGGCATGGAGTCTTAACCACTGGACCACCAGGGAAGTCCCTGTGCTACTATTTCCATTATATGCATTAAGACTAAGTTGTGCACTTTCTTGGTAAAAAAAAAAAAAACACTCTATGACTGGAATAAATAAATAAATTTAGAAACAATGTAAAAGCAAAAAAAAAAACCAGTAACATACACAGCACACCCTCATTTTAGGAGCCTTAAAAAACTGGAAGGGGATACACCCCAACATGTCAACAACCATCATCTATAAGTTGTGAAAATGTGGGTGTTTTTTCTGATTTTCTGTATTTTACAACTTGTCTATAATAAAATTATACTGCATTCATAATAAACAGCATGATATTTAAACTCTGAATTATTTTAAGTGATGTCAATCACGCACGCAAAACCAGTGCGTGCATAATGAATTTAAGAATGAGGGCTTCCCTGGTGGCGCAGTGGTTGAGAATCTGCCTGCCAATGCAGGGGACATGGGTTCGAGCCCTGGTCTGGGAAGATCCCACGTGCCGCGGAGCAGCTGGGCCCGTGAGCCACAATTACTGAGCATGCGCGTCTGGAGCCTGTGCTCCGCAACAAGAGAGGCCACAACAGTGAGAGGCCCGCGCACCGCGATGAAGAGTGGCTCCCGCTTGCCACAACTAGAGAAAGCCCTCGCAGAGAAACGAAGACCCAACACAGCCATAAATAAATAAAACAAACAAACAAACAAACAAAAAAAGAATGAGCAGAACTGTATTTTTAAACAAATAGGAAAACCGACTGGAAGGAAACAGCAGAACGCCAGCAGTGGGAGGAATCCCGGTCTCATCCTTCTCTACTTTCCACACTGCTTTCTATAAAATACTTGGACTGCTTTTTGAAAAGTCAAAATTAAGATACACAGAAATTCCAGACCAGCGGTTTCCAACAGCATTTTGGAGGCTCCCAGGGCTGTGGAGGGGCGGGCAGGAGCGGAGAGGGTACCCAGCTTGGATTCACTCTCCTCCACTTGTGCATCTCGGGGTTCGGCCCAAGGTGTCATGTGTCCTTCAGTTAAGAGTTTTTTCAACTAAACACGTAACTGAAAACGAAGCTGACTGAACTACAAACAGGGAGACTCCTCGCTCACACTCAGACAGGTGTGGGCAGAGCCTACAATGTGACACCTGTCAGTTCTGGGTTCCCGTTCTCGCCCCAACTGTGTGCCCACCTGAGAACGATAATCCTCTGAGGACACGGGGCTGCTGTGCGGCTAAGAAATGGCACAGGAAGAGTGCCCTGCAGACGGCATGTCTACTGTTACAAGCAGGACCAAGAAGTCCAGGCTAACGCCCCGGCGAACACCAGTTACTTACGTTCTCTCTCAAACAGTTCTCTGACGCCAGGCAAGTCTTTCGCTGCTCCGAAGTACTTGTAACCTCGATTTCCTGGGACTTCTTTCCCTTCATGATCCAGCATTTTAGGGCCAACTTTCTTATTGGGAAGGAAAAAGAGAAAATGGATGTGATCCTTAAGCCCAGTATTTCCATGTTTGCAAACAGATTTAAGGTAATAATGCTAAAGGTAGAAAATATTAATGTACAACAGAAATATATTCAGGTACTTTTTTTAATCCCTTAAAAATCAACCTAAATACCTAACAGTAAGAGGATGATTTAAGTAAATTATAGCATATTCAGGATGGAATATATCCTATAGCTTAAAAATGATGGTTCATATGGAACTCTTTTATTGACTTAGAAAAACACAATATAATGTTAAGTGAAAAAAGCTTTAAGAAATTGCGAAAAACCTAAATGACAAGCAGTAGAAGACAAATGAAATATCCAGAAGATGGAATTCTCTCCACTAAAAATGATGATGTTGACAACTGCATACAGTATGCGACCCTGGACAAGGCTCTGTACTATAAGGGGAAAGGCCATAAAGGATGAAAATCAATAAAACAGCCAGAGGATTGGATCAAAGTTAAATGTCTTAAACTCTACCATGGTTATATAAGGGAACATTCTTATTCTTAGGAAATACACACAAAAGTATTTCTTAGTCGGCAGGCGGACTCTCAACCACTGCGCCACCAGGGAAGCCCGCAGAAATGCTTTTTGAAACGATTATATAAATGATTATTTACTGACATGAACATATGCGTCTGATAAACTGTTAAGTGAACAAAGCATATAGTTAGAATAATGAACCATTATCTGTAAAAGTAAATATATATATGTATAGAAGAAATTCTAGAAAGATAAGTAGAAAATGTTAATAGCAGTCATTTCTGTGTCGTAGGAAAATATATAATGTAATCTGTATCACACATAGAATATATAAAATTTTTTTATATTTTAGAATTTTTATATTTTTTGTTATGTATTCTTTTTTTGACATAAAAGTAGGTACTCTTTATACAATCAAAGTTACCATTTTGAAAAGAAGTATACAACCTAGAACCAAAACTGTACATACATGAGTATGACCTCAGTTACAGGACTCATGGAAAAACAATGGACGCAAATATTCCACAAGTTGCTCCTAGTTCAAAGCAGCCTGACTGCATGGTGCCCTGCTCTATACTTTTCGGAACTTAATAACAACATATTACTTTTTCTCTTATTATTGTACTAAAATACAAGTAACAAAAAAAATTGCCGTCTTAACCATTTTTAAGGGTCCAGGTCAGTGGTATTAGTACATTCATAGCGTCATGCAACCATCACCATCATCTTGTAAAACAAACTCTGAACGTGTCACTTTTTTTTTTCAGCTGCGCTGAGCGGCTTGCAGGATCTTAGTTCCCCGACGAGGGACAGAACCTGGGCCACGGCAGTTAAAGTGCTGAGTCCTAACCACTGGACCACCAGGGAATGCCCTAAATGTTACTTTTGTACATAGAAAATGAAAATAAAATTCTTTAGCATTAAAAAGACGCTAGAGCTTCCCTGATGGCGCAGTGGTTAAGAATCCGCCTGCCAATGCAGGGGACATGGGTTCGAGCCCCGGTCCGGGAAGATCCCACATGCCACGGAACAACTAAGCCCATGCGCCACAACTACTGAGCCTGTGTTCTAGAGCCTGTGAGACACAACTACTGAAGCCCACGTGCCTAGAGCCCACGCTCCGCAACAAGAGAAGCCACGGCAAGAAGAAGCCCATGCACCGCAATGAAGAGTAGCCCCCGCTCGCCGCAACTAGAGAAAGCCCATGCGCAGCAACGAAGACCCACCGCAGCCAACAAATAAAAGAAATAAATTTAAAAAAAAAAGACTCTAGAAGGAAATACATAAAAACATTACTGGTGACTCTGGGTGGTGGAACTTAAGAATATTGTACATATTAATTTTGTAACCCTTCCAGGAAGGGTAATAAACCTCTGCACTAAAGCAGTCTGACAGGGAGCAAAATCACCGTCACAGAACTACTGAAGATGCAGTGAGAACGTTCCTAGCACAGGTACCCCAGGAGTGGAAGTGCCTTTCCTTCTGCAACAAGAATAAATGCCTTATTTTTAGGCCAGGTACTAACATGAGAACTGTGGTTTTGCATTAAATACATAGAAAAACTGCACATATTTCTTACATAACATACTACAGTCCACTGACTAGATACTACTGGTTCAAATGACCTGGGTAAATGGGGCAGGGCCTGGGGCAGCATTTTTCAAAGTTGACACCCACTGGCGGGTTGTGAAATCCATTACATGGGTCATAATCATCCATTTTTTAAAAATCAAGATAGAACAGAATAGAAAACATCAAAGTGCAGCAACATATACCAAGTACTTTTTCAGTACTGTGTTGTGATATAGTGAGTGAGTGTGTGTGTGTGTGTGTGTGTGTGTTTATTTTATAGTGGGTCATGGGCCTAAAAGCTTGAAAGTCACTGTTCTAGAATACTGCATTTAAAGAATCCAGAGAAAGGAAACACAGCCATGTCCCCAGGGCCCCCTTGAGTACAGAAGCCGACAATGGAATGGTTGTCCCAATTCTCAAGGAGTTCAGAGAAGACTGTGAGGGGCCAAGGTCATTTCAAACAAGAGGCCCAGGGAGCCCGAGTGGCTCACTCTGGAACACCTGGCCAGTACACGTACTGAGGCCTGCGCTGTGGACCTTCAAGCACCACTGGCCCGTGCTTTCACGTTTCCTGTCCACGCGCAACAGGCACTTCCAAGCCTCCTTTCATCTCTCCAGTGCCTACTCTGTGGCAGGGCTGCGGGGACAGCAGGAGCCACCCTGCAGGCAGACAGCACCCGAGCTCGGCCCCCAGGGCCGCGGCTTGCTTACCCCATAGTCAGGACCACCCAGCTCCTTGATCCGGGCCTCCCAGTGTCCCTTCTCTCTTAGCAGCTTGTTAATTTCATCATTCAGGTCGCGAATTCGGAATTCACCCAGACCAGCTAGAAAACAAAAATGTCCTATCGTTTCTTGAAAATACCACTCGATGTCGTAGCCTTAAGAGTGAATGTCAACACCTAAAAAGGTGCATAACACAAAGATACTATTTCAATTTATAAGAAAACCCACCCACGCCTAAATCATGGAAGGGCAACCATCATGCACAGAGTTTCAGCAGCGCTGGGGGGAAATAACTTCATCCTCGTTAGCAACCACAGAAATACACACTGAAGCAATCCTGCAGCTCCATTTATACCACCACTGAAACAGCAAACTCTTAGAGGTGGGGACACAGCGTCCAAACAATGTCAGCCAAGATGCAGTGAGGCAGCGTCAGCATCAGGGCTGGCGGCAGTCTGTGTTAGCCTAGTTCTTTCAGGAAAGGACTTGTTCCCACCTTGCTAAGGGGGAACATCTTTGACAAAGACTAGGGCCTGAGAACTGAGACTAAGGGACAGATTTATAGTCTTTATTTTTTACTTATTTATTTTTTGGCCGCACTGCACAGCACACCGTATCTTACTTCCCTGACCAGGGATCGAACCCGTGCCCCCTGCAGTGGAAGCACGGGTTCTTAACCACTGGGCCGCCAGGGAAGTCCCTAAGGGATGGATTTAAAGGGATGACGACAGGGAGTTTGCTGAGGTGTTGTCGTTGGCAGCTGGGAGCCGGGAGCAGTTGGGGCTATTCCAAGGGAGAAGCCCTCCCTTTCTCCACTGAACTGCTTTTGTACCTTTGTCAAGTCAACTGACCACATACGTGTGCCCCTATTTCTGGACTTCTTACTCTGTTCAATTGGTCTGTGTGTCTATTTTTCACCAATATCCAATTGTCTTGAATACCTTTAGCTTTACATTAAATCATGAAATTAGGTGTCATGAATACTCCAATTTTTTTCTTTTTCAAAACTGTTTTGGCTATTCTAGTTCCTTTGCCTTTCCATTTAAATTTTAGAAACAGTTCGTCAACATAAACCAAAAACCACTGCTGGGATTTTGACTGTGATAGATTTTGAGAAGAAAAAGAATTGACACCTTTCCTATATTGAGTCTTCCCATCCACAAACACTGTCTATGTCTCCATTTGATTGGTTCTTTGACTCTTTCATCACTGTTTCATAGTTTTCAGCATACAGATCATACATATATTTTGTTAGATTTATACCTAAATATTTCTTGTTTTGATGCTTCTGTAAATAACACTTTAATAAAAGTTCTAGTTCCAAATGTTCAATGCTAGTACATAGAAATAGAATTGATTTTTGTGTATTGATTTTCTATTCTGTGATATTGCTAAACTCATTTATACATTTAAGAAATCTTTCTGTAGATTCCTTGGGATTTTCTACATAGAAAATTATGTCATCTCAGAATAGAGCATTTTTCTTCCCTTCCAATCTTTGGGCCTTTTATTTCCTTTTCTTGCTTTACTGTACTGGAAAGGAATTCCAGTACAATACTGAATAGAAGCGGTGAGAAGGGATATCTCCACCTGGTTCCTGATCTTAGGAGGAAAGCATTCAACCTATAGCTGGCCATAGGTTTTCTGGTAGAAGTGCCTTATCAGGAAAAAAAAAAAAAAAGTTCCCTTCAATTCCCAGTTAGCTGAGGTTTTTTTTTTTTTTTTTTTTTTGGTTTTGGTTTTTAATTTTATTTATTTATTTATTTTTGCCTGCATTGGGTCTTTGCTGCTGCACGCAGGCTTTCGGTGCAGCGCTTGTTGCGGCACGTGTTGCGGCACGTGTGCTCTTCTTTGTGGTGCGCGGAGTTCTCTCTTGTTGCAGCGTGCGGCCTTTCTCTCTCTAGTTGTGGCATGCAGGCTCCAGGGAGCATGGGCTCTGTAGTTTGTGGCACACGGGCTTAGTTGCCCTGCAGCATGCGGGATTTTAGTTCCCGGACCAGGGATTGAACCTGTGTCCCCTGCACTGGAAGGCAGACTCTATACCGCTGGACCACCAGGGAAGTCCCATGTGTCTTCGTTTTTTCTTGATCAGTCTGACTGACTGGAAGTTTATCGATTTTACCGATCTTTTTATTTTTATTTTTTAAATTTTATTTTATTTATTTTTGGCTGCGCTGGGTGTCCGTTGCTGCTGCGTGTGGCACGTGGGCCCCTGCATTGGCTGGCAGATTCTTAACCGCTGCGCCACCAGGTAAGTTCTGATCTTTTTAAAGAACCCGCTTTTGTTCTATTTTCTCTATTCATCTTCTGTTTTCAATTTCATTGATTTCTTCTCTTTATTATTTCCTTCCTTCTGCTTACTTTGGAATTAATTTGCTCTTCCTTTTTAGTTTCTTAGGGTAGAAGCTTAGATCACTGACTTGAGACCTTTCTTATTTTCTTTTATTTTAATACTATAAATTTTTTTGTCCCCTGAATTCTGACATTATGTTTTCATTCTCATTCAATTCAAAATATTTTCTAATCTCCTTGAGGTTTCCTCTTAGACATATGGGTTGTTTAGATGTTTAATTTCTAAATAGTTAGGAATTTTCCAGATATCTTTTTGTTATCGATTTCTACGTTAACTGTGTTATAATCAGTGAACATACTTTTCAAAATTTTAATTATTTTAAGTTTGCTAACATTCATATTATAACCTAAAATATGCTTTATTTTGGCGAATATTCCATTTGTTCTTAAGAAAATGTACTCTTTTCTGTGAGGTGGAGTGTTCCATAAAGGTCAACTAGGTCAAACTGATCGACAGTATTGTTCAATTCTTCTATGTTCTTACTCATTTTGTACCTACTTGTTCTATTGATTATTGAGAGAGGAGGCTGACGTCCCCAAGGCTAACTGTGGATTTGAGAATCGAGCACTTTAAACAGACAAGCTAGCTTACCATTCTGAATCTGAGCCACTTTTTTTGAGATCTCTCCAATGATCTGTGAAAAAAAATAAAAGGCAATATATTTTTATGACTTTTGAGTAAGTCTGAAAGCAAAAGAAATATATAATTCAAAATGAGTAATTAAAAATTCTTAGAGGGCCTCCCTGGTGGCGCGGTGGTTGGGAGTCCGCCTGCCGATGCAGGGGATACGGGTTCGTGCCCCGGTCTGGGAGGATCCCATGTGCCGCGGAGCGGCTGGGCCCGTGAGCCATGGCTGCTGAGCCTGTGCATCCGGAGCCTGTGCTCCGCAACGGGAGAGGCCACAGCGGTGAGAGGCCCGCGTACCACAAAAAAAAAAAAAAAAAAAAAAAAAAATTCTTAGAATTCTGGTTGAAGAGTCATGTAGGTACAAAAGCCATCAGAGACCCGTTCTCCTGTAAGATCAGATTCACCCAGCACGTACCTGTCGTCTCCACTTCTCGGCTTTGGGTAGCTCAGTACACTCCGAGGCGAGGAAGGGTCTTCGCTCCTAAGGAAAAGCAAAACACATGCTGCCGCTGTACTGTACGAAATTACAAACTTCGTGCAACATTTGTGACTGACTCAGGCATGAAGCCTGGAACGTCTAACAGGCTAAAGACACCTGCAGCTTCAGGTCCAGGGGCTCTTCTTCAAGCACTATGGCTCGCGCTGCAGCCTCTCCTTAGAAAAGAACTACACAGGCAAAAACATTCCCTGCGTTGTACCTGGTACAGGCAGCCACTGGAAACAACGTAAAAGTCCAGTACACTTGACCCTTGAGCAACATGGGGGTTAACCCAAGTATAACTTACAGTCGGGCTTCAGTATCCGTGTCTCCTCCGCACCCACAGATTCAACCGAGCACAAACTGTGTAGTTCTGTAGTATTTACCGTTGAAAAAATCCGTGTATAAGTGAACCAATGCAGTTCAAACCCATGTTCTTCAGGGTCAGTCGTTACAGAGAGATGGCGAAGTACACGGGTTATACCCATTTCATGGCATATGTATACTACCTTAGGAAATGACAGCTGTCAGTGTTTAGAACAAACATAAACATACATGCGTGTCTGTGTGTATACAGGTGTGTGTGCGGGGGTGTGTATAATTTTAAAAAACAAAACAAAAATATCCGAAACAGTACGTATCACCCCTAACCTGGCTGAGTCTCCATGAGCTAAGGTCGTTACTGGTTTCAGGTTAGAGCTGCTCCTCACAGCACAGCCCACTTTGTACTATTCAGTATTAGACAGGGCTGGGATAACGTGGAAACCCAATCGTCATATTACAGAGCAGACAGAAGCACAAGTAGTCAGAGCATCACACTGCCCCAGCTACCTGGGATTCAAGTGTACAGACTCATAAGACACAGGAAAGCATGGACGAGAAAGAGGAAGATCTGGAGTCTGAAGTCTGTTCAGGAGGCAGTTTTACTGCACTTCTTCTCAATAATTTAAAAATTCATGAGGAAGATTTAAACCAACCTTTACTTTTCCCTCTTCCAGCTGAGCTTGGCGAAATCTTGCTAAGGCCGTCCTGCCGGGAACAGAGAAGACTCCGTTAGATCCTGCTCAGAGATCTCTTACCATCCAAGTTCCTGGATGGGTAAATCTGCTCATGACCATACTGAATGTCATCCATCACTCATAAACATATATACATATTGCAGTCAAGAAACCACAGAGAAGTTATGGGTTTCCATGTTCCAAAAAGTAGGGCTTATAAGGATTTGTGTTCCTTTCACCCATATGGCGTGTAAGGACTGGACTGTGGGAAACTCTACTCATCAGGCCACTGTGGTGAGCCACACATCCAGATGTTAAAAAGACTAATATTATGGGGCTGTCACTCTAACAGCCCCTGCACCACCGCAGGTGAGCAAATGTTCATCCAGAATAAGTTTTGGGAGCTGTCAGAAAACACTACGGGGGAAACAAATGTATGGGCAAATACTATATGAATACTATTTCAACACAGGTAGAGAAAGAAAGCTATATCAAAAGACCAAACAGAAATTTACAGACGAAATCGAGTTGATACGTACATGGCCTTTTCCGCATTTCGGGCCTAAAAGGAGAGAGAAGGGAAGAAAAATGTCCATGTTTAAAGAGCTTTTTCTTTTGCTTTCTAGAGAAACGTTTCATTTACTTTGTAGAGAAAAGTTTCACAATGACACAGGCACAAGCAGAATGCCTGAACTAGTACATGAACACGGTAACAATCGCAACATCAATCACAAGACGCCCACATCCGGGGGCCTTACTTACGCTGCACTCTCTACCTGAAGTCTTTATTCCTCCACTCCCCCAAACCCCTTGCATCTGGCCACTCATCCTTCAGAATCTACCTGTGTTATCACCGTCCCAGACAAGTCTTCTGTGGCCCCTTCATCCCAGCCAGGCTGCCCGCCTTTGTCTGGGTTTATACCTACCACACAATTTCCACCCAGCACCACAATTGTCTGTTCCCTGCCAGTGAAATTTGAGGAAGGAAAGACTGGCTTTTACAAAGTGAGTTTTATCTAAATACTGTTGCACTAATGTCAAGTCAATTATCCCTGAAACACAGTGTCAGGCACGGAACACATTTTCTGGGTTGTAGTGTAAGTAGAAAGAGTATTGATGAGTCAAGGACTTGAGTTTCACTCCCGGCTCTCCAACTTACCATCCCTGAGAAGTTGTCTCTCTAAGCCTCAGTTCCCCCACCTTTACAGCAGGGATCACACCTTTTATCTCATAAAGATGTCATGATGATTTAATGAGATAACTACATGAAGTCATCAGATGCTCAGCAAAAGCGAGCTCAATTTAAATCTTTTTGACTCTCCCTTTCAATGGACACAGAAACAAACTTGTCAAGTTTGTTTGGTAGATAAATGAACACAGTATCTACTAAGGAATAAAACAGAGGTTCTCCCAGGAGAAGCCATCATCTTGAGGGCTGAGGCTGTGTCCTACCTATTTCATTAAAGCCTACAGATTCTAAGTATTTAATTTAATGTTTCTCAATGCTTACTCCATGCTTGAAACACCACGCTGGGTACTAGGAATTTGGTCACGGTTCTTACTTTTGAGGGAACTCATAGGAATTTACCCAAAAAAACCATGAATCTTGTGATAAGGGCATGTACCAGGGGTGATGGAAACCCACAAATATGAATGCGTGTTGGTGACAGTTTGCCAGAAACATCCAGGCCCAGGGATCCTTCTGTCCTGCTAGGGAACGGAGACCGGCGATTCCCTATGTTTGTCAGAGTTCAGAAACAAGAGGCAGAATCAAGAGGCTGAGCCGGCTAGTATGAAGCAGTAATACGGGGCATATCCTCCGAGGGCTGGAGAATAGAAAGGGCTGCTTTTTGTCCACCGGTTTCTCTCGTCCTCCGGATCTTGGGCTCATCAGTCTACAGTGGCATCCATTACACCTTCTACCATTTATTACGACGTCGTGCGCTTCGCTTAATGAGACCATCATGGTAACCAACATGTAAGAGTATCTTCCTCGTGCCGGCACTCTGCGTGCTCCGGATCTTGGGCTCATCAGTCTACAGTGGCATCCATTACACCTTCTACCATTTATTACGGTGTCGTGCGCTTCGCTTAATGAGACCATCATGGTAACCAACATGTAAGAGTATCTTCCTCGTGCCGGCACTCTGCGTGCTCCGTCGTGAGCGCTTCTAGAACAAATGAAGCAGCCGACCACCCGCGCCCGACCACATTGATCACACCCTCCTGCGGTCACACGACGCCGGCCACTCGTCCATCCCTGGACCCCGACAATGCGCCAGACACCGCGTCAGGCTTTAAGGAGGCAGAGGTGGGAAGACCCTGCCCTCGGGAAGCTCCCCGCTGGGGAGCCGGAGAGCAGACACAAGGCAAATAGCGCAGGAACCGCTGCTGGGCCCCCCACGGGACGCGGCGCCGGCCCTGCGCGTCCCAGAGCCTGGGCTTCCCGGTGGGGAACTACAGCGCGCCGTCCGGACTAAGCACGGCCGCGGACGGCGCGGCGGCGCCGAGGCTCAGCTTCCTCCAGCCTCTGGGCTCACGCGGCGCGAAGACACCCGCGTCCCGCCGCGGATCCTGTAGCCCGCAGGGGTCCTCTGGGCGCCCCGGACCCGGCCCGCTGCTCGCCTCCCTCACTCCCCGCCCCGCTCACCATGGTGCAAGGGAGGGTGCCGCCCTCAGGCCACGCGGGCCCAGCCCGCGGAGCTTCGCCGCCCCAGGAGCGGCCGACCCGGACGGGAACTGAAGGTTCTAGGTGACCGCACCACCGGCTTCTGAGTCGGAAGGATAACTAGGAAGGACCAGAAGTGAGGGACCGGAAGCGAAATGGAGAATTGACCCGGGGAGGGGAAGAAAACGCAGGCGAGCTCCCGTAGGCTGCCCTCTCTCGGCGTCTGGACCTCGCACCGACACGCCCGTTCGGAAAAGAGGGGCGCTGGCAGAACCGCGCTTGCGCAGTGGAACCGACGTGCCTCTAACTGGGCGCGGGGCGCTGGTTTTGCTCTCGCGATAACAACGGCGAGACGTCCCGCGGTAACTGTTGGTCCTGCAGACGCGGTCCTGCAGTTGTGTGTGAGGCTACGCGAGATGTGTGTGCAACTGTAGGTGCGCATCCCTCCTGCCCTGTCTGGTTCTGTGAGAGCAGACACGCCGTGTGGAAGTTACTCGTCCTCATCCCTCGGAGTGGACGGGGCCGCTGGACTGGGCCCTCCCCCACGCCTGCGTGCTCTCCAGGGGCAGGAGCTGGCCCGGCCTCGCCAACCCCCACTCGCCTCCCAGGCGTTTACTTGCGGCCTGTGCTTTTTCTGAGATTTTCTCTTCCTGGAATCGAGGGGTCTGTCGGAGCTGGACCTGGGCTTGAGGTCACCCTTTTAAAATAAGAAATGTAAGGTCCAGGGGAGAAAAGGCCACTTATGTAAGGAGAGTGGTGAGAGAGGGACGGTAAGTCGGTGTCTGCTGGGCACGTTGTGGGGATCAGAAGGGCCACAGAGCAGGACCAGGGAGGCAGGGGAGAGGCCACCGGTAGGGATGGTCCTGGTGGCTCCTCCCTCAGGGTGTCAGTGATGGAGCGAGCTGCGGTGTGACATTAAGGCGGGGGCCAGTGGCTACTTCAGCCATTTCCAGCGGCTCCCCCTTTGCAAGCATGGTGCTTCGCCGTGGCGACTTGCTCCGCCACGGGGCCTAACCGATGCCGGGAACTCCGGCTGCAGGCGGGAAGCACAGGCCAGTGGGAGAAGCAGCTGACGTGTGTGGTTCAGGATCAGTCAGGACAGACATGTACTTGGGATAGACACCAGGAGCTCGTGCCTGAACCATGGCAAGTTTTCTCCTTAAAAGTTTAGGCCGTTCTGCTAGACTCCATCGTCCCACCTCCATGACGGCTAGGTGTAGGGTTGCCAGTAAATAATGGCCAATGGGAATTGAATGAAAGGAATGTGTGCCACTTAGGCGGTGCCCTGAAAAGTATGGACGTGCCTTGCCCTTTTCCCCTCTCTGCTGACTGGTGACTATGGGAGCAGCCACCGTGAAGGAAGAAATGAAGTATTTTGAGAATTGGGGGGGGGTTCCCTTCCAGGCTGACAGCCACTTTCAGACTCCAAAGGCAGATAATCCTTAGTATTTGGTGACATCACTGAGTTGCTGAAAGAGTCTTTGCCTGGAGCCCACTACTCGATCTTCAGTTGTGTGAACCAATGAATTCCCTTTAGTGTTGCAGCCAATAGTCAGCCTTTCTGGTACTTGAAACTCAGAGCATCCTGATCCACTTATCTTGCCACAGTCGGCTACGTGTCCTTCCTCTCTAGGCTCACACCGATCCTGTCTTTGTCCATGTCAGCTGTCCCTGCTGCCTGCAGAACCCTTCTCCATCCAGCCACCCACTTCCCTGTTCATGCCTGCTTATCATTTAAGGCAGTTCAGACAGCCTGGATTCGTAACCCGATTCCAATGCTTCTTAGCTCTGTGGCCTCAGATGACATACTCGACCTCTCTGTTTAATTTTTACTCTGCTGTGAAATTGGCCTAGGAGTATTTACCTTCCTGTTCTCATTTTACCTCATCCACGAAATTGGGACATTTGCCTTAAAGAGCTGTTTTTGTTTTTTTTCTTTTTTTGCGGTACGCGGGCCTCTCACGGTTGTGGCCTCTCCCGTCACGGAGCACAGGCTCTGGACGCGCAGGCCCAGCGGCCAAGGCCCACTGGCCCAGCTGCTCCGCGGCACGCGGGATCTTCCCGGACCGGGGCACAAACCCGCGTCCCCTGCATCGGCAGGCACACTCTCAACCATTACGCCACCAGGGAAGCCCAGGAGCTGTGGTTTTAAAGGAGACACTACACACAAAAACTGCTCAAAACAGATCTATGTAAAGTTCTGAACTATTTCAAAAACAAAAACCCCAAGCACTGCAGTCAGATCTAGTGTGTGGGCACACCTAACTCCCATGTACCGTCAGCTGGCCAGGCTCAGGGGCTTGCAGGGCTTTGTAAAAGCTCTCTTAGGGGATTCCCTGGTGGTGCAGTGGTTGAGAGTCCACCTGCCAATGCAGGGGGCACTGGTTCGTGCCCCGGTCCGGGAAGATCCCACATGCTGCAGAGCGGCTGGGCCCGTGAGCCATGTCCGCAGAGCCTGCGCGTCTGGAGCCTGTGCTCCGCGACGGGAGAGGCCACAACGGTGAGAGGCCCTCGTACCACAAAAAAAAAAAAAAAAGCTCTTAGCCTTTAAATCACTAGGTTTAAGATCGACAGGCCTGCCTTACTGTAATCCTCTCTTGTTTTCTATGTCCACCTCCACACCCACCTCAGGCACAGGTCTGACATGGAAGATTTTATGGCTGAATAAAGGGCACATACAACAAGGCTATGCTTGCTGCCTTCTGTTCGGGCCAACAGCCCCAGCTGATGCTGCTTCCTAGTAACCCTGTGTGCTGTAACAGCGTTTTTGTAGTAAGCGTCTCTGTACTCATATCCTAGTATCAACCATCTATATATTTTATCTATATATCTGCAGTAAAACTGTAAAATATGCTAAAATTAGGAGATTCACTATCAAGGGACGTGTGCTCTGGAGGAAAAGCCAAGGGTGTGGGTTGCCTGCAGAACCCTTCCCAAAGGACAGATGCCTTTTGGAAGAAATTAGGTGTGTGACTCATGGGTCCCCTCAACCATTTCAGCAGAAGCCAGGAAGAGAGATGGGATTATCCAGAAATGATCCGTGGAGAAACCTCGTGTAAGAGTGCATTCCCATGACATACACAGGAGACTCCCTAGGCTGAACATTTTACACCAGCAGAACCGCTGCCAGCTTGGACTTCGAGGGACAGGGGACAAAAACGAAAGGCTGTTCAACTCCCGAAATTGTAGGGGCAGCAAAACAGACTGATGAAAGTAGGCAACCGTAAACAGGTGCCACCCTTCAGGGAAAGAATGGATGTCTCTGGGGGAGGCAGCTCAAGCAGAGGAAATGCTCAGGCCTTAAAACCTAATACTGTTTGCCCTGCTGGATTCTGTAACTGGTTGAGACCAGTGATGCCTTTTCCTTCCACTGTCTCCCACTGTCAAAGGTGGTGTCCTTTGTCCGACTGCTGGTGTTTTATTGATTTTGGGGAGCAGATAACTTTACAACAAGTTATAAAACCGCAGACAGGAGTTCTGCCCTGGGATGGATCATACCCAGATCTCACCCATACCTGACTTAAGACAATGAGGTTGGGGACTGTGGAGCTGATGACGTTTAGATGAGACTTGAAGACTGTGGTGGGCTGACACGCTCAGTGACCTTAGGATGAGGTGGATGCATTTGTGCATGTGAGACGGCTGTGAATCTTGAGGGAACAGAGTGCAGCCTGAGGCAGAAGCACACCCTCCCCCTTTACGTACATGTCCTGATCCCCAAACCCTGTGAAACGCTACCTTATATTGCAAAGGACTTTGTAGATGGGAAAGTAATACAGTGGTTGATTCCTTGTGATCAGAATAGATGTTGGAGCATTCTGTTCTTAGGGGAAAATAAGGATGTGACAATATGAGAAAAAAATAATAAAAAGTAATTCATAAAAGGCCATGAGTTTGTGATTTTGCTAAGAAAAGGACGTTTACCAAACGTTTACCAAACGTTTACCAAAAAAGTTATGGATACTTCTGATTATACAGGTGTGTACCTATTTTGCCTGTGAAGAAGTGAACATATCAGTCAAACAATCCAGAAAATTTATAAACTATACAAAGAACGAAAAGCATGCTCAACACCTGTGGCCTACTATAACAACATATTGTAAGAACCCTTCGTTTCTTGAAAAAAGGGTTCCAACATCCAAAATGTCTGAAAGATAGCAATTATAAGAGACTCATCATGTATTAATGTATTAAGAGGAACTGTTCTGAAAGAGGATTCAACCTCACTTCTAGAATCTCAGGTTTTAATCGACTTTGGGCTTCTGTGCCCCAACCTAGAGTTAACCAGCCAAAAATACCAGAAACTCCCATGCTCATGATGAGATGGCATTCTCTTGGGTCTCATAGGAGTATTAACATCCAAGAAAAGAATAAAAATGGAGTATGGTAAAATCCTTAGGAAGGGGTATGACTGGAGCATCCCAAAGTTATAAGAAAAATTTTAGTTATTAACAAAACTTTAATCCATTATATTTATAGTGTTTGTTTCAAACTGTCAAAGCCAAATCGCGTTTCTAACCAAAGTCTAAATAGTGAACTAATTGGGAATCAAGATCTAAATGCCCAAGAAAGACTGATTTTCAAAATGTGGCTCAGGTTTAGCCAAGAATGCATTAAACACACTTTAGAACAGTAGACGGCTCCCCCCGCGCACCCCAGCCCTGGAGAGTGTCTCCGCAGCAGAGCAGAGCCAGGGAGCTGCTGTTGTCCCTGGTGGGACAGGGCTCTTCTCCAGTTCCCTGCAGCACCACCTCCTCCACTTCCCAGCACACCAGCTTCACCCACATCAGCTATTGCCTTCCAGCCTCCAGAGTCAGCGGCTGCACACTAAGTGTCCCAGAGCTGGCTCAGCCAGTCCCATTTCAGACTTGCTCAACGCTGACAGGTATTCCTCTCAAGTGGCATGCAATCTGGTGGCACAGCAGGAAGAGTTTGAAAACAAAGGATAGGTACCACTAATTATTCTACCAAGTGCTAGGCCCTTTGCCAACAACGTCTCACGTCATCCATCATAGTGATTCTTCAGTATAGGGTTTTTTTTTCCACTTTACAGATGAGCTTAGAGCTACTGGCTCAGTTTCAAATACGAGCGAACAACTGACCTAGAGCCGAGATTTCAATGTGGTCCGACACCACAGCCCATGCTGCCTGCACGATGCTACATAGCTTCAAACACGAGCAAGGCCCTGCTGCTAAAACCAGAAGGGCTTTGGAGGCCTGGGTACAGAGGCACCAATAACCCTCGTGGGAGGTGAGAGATTACTTAGCCCGGTTTTTAGAAGTCACACATAACTCCTGGGGTCTGTGACTGAAAACTCTGACCTCTGTCTTATCTGCTCAGGTTCACGTTGTAGAATATTTCACCCAAAATATTAGTGGATAAGCAAATGGTCTCAGCTAGGAGACGAGTGTCACCTCATCTGTGGTAAACAGACCGTATCATTTGCAGTTTCACTTTCCCAAATTAAAAATACCACCTGGAGGCAATGAAAGAAATGCCCATCCCTCTACATCAGCCAGGAATCTTCTCCTGACCTTGAAACATTCATCCGGGTCTAATCAGCTCTTGGGTCGAAGGCTCCCCAAAGCTCCAGTGACCAAATAAGGCAGCCTCATAAATGGCAGGAATATCACCTAAGCACCAAGTACTGAGAAAATGTGCCTCATGCATGAATCTCGGTGGCCTGACCAGGAAATATAAATGTAGGTCAAATGACACGAGTTCCCCATTCTCCTTTTGGGGAACTGCTTACCACTCCTCCCCACATGCATCTACCTTAAGTGGAGGCCCTGACTGCAATAACCTCGCTCCAATGACTATCATGACAGGGGGCACAAGAGGGCAAGCTAACTGCAACTAGTAACATCTAAACTGAACCTGATGGAAGTGGATGGTTACTGTGGGAAGGAAAAGGCACGAGGGAGGACGACTACAAGCGCAGGTAGCCGTGCTTATGAACGAAGTCCATCTCAGTGAACGGGGGAACTCCTACTGAGAAGTCACTGAATTCATTACCTCTGCCACCAAATTATCTTTGCCCAAGCTTGGTAACGTAGTACTGTCCTCTGGGGAGGACAAGAGTAGTCAGGTTCCAGGCCATGGTTCACACTTCACGTTGCAAAGTATCTTCCATGGAAAATGCAATGATGAAAACGGGGAGCCCGGACGGGCAGAAGTGCACGCACACTACTCAGTGCAGCTGCCTTGTGGCCACCTCAGGCCCACTTAGGAATTTTTTCAAGTGCAAGAGTAGAAATGGAAGTGTGAAAAATACGTTTATGATTTTGAAGACACTACTATGACCATCCTTGCCATCACATACGTATCAGCTAGCTCAGGAGACAGGTTTGATACCACAACTTGCTACCAAAACCTTTACTAAGAGATTACAAGTAGTTAAACTCCTTGCCAAGGTTTGTAGTGGAGGTGGAAATGGATAGATGGGAAGCAGTTATGTTTAATGAATGCTCTTTCAGTTCTATGGCAAGCAGAAAGGATAATTAGATGTACATAAACCACTGTAATTTACACCATAAGCTCTGGACTGAGCTGTTCTCAAATTCCAACCATGCTACTGAGGCTATGACCTTGCTTCCTTATCCCGGTAGCTGTCAATCCAGTGACACCGTAGAATCACCGGGAAGCTTATAAAATACTGCTCAGGACCCACTCTGAGAAATTCAAGCCAAATGCCAACATCTCGTAATTCTAGTAAAGAAGTTCCTTAATACCTACTCCATAAAACTGCTGTTAGGACTGATGCTTTTAAACGGCTTTAGCAGTTACATGCTCTGCATGGCATGCACTTAAAGGTCAGAGATGTAGCCCTGAATACTTCAGGTCACATACAGCAAATGGAATGTCTAATGCTTATTATTACATATCAGAGTCCAATACAAAAACAATGTAGTCAAATTCTTTGGGAGAACTTACACTTTCTTCCAGTTTTAAAATTATGGAGTTAAGGGACTTCCCTGGTGGTGCAGTGATTAAGAATTCTCCTGCTAATGAAGGAGACACGGGTTCAAGCCCTAGTCTGCAAAGATCCCACATGCTGCGGAGCAACTAAGCCTGTGAGCTACAACTACTGAGCCTGTGCTCTAGAGCCCGCGAGCCACAACCACTGAAGCCCGACTACTGAAGCCCGCGCGCCTAGAGGCCGTGCTCCGCAACAAGAGAAGCCACTGCAATGAGAAGCTCGCACGTTGCAACAAAGAGTAGCCCTCGCTCACCACAGCTAGAGAAAGCCCACGTGCAGCAAAGACCCAATGCAACCATAAATAAATAAGTAAATAGAAAGATAAATAAATAAAAATTTAAAAAAATATATGAAGTTTAACTTAAGATTGTCGCAACCAGTACTAATTCATATTAAGGCAAACACATCCCAAAACAGGGAATAAGAGACAGATGATAAAAGACAAATATGTGCTAAAAACTTCTTTGACCAAAATTCTCAAGATTTTGCTTCCAACGCTTAGAGTAGACAAGGTTACAAACGTACTTGTAAAAGACAGCATAATCTGAATGTTTTCTGGAAGAGTAAACCACCCCAAAGCCCTGTGCTACTAATCAAAGGTAAACGTGCAGTTTTTTGTTCTGCACTGGACTCCTGAAAACACAAAACACTGTGCACAGGGGCCTCGGATGTCACCAAGTCACTAAGTTCATTCCATCACTGTGGCCTTTCACTGCAATACAGCATACAGGTTCTGGGGGGAGGACTGGAATTCCTGACTTATCTACGGCACGGCACGGAAAGGGAAGAATCTTCTCAGTTGCTTTTAAAGTGTCAAAGCAAGAATGCACCGACCAGTCAAATTAGCATTTCTAAAACTTGTTTTGCTAGATAAGAAGTAAGATGCAGGCTCTGTGGTTCGTCACAGCTAAAAACTATTAACAGTGTGGCTTTCTTTGCTATGTGTATCTAAATTAGATGGAATGGAGAATTAAATGAGCTACCCACCTGCAGCTAGGTGGACTTGATCTCCCGGGAGACAATGTCTCACTGCCATTAGAAGCCAGGAACCTGACCTCCTGACCCTGGAACTGCTACATGCTAAGGACACACTATTCCATGAATAATTTAACATATAAAATAGTCAAAATAAATGAAGCTGAACAGCTACAATCTTCCCAGACAAAATCCTTCAAGGCACTCTTTTCCCTACAACTTCAAAAGAAATTTGACTATTTCTATTAAGAGAATCAACTTTTCCTTAATGGGTAATATTCAGTATTTACCGGGAACCTCAAAACCATGAAGGGCACTGTATCACTCAGTACAACCTGGTTTTGCTGAACCAGGGAGCAACATTCTCCATTTCTCCCAACTGCGTAACAAGTTTATGAACTCAAATCAATATCTGCACGGGGGACAATAAATGCTAAAATCATCATGTGAATAGATAATGGAGACCAAGATATTCCTAACTATTCAAGGGAAATGCACGTCACTACAAAGAAAAAAAAAAAAGAGGCTGCCTTAAATGATCAAGTTCTGTATCAAGAGTAAAACTGATGTAATACAACATTACACACTTTGAAGACATTCTCGCCAGCACAAGTTCAAGCTGACCCTAATCATCAAGCCTGTAGACCAGGAAATAAAGGGGATATAAACCAGTGAAATGACACCAAAGAAAATCAATTAGTAAATATAAGACACTCAAGAAAATCGTGCCAGTCTCAAAAAAAAAAAAAAAAAAAAAAAAGCTTATGAGGTGGGAAAAGTTGGTAACTGTTAGGAGAGACTGAGGAAACGTACCAACCAAATGCAACTTACAAACCCGGACTGGATCCTGGTTTGGGAAAACTGGCTATGCAAGGCTTTTTTGATACAACTGGGGCTATCTCAACAGTTGTATTAGGGATCAGATGGTACTAGGGAAATAATGTCAAATTCCTTAAGCATGACAGTAGTATCGTGATGCTGAGAGAGGACATCCTAGTTCCCACAAGGTGCATGCCAAAACACTCACACCTACAACTTACAAATGCCTCTGGACAACTGTTCGCTGTTAAATCTAGGGGTGGGGGCACGTAAGTGTTCACTGTACTGGTTATTCTAAATACCACTTACAAAACCCTTCAAAACAGGCTTGTAGGCAAGAGCTCCTCCTGGTCCACTCACTGAAGTCACTGATCAAGAAGCTTCAAGAAGCCGAGGAGAAATAGCTATTCTACAAGTACGCAAAAGGGAGGCAAACCCTAACAGGTGAAAGATGCTACCTCCAAACAAGCCTCACTTTTGACAAAACCATTCATGTATCAAGGCAATGTTACTATCTGAAAACTGTTTTTAAAAAGTAGCCTTAAGGACTTCCCTGGTGGCACAGTGGTTAAGAATCTGCCTGCCAATGCAGGGGACATGGATTTGAGCCCTGGTCCGGGAAGATCCCACATGCCACGGAGCAACTAAGCCCACTCGCCACAGCTACTGAAGCCTGTGCACTCTAGGGCCCGCTCGCCACAACTACTGAAGCCTGTGCACTCTAGGGCCCATGTGCCGCAACTACTGAACCTGTCTGCTGCAACTACTGAAGCACACACGCCTAGCGCCCATACTCCACAACAAGAGAGGCCACCGCAATGAGAACCACACGCACCGCGACAGAGAGTACACCCCGCTCTCGCCAGAACTAGAGAAAAGCCCGCACGCAGCAACCAAGACCCAACACAGCCAAAAAATAAATAGAATTAAAAAGATATCTGAAGAAGCATTTAAAAAAACACAAAGTAGCCTTAAAACCAAGTTTGACAGCAAAGCATTAAGCCTACACAAAGTGCTCATTGGCTCCTAGCAATTAGCTCAATATCCCTGTAAAACACATTTTCTCACTGGACTTGTTCAGTCATCAAGGTCAATGCAATGAAATGCTACCTTATGAAAACACACTTTGTGGTCTGTTTCAAATAGGTCCTTAATTATGTGCATCAAAGGGTCTCGAACAAAAGGCAACTGCTAGGTACTACAAACGTAGCACAAAGGATGGTGCTACGCTGGAACAAAGCAGTTTCAGAACAAAGCAGTTTTAAATATCTCGTTTGCTGTTTTATGTTTCACACTTGAGGTTGGAAACCTTGGGGGAAAATAACCTCATGTGTACTGGCCCCCAACCCTGAATTTAACTGCATGTAACAGTGATGTCTTTGAAAACAGGGCTTCCCTTACACTGTCTCATGCTTGTGCTAGAAACTAAAAAAAAAATCAAAAAGCAAGCAAGCTTGTACTCATATGGAAATGAACCCATGTCATGATTTCATTTTCTTGCCTGCTCTGGACTATTAATTTGACCAAGCTGAAATTAGCACAGCACAGCTGAAACACCAAATCTTAACACTACAGTGATACACCAACACAAACTGACCAGACTTTACAAGGAGGGTGAAAAATGCACAAAACATCCAAGGTGGGCTTCCCTGGTGGCGCAGTGGTTGAGAGTCCGCCTGCCGATGCAGGGGACACGGGTTCGTGCCCCAGCCTGGGAAGATCCCACATGCCGCAGAGCGGCTGGGCCCGTGAGCCATGGCCGCTGAGCCTGTGCGTCCGGAGCCTGTGCTCCGCAAGGGGAGAGGCCACAGCGGTGAGAGGCCCACGTACTGCAAAAAAAAAAAAAAAAAGAAAAAAAAAAACATCCAAGGTGAAATCACATGGCAGTGTGAAGGGGGAACAAAGGAACTAACCTGGGGAAGCAAGTGCCACTAACTGTATGTAGTTTGGGGTGGGGTGGGGGGACGACAACAAAGTATAGAGGGCATAGGGTAGGAAGCTTACTTTAAGTTCCCGGCTCTAGGCACCCTTCAAGCAAGTTAAGCTTCTAGTAACTCACCTATAAAGTGAGTTCATTAAACCAGATAACTTCTAAGGTCCATCTCAACTCTAGCTCAGACCCTAGGAAAAAAAGAAGGAATCCAACATTTCAGATCCCCGTGAAGCCCTGGAAAAATATGAAATGCTAAAACAGCAATGGTGTTAGAACTGTTCAGAATGAACACAAAGCCAAAGGCCATCATTATAATGAATGGATTAGAACGAATTAAATTTTCTATATCCCTGCAAAACAACTGACGCCAAAGTATATGAAGCCTGTGCTTCCTTGTAACAGCTATTTTTCATTATTGAAGACATGACTTAGTACAAAAAGAAAAGTCCAAACTGTGAGCTTTCAGTCCTCCACATTCCCCCGTTTAATATGGCATTTGGCACTATATACATTAATGAAAATCTGAAACAAACAGAAAGAACTGTAGTCAAACTCCCCTTCCTCCTCCAGCTTTATTGGATAGTTTAAAATTACATTTCTATTTTCTAGGACTTCAGTTGCTTTTTCCATCTGACTTTTAAAAACTGATTACAGCAAATGAAACACAGTTGCCTAAGTGATATAGTATACAAAAATAACATCTTGATTTCTGTGAAAATGCATTTCTCTGCAATTCCTGAATAGCTCCAAATTATGCTAGCTCTGAGCATAGATGTTTACTCTGGGTTTTAGATTTAGTCTTTGAAAAAATGTGTTCTACACCTTTGCCATCGCCATCTGTTTACCCAGCATCAACGCTGCGGGGAAGTCGTTCCTGTTCAGGCTTTTATCCCAAGTTTTCTCGCACAGCCGTTAACACGCATGTTTGGTTTTTATTTTGTTTACTCCCAGTCAACTGTATGTCCTATGTAGGGCCTGATACAGATGTTACTTGATGTTATTTAACAGCTACTGAGGTCAGACAATCCAAGGCAGTCATTATGCTAAAATTAAAGTTATTTATGGAAGCTCATAGACACTTCCAGGATTGGTTTTTACCTCCTACATGGGAACATATTCGAGAAACCCAGAATGGGCTTACCGGTCTGACTCAACTCTTCCCATTCATCAATCCCTATTCACCAGTGGCGCGGAAAGGGGGTTCTTTAACAAAGCATTATACATAACACCTCTACCAAACTAAACATAAACTTTTTTTTGTAGTTAAATGCAGGAAGTCGGTTTTTTTCCACCCCTTTCCTCCTTTTACACGGCAAGTAAAGCTCACTGGCCTGGGAGTAGCCTCTATCTGCCAACCTTTGGCCAGTGAAGAGGATTCAATCAGAAAAGGAGGGGCGACAGAGGACAGTAATTAAGCCGTGGCCTCGATCGTGCACTCCCGTGCAAGGTGCCCTGACTCGCCACAGCGGTAACAGTTGACTTCACTCGTCTTGCTGCAGTTGATGGCTACGTGACCAGTCTCGCCACACCTAAAGAAAGGAAAGGAGAACAACTTCGTTAACAGCGCTCAGAAAATGCCGAACTGGACTAAAGCAACAGTTACTGCAGAACACAAAGCAACAAAAACCAGTACAGTTTTGTTTTCCGGACAGTTAAGTCTTATTATCCCCTAAACTAAGACCAAAAAGGAGGAATTTGATGGCGAAGCTACCCAATTGTGCAGCCTAAGGCATAAAACCAAAACCTTTGCCATAAGAGTCCAACCAACACCACAACCAAAACACTGGCCAATGTTATAGTTTCATACAAATTAACCCCTAAGGTTTCACAGGTATATACATATCAAAACTTATATAAAATTTTACACTTTCACGTGTACATATTATTATGTGAAACAGACAGTCAGAGCCTTCTGGTTTCATAACAAAAGATTTGTGTGTATGAATTACACGGTTTTCTACAAAGTATCTGAGAACCCCAAATTATTATAACAGAACATTTTTTTTGGCGGCGGGGTGGGGGGTGGGGGGTGGGCGCCCACCCTGCACAGTAGGCGGAATCTTAGTTCCCCGACCAGGGACCAGACCCATGCCCCCTGAAGTGGAAGCACGCACGGAGTCCTGACCACTGGACCGTCAGGGAAGTCCCAACATTCTTATTGAGACCATTAAAAATTCCAAAGTTGTGCTGCATGCTGCCCAGCTGCTATAACCCACCAGGCATCACAGCAGGACACTGCCCAAGGCAGAGAAAGTTGGACTACGCAGGCCGGAAACCTCTCCTACAGTCGCAGCCACCTCAGGGAATGTACTATCCCCAAGGCCCTCCCATGTATAGTCAACTCACTCTCCAGGAGCCCCTGCAATGAGCTCGCCGCCAGCAGCAGGCCAGCAACTCACCTATAGCACTTCACTTTGGTGCAGTCTTTCTGAATGTGTCCGAACTCTCCGCAAGAATAGCACTTCTGCTCGTCTGCGTGGTCACAGTCGCGGGCCAGGTGGCCGGGTTTGCCGCAGTTGTAGCAGCACTGCTCTCGCTCCCGCTTGGGCTCCTTGCAGTCCTTGGCAATGTGACCTCCCCGGCCGCAGTTATAGCAGGCTTCAACAATAAGGAAAAGAAGCAGACCAAGACTATAAAACCTTACAGACGCCGCTACGTTTCAAACCATACAGCACACACCCTCACAGGTGGAAAATGTCTTTCAACGCAGCAGTGCATGCTCGCACGAAGAGGAAGTGTTAAATGCTTACCATCCTCCTGAAGATCACAATCCTTGGCAAGGTGACCAGACTCACCACAGCGGTAACAGATGTCTGGAAGAGACGAGGAAACAAACTGGAAACCTATTTGGGGCAGAAACAAAAAGAATTTGGCTAATTAGCCCAGTCTTGATACTTATGAATACTGAAGTACTTCAAAATTTTTTATTCGACAAAAATACCTCTATCCGAGGTAAAACCACCTCTGCCACGGCTTCTCATTCCACGACCACGGCCCCCACCAGTGGGGCATTCCCGGGCCCAGTGGCCAGATCGTCCACACTTGAAGCATTCATTACTGCTCATGGCTGCAGCCAGATCTTCAAAACATTAAAAATGACAACATTAAACCACTTGAAATTACTTTTAGCTTTTATTCCCCGTTTAGTGTATTTCTGGATAATCATTCTGGAGAAAAAAAGCCAACCAATATATTGGTTAGAAAAACAATCACATAACTATATATGTAGGCATTATATATCTATTATGAAATATATTAAAAGTGAAACACATTAAAAACATTATATGTTTTCATAAAACTTGTGATCTTTATAATCATTAAGATTATGCATACATGTTAATCCAATCATTAATGAGATGACGGGACTTACAGGGTTAGTATCCATGAATATCCATTATTAGAAATAATCAGTAATACCTCACTCCAGGTCGAACTTAATGGACATTTTCATGGTTACAAGCCAGTAAACTTTATTGTGGGCAACTGGAAGTCATTTACTGGTTATAAAATTGGAATAACCCAGTGGAGCTGTAGTATGCATTCTGAGAGTGGATGAAGAAGCACTCTCCTCTGCGCCCTTAGCACCTAACACAGTGCCTAATTAAACTGCAGCACTACGTACTGATTCAGTATTTAGAGCAGACACGTTAGAAAAAATGCAGGCAATTTTGTCTCCTTAAAAATATTAGAAAAATGACAAAGAGGAACACCAAAGTAAAATACCAGTAGCACTGGGACCATTTTTTCCCTCTTCTATTCTCCCATTTCCAAATTTTTCTGTAATTTTACATTTAAAACAAGGTTACTTGGAATTTCACAGTAGACTCCTTTATTGGGTATTGTTTCAAAATAAAAGCAAAACTCCAACTAAAGCAAATGCATTTTATACTTCTTATGTAACAACCTAAAAATAAGCGCGGGCTATTCCTAGAATAGAATAGAATGGAATGGAATAGAACAGAATGGAATGTTGCAGGACAAAGTCCCAGTGAAGTGGCCTTTAAAAAACAAACCAGTTAAAAACAATGTAACCTTTACATTTCCACACTTCCATAGCTAGACATTTTTACCCTTAATTCCAGTGTCAAACAATGGTAAACCAAGTTTTTAAAACACGCTGTAGAGAAATCTAGTGACTAAAAATTATGCTCAAGTTTCAAGTCTCCAGCATCAAATATTGAAAAGAACTCATTACCTATCCCAACTCTCTGCAATCAGAGCCAGGATAAATCTTCAGAGGCATCTTTCTACCAACTCTTGCCACTTGCTGTATAAACTTATTACCAAAAGGGGTAGGGGAAAGTGCCTGCATGCATAATGCACATTTCTAGTCAGATGAAACCAGTCAGCGAAGATTAAAAACGTATTTTTGCAAAATTACATTTGCCTTCTTATACGGGTGCTGGCATTCTAAGTCATGTGGAGGGCTGGTTTCCACCAGAGAGAATACCCATGATTAAAAAACGAATGGCACATAAAATGATCACAGAAAAACGCAGCTCATGGCATGTCGTCCTCCCCCAACCCCATTTTCATTTTGCATCTTGTTTACTCGGGACCAATCTGAGCACATTAACTCTTGGTCCCAAGGAGTTCTTTGCACAAATGATCACTTCCTTTCACAAGGTAATCCAGGCAATTTGACAAGTTCTGAGTATTTTATAATTTTTTTATTTCAATAAGATACTTATCTTTTAGAAAAATGACAACCCAATATTCAATATACACTTTCAAAGCTAAAGAACTGATAGCTCCGGGCAACCCCCCTTTGAGACTCTGCTTTAAAAGGACCTCTTGTTTCATAATGGTAAAGTACAAAGGAAATACGTTACAATGGATCATCAGATGTTTATCAGTGTATTGAATAAAGTCAGCAGTTAAAACTGGTTTACTTTTAGCCTACAAATATTAGCTTAAAAAATGTAGCTACTCAAGAACTGATTGAGCTAAGTGTGGCTTTTCCATGAACTGTGTCTCCCTCTTTGGCCAAGCCGACCTCCGTCAGCTGGTCTACATTTTCACCGACTCCTCTGTGACAGGGCTCTTTAGTAACATTAACCCAGCTGATTCCCACTATGTTTTTAAGGCCTGCTACTGGTCCTGGTACTCATCTTACATACAAATGTATTTAGTTATAAGGTCTTTAGAGAATGGCATGCTATCATTCCTTAGGAAAACCAGAGGTGGTAAGACAAAGCTGCACATCTATCATGGCTCCCTGACTCCCACTGCTCTTGGCTGCGAGTGTGAGGCACTGCCCCGCCCCCGCCTCTCCCGCCTGTCACAACCTTTTGCAGCCTTCAAGGGCCAACTCTATAAAAGAACCTGACCACACCACCCAGCCTGGAGCTAGCCTTAATCCCTAGTAAGACCCAGGGCACTCTGCACTACCATTTTGCTTTTTATCATATTCCTTCAGAGCAGACACCAAGTAATTCACCTTTGAATCATAATACCCCATACAATTATCCTTTTGGTAGCAGTATAACTCCGTATTTTTGACCGCTCGGTTGTTGTTGTTTTTTTTTGGGGGGGCACCAATAGTCATATGCTGAATGAAACAAATTGTGTTTCTTGTACAGACCCGATCCAATCCAGTAAGTACTGACAATAAAACACCTGAATTCTTGCTATCAAAAGAGGTGCTGCACCATTAATTTAAAGTAGCGATGCTGAGAATTCCCTGGCAGTCCAGTGGTTAGGACTCAGCGCTTTCACTGCCGGGGGCCCGGGTTCGAACTAAGATCTCACAAGCCGCGTAGCACCGCCCCCGCCCCCCCAAAAAAGTTAACGATGTATTTTCAATTACGTACTCAATAAGGATTGACTACAATCACTCTAAATTCAGTATGTATTTCAGATTGTCTAGTAAAATCCCCACGTGTAACTGAGAAATGTTCACTCCAGGTGACTAAAACCAGAAACTGAGCCAGGACCCCTAACTTGCCATCCAGACTCTCAGCAACATTTTATGGAATGCTACAAAACATATATACTAATTTAAAAAACAAATACCCTATTTTCACTGTTGCCAGGCAGTAGGAGAGCTTATTTTTCTTCCTTTTGCTGCTAAAAATCATTGCTGTATCTACACCCATGTATCCTCACACAGTATAAAAAGACTTGGGGACTACAGGGCTAACCACTTAACCCAGCTTAACCACCTGCTGCGTTACCTCAAGACACCTGACCCCTCTCCTGTCTTGAGGAAGATAAAACTGATCTGTAACCAGATTAGTACCAGGTGCCTTGTGCTTAATAGGTGCTCAATTTTAAAAAAGTATGGATTTGTGTCCACTGCTTACACAGTTATTCCTGCCTTTCCACTCTTCTCCCAGTTAAGTTGGATTGTAGACAGATAGATGAGCATTCAGTCCAGGGAATTCCCTGGTGGCCCAGTGGTTGGGATTCTGGGCATCCATCCCGCAAACCGCACAACACAGCCCAAACAAACAAACAAACAAACAAACAAAACCAATCTACACAGCAGGCTTGAAGTGGGCCCAACTCTGCTTATACTCAAGCTTCCCATCTCATAAAATCTACTTCCTGAGTGGAATGGATTAGAGGTAAGACAAGAAAAAGGGTGAATTCCTAATGACTTCACATTTTCAACAACAGGAATCAGGATCTGTTTCCATTTCGACTGCTGTGTATTGAATTTTCATTGACATAAATCACATGTAAAGATGTGGTAGGAGCACAAGGCATGCCAGCAGCAGGAGGAGTAAGGCAGTCAAGATACGGTTTGCAAAGATCCACCGTGAGGGCCATGGGAGCTAAGCTATGAGGCCTCTTTTACAGACACCGCACTCGTCTAGGCTTTAAGGCTTAAATCCTGGAATTGGTACCAAAACACAAATGGTAATACAAATGTCTTCGTGAATGTAATTCTACCATATTTTTCATACTAAGAACAAAGCCAGTAAACTACTTGAATCTTAACAGCACACGGTCAAGACTAACAATGCGTTCCAACAAATAAGAGACCATTAACTCTATAAATACATTTAAAATAAGTAGCAACAGGCAAGGGGGGAGTGGGGAACGTGACATAAAGCAGTTGATGAGGATCGGGTGAGACTGTTTTCCTAACACAGCCATATCGATTCACATTTGCTGCATCCCCAGTCACCTTCCCCAAACTCAGGGTTACCCCTGACTCATCCACGTTGACCTAAACTGCACTGAAGCCAAGGGGAGCTTCTGCCCCTTGACTGCACGCACCCATTTCTACGCCCTAAAAAGCTGGTTCAGAGTTCCAACATGGTACTGAAACACTTCAAACTGTTGAAATAAAGATAAACTACAGATAGAATGGAAGGAAGCAAGTTATATCGTGCACCACCTGCGTTCTGGCCAGAATACTGTAGAACAGAGTCCAGTCCTGGGAGCAATGCTACTCACACCCATTTCTGCCTGCCCTGAAGGGTTTTAATCAGTAGCTGAGTACCTACTATAAGTCAAGGATTGATAAACGCATTATCTGTAATTCCTACAACCTTGCTAGTCATGTAATCTTGTCCCCATTTTACAATAAGGAAACTTATTGTATAGGATCTGAGATCAAACGACTTCCCAAAGCCATACAACTACTGGGTTGGCCACAAAGTTCACTCGGGTTTTCCCATAACATCTTATTTCTGACCTTTTTGGCTAACCCTACAGAAAGTTCTAGAGTCAGGATTTCAACAGTTGGCTCCGAGTCCTCTGCAGAGGCTTTTGTTAGGGTTAAGTGATACAGTACATGAAAATGCTATCAGAAAAGCACACCAATTTAGAGAAGTCAAAATAAAACTAAAATTGGTATGTTTCTAAAAATCCACACCCATGAATGAATTTAACGCCACTTTAGATTTTAACCTTCTTCCTGAGGCAGAACTTAGGAGTGTCACCACAGACCAAAGACTGGCAAGCTGACTTCCCTAGTTAATACCCTCATCTGCAATTATGGAGCCACTCCAGGCGACCACCACGCTGCACTCTCAGTCCTGATTAACACAGCCCATCCGCTCACAACGTGAATGTTGGTAGCCACAAGCTCTATTTTATTATTCCAGCAGTTTTTTACAACATGAAAATGGTGTACACTTTACTGTGAATCTCTCAACAGCACGCCCTTACTGCAGCAGCATCTGACACTGCCAGAATAAGAGTTCTATTAAATGAGACAGTACAGAAAGAGTGTTCTCCACATAGCAGGCCAGGATGCCTTGGCATCAGTCTTCCGCTCTCCACTTACTGTCAGAAGGCTAGGCAGAGGAAAGAAGCCAGCAATTCTTAAAAGAAACTCTCACTCCTGCAAGGGGAAGAAAAAAAAAAGCAAAATCTCTCTTGTGGTCAAGCGTTTAGACAACAGACCAATCATTCCAATTAGTCAAACTGTGGTTCCACTGCCTTTAAGCACCCATTTTAAGCTTCCATTTAGGTACCACAGACTTCAATTAGATTTTAAGAAAGGTACAAAGAATCCAATCACAAAACTGTATCACAAAACTCGCTTATAATACCTTAAAAAAGATAGCATTCGGCCTGTTCCAGATGTTCAAATGCAAGTGTAATAAATGCCCCTTACGTTTTCCACTGATTTGGCTCAAAATATTTTAAAGAGACTGCACGTATGAAATACCTAGCTTGTTATCAATATGAAAAGGAATGTGGACCTTTGGTTGCTGAGAAAAACTTACCCAATTTATCTGTGACATATTAGGTAAGTACACAAATATATACTGTTAGCTTTTTTCAAATACTGTTGCCAAGAGTTGCGATTTGGAAAAATTTTAAGTCCTTAATTCAGCCCTTGGGAACCTAATAAATTATTCCTTTTATATTCCAGTACAGAGAGCTCCTTGTAGACAAGAATCAGGCTCAACAAACTAAGAACAGCATGAAACTATGTACGCGGCACTTTGTAGGTGTTTGATTAAGCCTCCATCACAGTAATTTTTAAGAAGCATTTGAAAATAACTGCTTTGCAGAGGGGAAAACAAAAAGCCTAAGAGGTAGGAACTTCTTTTCATCCGTCTCTTTAGAACCTCAAAACCTTACACTCAACTTACAGGGCTTGAGCAAAAGAATAACAAAGTTCTTAATTTAAATTAAGGCTGACTCACTGATGCAGAAATTAACTGGTTATGTTTCTCTCCCAAAACTGCGTCAAACAATAGGAAAACGGAAAAACCTGTTTTTAAAAACTTGTCATTTGGGGGTACAAGATGAGGACGTAAATTAATCCTCCTGAAAAGAAAAAAAACTAATCCCGACTCCTGGCTTCTTTACCCTACCCTTTCTGTGGATACTTCTGAATACTGCCTCAAACACACTATCTGAAGCCACAGATGAAAACTGAGCAATGTTTTCTTTTCCTAAGACCCCCAAAACCAGATGTAGTCACTTCCTTTGGAAGTGCCCTGTGGCTGCGGCCATGTGGCTAACATGTGGCAACAAGCACAAGCTTTACCCATAATAAAATCAACACCCAAACCCAAATGTGGGCCATTATGCCATTCGAAAATAGGTTTTCACGTTTGGAAAATCCAAATGGAGACTGGCTAATTAATTTTCTCGCCTCGTTTTTAGATTAAACTGTATTCGTTTCACCTATCCAAGAGATGATGCAAAGGTTACTGCTGCTGCCATGATTTTGGAAGTTTGACAAATTCATGCTTTTTTCTGATAACGGGCTTTTTAAAAAGCCTCCGTAACTTAGTTGACTCAAGAAAAGCGGGCCTTATCTGCCCCTTCCCGAACTGCACCGTAAAACAAGTAACTTAGCATGTCAATGACGATAAAAATTCAAGAAGCGAGAAGCTATCGGGAAGTAGGCAGAGCGAGTCCCTAAGCCTCACGGGCCTTCCGGCGGGGTGTCCCCCCACCCTAAACGGAGAGCTTCTCCAAGGCCCCACCTAAGCCCACAGAGCCCCTGGCACATGGCCCGCGCCAGGCCCAGCCCCCGTGCCCCCCGCCGCTACAGGGCCCTCCCCCACACACGGCCCCCTCCCCGCACGTTCCCGCCAAATCCACCCCCGCCCTACGTTCCGCGGCCCCGGAGCCCCCGCCTCGGCCCCAAGGGCGCGCGGCCTCGTCCGCGGCGAGGCTGCGGCCTTGGCCCGGCGGCCCGATTGCGGCGGCCCCGCGTCCCGGGCTGCAGGGAGGGCGGCCGGCCGCGGGGCGCAGTCCGGGGCCGGGCGGCGGCGGCCCGTTTCCCGCCTGACGCAGCAGCGGCGCAGGCCGGAGCGCGGCCGCCATCGCCGCCTCCCTGCTCCCGACCCCTCGCCCGCGGCCCCCGCACCGCGGCCCTCGGCATGCTCGCGGCCTCACCTTCGGCGTCGGAGGGGCCCGCAGCGGCGGAGACTCGGACGCAGGCCGAGAAGGCGGCTCGCGAGGCAGCGGCTGTTTATTTTCAGGGTCCTCGCCTGCGCCACACGCGGATCTGCACACGGCCCCACACACGCCGCTGCACACGGCTCTCCTCCGCCTCGCCCACGCGGCCAATCAGCGCGCGGGGCTCGGCCGTCCAATTAGGGCCGCCTGGGGGAGGGCCGCCCCGCCCGACGCGGCGCGGCGGGCGGGGCTCTTCCCGCCGTGCCCCGCGTGCGGCCTTCCCGCTCCGAGATCCGGCCTCTCAGGATCGGGGATGTCGGGTTCCTGGCTCGGCGACCGTTCTGGCAGCAGCGCCGAGGGCCGCCGAGATGGGGTCTCAGGGAGGCGGCTGTGGTGCGCGTGGGGCCGGGAGGACTCCTCCCGGTGGCGGGCTCCGGAAAGCGTTTGCCCGCGGACCCTGAGCTGGCGCGGCCGGAGCCCGGCCCCACTTCCGGGGCCTCTCGGCTTGGGAAAGTCGGACTGCCCAGTCACGCAGGTGGCCGTGGCTGCGGCCCGCAGCCCTGAGATTCGTTTGGGTTTTTCTGGGGCCCAGGCAGAGCCCCGGAGGCCTCGCAGCTCCCACTTGCAGGACTGATAACACCCCCTTTGAAATAAAAGTCCCTCCCTGGGGAGCGGGCGGGGGTGGAAGGACAGCCCGCGACCTCGGCCCCAACACCCTTGTCACCGGAGGAGCATGTGATGAGTGACGTTCCCTGCTACAGGAGGGCCGCCCGGCCTGGGCTGTCACCGTCCCGAAAGGCCTTTAGATTTTCTCCAAAAGACATTGTATATATAGCATAGATATTCTGTGAAGGTGGAATAAAGTCAAACTGTTAAGTGGTAAACTAAGAAGTTACAGAATTTTGTGTCCCATTTGGGAATGGCCTTTATTAAAAACATGAAGAAAAAAAAAGTAAGAGTCCCAGTCTCTTGAGCCCTAAAAGGCCCTAAAATCACTTCAGCCTCAACTAAACTTGGTGTGCTCTTGAGATTAGTCTACGGCCCATGTTGGCTGATGCATGCCAGGAGTGTATTTTTCATTCTTTTAATGACTTACACTTGGAAAGTAAGCGCTCCTATCTTTTGTTATTAAGATGTTAAAACTGGGGTGATCAGTCCTTACTTGTAGCGTTAGTTCCGCAGGTGGCTGTGTAGACTTGAGCTATTCATTTTCCCCCGATTTCACCTCATTTGAATCCTAGTCGCAAGGCTGTATGGCTTCTTAAATCATGTTGTGAGGAGGTAGTATAGCAGAGTGGTTAAGAGCTCAGATGCTGAGAGTCAGGGTTAAACCTGATTCAAATCACTTAATTATTGTAAAGCATTTAGCAGATTGTATTCAACGTAGTGCTCAAGAGAGGTTAGCAATTATCAGAGTGGATGGACTATTTTAAGGACCAATGATTTTTTTAAAAACTGTTGTTAAGGCAATTTAAAGTAAAAACATTTTAAAATTAAGTACAAAAAGTCCCCATTTCCAATAAGATTGAATTGCCTGGCACTTTATGCATTAAGTTACACCACCAGAGTGACCAATAATAAGACGGTATTTTGTGCTTACATAGTTTTATTACCAAGAAGCTTATACAGCTTCATGGACTTCCCCTCCCTAACTGTTGAATCTTTATAATATCTTGAGGTAAGGCGTAGTGTGGTAATTGCAGACACAACTAGTGATTTCCTAAGCCCTAACAGTGAGTCAGTGCAACACAAGAGCCTATGTAGGAAGTCCAGCCTGGGTGCCTCCACGCCACACCGGGAGGATGAATTAAAATTGTTGTAGGAACCATAAATTAATATTTTCTGACTTGATTTTTGTTTACCATTCCAACCACAGTGCTACATAAAATATTTGCTATTCATTATAGACGCAAGGACTGAATGTTCCTAATATTTTAAAAAAAACTTAAAGGGTGAGTGTGAAATAAAGATATTAGACAATGTTCTTCTATAGGTTTAAAAGACTTAAGTAGAGGAATGGAAACATAATGTGGTCTTTGCTGTTTGGCTCTGGGAGGAACAGCTAATGGCTCTTCTCTACCTGGCGTCCAGCTTTCCGCAATGACTACTCTCTACCTGGTGTCCAGCTTTCTGTAATGACTATTATTAATACAGCCAGTCTGGTCATGAGGCATTCTGACTGACCCAAAGAAGGTCTGGGATGGAGCTGAGCTACAGTGACTCGTGTTGCGTGGATATGTGCCTCGGTACACCTGTTTCACTAGCGATGTTTGAAAATAAAGGGCAAAGGCCACCCCACTCAAAAGATAAGCTACCAAGTGTATTTGAAGGAAGAGACTCCTATTATGTTTCCCTCCCCTGGAGATGTATTTTATCCCCTCCTGCCCTCCAATGTTCAGTCTAACCCAGGGTATTATGCGCAGCATTGCAGGGGTTACAAAGGTAAGTTAAGACACAGACCATGCCCTTGAAGATCTTGCAGGATGACATGGCCCAAAAGAAAGTATTCAGTGTCCTCAAAGGACCAGCTAAAATGCTGTGACTCAGCATGATTCAGGATTCTTTCAAATGAGTGCCAGTTGAGCAGCAATATCTGCCAACTCCTAATTTCTGCCTAAAATGCCCGACTGTCCAGCACAGGCCTTAGATCCTGCTGTTAAATGGAGATGATACTGTGTATATCCTTCTAAACCCTTCCATGTCTTGTTTTCTCTGCCAACAGGGAAATAGTCTCTGACTTTGCTTGGAAAGTATGCAACTAAGGTTAAGGAGAATAAATTGTTTCCACCTCTCATGTCGGCTCCTAAAGCAGAAACATAGCTTACTAAGCTAGATCCTGAAATAGGAAGCACTTATACAGTACTAATAATAGCTAATAGGTGGGCTTCCCTGGTGGCGCAGTGGTTGAGAATCTGCCTGCCAGTGCAGGGGACACAGGCTCGAGCCCTGGTCTGGGAAGATCCCACAGGCCACGGAGCAACTAGGCCCGTGAGCCACAACTACTGAGCCTGCGCGTCTGGAGCCTGTGCTCCGCAACAAGAGAGGCCGCGATAGTGAGAGGCCCGTGTACCGCGATGAAGAGTGGGCCCCGCTTGCCGCGACTAGAGAAAGCCCTTGCACAGAAACGAAGACCCAACACAGCCAAAAATAAATAAATAATAAAAATAAAGGAATTCCCTTAAAAAAAAATAGCTAACAGGTAATATAGAGAGAGTTCTTAGTACAGTGCCTAGCATAAAGTAATTACTGTAAAGTATTATCCATCATTATTGTTATTATCTACTGAGTGTTTACTATACACCAGGCACTGTTTATAACCTCTTTGTAAGTTTTCACAAAACCCCTGTGAGATAAGTACTTTTATTATCCCTATGGGGAAATAGGTCCAGAGAATTTAAGTAATCTGCCCAAGGTCAGAGAGTAAATAAATGACTGGGCAGGCTTCAAACAAGGGCGGCCGAAGTGCTTCACCCAAAGCTTCCAGCCTCCCAGTAGTTATTGAGACCGAATCCTGCAATTTCCCATTGGCTCCTTAAAGCGACAGAGTGGGGAAGGATAGCTGATGACAAGGAGAGTATGAAACACTGACTAATCATTTAGTGAGCTTTCCATTGGTTGGCTTCCTCCTCTGTGACCTTATGTTGAAACTATCTCTACTTCTGCAAACTAACTGGTAAAAGAAAAACTTTATCTGCAAATAGTTTAAACGTTTCAAAATAAAAACAGCCATCTTTTTTTTATTAACAGAAAAGTAGATGCATTCATTTTAAAAAAGTAATTTCGGGACTTCCCTGGTGGTCCAGTGGTTAAAACTCCGCGCTTCTAATGCAGGGGGCCCGGGTTTGATCCCTGGTCAGGGAATTAGATCCTACATGCCGCGACTAAAAGATCCCGCATGCCACAACTAACAGCCCGCATGCCGCAATGAAGATCCCTCGTGTTGCAACTAAAACCCAGTGCAGCCAAATAAATAAATAAATATATATTTTAACATAATTTCATGTCAAGCATCTACATTATTTAAACTTTGAAATAGGTAGTGAATAGCAAGATAATGGTGTGTTTAAACTGTTTCCAGAGAGTATTTTACAAGATGTCTTCCGTTGTGTTTTGAGGAGCATTATACAGTGTAAACTTGGATCATGTAGTTCTCATAATCTATCAGCATCATGTAATTGATTTTTAAAGATTAAATTTAAAAAGAACTATTATATAATTGGGTGAATTAGGATCTAAAACCTAGAAGGACATCTAGTCTAATCTCATAGTATTTAGTCTAATCCTCTCATTTTAAATTTAAATGTAAAGAAGACCTATAGAGTTGCACAGAGTTCCTACAAGTGCTAAAAAGAACTGATGTTTCTTCGGCCATAAAAAAGAAAGAATGCCATTTGCAGCAACATGGATGGACCTAGAGATTATCATATACGTGAAGTAAGTCAGAAAGAGAAAGACAGATATCCTATGATATCACTTATATGTGGAATCTAAAATATGACACAAATGAACTTATGTACGAAACAGAAATAGACTCACATAGAGAACAGACTTGTGGTTGCCAAGGGGGAGGGGGTTGGGGGAGGGATGGATTGGGAGTTTGGGATTAGCAGCAAACTGGTATAGATAGAATGGATAAACAAGGTCCTCCTATACAGCACAGGAAACTATATTCAATATCCTGTGATAAACTATAATGCAAAAGAATGTGTATATATATACACACACACACACACACACACACACACACACATACACAACAGAATCACTTCTGTACGGTAGAAATTAACACATTATAAATCAACTATACTTCAATAAAATACATTTTTTTAAATGTGAAAAAAAACTTTTTAATATGAAAACAGGTGCCACCCACATGTCATAAGGGCTGTTAGCTGTGCTTGTGCCCTGATTAGTCCAGTTAACTGCAGTGGAGGTAAGAAAAGGAGGGCCCAAATCTAATACTATCCATTTCTTCATTGTGTCTCCAGCCCTTTTCTGTGGAAATTTACACAAACGGCCATTCTAGTTTATAAATTAGTAACTTATGAGTTTGGCAAGGATGAATCAATAATCAGTTTCTCAATCTTGAGAAATATACTCAGACTTCAATTTAAGAAACATAAACTTTAGACTCTACATTTTCATGAGGACTATGAAAATGTCCTCCAATTATGAATTATAACTACAAAAGAGAATGTTTGAATTTATACCTGGCTGAAGAACGGCTTTTAGGTAATTAAATATTACATACAGTTACAGCCAATGTTCCCTTTAACCATCCCCACCACAAGTCCCACTTCTTTCTCTTCCTCCCAATATCATGCAAACGGTATATATCCTTCTGGTCCATTTTTTATATTACATAAATAAATGTATGTATACATTAAATGTATAAACTTGGGCAGACTATTTAAATATAAAATTTTTATAAATATGTAAAATTTATAATATCATATTGTATTATATATTCTGTAACTTATATATTACCATATGTATAAATTACATAAAATTTACATATAATCTATAATATGAATAATTTAATTACATAAATATAGGTTATATATAATTTTTATATATGGTTTATATATATCAAACAACACATACCTAGTATCATATCTATCTGCTTACTTGTTTGTGCTCCCTTACAAGAACATAAGAGCTGCAAGGCAGGGACTTTGTCTTGCTTTGTCTGTTTTCTGCTGTACCTCCAGCTCCTAGAATGGCTCCCTATACATGAAAGGCACTCAAATAGTTGCTGAATGAATAAATATCAATCTTTATCTTGCTTTTTTAATTTGGTATTATGTTTCTGAGATCTGTCTATCCATATAAATGTATATACACACATATATCTGTATTCTTTTCATTGTTTTTTACTGCTGTGTATTATAGACATACTATATTTTATTTATCCATTTTCCTAATGGAGGGCATTTATGTTATCTCCACTCTTTTGCTATTATACAATGTTGTAATAAACACCCTTGTGTACAGGTCTCCTCAGGCACATGTGTGAGAGTTTCTCTATGGTATACAAACCCAGAGGAGAGGTGCTGGCAGTGAACAGGCTGTATTTTACGTTTCACTGGTTGCCTGCCATGTGACTCTCAAAGTGGCCATACCAAATTATACTCCCAGCTGCAGTGGCTAAGGGTGCCATGTTTCTCAAATCTTTGCCAACATTTTATACTGTGAGATGATTTAATTTTTGCCTATCTGATGGGTGAAACATGGGGTCTCTCTTGTCTGTTTGCTTCTATGGAGATAATTGTAGAGTCACGTGTAGTTGAAAGAAATAATACAGAGAGATCAGATGTACTCTTTACCCGATTTCCCCCAATAGTAACATCTTGCATAATACAATGTCACAATCAGGATATTGAAGTCGATACTGCCCACTGATTCTGTTCAGCTGTCCTCAATTTTACTTGTACTCTGTGTGTGTGTGTTGTTTAGTTCTATACAAGTATGTCTCATGCATAGGTCTGTGCATCCATCTCTGCGCTCAAGAGATTGAACGGCTGCAACGTTGAGTTCCTGCAGAACTCAAAGACAGGTATGTTACGTATATCTCTTGAGAAGGAACTGGGACTCTATTTTATTGCTGAACTATTGTTTCTTGACTGCTTTTCCTTTATTCCTGCATTCCCTCACTTCCCTTAAGATCCTTAATTACTGAGACCTGTTCAAGGGCAAGCACTGTGGCCAGGCTTCATCCCAACATGGCTTAGGCCCAAAATGGCTTCTCTTATATCAAGAAAGCCATGCCTGGTTCTCTTTCTCCAGAGACCACCTGCCCTACCTGGTTACACAATCTTCAAGTATTACAAATAAAGCTGCTGTGAACATCTGTGTAAAGGTTTTTGTGTGCACATGTTTCCACCCGGTATTTTGTCTTTTTCCCACATCACAGTGAGGTTGAACACACTTCATACATTTGTAAGCCATTCAAGTTTCCTCTTGTGAGAAAGGCTGATTTGCTCATTTTTTCTATTTTGTTGTTTGCCATTTTCCTACTGACTTGAAAGAGTTCTTTATATGTTCTGGATACCAATCCTTTGTCTGTTACACGATGTTGTGTTATTGATGGTTTAGTGATCACTGTTTCTCAAAGTGATGTAAAGAGCCGGAATTGATAAAGAATTCCTGAAACTCGCATTTGGATGCAGGGACAGAGGGGTTCCATTCAGGCTGCCCACACTGTGTTTGCGGAGACGGCTGCCCTCTCCCCAACGCTCTGTAGCACCACCTTTGCCTCTGTTATATGCCAACTATATGTTTTAACGGTGGCATGCAGGATGCCAGCCAGACAGCATCAAAGCCTCTGCCTGCTGCAGGGCAAACGCCAGGCATCCTTACGTTTACTTTTTTTTTTTTTTTTTTCTTTGCGGTACGCGGGCCTCTCACTGTTGTGGCCTCTCCTGTTGCGGAGCACAGGCTCCGGACGCGCAGGCTCAGCGGCCATGGCTCACGGGCCCAGCCGCTCTGCGGCATGTGGGATCTTCCCGGATCGGGGCACAAACCCGTGTCCGCTGCATTGGCAGGCGGACTCTCAACCACTGCACCACCAGGGAAGCCCCTTACGTTTGCTTTTAACAAACCCTTTGCCTCATTCAGAGGAGGCATTCAGACGCGTTATTGCATCACAAACCCATGCTTCTCAGCATTTCCACCCTCGGAAGCTGTTGACTTCATGATGTACTTTCTTCACGATGATGCCATTTTCCCCAGCGCTGCAGCCAGAATTTAGAATCCTGACTCACCCTCCAGCCAGCCACCGAGAATGCTGATTATTCTGGTATGGTCAGTGCTCTCAAAGTGACTTTGACGGGGGAAATAGCTTCTGGACAACCCAAGCCAGTGCAACCTCAGGTAACAGGGAGGTCTTTTCTTTCCTGACTCTCATGCTCAGCCTCTTGTTCTTTCTGCCTTGGCAGATGCAGAAGCCATGCTCCTGCAATCCTGGCCAGAAAGCTGCAGATTGTACGAGCTGGCAGAGCCTGCACTGTCCTTCTGAGCTCAGAGAGTTGTCTTTCCCATCAGCACTGCAGTCCCGGCTGGGGAGGGCAGCACCCACAGTGCAATGGTCTGTAGAACTGAGTTACAATTCCAAATTCAGTTTGCATTTCGATAGATTACCTTATAAAACATTCACTCACCAAAATTATCTTGATTATCTTTTATGCACATTGCAGTTCCCCAAATTGCCAATGGAGAAACTGATACACAAAGTTTCTTATAATTTCCCCTCAACCCATAGCAAAAACATAAAGGCAGGTAATAGGATTTCGAGGAGCATGAAATTTATACATATAAAGTGTTATACCAAATAAATATTAAAGAAAAGAAGTTTTGGATATTCAAAGGTCTGTGGTGAAGGTCAAATAGTTATAATATATGAAAGTGCTTTGCAAATTCCACACTGTTTTACCAAGGTAAACTGGGATTAAGATCAATTTCTGTTAGCCTGACACATGTCATTAAATTCTTTTTCTAGGGCTTCCCCGGTGACGCAGTGGTTAAGAATCTGCCTGCCAACGCAGGGGACACGGGTTCGAGCCCTGGTCCCAGAAGATCCCACATGCCGCGAAGGAACCAAGCCCGTGCGCCACAACTACTGAGCCTGAACTCTAGAGCACGTGGGCCACAACTACTGAGCCCACGTGCTGCAACTCCTGAAGCCTGCACGCCTGTAGTCTGTGCTCCGCAACAAGAGAAGCCACGACCATGAGAAGCCCGCGCACTGCAACGAAGAGTAGCCCCTGCTCACTGCAACTAGAGAAAGCATGCACACAGCAATGAAGACCCAACACAGTCAAAAATAAATTAATTAATTAATTAATTTAAAAAAAGAAATTTTTTTTCTACACTGATTTATTACAAGTAAAGAAAATATTTTGGACACATGAATAAGCAATCATAGTATTTCTCTTGCATTTGAAGAATGATTGGACGTAATTTTTCCCTTTATTTAGGGGTTGGTTTCCTCATTTAATGCAATAAAAGTTCTCGGGGGACTACAATTGACTCTAAAAGTTACTGGTGCTGCAGATTTATCCAAAATGAAGTCTGCTTTGAGTGGCACAGAATTCAAAGACAGCTCTGGACCAAACTGAAGTGAGTGGTGAATTCGATCTTTTCTGTGCTTCCTCCTTTCTTCCTTTTGGACACTTCAAATCCACATCTAGTTTCCTAGGGATTTCCTGAGTTGACCAGGGCCACTTCCTTCTCTCTTCCAGGTTGACTAGCCCCATTCCATCAGGGACTGTCATTTTATCAACCCACGTATGCTACGATAATAATCACCTCATTTACATAGCATTTCATAGTTTGCACATAAAAATTCAGTCAGAATTTATTGTGAGATTATTACGTGCCACACTCTGCTGGGCAGTTCCACCTTTGTTACATTATTTAGTCATTTGTCATCTTATTAGTTGAACCTACGAGGGTTTTTAAAAAAATAAATTTATTTATTTATGTATTTATTTATGGCTGTGTTGGGTCTCCGTTGATGCACGGGGGCTTCGTCTAGTTGCGGTGAGCGGGGGCTGCTCTTTGTTGCAGTGAGTGGACTTCTCATTGTGGTGGCTTCTCTTGTTGCGGAGCATGGGCTCTAGGCACGTTGGCTTCAGTAGTTGTGGCGTGCAGGCTCAGCAGTCATGGCTCGCGGGCTCCAGAGAGCAGGCTCAGTAGTTGCGGCGCATGGGCTTAGTTGCTCCGCGGCATGTGGGATCTTTCCGGACCAGGGATTGAATCCGTGTCCCCTACATTAGCAGGCGGGTTCTTAATCACTGTGCCACCAGGGTAGTCCTGAACCTATGAGGTTTAGAAATCTCATGGATTCAAGCACGACCTGTCTAAGTGGAATCTAAATATTTAAGTAGGAGGCATTAGCACCCTAACCTACTGTTTTTCACAGGGAGAGATGCCTGGATGCTTTAGGTGGTATATGACAGGGCATCAAGTAAAATTGCGCCGTATGGTAATAAAGTGTCATCTCAAGGAGAAAGCCTCAGTTTGGTGCTTACCAGCCTTTAACTCCTCTGTGACACTTTACCTACCCTGTGTTGAGTAGCCGTCTTGGATGTTATCACTTTACTGTGATAACACAATATACAAGTTATGCTGTTTTCTCACTTGTGCAGTAGGGTCTCCTCTTTTTTTTTTTTTTTTTTTTGGACATACACACATAGATGTTTTATTTTATGGCTGAACCATCTGAGAGAAAGTCGCAGATTTTGTACATTGTTTTTACAGAGATATAATTGACATATAACATCATATTAGTTTCAGGTATGCACCACAATGATTCCATATTTGTATATATTGCAAAATGATCACCACAAAAGTCTAGTTAGCATCCTTCACCACAGTTACTCCTTTTTTCCTTGTGATGAGAACTTTTAAGACCTATTCTCTCGGAGGGATAAATCAGGAGTTTGGGATGAACACATACTACTATATATACATTAGATAACCAACAAGGACCTACAGTATAGCACAGGGAACTCTACTCAATATTTTGTAATAACCTATAAGGGAAAGGAATCTGAAAAAATAGATATATATGTACGTATGACTGAATCACTTTGCTGTATACCTGAAACTAACACAACACTGTAAATCAATTTTATTTCAATAAAAAAAAAACTTCATACCAAAAAGAAAGACCTGTTCTCTCAACAATTTTCGAAGACGCAATACAGTATCATTAACTATATTCCTCATGCCGTATGCTCTATTCCTAGGACTTATTTATTTTATAACTGGAAGTTTGTACCTTTTGACCCCCTTCCCTGATTTTCACCTACCCAAGCCCTCACAACCCAGCAACCACCAATCTGTCCTCTGTTTCTATGAGCTCAATTTTTTTTTAATTCCACATATAAGTCAGATCATATGGTATTAGCCTTTCTCTGGCTTATTTCACTCAGCATAATGCCCTCGAGGTCCTTCCATGTTGTTGTAAATGGCAAGATTTCCTCCTTTTTTACGGCTGAATAATATTCAGTTGTTTATATGTACCAAAATTTCTGTATCCATTCATCTGTCAAAAGACACTTAGGCTGCTTCCAAAAGTTTCCACTTAAAATAAGAATAAAATGTGAGTTAATCTAAAAATAAACATGAAGTAAATAAGAGCAGAGGAAGTACACAAATGTGAAGAGTCAAATGGATAGGTGGATGTGACAAAAGGGAGTCACGGCTGTGCCAGTGGAGCCAGTGTGGAAACCTAGTGAAATCCAAAGGACTGTCTATCGGCGGAGGAGGAGAAGAAAGTACCCAGGGCAGCATCTTCAGAGCCTGTCTCCTGGCCTGGGGTCTGCCTTTGGGCTCTGATGGGCCTTCAGGGTCCACTGTCAGAGTAATCTGTGTGATAATCAGGGTAGAAGAAAAGAGCCTCAAGAAATACACTATTGCCATTAAACGTAAAACCCAAGATTTTCTTGAATATGGCAAGAAAGCTGTTGAAGAATCAACACAATGGTCAACTATCCTGGAGGACTGACAGTGTTTTAAATTGAGGGGAAAATAAGAGGACAGAACCAAGTTCCTGCCGCTTCCGTCTTCTGTGTGCAGAGTCTTCAGACAGAAGAAGCTGGAGCGGGGCTGGCGCTGGGGCACTCGAATGTCTGCAGACTCGCAGGTCCACCGGCTTTTCCTGCCGCCTTGCTCTTCAGGGTCAGCTGTCTGCAGGGCTGTTGGGTGGGGGTGGGGAGGGGGTGAAGTGTTAGCAGAAGGGACTTTGAAGAGGTCCAGCCCCTGCATGTCGTGTATGTCTAAAAATCCAGTGTAGGTGGTAGGTGGAAGGTCTTTTTAGCCACAGGCGGCATCTCAAGTGCAGAGCAACAGTCTCACTCTGTGTGTGTCTGTGTGCGTGTTCACACACACACGCCTGCATGCACCACCTTACACGCCCTTCGTGATTGGAAGACTGGAAGAATAACACAGATGGTAAAACCCCCTCTCAAGATAAACAACCCCAAGTGTGTTGACTGGGCCTCAGGGGGATCTAAGATCCCACTGGAGGTGAAAGTTGTCTTTGGTTTCTGGTTTTTACTTCCTTTTCACTCCCTTTCCCCTTCCTTACTTTTATCTTTCCAGTACTCTTAGGTAGTGGCCCCAGCTGAATAGAGCCAATAAATCACTTTCCCCGGAGAGGTTAGGGGACATTAGCCAACAGTCTTAGATTTTCCAGGGTTTCATCCATGGCTCCTTCCTGGAGACCCCATTAAAGCCTTTGTGGTAGATTTCACGGAGAGGCTAGCAAATACAATCTCCTCAAGGCTGTTCACATCATAACCACAGACCCTTACCTACTTTCTTCTCCTACCATCTTTTAAGACCTTTACACATTCTTCTATAAAGGACAGACTTTGGGTTATTATATAGGGACATAAACAATAAAACTGTAGTTTAAGATCTGCAACAGGGAAAAGAAGAGAATTCCGAAAAGTCAAATCATAGGAAGCTTTGGAAAACACACGGCTTAGTTTCATTACATGATTCTAAACTGTAGAGCCTCCAAGGTCACGGGCAGGCAAGATGTGCCGAAGGTTTACAGTAGCAGCTCCTAGCAGAGGCCTACGGGGGATCGTTACGGAGTGCACGAGGACTGTTCTTGTCCACATCGCTCCTGAGATTGCCCAAACTGCCCATGATCCTCAGAGCCAGCATTTCTCAGATCTCACTAGAAAGTTGCTAAGACAAGGCATCTTCCACAGGCTTTTCCTGTTCCCTAAGTACCTTCCAACACCATTCCAGTGACAACGTCATTGGCATGGGTTTTATGCTGCCTTTGCAATGACACAGCAGACAATGTGGAATCTCCAGAATCGATATTAATACAAATAGTTTTTAAATGGAACCACCACACAAAGGGAAGGCTGACACTTACCTCACCGGAGAGGGTTGTGAGTTTAGAATAATGTAGGTCAGAAGCGCTTTTTACACTGTAAAGTGCTATCCATTTATTAGTTATTACTGGAATATCAGAAAACAACCCATGGGACCTTACAAAGAGTCATTATTCCAGGTCATTTTTACTCTCCGTAACAAAGCACTGATTCTCCAACATTTGTGGTCAGTTAATCATTTTGGCAAAAATACCTCAAGACTTTTGCCATCTCGTTCACTCTTACCATCCAATCCAAGACTTTTATGAGAATAAGTGGGAAGAATAGAGCTATTTTTAATATCCAGATATGCTATAAAAGTCACCCTTTTAGGTCTTCCCTGGTGGTGCAGTGGTTAAGAATCTGCCTGCCAATGCAGGCGACACAGGTTCAATCCCTGGTCCGGGAAGATCCCACATGCCGCGGAGCAACTAAGCCCGTGCGCCACAACTACTGAGCCCACACGCCTACAGCCCGTGCTCCGCAACAAGAGAAGCCCCACCACAGTGAGAAGCCCGCGCACCTCAATGAAGAGTAGCCTCTGCTCGCCACAACTAGAGAAAGCCTGTGCGCAGCAATGAAGAGCCAATGCAGCCAAATATAAATAAATAAAATAAATCTAAAAAAAAAAGTCGCCCTTTTATAGTGTACAGTTCACTGGGTTTCAGGACTTTCACAAAGCCATGCAACCATTACCTAATTCCAGACTTTTTTTTTTAGGGCAGCTTTAGGTTCAGAGCAAAACTGAGTGGAGAGTACAGAGCTCCCACATCCCTGCTCCGGAAACCCTGGCAGCCACCACTCATCTCACTATCTTCCTAGTTCTGCCTTTTCCAGCGTGTCCGAGAGTTGGAATCATACAGTTTGTGGCCTTTTCAGATGGGCTCCTTTCACTTAGTCATATGCATGTCCGTTTTCTCCACAGCTTTTCATGGCTTGATAGCTCCTTGCTTTTTACTGCCAAATAATATTCTGTTGTCTCAATGGACCACAGTTTATGTATCCATTCATTTACTGAAGGGTGTCTTGGTTGCTTCCAAGTTTTTGCAATTATAAATAAATCTGCTATAAATGCCTGTGTGCAGGTTTTTCTGTTGACATAAATTCTCACCTCCTTTGGGTAAATACCAAGGAGTATGATTGCTGGATCATACAGTAAGAGTATGTTTAGTTTTGAGTCTGCCAAACTGTCTTACAAAGTGACTGTACCATTTTGCCTTCCCACCAGCAACAAGTGAGAATTCATGCGGCTTCGTGTCCTCGCCAGTGTTGCCAGTCTTTGGTTTTTGGCCCTCTGACAGGCGTGTAGCGATATCTCGTCACTGTTTTTAATCTGCAGTTCCCTGATGACGTATGACGCTGAGCATCTCTTCACATGTATATTTGCCATCTTTACATCTTCTATGGTGAGATGCTTGTTCAGCTGTTTTGCTCATTTTTAAATTGAGTTGTTCTTTTTCTTATTGTTGAGTTTTAAGAGTTCTTTGTATATTCACAATATTTTAAAGTTTCTTTGAGATTTCTTCTTTAACCCACATGTTATTTAGAAGTGTGTTGTTTAATCTCCAAGTATCTGGGGGAGCTTTCCAGATCTCTCTCTGTTACTCATTCCTATTTTAATCCCACACGGTCTGGGAGTAGGCTGGCATCATGTGGCCACCCCGTGTTACAGGGCAGAGTCATGGCCCTGAGTACTGACATCACTGAATCTGCAGCATCTGAGCTGAGTCTGACTATAACTTTAATCTGGAAGGGTTAATCATCTAAAAAAAAAAAAAGTCCAAATCTCCACCCCTCTATGTTTTAAACGGATTTATACAATTTAAAATAAAAGGCTCAGTGTTCAGTAAAGGAAAACTAAGCAGATTTCTGTTTAACAAACCATGGCCTAAATGTACCAAGCCACGCAGATTGGGGGTAGATTCTCCTTCTGAATTTTTTTATTGTGGTAAAATATACCTAACATACAATTTACCTTCTAAACCATTTTTAAGTGTACAGTTCGGTGGCATTGAGTACACTCACACTTGTGCATCCATGGCCACCATCCAGTTCCAGAACTTTCTCATCTTCCCAAACTGACACTCTGTCCCCACTGAACACTAACTCCCCCTCCCCCTCCCCCAGCCCGTGACATTCCCCCCCCCCCCACACACACACACCCCGCCCATCCTCCTCTCTGTCTCTATGGATTTGACTGCTCTAGGGACCTCATGCAAGTGAATCATACAGCATTTGTCTTTTTGTGACTGGCAGAATTTCCTTTCTTTTTAAGTCTCCATCTGAATTTTTATTTCTCCATTTTGTTTCAAATTAAAACTACAACAGTACAAATCAGTCCTGATTTAGCAAATGAACGTGCTGTGTGGAGGCGACCTAAAGACAGGGTAACCACCGTCTCCACAGGCTGCTGCCTTTGCAAGGATGGTCATTTGCACAAAGAGCTCAAACCTTTCTATTGACAGTGGCTGAGAAGCAGCAGAGCATTATTTAGTTTTCTTTGCCAAAAGAGAATCTAAATTGTGCTGAATCAGAGCAACTATAAACATTGCTTGCTTTTAGATATTTCACTTTATCAGGCAGGCTCTGAGATAATCAGCCTGTGTCCTGGAACTGTGCTTCTGAGAAACAGATACAAATGAGTTGGCAGAGTCCATAAGCAAAATATTTCAGGCCCTCCTAATCTAGGACAAGCCAACTAACATAAACTGTGGTTTGTATTACACAAATCTTTATAAAAGGTGAGCATTAATTGGTGCAAGGAAATTTCTAGTCTATAGAAAATGGCAACATTATAAAGCAGTTAATGATTTATTCTTGTACTTTAATATTTTACTATATATACTTTTTCATATAATATTTTCTAAGTACTGTAATTTTATCACCTCTTCCTATTGTAAATTTATCAAACTGAAAAGTCAAAGCAATAACTGCTGGTGCATCTAGAAAAAAATCCAACTGCTTTCTTACATTGCATCACCATAAAAAATGTGGTTATAGTCTGTATGTATAAGTATATATATTGCATATTTATATTATTATGAAGAGTGTAAATATATATTTATGTATGTGTATATATGTAAAATTGCATGGTATTTACTGGTTTTGACCAAATTTAAAAGATGGGCTCCAAGTGTATTAATTGTGACAAATAAAAGCTGCCTTGATGATTTTATCAACATCCACCATAGGAGGAAAATTCAAGACAAGATAAATACTGTTATTTAAAAATGGATACAGCCAGGGTAGGGGAGGGAAGGAATGGGAGTTTGGGATTAGCAGAGGCAAACTATTATATACAGGATGGATAAACAACAAGGTAATACTGTATAGCACAGGGAACTATATTCAATATCCTGTAACAAACCATAATGGAAAGGATATGAAAAAGAATATATATATATACACATATACATATAACTGTACACTTCGCTGTACAGAAGTCAACACAACATTGTAAATCAACTATACTTCAATAAAATTTTTCAAAAATAAAAATGAATACAAATAATTATAACAATATTTTAACTGTATGTGGAGTGTGAACTTGAATGATTCCATATGAACTGAAATTTTAAAAAAATGTTTAAATATAATTAGGAGCTCAGTTTTAAAAGCTCAACCTGAAACTTGAGAATATCAGAAATATTGTGAAAGTATACTATATAACCATGTTCTTTTATTCCAAGTAGCAAGACAGTCTTCTGAAAAAAATAACTCAGACTTCACACCTCCCAACATCCTCCACAAAGCAACAAGCCCAGAAAGCTTCAGCAACTTGCTGATGGTCACAGAGCCAGGACACCAACCCTTTCCTGAAATCCAATATGCTCTAATAGGAAGGTTTTCAAGGACAGGAGAAAATATACAACAAAACAGAAATATTCTGGAATAAGGGAAATCTGTTTTGCTGACCATTTTTATACAGTGAGATGTATTAGGATTAAGGAGAGAGGTAATCACTACAGAGTTAAATACTGACACCAAAAAGAAAAGAAACCCTCAGGTGTGGCACTGAAATAGCCCAGAAATAAGCAGTTTATACAGGAGAAGTGATTTTCTAATCCCTGAAAAATGCTAAAGCAGGCTAGGAGGGAGGTGGCTTGGAGAAGGTTATTTTCTTCACAACACTGGAGTGGCCCTTGTACATTACTCCTGGGAATGTAAAATGGTGCAGCCACTGTGGAAAACAGTTTGATGGTTCCTCAAAAAGTTAAACATAGAACTACTGTATGACCCAGTAATTCCACTCTGATGTATATCCCCAAAGTAAATGAAAACAGGGACTCAAACAGATACTTGTAGGCTATGTTCACTGGAGCATTATTTGCGATAGTCAAAAGGTGGAAACGACCCAAGTGTCCATCAACAGATGATGAATAAATAAAAAGTGATATATACATTCAATGGAATATTACTCTGCCATAAAAAGGAATGAAAACAGAAGATAACAAGTGTTGACAAGGATGTAGAGGAATTGGAACCCTCTTGTATTGCTGGTGGGAAAGTGAAATGGTACAGTCACTGTGGAAAATACTTTGGTGGTTCCTCAAAAAATTGAACATAGAATTACTGTATGATTCAGCAATTCCACTTCTAGGTATAAACCCCCAAAGAATTGAAAGCAGGGAGTTGAATAGACATTTGCACACCGGTGTCCACAGCAGCATTATTCACAGTAGCCAAGGGGTGGAAACAACCCAAATGTCCAACAATGGATGAATGGATAAACAGAATGAGTGGATAAACAGTGGATAAACAAATATTCTGCTTTAAAAGTGAAAGAAATTCTGGGGACTTTCCTGGCGGTCCAGTGGCTAAGACTTCCCCTTCCAATGCAGGGGCTGCGGGTTTGATCCTGGTTGGGGAACTAAGGTCCCACATGCTGCGTGGCACGGCAAAAAAAAAAAAAAAGAATGAAATTCTGATACATGCTACAACATGTATAAACCTTGAAAGACATTATGCTCAGTGAAATAAGCTGTCATGGAAGGACGAATACTGTATGATTCCACTTAGATGAGGTCCCTAGAGGAATCAGCTTTATAGAGACAGACAGTAGAATGGGGGGTGGCAGGGCATGGAGCAGGGAGGGGGAAGTTAGTGTTTAATGGGGACAGAGTTTCAGTTTGGGAAGATGAAAAAATTCTGGAGATGATGGTGATGGTTACACAACAACATGAATGTACTTAATACCACTGAACTGTACACTTAGAAATGGTTAAATGGTAAATTTTATGTTCTGTATATTCTACCAAAATAAAAACAAAAGCATGATATATTCAGCACCAAAAAAGGGGGAGGGGGATGGGGGAATTGAGTTCTGACACATTCTATAACATGGGCAAATCTTTAAAACACTTCTAAGTGAAATAAGCTGGACGCAGAAGGACAAATACTATACGATTCCACTTATATGAAATACCTATCGTGAGAAAATTCATAGAGGCACAAAGTGGACGAGAGGTTACCAAGGGTTGGAAGCAAGGGGGAGTGGGGAGCTATTACTTCATGGGGACAGAGTTCCTGTTTGGGGTGATGGAAAAGTTTTGGAAATAGATAGTGGTGATGGCTGCACAACACTGTAATTAATGCCACTGAATGGAACACTTTAAAATGGTGGAAATGGCGAATTACATATATTTTCCCCCACCAAAACAAACAAATAAACAAAATCAAATGAACAAAAAACGCTTCAGTGGCTCCGCAGCTTTTTAGAACTCAAAGTGCGTGCATCCTGGCTGGTGGGCAGGGCCCTTCTCTGCCTTTTCAGGCTCCTCGGCTGGTCCTGGCCGACACCCAGTCCTTCTGGCCCAGCTCAACTGGGCCTTCTCCAATTCCCGGTCTGAGTGTCTCACCCAGTCCAGTGAGTAACTGGCCAATGCTGAACCACCTACTGCCCCACCCTGCCCCCTCCTAGGCCTCAACTCTGAGTCATCTGGGCTCGCACAGGGGCTGTCTGCTCAGTAATCTTAAGGACCCAGAGAGGAAGGAGAGAGAGCAGAGGTAGGGGCTGGCCAAGGTCATGGCTTAGGACACAGTGTGTGCTCCAGCAGAAAGGCCACAGGACTTGGCATCCGAAGACAGAGGTTCCAGGTCCCCTCTGCCACCAGCTAATAGGGTGATGGTGGACCACCCACTGCCCCTCTCTGGACCTGCTTTCTCTTCTGTTAAATGAGAGGGTTGGACTGGGATCTCCAAGATCCCAGTTCCAGGCTTTGGGGAATAAACTTGGGCACAGAGTACAGCAAGATAAAAGCAACCCTTCCTCTTTTTTTAATTTGGCTGCGCCGGATCTCAGTTGTGGCATGTGGGCTCTAGTTCCCTGACCAGGGATTGAACCCAGGCCCGCTGCATTGGGAGCATGGAGTCTTAGCTGCTGGACCACCAGGGAAGTACCAGAAGCAACCTTCTTCAAAGGAGAAAGTTTTCCTGAAATTTTCAGTTGATGATTTTATTCTCATCAGAGCACCTGGGGCAGCCTTGAAGGTTTCTTGAGAGAGAAATGAAAAAAATTTAATGTGTCCAAGTTAAGAGTTTTGAGGCTGTTACACAATAATTTCAGTTATGCAATAATTTCAGTCCATTACAATATTAGGATTTTTGTAAAAGAAAATTTCCAGAAGAAATAGCAATTATCCTTTCTACTCTTAGCCTACAAATGTAACCCTAAGATGTTGAGTAGAATCTGGATATTAGTAATGCGTCGTTGAAGGTAGAAGCAACTAAGAGGAGGCAGTAAAACAGGTGTGGCAGTGGAATACTATACAGCGGTGATTCAGAACTCAGATGAGTCTCCCAATCATAGATGCTGTACCACTCCCCTCTGTGAAGCATTCAGAAGTGGGTGAAATTAATTGACCATGCTTTTCCTGATTCCACAGCATTCCAGCATGAGTTAACTTTGGTTTTAAAGATAAAATATGTAACAACTGGAAAAATATTTAAGATAAGATTTTATTTAACTCATCACTTTCACTTCGGGTATTTATCCCAATGAAATATTCAGTGATGTGCACAACTATTAGTTATATGCATATTCACTGAAGGATTGTTGTTACAGACTGAATGTTTATGTCCCTGCAAAATTTGTATTGAAACTCTAATCCTCAGTGTGATAGCATTAGGCGGTGGGACCTTTGGAAGGTAATTAGCTCATAAGGGTGGATACCTCATGAGGGGGATTAGTGCCCTTCTAAGAAGAGGTCAGAGAGCGAGCATGCTCCTTTTCTGCCATGTGAGGATACAATGAGGGGACAGCTGTCTGCAAACCAGGAAGCGGACCCTCACTAGATACCAGCTCTGCCAACACCTTGATCTTACACTTCCCAGCCTCCAGAACTGTGAGAAATAAATGTCTGCTGTTTAAGCCAGCCAGATAATTTGTTATAGCAGCCCAGATAAGACTAAGATAATTGTTTATAATACCGAAAAAGAAGAAACAACCTAAATGCCTTAAGGAATTGGTTTTATATGTATAATACATATATGTATTGATATAATAGCATACATATAAACATATGGCAGTATATACATATGCCATTATATCAATATATCAATTCATATGCCAGAGATATATCACATATACAAGTAAATATAATATAAATTACATGTAAATATATTTGTATTATATCGATATATATTTATTTAACAGATGTCAGTGTATCAATACAGTGGAATGCTATACAGCCATTTAAACTTTTGGAAAAGAATATTTAATCACTTAATAATAGTAACTAACATTTACTCCAATTAAGCATATATATTATCTCATTTAATCCTTACACTATAACTCACTGTGATAAAATACTTGTATTTATAGATGAGGAAACTAACGCATAGGGACTGAAGTAACTTGCTCAAGACAACCTCATTAAAAAGTGACAAGCCCAGAAACATATCTATTAATTTTTGCTTAAGTAAAAAATCAGGTATGTAACAATATGTGCAGTATTATCCCATTTTTATTGCTGTAGTTTTTGTTTTAATTTTTTCAAAATATGTCTCTGTGCACATATGTAAGACATAACAACAACACACACATAACCTCTACAAAATGCAGTGGTGGGATTATGAGAAATTATGCTTCTCCTTCTTCTGGTTGACATGTGTTGAGTGGGTCTGTCTACGAAATATGGTGCAGGATCTTACCAATTACCAGCCCCTGGGGAATGCCCTACCCGAGGGTGAGTCAACATAACACAATACGCGGGGGTTGCTGTTTGCATGTTCCTAAGACCTACAGCAGGGCCAGAGGTGCACCTGTCATCCCTAGGACCAACGTGCCAGGGGTTGCTCATTTGCATGGGGCCTATCAGATAAGAGGGCCACGCCCCACTCTGGAGTTCAGGATCCCTGAGCATGGTGGCATCTGTACCCAGTGCAGCAGGGCGGCATGCTGTCCTCCACACTCCAACTCTGGAAGTGGGGGGAGTCTCTGGCTGCAGGCTCTGGCCCTCCCTCCGGTGGGGGAGCCCTTGTCCTGGATCCAACCCACAGTGAGCAAAGGCCTAGACAGCTGCAAGGAGGGGCCACCCTAACATGATACCGCCTAGAAGTTATGGTACCAGGTATGGCCTCTGACCCTACCTCACAGAAATCTGCCGGTGTGCTGTTGTTCAATAGGATGCTTGGGTAGATTAGATACTTGTATCAATATATTGGACAATTTTTGTTAGGTTGAATAATTTTACAATAAATACAAATCATTTGAAAAGGCTGCCCAAGTTACCACATCACTCTATTAGAGCAAGTGGTGCGACTATAACTCAATTCACTAAATAGCTTTGACAACGTCTATTGTCTAAAGTTTCTTTAATGAAGCATTTTTTCATAAAAACATAATCTGGGGGGAGGAGCAACATAGGGATGGGGGGAGTGGGAGGTACAAGCTATTGGGTGTAAGATAGGCTCAAGGACGTATTGTACAACATGTTGTAATAACTATAAATACAAAGTAACCTTTAAAATTGTATTAAAAATTTAAAAATTTTTCAATAAAAATATTACAAGTATGTTTTAAACATTTTGGAAGCATTCATTCATTTAACAAATACTTGGGAGCTGGCCACAAGGAGAAGACACAAGATTCATAAGTTGTGCGTTTACGGTGTGCACATGGAAATCTCATTTTCCTCTACGCCCCTGACAAGGAAGCCCCTAGATTCTCTGCGTCTGTGTCTCTGGGGTGCAGGCACCCTGCCCTCCCTCTGGCTCTTTTCTGACTCACTCTTATGGCTGCTTGAGGCCAACGGGAGCACTCCCCTCCCTGGGCTAACTTGTAATATTCTGATACCCATGATATCTTATATTTATTGGGTGCTCCGTGTGTGTCAAGCACTTTGCCTTCCTCAGCTCTTACCCCTCCCAAGAGCACAGCCAGATGCTCTTCTCACTTTAATGCTGAAAAGCACTCATACACAGAGAGGTCGGGTATCAGCCCAGGCAGACCGGCCCCAGAGCCTGCACCCAGTCTCAAGCCCTTACCTTGATGCCATGTCCACCCCCAAAGCATGTATACAGCCCACCCTGGCTGGCCTGGAAAGTACTCAAGGGAGAAATCCATCTAGGCATTCCCGAATAGCAGCAGACACTACAGTGGTCAAGACTTATTGTTTCAAAATCCAGTTTTTCTCTTGCACTGTTGGTGGGAATGTAAATTGGTACAGCCACTATGGAGAACAGTATGGAGGTTCCTTAAAAAACTAAAAATAGAACTACCATATGACCCAGCAATCCCACTACTGGGCTTATACCCTGAGAAAACCATAATTCAAAAAGAGTCATGTACCAAAATGTTCACTGCAGCTCTATTTACAATAGCCAGGACATGGAAGCAACCTAAGTGTCCATCATCAGATGAATGGATAAAGAAAATGTGGCACATATATACAATGGAATATTACTCAGCCATACAAAGAAACGAAATTGGGTTATTTGTAGTGAGGTGGATGGACCTAGAGTCTGTCATACAGAGTGAAGTAAGTCAGAAAGAGAAAAACAAATACCGTATGCTAACACATATATATGGAATCCAAGAAAAAAAAAAAGGTCACGAAGAACCTAGGGGCAAGACGGGAATAAAGATGCGGACCTACTAGAGAACGGACTTGAGGATGTGGGGAGAGGGAAGGGTAAGCTGTGACAAAGTGAGAGAGTGGCACGGACATATATACACTACCAAACGTAAAATAGATAGCTAGTGGGAAGCAGCCGCAAAGCACAGGGAGATCAGCTCGGTGCTCTGTGACCACCTAGAGGGGTGGGATAGGGAGGGTGGGAGGGAGGGAGACGCAAGAGGGAAGGGATATGGGAACAGATGTATATGTATAACTGATTCACTTAGTTATAAAGCAGATACTAACACACCATTGTAAAGCAATTATACTCCAATAAAGATGTTAAAAAAAAAATCCAGTTTTTCTCTGCAATCCAGACCCTTCCTTTTCTTTCAGCCCAGCTGCCTCTGCTAGGCCCTCACTGTCGCCAGCCTGCACACAACCACCACTCACTCAAGTGCAGTCATATTTAAGCCCCTCCACCGGCTCCATACTGACCCGGGGACAGAGTCCAACCTGTTGCGTGGCAAGCAAGGCTCTCAGTGACCCAGACCCAGCCAGCCTTCCCAGCTCCATCGCCCACCTCCATCCTGCCACCAAGCTGATCTCACCATGCTGGGCCCCTCCTGAGGCTCCACCTGCAAAGGCACTTCCTGCCCTCCTCCAGAGAGACCCACTGGGCCAGAGGAGCCGGGCGTAGTCAGGGGGACTGATGTAAAGGACAAACTAAAATACAGTGTAAATGGTGAGACCATCCCGAGAGAATGAGGGAAGACTGCTCGGAGGAGGAGGTATTTCCCCTGTGTCTTGAAGAATGAGAAGGCATTCACTGGGCTGAGAAAAGCAGGGAGGGAATCCCGTTGTTAAAGGCTGTGAAAGGGCCTTTGTAAACTGTAACGAGATCTGTGCTCTACAAACATTACTTAATTCACGGACACAGCCCGAGGACGAGGCTTTGGAGTCAGTTCAGAGCTGGGATCCAGTCCTGGCTCTACCGGCTCAGCTCGGAGCTTGTTTACGCAGCTGTAAAGAGGAGGTGGGAGCGGGGAGAGGGGAGAGACGGGACCCCTAAATGAGGTATGGGGATGCGTAGAGCAGATAACATCGTTTCTGGTTTTTTTTCTACCACAAACTAGATAGCAGAGGGTTCTAGGCACACATGGGGCTGCTGTGTCATGCCTTGATCCTCTAGGTCTAGTCTTAGCCCCGTTTTACACTCAAATATGAAATCATTAATGACGCTGTGCCGGTATTTCTCTAGATTACTGATATATTTTATAAAAGACATAATGGGGAATGCCTGGCAGTCCAGTGGTTAGGACTCTGCACTTCCCCTGCCGAGGGCCTGGGTTCAACCCCTGATTGGGGAACTAGGATCCTGCAAGCCGCAAGGCGCAACCAAAAAAAAAAATCACATAATACATTCAAAACCTAGGGTGTTACTCTTGGGAATTTATTGAAAGTAATTAAATTAATAACTAGAAAAAGGCATGCGCACAAAGATGTTTCACTAAAAAGTGAAAAATCGAGTATCCAAGAGAAGAACAATGTTCATTAATTTATGGGCTATCTCTGGATGCTATCAATATTGTGCAGCCATTAACAATTATAATTTTGAGGGCTGTAATACATGAGAAATGCTTATATCTTAAGTGAAGAAACAGAAAACGAAAGTACATAGACATTACGCTTATCAGGGAATCCAGAAGCTATAAAAGCAAAGATAGTCATATTTGACTACTTGAAATTTTAAGTTTTATGACAAAAAACACTTAAAAAGTTAGAAGAGGGCTTCCCTGGTGGCACAGTGGTTGAGAGTCCGCCTGCCGATGCAGGGGACACGGGTTCGTGCCCCAGTCCGGGAAGATCCCACATGCCGTGGAGCGGCTGGGCCCGTGAGCCATGGCTGCTGAGCCTGCACGTCTGGAGCCTGTGCTCCGCAACGGGAGAGGCCACAACAGTGAGAAGCCCGCGTACCGTAAAAAAAAAAAAAAAAAAAAAGTTGGAAGACAAAGGATAGATCAGGGAAAAAAGGATAATATCTACAACAAAGGTTAACATCTTTAGTAAACAAAGAATTGCTAGAAATCAAAATCCAATAGAAAAATGGATAAATGATCTGTACAGACAATTCATAAAAGAGGAAATCCAAGAAGCACAAACTCGGCAGTCGGCGAAATGCAAATTCAGGCAATAATGAGATACTCATTTTCATCTGTGGAATTAGCAAAAACTGAAAAGAAAGAGAACACCCAGTGCTTGCAAAGATTCAGGGAAAAAGACATTCCTGTTCACTGCTGGGAAGAATGTGGCCAGCTATGACCTTTTTGGCAAGTAACTTGGCTCTCTCAAAATTACACTCGGCAGCAAAAAGGAAGAAACTTCCTAGATGAGCCACGAGGTGGATGAATGTCCAGGTCGTTGGGCCAACTGAAAGAGCCAAACCCGGGCAGCTACACACTGAGTGATCCCAGGTACATGAAGTCCCAGGAAAGGGGAAACTGCATGGGCAGTGGGGGAAAGGCTCTCCTGCGAAGGTGCAAGGAACTTGGGGGGTAGGAAGTTGTGTATCTGGGTTGTGTTGGTGGTGATACTGGTGAATACGCTTGTCAAAACTCACTGACTCATACACTGAAAAGGGAAGCATTTTATTTCATGAACATGGTATCTGCAAAAAGTTGATTAAAAATTTAAAAATACAAATAAATATGTTTTTTGACCTTGCGAATCCCATTTTGGAAAATCAGGCCCGCAGATATAAAAGTACCAGTGTATCTTTTTTTTTTTAAAGTCTTTATTGAATTTGTTAAAATATTGTTTCTGTTTTATGTTTTGATTTTTTGGCCGCAAGGCATGTGGGATCTTAGCTCCCCAACCAGGGATTAAACCGGCACCCCTTGCACTGGGAGGTGACATCTTAACCACTTGACCACCAAGGAAGTTCCAAAGTACCAGTATAGAAGAATATATGTAGATGGATGTTTTATTGCAGTATTGTTTTTAGAGGCAAAAAAACTGGAACTGATAGGAATGTTTATCATCAGGAAAATATAATAAATTACAATAGATCCTTAATGTAAAATATTATAAACCCACTTCAAAGAATAAGTTAAATTAGTATCTATTGGCCTTGAGGAATATGCATGCTATGGTAAAACAAAAAAAAAGTGAGGTGCCAAGAAATGTGCATAGTATTCCATTTTTGTAAAAAAAAGTGTATATTTTTTGATATATATGGATATATGGAAAAAATATGGATTGAGCACTTCAGGCTGTTAATATTTATTTATTACTTCAGGGGATGGAATTAGAGTAGGGTGTGGGGTAGATATAATTTTTCTTTCACGAAATTTTGAATTATTTCAATTGTAAAAAATAAGCATGAATTACCTTTGTAATTCTTTCAAGTCTTAAAGAAAATTTAAGAAAAAATGATAACGAGTATAAGGAATCATTAAATGTTTTATAATATAAAATAGGATAAAAATATTAAATTGAATTCATGTTTTAATTACAACTGGAAAAATGAAATATGCTTGTGGATAAGGACTGGTAAGGAGAACTCAAAACAGGTTTTTAGAGTTTTGTAGAGTGTAGGAGTATGTATTCTTTTTTTTTAAACCTGTGAATGCTTCCGGACAATAACCAGAATAGTTCTATTACGTAAAATATGCAAAATATGGACGCAGTGAACAAAGTATAGATAGAAAATGCAAAAACTGAAGTGGTTCAGTAAAGATGGCAGACTTATGAATAATTTTTTTCCATTTCCCCAAACTTTATGTAATATTACAGCATCTTAGAATAAAAAGTAACTCCTCCCCTCTGAGAAGCTAGGTACTCTTTTCTGGAATCAATGACATTAGGACAAAAGAAGAAATGTTATCAGCTTTGTCAACATAAACCCCTATATGGACAAGGACGAGAAAGAAGAAGGCTTAGATGGTTGAGGTTTCTAATTTCTATTTCCTTTACTATATACTGCAAAAAATACACATCAAGAGTAGGGGGGAAGCCATTCGCAGCAACGTGGATGGACCTAGAGATGATCATACACTAAGTGAAGTAAGCAGACAGAGAAAGACAAATAGCATATGATATCACTTATTTGTGGAACCTATACAAAGGAACTTATATACAAAACAGAAATAGACCCACAGACATAGAAAACAAATTTTTGCTACCAAAGGGGAAAGCAGGGAGAGGGATAAATTAGGAGTTTGGGATTAACATATACACACTACTATATATAAAATAGATAACCAACAAAGACCTACGGTATAGCACAGTGAACTCTACTCAATATTTCGTAATAACCTATAACGGAGAAGAAGCTGAAAAAATAGATATATATGTATGTATAACTGAATCACTTTGCTGTATACCTGAAACTAACACGTAAATCAACTATACTTCAATAAAAATTAATTAATTAAAAAAAAAGAGTAGAGGGAAAAACTTTTACTTTGTGTTTTCCCGGTTGCCAGAGGCTCTATGTTCTTTTTCCAATTATAAAAAGTCTCTGTTTTAAATTCTAGCTGATCGGGTCGTCCCTGAAACACATTACCTCAAGCTGCTGACCTTTGGAAAGCAAATGAGAGACCATGTGGAGATGTGATCCGGCTCCAGCTTCAGTGAGGGTGATCCACCCCCAGTTACAGCCCCGCCCTGGGCAGGGGGGTTGCTGGGTCCGACACATGGAGGGGACACCGGAGCAGGTCTGAAGCTGATGTTCCAGGAAGGAGGCCTGGGACTTCCCTGGCAATCTCCGCCAAGCTCGCGGAGGATGTTTGTGCCATGTCTAAACATGGACTGCAGATTGAACATGACCCAAGCAGGTCACTTTCCCTGCAGTTTTAAAAACAAACTCAATCCAAGACTTAATATGGTTCAAATCAGCTGGATCAGGGGGCCTCTCGGCTTGAGAGAGGCTCCAGCCACTTCTAATTTGGTTTTAGAATATGAAGAAATATCAAATTGGTATTCAAAATCATGATATATTTAAAATATTTAGATAACACTTTCAACACATTTGCATTTGTAATAGTCTATCCTAAAGATGACTACAGAAATATATATACATATATATGGATGGAGATACATATATTTCCTTTTTGGAATGTATAGATATATTTTAAAGTCAGGATAAAGGATAAGTTTATTTTATTTTTTTGCTTTTTGTTTTTGGCTGTGCCACGCAGCTTGCTTTAAAGCAAGAGCTCCAATTGTTTATTTGAAAAAATACAGTAAATACACAGGGAAATTTTTACACATATTGTGTAATAGTCTCTATATATCTGCTCATGGTATACCACAGGTGTACTGGTTTGATAAAGGAAGACACATTCAGGGTAATACGATAAGCGTTTTTTTTTTTGATCCTTCTTTTCATCTCTGACTCACGGAGGCCCTTGTATGGAGATGGAGCTCTTGGAGAATGCACAACCTGGACACCTGCCCAGGGCAGGCCCTGCTAGGAGACAGCAAGAGCTGCAGGGGTGGAGCCTGTGACTCGGCATCAAAGGACTCAGGTTGGAATTGAAGCGCTGCTCTTTCTTGTGTGACTCTGAGCCTATATCCTCCACAGCGAGATGGAGATAGTGGTAGAGCCTGCACAGGTTTGTGGGGAAGGTAAACTGAGGTCACGTGCAGAATGGCTTAGCACAAGATTTAGCACAAAAGTTGCTCGAATGTTTACTTCCTTGGACCATCTCCCTCTGGCTGGACGTGAGGATTACGTGGGATGATATATGTGAAAACAAATGTTGGTTATAATTAGAAATGGGCAACAGGGACCCGGAATCTGTGTCAGGACAGCATGTCTGTGTGTAAGATGGTGGTGGCAGGAGGCTTTTGCACTGACTCTCAATTTCCAGCACAGGGATGCTAGCCCTCAAATGCTAGGATATTTTTTTTAGCTTCCTTCTGAGCTCCCCTGACCTTTTGGCAGTTCCCAGATCTAGCTAGCTTCTTAGAATGCTTCTGGAAATGCAGAGGAGCACAGGAAAGGGGCAGGCCTATGGGCAAGGAACTACAGGTCGCAGCTCCTGACACTCAAGCAATACTTCTGGGCTGCATCCAGAGGCTCAGCAAGGCCTGGCCTCTTCCCTCTGACCTTCCCTCCCTTTTTTTTTTTTTTTTTTCCCTGTACACGGGCCTCTCACTGTTGTGGCCTCTCCCGTTGCGGAGCACAGGCTCCCGACGCGCAGGCCCAGCGGCCATGGCTCACGGGCCCAGCCGCTCCGCAGCATGTGGGATCCTCCCGGTCCGGGGCACGAACCTGCGTCCCCTGCATCGGCAGGCGGACTCTCAACCACTGCGCCACCAGGGAAGCCCCCTCCCTTCTTTTATGCTCCAGCCACCCTGGCCTTTCTTCTGTCCCTAAAACACGTCAAGCTGAGTCTTAGTCAAGGTGTATTCCTGCTCCTTCCTTTGCCCTTGGTTCCCTCCTCCTAGAACATTCTGACCCAGATCTCCACAAGGCTGGCTCCCCCTCCTCATCTAAGTCTCAGCTAAGCTACCTGCTGCAAGGAAGGCCTCTCCTAACCCCCATAGCTAAAGCATCCACCCCTCAACCCCTGCTCACTCTCTGTCCTATTGTGTTGTTTTATTTTCTTTACAGCACTTGTCATCATCTGAAATTGTCTTATCTGTGTATAGGTTATTTGATACCCTACAGAAGCAAGAGCTCGCCTAACGTGTCCAAACTGAACCCCCAGCGTCTGCACATTCAAGAAATACTTGTTAAATGAATGAATGAGTGAAATCCTTCATGGCATCTTCATAGCCGAATGGATAGCTTCCTCCTGGGTGATCCATGGCAGTTTATTTACTCCTGTATGCAGTACTCTTCCTGGTTGTGGTGGTCCGATACATCAGTGGTCTCCAATGAACATCAGCCCCTTCGTGGTCCCTCAAGTGTAAATTCCGGGATTGGCCATGTGACTTGCTTTGGCCAATGGTATGGTAGCAAGTGTGCTGGGCAGAGCCTTCGTAAGTACTTGAATGCTGGGGTCTGTCCTCTTGGGACACTGTCTCTTAAGGTCTTGAGTTACTCTGTAAAGAGGTCCAGCTACCATGATGAAGAGAAGAGACCACACAGAGGGACGAGTGAGCCCAGCCAGCCCCCTTTTCCAGCCATCCCAGCTGAAGCCCTAGAAATGTGAGAGAAGACGCTCTCTTACTCACCTTCCACCACAGGAGATACCAGGTAGGGTGGAAGAACCACCCAGCTGAGCCCAGCCCAGAGTGCAGAGCCAGGAGAAATATGAAATCACTTTAAAAATAAGCTTGACTTGCTTACTTCAGCAGTTAAGTAGCTGAAACACCAGCTTACCTTCCATTATGAATGGTCGTGTGCGAGTCTATGACCCAGAGCCCAAGGCAAAGGGCTGCAACATAGTTCCCTTTGTCTTCCGCACTTTGCCCGGCATCCCACACAAATTAAAGTCAACAGTTCCTTCAGAAGTTTATTGAACTCCTCTCCAAGCTAGTCTCTGTGCTACTTGTGTGTGTGATGGACAGGGTGCCAGTCATTTTCTCCGTGATCTTTAAGGCCATCCCAGAGGTGTCAGTAGGGCCGTTTCCTGGCTTATCCTTGGTCACAGACTTGTGAAGGGCTGCAGCAACTGGGCCAGCAGGGGTGAGCTTTGTGCAGACTCTGCAGCTGGGTCACTGCCCTCTGCCTGGGCCTTACGTCCTGCACTCTTTCCCTCAGCAACAACTGCTCTCTGGGAGAGAGAGAGAATGGGGTAGGTCTGCCTAAACTTGAAGTTCATTCATGTCTTAAAAAACAAGAAACAAACTCTACTCTATACTGCCCCAAACCTATGTTTAATTAGAAAGTCTTATTTCTTCATTTCTTTTTCCCTCTTGGACGAATTAAGTAAATCCAGAGTGATGACACAGTTTTTCTCAGGTAGATTAGAAGCTATGATTGGTGATTTGAAAGTTAAAAAATTAATTTTACAGTTAAAAATAAATACATTAAAAAAATTTAAGGGAGGAAGTGGGGGTTCTTTTACCCCCAAACTTTTTATTATTAAAAAAAGTCGAGGGCTTCCCTGGTGGCGCAGTGGTTGAGAGTCCGCCTGCCGATGCAGGGGACACGGGTTCGTGCCCTGGTCTGGGAGGATCCCACATGCCGCGGAGCGGCTGGGCCCGTGAGCCATGGCCGCTGAGCCTGCGCGTCCGGAGCCTGTGCTCCACAACGGGAGAGGCCACGACAGTGAGAGGCCCACATACCGCAAAAAAAAAAAAAAAAAAAAAAAAAAAAAAAAAAGTCGAATATTCAGACTTAAAAGATGCAACAATTGTCATTAAATTGCCATATTCACTTTATATGTGAATGTGTGTGTGTGTGTGTGTGTGTGTGTGTGTTTTCCTCAAGATTTGGAGGAAACTTCAATTCTCCAAACCACCACAGAATCATCACACCTAAAAAAAGTAACCTCATGAGACAGAGTCTTCGAACACAGGGCTTTGGGGGAAAGAGATAACACCTTTGTCTTCGCTTCTTACCTGGGAGCACAGGCTAGTTGGCCAGGGTGCTGGGCCAAGTGTGGGAGAAGGGACCAAGAGGGCTTTCTGATCCTCAAAGGCCGGGCAAAGGCGTGGACTTGGCGCCCTTCAAAGTTGTGTTTAAAACCATTTATGGGAGCGCCCCAGCTCCTGGATTCTGAGCCCGCCTGAGTAACTGCCTTTGCGTTAGCAAGCTCCGGGCTAGCTCACCCATCAGCAGTGTGGAAATGGCATGAAAGATAGAACTGAGTGGGTCTCTGAGAGACGAAACAAACTGTAGCCACAAGTCAAGCACGTGCGGGAAACAGAAAAGATTCAGTGCAAACAATTTCTGCTGTGAATGAACCCAGGTCTTCCCAGGGGGGAGACCGGGGTGGGGACAGTTGGACTGAGGAAGGACATGAGGCTCAGGCAGGAGGAAATTCCTGGCTGTGTTAACTGAGTACGGAATGTGCTGGAGGGGCACCTCGCTCGTCCACCTCTGCTGGCTCGGCGGGGTGCCACAGGGGATGCTTCCTGGCCTGGAAGGTTTTTGCAGAAGCCCTCTGTGCCTCCTCTGCAGCCCTATCTCCATTCCTCCACCCCTCTGGCTCCATCTCCCTCACAGACTGTTTTTCTTTATCTGAGTCCCTAAACGTCCTCATCCCTGTAATGCAGAGGCGATATCTGCTTGCAGGGCAGTTCTCGGGCAGGGCCACACGGGGTGGGGTGGGGTGGGTGACCATGGCTGGCACATTGTCAGGCACCTTAGAACAGGCCTTAAGTAAATGGTGTCTGAGTCATTTCCTGGGGAACCCCCGCCCTGCTCACGGCTGGGTCCAGCCAATGGGAGATGCCAGTGGGGACTGGGCAGGCAGGGGGAGGGAAAAACCAGGGTTCTTCTCCCCTTCTCCCTGGCAGGGGGTAGGGTGGGAGCTGACCCTCCTCTGTCGTCTGGCACCAGCCGACAGCTCTCCCTCTGTGCCCCAGTGCCCAGCAGGCAGCCCCACACCTGAGTCAGCCTCTGGGCTCAGGCAACACCACCCCTTGTCCTGGGGCAGCAGAGGTCTCCCCGTTGCTGCTGGTTCCTGGGTTCCCTGCCTCCTGCATGGCTTCCCAGCTCTTCAGTCACCTGGGAGACCAACTCCTTGTATTAAATTCTGTCAGTTTGAAATACCTACAGTGGTTTCAGTTTTCCTGGCTGGACCCTGGCTGGTACACATGGTAAGTGTTCAGATCAAGTATGCAGTAAAGGGATAACTCAGCAGGCTTGGGTAGCCCAAACCCCGCATATTCCATGGAAAGCACTGCCCTTGACTGGCTCCTGGGAGTTAACCTATAGACTCTTGGTATATCCCGCCTGGTAAGAGTACCTTTGTGTACCTGGAGTCTGGGGCCACGCCAGACAGCTAATGCTAACAATGCGATTTATGGTGAATGCTTATTTTTATTTGCCTGGGGCCTTGGGCCACACTGTTTTAGTTCGATGTGGTTGGGGGGTGGTAGTGGAGACCAAATACCTGTGGTCAGTCATGGGGTTGCTCCCTGCCTACGAGACTGGCCCTCCAAAAAAACCCCAAACTCTGAGGCTCAGATGAGCTTCCCTGGTTGGTCACATTTTGTGCATATTGTCACACATGGTAGCTGGGAAAACTAAGTGCTGTCTGCAGGTCTCCTCTGGGTGAGGACACCCAGACACTCTCACTTGGTTGCCCCTGGACCCCGCTCTGTACATTTTTTCCTTTGCTGATTTTATAAATTTATTTATTTATTTTTGGCTGCGTTGGGTCTTCGTCGCTGCACGTGGGCTTTCTCTACTTGCGGCAAGTGGGGGTTACTTTTCATTGCGGTGCACACGCTTCTCGCTGCAGTGGCTTCTCTTGTTGCGGAGCACGGGCTCTAGGCGTGCTCCATACGTCAATAGGCATCTATTGAACTCTTCGACTGAGTGACCACTTGCTAGCCAGGGAGTGACCAGAGTAGGTTCGTGTGGGTGAGGCCACTCTAGCTGCAGAGTGAGGGAGAATCAGGAGTAAAACAGGGCGGAGGCAACTGCAGAAGCCCAGAGAGACAGGCTGGCGTGTGGACCAGGGGGGCTCAGTAGTTGTGGTGCACGGGCTTAGTTGCTCCACGGCACGTGAGATCTTCCTGGACCAGGGCTCGAACCCGTGTCTCCTGCATTGACAAGTGGATTCTTAACCACTGCACCGCCACTTCCAAGGTCCCTCCTTTGCTGATTTTAATCTCTATTCTTCTGCTATAATGAACTGTAACCACGAGTTTAACAGTTTTTCTGAGTTGTATGAGTCCTCCTAGCAAATCACTGAAGCTGAGGGTGGTCCTGGAGACCCCCAACACACTAATTAAGCAGGAAACTTTGTTCTTCCCAGAGACAAAATGTCTAGGGTCCCCAGAACTTAAGTAACTTAACTGAACTGGATGCAGGTTCCACTTGACTCCAAAGGCCTGGCCCCCGTCACTACACACCATGTACTGCCTCTGGTAAGGACGGAGCAGGGCGTGAGGACTGTGGAAGCAGGAAGACCACTTGACTGAGGAGCTCAAGTAGGGACGGCTGAGGCCCCTCCTGACTCCAACAACTCATGAATCCATAAGCCAATAGGCATCTATTGAACTCTTCGACTAAGCGACCATTTGCTAGCCAGGGAGTGACTGGAGAAGGTTCGTGTAGGTGAGGCCACTGGAACTGCAGAGCGAGGAAGGACCAGGAGTGAAACAGGGCGGAGGTGACTGCAGAAGCCCAGAGAGACAGGCTGGCGCGTGGACCGGGGGTGGCAGTGGGGAGAGAGAGGCAGGGTGGATTCAAGCCACCACGGGACATGGCTGTTGGGCCTCTCCGCTGGGAATCCCCCCTTCCCCAAACCGGTGGCGTTCCCGGCTTCAGCACTGCGGTAGGTGATACAGGATAATTAGAGTGAGAAACACAGCATCCTCTGGTCCCTTCCTTCCCCTTGCTTCACTCACCCCAGCACATCATGTCATGTCTACTTCTGAAATAGATCTGCGAGGGCCCTCTTTTCTCTCTCTCCACCTCCACCGCCAAAGTCCAGACCGGCACCCCCTTTGCCTCTGCACCACCCGCTCTGTCCCGGGATGCTTGCCTGGCTAGTTCCTTCTCATCCCTCTGGCTTCGTGCAAGATGTGGCTCCTCAGAGAAGCTTTCCCTGCCCACCCCGGAGAGGAGGCCACGCTGTCCTCTCCTACAGCCTCCTCTTTTGTTCTCATTTACGACTTTTCTCACTTTCTCCGACAATCACAGCTAGGACCTGTTGAGAATTTACTGTGTGCCAGACACTGCTCGAAGCATATTACTTCATATTAGTTCACTTGGTCCTCATTTACCCAATTCCATTTTAAATTAACTTTACAACTAAGGAAACAAGTTTAAAACTACTGCCTCAACAAGCCTGCGGGCACGAGGAGGGCAGGGAGCCTGCCTGTCCAGGTTATCACTGATCCAGAAGCCAGGAACACAGCCTGGTCCATAAGCAGGAACTCTGGATGTATTTGCTGGAGAGACAGAGAAGCACGCGGATGGACTGGATGTGGGGACGGGGGAAGGGAGGTGTTGAGGCTGGATCTCGGTCTCTGGGTGAGGCAACTGGGTGGCACCATTGACAGAGGTGCGGAGGTCTGCCGGGTGAGCCGCTGTGCAAACCCCGTGCAAAGCCCTCTCTGAACGTGGGCTGGACCTGATTACTTGATTCTACCAAGTAGGACATGACAAAAGTGATGTGATGTCACATCTGTAGTTAGATTACAAAAAATTCTGACTTCCATCTCACTAGGAGACTCGCTCTATTGCCCTCCTGGTTTGCACGCTCTAAGGAAGTGAGCCGACATGTGGAGAGGACCGCATGGCAAGGGGCCGAGGGCAGCGTCTGGCCAAAGCCACTGAACGACAGAGGCCCTCGGGCCAGTGGCACACAAGGAACTGAATCCTGCCAACAGTCATGCAATTTTGGAAGACCTTTCCCCAGCCTTCAGATGAGACCCCAGCCCCTGTGCAGCCTTGTGAGAGAGCCTGAAGCACAGGACCCGGCTGAGCTGGGCCCAGATTCCTAGCCGCACAAACTGTGAGATAAGAAATGGATGGTTTTTTATTTTTTATTGTAGTGAAAAGCACGTAGCATAAAATTTACCATCTTAGCCATTTGAAGTGTCCTGTTCCATACTGTTAACTACATGCATGTCGCCCCAGGGCTGAACTTCCTGGGGGTTGCCAAGTCACAGGCCCTTTACAAGCTGCACCAGGGTCACCCTCCAGGGGAATGCCAGTACCAGGCCCCTGCACATGAAATGTGTCCCCGCCTTAGTCACACAGTGTGACTTGTGTACACTCCACGATACCATGCGTGTGTATTTTAGCTGTTCATGCAAAGGCAGACTTGCTCTGGGGCCTTTCTGACTACAAAATCCGCAGAACCACGTACAAGGTTGGTGGGCCCCGTGGGCTGGGTGTAGGGCTCAGAGAGCTCAGCACAGGCACGCCTGTTGGTTCACTGAGCTGTCACTATTCTGTCACTGTCCTCCAGTCTGCTGTCGGGTGGAGATGTGCTCAACCCTTTCTATTCACTGTCACCCGCTCCTGGTGAGTCACTAATAAACAATCCAGCCCCGCCACCCCTCCTGGAGGGTGGGAGCCTGCAGAGGACTGCTTCTCCTCCTACTTGGCAGCGACAGGAAAACTGTCTCTGGGGAACCTTGAAGCTTTGCTGCAGGCCTATCAGGCTTACAGCCACACACCCAGAGAAGAGCAGGATGGGTGTTAATTCTGTTGCTTGGGAACTGAGAAGCCACAAGAAGCTGAGTTGCCTGACACGCCCAGTCCGGGGCTCTCTCACCACACAAAAAGAACACCCTGCATTTGCGTGCGGACACTGATTGGACTGCAGATGTTACGTTTTTCTTCTCAGTGAACCAGCAGTGATCAACGTGAAGGAATGTCTTATTGCAGAAAAGGAATCAACATGGGATCGCTCAGAGCAGGGCTGGAGTCTGGGCTCTGTCATTCATTCATCCCACTGCTATTTACTGACCACTTATTATGTGCCAGATGTCAGGAATATGCCAGACAAGGAGCTGCCTTAGCAGCTGAAGGTGGAGAGATGACAGTAAACAAGTGTGATGGTTAACTTTATGTGTCAACTTGACTGGGCCATGGGGCACCCAGATATCTGGTCAAACATTACCCTGGGTGTTTCTGTGAGGGTGTTTTTGGATGCGATTACATTTAAACCACTAGACTGAGTAAAGCAAACTGCCCTCCCCAATGTGGGTGGGCCTCACCCAAACAGCTGAGGGCCTGAGTAAAACAAACAAACAAAAAAAAACTGAATGAGAGGGAACTAAACCTGCCTCACGGCCTTTCAAACTAAGATATCAGCTTTTTTCCTGCCTTTGGACGCAAACTGAAACGTCAGCTCTTCCTGAGCCTTGAGTCTGCCAATCCTCAGACAGAAACCACTACTCAGCTCTCCCACTCCTCAGCCCTTTGGACTCGGACCAGAACTTAATCATTGGCTCTGCTGGGGCTCACAGTGCTGACTCACCCGGCAGGCCTCCGGACCTGCCCACTCCCATAACTGCATGAGGCAATTCCTTGCAGTAAATCTCGACCTCTCTGTCCCTCTGCCTCTATATATACACACACACAAACATACACATCCTACTATTTCTGTCTTCTTGGAGAATCTTGACTAATACGACAGGCCAACAAATGATCAATTCGGACAGTGATACATTGCCATGAAGAAAGTAAAACAAGATCGTGGAAAAGAGAGGCGGTGGTACTTTAGCCACAGAAGTCAGGAACGCCTCTCTGCGCAGGTGGCCTTTCAGCTGACCACAGCAGGAGAGCAACAGGCACATAAAAGCTGTGGGGGACTGGCTGGGCAGAGGCCTTGCCCACAGGGCAGGGTCATGGAGAGCTGGAGGAACAGGAAGAATCCCAGAGAGGCTGGAGGGGACCATGGCAGGAGAGTGAGGCAGGATGCAGGGTGTTAGGGCCTCACAGGCCACGGGGAGGAGTCTGGATTTTATTCCCAGTGTGAGGGGAATCCTCTGGAAGCTTTTCTACATTTTTTGGGGGGGGTTTGGGGGGACCGCACCTCACAGCATGCAGGATCTTAGTTCCCTGACCAGGGATTGGTCCCCCGCAGTGGAAGCACGGAGTCTTAACCATTGGACCACCAGGGAAGTCCTGGAAGCTTTTAAGAAGTTGTTAACCCTCTGGCTGCTTTGTGTCCCTAGCTTGCTGTGTGATCTTGAGCAAATGAATGTACCTCTCTGAGCTTCAGTTTTTGCTGGTGTTGTTGTGACGATCAAATGAGATAGCGTGAGAGAATGAGTTAGCATCCCGTCTGGCGCAAAGAAGCGGCTGTGGAAATGTCAGTTTCTTTTGCTGGTTGTTCAACGGGGGCACTGATTGGTAAATGCTGACACTAGAACTAGCTGGGGAAGTAAAACTGACATGAACTTTCTGGAAACAGGGGCAAAATGTATACCAGAGATGTTTATCACAATGTCGTTTACGTGTGGAGAAACTGGAAACAGCTAAATGCCTGAGAGGAAGAAGCTTTGGTGCATTAAAGCTAGAGGTGTGGGGACTTCCCTGGTCGTCCAGTGGTAAAGAATCCACCTTGCAATGCAGGAGACACAGGTTCGATCCCTGGTCAGGGAACTAAGATCCCACGTGCCGCAGGGCAACTAAGCCCATGCGCCACAGCTACTGAGCTCGGGTGCCTCAACGAGAGAGCCCGCGTGCCACAAACTACAGAGCCCACGCGTTCTGGAACCCCTGCACCACAACTACAGAGCCCACGCGCCCTGAAGCCTGCACGCCACAACTAGAGAAGAGAAAACCCGCATGCCACAACTAGAGAGAAGCCCACGCACCACAACTAAGACCCGACGCAGCCAAAAATAAATAAAATTTGAAAATAATAAATACATCTTTAAAAAAAAAACCTTGCAGTCAGACAGACTTGGGTTCAAACTTTGGCTCTTCCTCTGCCTCCCCCAGGCAGCTTTTGTCAAACCATCAAATTCTGTCAGCTTCAGTGAACTTGGAAAATGGAGACTGTGAGAATTAAATTAGAGAGCTTGTGCAGCCCATAACACAGTACCTGGCACCTGTCAGAGACAACGGGGGAAATGCAAGTACCAAGGTTACCTTTATTTTTTTTTAATTAATTTATTTTTTACTTTATTTATTTTTGGCTGTGTTGGGTCTTCGTTGCTGTGCACAGGCTTTCTCTAGTTGCAGTGAGTGGGGGCTACTCCTCGTTGCAGTGTGTGTGCTTATTGCAGTGGCTTCTCTTGCTGCGGAGCACAGGCTCTAGGTGCACAGGCTTCAGTAGTTGTGGCATGCGGGCTCAGTAGTTGTGGCTCGCGGGCTCAGTAGCTGTGGCGCATGGGCTTAGTTGCTCCACAGCATGTGGGATCTTCCCGGACCGGGGCTCGAACCCGTGTCCCCTGCATTGGCAGGTGGATTCTTAACCACTGCGCCACCAGGGAAGCCTGATTTAATTCAATTCTAATTAAAATCCCACGGTTTGGGGCTTCCCTGGTGGCGCAGTGGTTGAGAGTCCGCCTGCCGATGCAGGGGACACGGGTTCGTGCCCCGGTCCGGGAAGATCCCACATGCCGCGGAGCGGCTGGGCCCGTGAGCCGTGGCCGCTGAGCCTGCGCGTCCGGAGCCTGTGCTCCGCAATGGGAGAGGCCACAACAGTGAGAGGCTCGCGTACCACACACACACACAAAAAATCCCATGGTTTGTCTATGGAACAAGCAGAGGCAAGACATGCTCTGAGAATAAGATGGAAGGACTCGCCTTCCTAGATACTAACATCAACGCTTATCCTGACTATGATGATTAACGCAGTACAGAATTGACACAGGGATAGACAGACTGACAATGATACAGAATAGGAAGCCCAGAAACAGACGCACAGAGATGGCCTTTGATAGATAACATACAAACAGAATATAAATGGAAGTTTGATATGGGGCAAAAATGGCATTGCAAATCAGTGTGGAAAGAAAGGATTATTCAATAAAATGTTAGGCAATTGATTATCCAAATGGAAAAAAATGAAATTGACTCCTTACCTCACACCATACAAAAAAAAATTTATGACTTAAGTCAGAACTTAAATGTGAAAGGCAAATTTAAAATCTTTGGAAGATAACATAAAACTGTGCTGTCCGATACAGCTCAATATAAAAAAACCAAACAACTCAATCAAAATATGGGCAGAAGATCTAAACAGACATTTCTACAAAGAAGATACCCAGATGGCCAACAGGCACATGAAAAGATGCTCAACATTGCTAATCGTTAGAGAAATGCAAATCAAAACCACAGTGAGGTATCACCTCACACCAGTCAGAATGGCCATCAACAAAAAGTTTACAAATAATAAATTCTGGAGAGGATGTGGAGAAAAAGGAACTCTCCTACAGTGTGGGTAGGAATGTAAATTGGTGTAGCCACTATAGAGAACAGTATGCAGGTTCCTTAAAAAAAATAAAAAATAAAAATAGAACTACCATATGATCCAGCAATACCCCTCCTGAGCATATATCAGGAAAAGACGAAAACTCTAATTCAAAAAGATACTTGCGGGTCTTCCCTGGTGGCGCAATGGTTAAGAATCCGCCTGCCAATGCAGGGGACACGGGTTCAAGCCCTGGTCCGGGAAGATCCCACATGCAGAGCAATTAAGCCCGTGCACCACAACTAGTGAGCCTGCGCTCTACAGCCCGAGAGCCACAACTACTGAGCCCACACACCACAACTACTGAAGCCCACGCTCCTAGAGCCCGTGCTCCGCAGCAAGAGAAGCCACTGCAATGAGAAGCCCACTAGAATGGCTATAATCAAAAAGTCAATAAATGTTCCTGAGGATGTGGAGAAATTGGAAACTTCAATACACTGCTAGGGGGAAAATAAAGTGGGGCAGATGCTTTGGAAACCAGGCAGTTTTGCAAAAAGTTAAACAGAGTTATCATATGACCAGCATTTCTACTCTTATATGCTCAAGAGAAATGAAAACATGTGTCACACAAAAGCTTGTACACAAGTATTCACAGCAGCATTATTCACAAGAGTCAAAAAGTGGAAACAGCCCAAGTGTCCATTAACTGATGAATGTTAAATAAACAAAATGTGTGTGTGTGTATATATATATATATATTCATAAATGCAATATAATTCAGCAATAAAAAAGAATGAAATACTGATTGATGCTGTGACATGAACCTTGAAAACACTATGCTAAGTGAAAGAAGCAGACACACAAAAGGCCACATTGTATGACTCTATTTACATGAAATACCCAGAACAGGCAAATCCACAGAGACAGAAAGTAGATCAATGGCTGGGGCGGGGAGTGAGGGATGGTGAATGACTAGTAATGGAGACAGATTTCTCCATTCAGGATTCTCCATGAGAATGTTCTGGAAGTAGTGGTGATGCACGCTCAACTGTTTTTTTTTTTGTGTTTTTTTTTTTGCGGCACGTGGGCCCCTCACCGCTGTGGCCCCTCCCATTGCGGAGCACAGGCTCTGGACGCGCAGGCCCAGGGGCCATGGCTCCGCGGCATGCGGGATCCTCCCGGACCGGGGCACGAACCTGCGTCCCCTGCATCGGCAGGTGGACTCTCAACCACTGCGCCACCAGGGAAGCCCTCAGATGTTTGAATATACCAAGAACCACTGAAGTGTACACTTAAAAAGGGTGAATTTTAAGGTGTGTGGATTATATCTCAATTTTTCAAAACGAGTAAAGTTAATAAAAAAAAATACCACAAGCAGGATATTGATATTGGTACGACCTACTAATCTTATTCAGATTCCCTAATTTCTCCTGTACTTTCAGTATCCTGTGTTTCTACAAAGGACTCAGCAATTATCATGAAGAATGTATATTACAGGGACTTCCCTGGTGGTCCATTGGGTAAGACTCCGCACTCCCAGGGCAGGGGGCCCCGGGTCCAAAATAAATAAATAATAACTAAAAATTTTTTAAAAAAGGAATGAAGTACTGATACATGCTGTAATATGGATGAACCCTGCAAATATTTTTTTTAAAAAGAATGTATATTACAGTTAAAAAATAATAAAAACCCTACAATTACATATTAGCTTATACAGAAAGCTGGACTCACAACCCACAATTCTCATTATAAAAACGAGGTACTATAAAAATTGCTCTTGGTATATAGTTCTATAGAATTAATATCATAATATAAAAGGATATTTATCTCAACACACTTTATCTGTACTTCACGGTCTTAACACAACAACGAAAAACTCTGGGGTCCTTTTCTGGCTTTTAACCATGAGGCATACTTATTTCACCTTAATTATGAACACTTTTACACCCTGCTTTTCCCTTTTAACGTCTCATTTTGTTTAAGAAGTTTGGATACTGCCTCCCAAGTCCTCAGAAATATCCCTTTATAAGGTTGTGGAATATTTCATCCGATGGATGCACCACAATCCCCTTAATCATCCCCTTACTGCTGGGCATTTAGGGTGTTTCCAGTTATCTTGCTGCAAACTGCTGCAGTGAGCAACTTGATTTTCTTCCTTTGGATGATTTCCTCCGCATAAGGAAGGGGTGGGGTTACTGGTTAAAGATTTTGCACATCTTTCTGGCTCTTGACAATTTCACGTTGGCGCAAGACCCCCGCCCCCACGGCCCCGGGCCCCAGCTTCTGCAAAGCCGGACTGCAGAGGCGGGCCCCTGCGCATCGGGGTCCCAGCGCGTTGCGGTCCACGCCCCCCGCACCTTGGGCACCGCCCGCGCCCTGGCTTACCTGGACTCCTCCCCTCGGGCCAGGGGACTCCGTCTCGGTGTCGCGCAAGTCCTCACCTTGGCCTCGGGGTGTCTTCCCAGGTCCGTGGAGGTAACCCTGGGCGACGTCCGTCTCTCCTTCGCGTCCTTTCCCTCCCCCAGCGCCAGGCGGCGCATCCAGTAGGTGCTCGATAAATACCCACAGATTTAAAGAGCAAGTTGACGTTGCCGCGCCGACCTTTCACTCTAGTCATATCCCTGAAAGTTAACCAAGTACCAAGCAGTTCGCACCCGGAGCGGATGTGAGGGGGGTGGGCAGAGTTGAACTGTAGGAGCCCATTTATGCAACAATTGTCTGAGCACCTACTGTATGTCAACATCATCCACCGCAGGGAATAAAAGACAGTCAAAGCGGTAAAGTAAGAATGTAGTTAGTGTGTCAGACGGCCATTCGAGGTAGGCAGAGAAATCCGGCAGGGGAGGGGCTGAAGTGAGGCGAGGCTGGCGGGCCTCCGGGAGGAGGTGACCAGAAGAGGTAGCACCTCGGAGGTGGGCGGCTACTCGGGCCAGCGTGCTAGGGCCTCGCCTCCGAAAGCACGTTCAAACCCCCGCCACAGGCAGTGAGGCGGGAACGAATGTACCGAGAGGACGGCGTAAGGCACCGAATTAAGCCCCGGCCCCTCCCGGCAGGGACGGGGTTAATGCCTGACGGGGCGAAGCGTCCCGGGTGTGCGCATGCGCGGAGCGTGGAGTGCGCCTGCGCACAGCGCCGGGCGACGTGGCCGACCGGAAGTGGCCCGTGCGGAACCTCCGGAGGACCACCGTCGTCAGTCGGTCAGTCCTGCGCTAGGTGCTGGTTCGCGCCCCCGCCGGCACCACCATGCTGAAGAAATTTGACAAGAAGGACGAGGAATCGGGTGAGGGGGGCGAGGCCTGGGGGAGGCCGGACCACTGCCCAGGCTCTCGGCGCCCTCCCCGGAGGCCTCTGTCCTGACCCGAGGCCCCGGGAGGGACGGGGGCTTGTGCGAGGGGCTGCCGCCGGTCAGTGGCAAGCTCTGGAGAGCCCGAGCAGGCTCCACTGCCCCTCACTCGTAAGCTCGGACCGCGATTCGCTGGGTGACCTTGGGCGGGTCGCACGCCTCTCTGTGCCTCAGTTTCCCCATCTGTCAGGGGAGGGGGCCGCGCGCGATGCTCCTGTGGGGATTCGCTGGGGCTGCGTCGGTGCTGACCAGACTGGGGAGCACAGTGTCCCGTGGCTGAGAACCCTGACTCTCATGCATTTACCCAGTAAATATATATTGAGCGCTTACTGCATGCCAGGCTGTACTGTGCCCTGACATTGCAGTAGAACAAGTGAGACGTTCAGTGCTCGAGCCGGGAATATTAGAGTGGTCGCGACGTAGTGGAAACAGACGTCAGTCAGATACTGAGGTGTGTAACTAATTACACGTGTGATATCTGCCAAGCACAGACCCTAGTCGCTGGAAGTGGTGGTCCCGCACGTAGTAGGAACTCAGTTAAGTACCAGTTGCATAAATGAATGCAAGACGTGACACTCTGAGAGGCACACAAGGACTGTACCAGGGCTACTGGGTGACTGTGAGTCAGTGGCTTGGGATGGAGGGAGCTCCCCTTGCAGGAGGATGGCTGGATCTACTGGCAGGTTGTAGAGCTTTGGTTGTCGTTCAGAGGAGTTGGAGCTTGACTAGGTCGCGCACTGGGACATGTTTCCCTTGGCTACGTCTGAGAGAGTTCCGAAATTCAGGGTCCCAGCCTGTGCTCAGTCCTGCCTGTTCTCTGACTGTAGGTGGAGGCTCCAACCCGTTCCAGCACCTTGAGAAGAGCGCAGTGCTCCAGGAGGCAAGTGTCGTTTGCTCCCGTCTCTTCCATCACGAGCGTTCCTGGTCGGCGTGCGGGCGCGTTCAGAGTGCTGGTTTAAAGGACAGCAGGGGAGAGACCTGCTCCTGGAAAGGCGGGGGCACTTTGTTCCCGGGGAGGGTTCATTAGACCTGTCTTTTTCTTCATCTTCGTTTCTTGTTCTAGTTAATTAATAAGCGTTGCCTGACTATCCGTTAATCACTAAGTCAGCACATCCTCAGCTAATATTCAGGGGAAATTTCAGGAGTTGTTAATAGGTGAAGTAAGAAAAAAGCAAAGCAAGACTCTTTCCTTATGAAAATAAGGTTGGGCAAGTGTATTTATTTACCCTGGGCCCTCTCAGACCTCGACGTGCTTGAGGGCAGTCAGGGAAGGGAAATAAACTCAGCCAGAAGGTAATATCCTTGGTCGCTTCTTCCCAGGCCCGCGTGTTTAACGAAACTCCTATCAATCCTCGGAAATGTGCCCACATCCTCACCAAGATCCTCTACCTCATAAACCAGGTAACAGGGTGAGGCTTGGGGGTGGGGAAGATGGTACTGGGGTGTGTTGGGGGGAGGGGCACAGCCCCTGTGTAGTTGTAGCCAGAGGCCCAGCTCTGGGTCCCCTCAGCGTCCCACTCCAATGTGTCGCCCTTGACGGAGCCTCTGCAGGGTCCGAGGACCTGGCCTGGGCTGATCGGGCAGGAAGAGCATTCTGGCCCGTCTGTCCCAAGCTGAGACTTCTTTCTTGATTAAAACAGGGGGAGCACCTGGGGACCACAGAAGCAACCGAGGCCTTCTTTGCCATGACCAAACTCTTTCAGTCCAACGATGTAAGTGTCCCCACCCCAGCCCTCCTCCAGAGGGGGCAGTTCTGACAGGGTGGTGGGAGGGCTCCTGTCAGCGAGGCTGCCTCATGCTGCGCCAGGGGTCAGAGGGCTTTTCGCATCTCTTGCCCAGCCCACCCTCCGCCGGATGTGCTACTTGACCATCAAGGAGATGTCCTGCATCGCAGAGGATGTCATCATCGTGACCAGCAGGCGAGTCTTGGTCTCTGAATGGTCCACCGACACAGAGTCCATCTTCTCAAGAGCACCAGGCGCTCAGACTTTGGCTTACGCGTTGCCTGTGCCCTTTTTTTTTTTTTTTTTTAACTCAGTCCTTCCTTCCTTCCTTCCTTCCTTTTCTTTCTTTTCTTTCGTTTTTTGCTGTGTTGGGTCTTTGTTTCTGTGCGAGGGCTTTCTCTAGTTGCAGCAAGCGGGGGCCACTCTTCATCATGGTGCGCGGACCTCTCACTATTGCGGCCTATCTTGTTGCGGAGCACAGGCTCCAGACGTGCAGGCTCAGTAGCTGTGGCTCACAGGCCTAGTTGCTCCCCGGCATGTGGGATCTTCCCAGACCAGGGCTCGACCCCGTGTCCCCTGCATAGGCAGGCAGATTCTCAACCACTGCACCACCAGGGAAGCCCACCCGCGCCCTTTTCTCCTTTGCTCTCCTGTCTGCCTCGTCCTTCAGTTACCCTGCCCACCAGTGGCGGCCTCCAGGGTGGGCGGTTTCCCTTTTAATTCTCTGGGCTGAACTTAGGCACAGAGCCTTCCTTCCCTTGATTCCTCTCAGTCAACTGAGGCAGCCGGAAGTTTCACAAAGACTCTAGCGAGTACTAAGAGAAAGCCCAGGGAGGATTCACGTAGGGGTATATGTACACGGGGAGCACACGCAGACTCGCTCACTAAGGACTGCTTTGCTCACTGAGTGTTAGGCTGAAGGATTCAGGGGGCAGAGTGGACAGAAATATAATCCCTGGGCTCAGTTCTCTTACTTCTTCTTGCCACAGTTTTGGGGTGGACGTTATACATTCGTGTGTAGGTTCGTTTAGACAATATTTATCGTCTGTCAGCCCCCGTGGAACTCTGGGAATAGAGCAGCAAACACGACAGGCGTGGCCTCTGCAGCCCCAGAATTTACCGAGAAGTAACCCAGCAGACAGGCGTTAGGGAAGCGTGACGGCTGTGAGCGCAGGTCAGGAGGACAGCGAACTTGAATGTGGGTCAGGAAAGGCCTCCTGGAACCGTCTGGAGTCCTGAGGGCTGAGCGAGAAGTAGCAGGACAGAGGTGGAGATGAGGGGGGCAGTGCGCCCGGCTGAGGGGACGCAGGTGCCAGGGCCTGGGGTGGAGAGCACAGCCTGTTTGGGGACGTCTCTGTGAGGGGCTGATGGCGATGGCAGCAGGAAGCCTCTGGAAGGTTTCAGTCAGAGCAGGGGAGTGACCCGGTCAGTTTTCAGTTTTATGAAAAACCCTCTGGCTGCTGTGTGGTGTGTGGCGGGGAAGGGTTAGCACAGAGAGGACGCCCGTTAGGAGACGGGCGTGGTGACCCGGGGTGGGCAGGCCCGGCCCCTGCGTGAGGCCATCGCCTTGTCCCCGCAGCTTGACGAAGGACATGACTGGGAAGGAAGACAGCTACCGGGGCCCGGCCGTGCGCGCCCTGTGCCAGATCACTGATGTGAGTCCCCCTTGGCCAGCTTGGTCGCCACGGGGTCTCACCCTTCACATGCTCAGCTCGTCCCCCGGCTCCTGGGAGGGGTGCGGGGACACAGGACGTGAGCCTGCTTCCTCCCTCCTGGCCGTTCCTCCTCCACACCCTGTCTCCTGCACACCTGAGGGTGGCAGGGACTGACCGCCCACCCCTTGTCCCCAAAGAGCACCATGCTACAGGCTATTGAGCGCTACATGAAGCAAGCCATCGTGGACAAGGTGCCCAGCGTCTCCAGCTCTGCTCTGGTGTCTTCCCTGGTGTGTAGCCTCAGCGGGGCTGGGGGCGGGGGCTGGATTGGGAGGCTGAAGAAACATCAAAGTCGCTTTCCAAAAGAAAAGAAAAGCTTTGTATCCCCAGATCTGAGAGTCGCACCCCCTTCTCAGTAAAGAGCTCCCGGGGAACTCTGGGTCAATTGAGGGGCCAGTTGGACAGCCTTGACCCATCCTTTGGGGTGACAGATTTTTGGAATTTGAGCCTGGCAGGAAGTCTGCCGGGGCAGGGAGAGTGAGGGTGGGAGCTGTCCCGAGTCTGTGCGCTTCTCAGAGGACCCGGACGACAGAGGGGCCCTGGGCTGTGTCTGAGGAAAGACCCAGAGCCAGCTGAACTGTGGCCAGGCCGGGAGGTGTGATGGCAGAGCATCCTGCCTGCCCACCCCTCAATGTGCCCTGTGCCCCACAGCATCTGCTCAAGTGCAGCTTCGACGTGGTCAAGCGCTGGGTGAATGAGGCCCAGGAGGCGGCATCCAGTGATAACATCATGGTCCAGGTGAGCAGAGCAGTGATATTGAAGGTACTTAGGCTGGTGGCACTGTCCTGGCCAGACAGCGTGGACTCTTACCACGGAGATCCTGGCGGCCCCTGGCTGGAGCAGGCTTTAATCGTTTTGTCGTGTGGGGAGACTTGGGGGGTTTGGGGAAAGAATCCAGGGCACCACGTGCAGGGGGGAGTTGGGTTAGAGGCGTTACTAGCTGGTACCAAAATATCGAGTATTTTGATAACCAGAGCGTTGTTTTGGGGTATGCGACATGGCTGACCTGGCCCAGGCAGGCGGAGGGCCTTTGCCCAGCTGGCTTTGTTAGTGATGCATGGAAGCATCCTGGTGGAGCTTTCACGTGCTGATCTCTTCAGTGACTTCAGCCAGGAACCCCTTTATTTCCATGGGTCTCAGTTTCCTTGTCTGTAAAACAGGAATGAAAGTCCTTGCCTCACAAAGCTGTGAGGATAAAATGAGAGCCTCTGTAGCCTCTGCCCATCTGGCCCCTACCTGCAGCCTCCGTGTGTGGGCGTCTGTTCTCTCCCTCTGTGCCCTTTGTGCTGGGTCTCGTCTCCAGGACCAGCTGTGGCCCCTCAAACCCTTCCCAGGGTCACAGAAGCTTCCCACGTAGAAGGCCCTTGAGTGTCACCCTGGTAAGGAATAAGGGAAGAGTGGAGGGGACAGGAGGTAACTCCGTGTGCCTTCCCTCTGCAGACCTGGCCTTGCCGGCAGCAGCCACGAGTCCTGGGGCAGGGCAGTGGGGGCAGAAGTACCTGTCACGCGGTGTCACACGTAAGGTCTGACGCTGTGACGCCTCACGTCTGCACAGCACCTTACGACACAAGTCCCCCTCGAGGCCTGGCTCCCGCTTTCTCTATCTGGTCAGAGACACCTGGTCTCCTCCTGTTCTTCCATCTGTGGCACCTGTTGTCCCCTCCACACCTGCACTCACGCTGCCTGTCGAGGCCCTTGCTGAAATTGGGGGCGGACGAGGACCGCAGACACCCAGGTGGCTGGTTGGGCACGGTGGCACCCGGGCTCTGGAGGAAGCGACCACGATGCCCATCCCAGAGACGAGGAGGCCAGAGCCCAGAGGGACTGTGACCTCCAGAGCCCCACGGCCAGGGGGCCCGGCCTCACCCGCCCGTGCTCTGCGGCCCTCTCCCGCCCTCTAGTACCACGCGCTGGGGCTCCTGTACCACGTGCGGAAGAACGACCGCCTGGCTGTCAGCAAGATGATCAGCAAGTTCACGCGGCACGGCCTCAAGTCCCCCTTTGCCTACTGCATGATGATCCGCGTGGCCAGCCGGCAGCTGGAGGAGGAGGACGGCAGGTAGTGGCGCCGTTTACCCCTCTTGTGCCACGTGAGGCCTTGCCCGTCTCCCGGGCGGGCCCCCCAGCGTCCCCTTGCCGTCTGTCGTCCCGCAGCCGCGACAGCCCGCTGTTCGACTTCATCGAGAGCTGCCTGCGCAACAAGCACGAGCTGGTGGTGTACGAGGCCGCCTCGGCCGTCGTTGGCCTGCCGGGCTGCAGCGCCAAGGAGCTGGCCCCGGCCGTGTCAGGTGACTGGGCGCCCCCCACCCCAGCCCCACTCGGCTGTGCCTGCCGGGAGCTAGGCCCTGGGCCAGGGGGCGCGGGAAGGAAAGGAAATGCCCTCAGGCGGGCCGCAGGCCATGGTGAAGAGCAGGTATCAGCTCCCTGCCGGGCCAGGGCCTCTCACCTGGGCTCTGGTGGGGGGCGGAGGCGAGGTTCAGAGGCGCTCTGCCGCCTGCGGGTGGCTGCCGTGGCAGGAGGGCCCGGCGGAGGAAGCCCGCGTTTATGAAGCCATGGGCCCAGGCCGTCTCGGGGAGGAGAAAGAGGGCTTGGTCAGAGTCTGGACAGGAGTGTGGGTTGCAGTCCTGGTTCTGTGGCGGGGCAGCTGGGCGAGCCTGGGCGAGCCAGCTGTCCTGTCCACGGGAAGGATAGCAATCGTGCCATTACACGGGCAGCGTGGTGCACGCGGCACCTGCGCTCTGGGCGGTCGTGCAGCAGAATCCGCTGGGCTCCCGCTTCTGTGGGGCCAGCTGCTGAGTGATCAGTGCCTTGGTCGTGCGGGCCCCTGTGCTGAGCGTTGAGATCTCACTACATGTCGGGGTAGCAGGCACGTGACAGTGGGCTAAGTGTTCGGTCCTGGAAGGCGGGTGCAGGAGACAAGGGGCAAGTGTCCCAGAAGGAGAGACCTAGTAATGGAAGCCATGAGGTTCTGCCAGAGAGTTCCAGCTGCAGAGGCTGAGGAATGGTTGGCCCTCCTGCTTTTCTCATGTTCTCCAGAATAAGGTTGCCGACCTGTCAGGCAGAGAGATGGGTTCGCATTTGCAGAGAGAAGTCTCTCCTCCTCTTTGGCGACAGAAGCAAAAGAACTAATTCATTCCCTGGTTCGAATGTTTGTTCTTTCTTGTTATATTACTCATGTTCCAGAATAACGAAAGTCAAACAGAGAGAGCTTTTAAAATAAGGGTTGTATAAGAAAACGGTAAATAGGTGATGAAAAAGTATAAGAGAATGGAAGCCAAGTTATGAGGAGAGGAGCGTAGACACTGTAGGAAACAGCAGTCACGTTCGCTGCTCCAGTGAGCGCACCCGGAGCCTGAGCTTCCTGAGGCCAAGGTGCGGGCTGGGGCGGCCGATGCTCTGCCAGGCCCCCGACTGGGGCAGCGGCTCGGGCCCCGACTGGGGCAGCGGCTTGGGCCCCCGACTGGGGCAGCGGCTCGGGGCCCCAACTGGGGCAGCGGCTCGGGCCCCGGGGCAGGCAGCCCCGGCTGTGAGTCCTGGTTCTGCCGCTTCCTGGCTGCCGGCCTCGTTCCTTCAGTTGCTCTGCCCCTTTGTGCCTTGGCCTCTGTGTCTGTGAAATGGGGAGATACGGGAGCTGCTTTGCAGGCGTGTGGGGACTCGCGGGGACACGGCAGGCAGTGCTCAGCCCTGTGCCCGGCACCGTAGGCTCCCGCGTGTGAACCGCTGGTAGTTGCAAGCGTGCCCACGGGTCCGTGCGAGGCTCAGGTGCCCACGGGGAGGACGGCTGTCTCCTTGGTTGGGGTGGTGGCACCAGCAGGGAGACAGCTGGACGCAGCCTCAGAGCCCTTGCACGTGTGCCCCGCCGCTGTGCCCGGTCCCTGCCCCTCGTGGGGGCCCCTGGGCTTCCCGGCAGCACAGCAGCCGTATCTGTCCCCCCGCAGTGCTCCAGCTGTTCTGCAGCTCCCCCAAGGCCGCGCTCCGTTATGCCGCCGTCCGCACCCTCAACAAGGTGAGTTCGGGGTGGGCGGAGTGGGGCTGGGGGAGTCTCCTGGCCCCCGCCCTGCGGGAGGTGCAGCCCTGGTCCGCCTCTGCCCTCCGGCGGTGACCTGAGCTCACCAGAAGGACCAGCGGAACGGTGGGGGAACTGCTGTACCCCGTCCCTGTCCTCATCTCTTTCCTCCCGAATCAAAACAGGTGGCCATGAAGCATCCATCTGCGGTGACAGCTTGTAATCTGGACCTGGAGAACCTGGTTACAGACTCGAACCGCAGCATCGCCACGCTGGCCATCACCACCCTCCTCAAGACGGGCAGCGAGGGCAGCATCGACCGCCTCATGAAGCAGATCTCCTCCTTCATGTCAGAGATCTCGGACGAGTTCAAGGTCCACAGTCCCCGCCTGCCGCGTCCCCGTTCCGAGCCGGGGTGGAGGTTCTGGGGGGCTGGTGGGGCGGAGGGCTGGCAGAGGTGCGCGCGATGCTGCGTCCGGCTTTTGTCCAGCGAGGCCAGGAGCCTCCCGGACAGCTTGTTAAGTTCTTCAGTGTTTCTTGTGCGCTTGCCATGTGCTGGGCAGAGTTTGGAGAAAGGGGAACAGAGCAGTGGACAGGCCAGTCCTGCTCTCCTGGAGCTTGCTGGCTGGGGAGGGGAGGGGGACAGTCAACGAGGCGGGGACACGGTAATTTCACACACGAGTGCAGGGACGAAACCCCACAGGGTAGAGGTTCCCAGGAGGAGCCGCCCCAGGGAGGTACCTGGGCAGACACGGGAGAAAAGGCAGAAAAGCAAGCGTGTTGGGAACAAGAGGAAAGGGCTGAAGTGCTTCGCGGCCAGTGGAGGCCATGAGGTCGGGGCAGGTGGTGGCGAGACCGTGTGAGGCCCCGGGGCTCGTGATAAAGAGCTGTGGTTTTAGGGAAGCTGCTAAAGCGTTTTCTGTAGTGTTCTCTAAACTTTTATTTTCAAACAATGCACGGAAGGTTGTAAAGAAATATACTGAGAATTCCCGTGCCCCCTTCCCCCAGCTGCGTCGTCCTCCAGCACCCGCAGGGCCACAGGACAGTGTCACAGCACAGGCACAGGCCGCAGTTTGCTCACCAGTTACACGTGTGTGTGTGTGTGAAACTGCGTAAGATACAGGATGCTCAACTGCACCACGACCCAGAGACTCCCTGGTGTTCCCTGCACAGCCGCACCCGTCCCCTCCTCCCCTCCCTACGCGCTGTTCTCAACTTCTGTAACTATGTTACTTTACAACAGTTACATAAACGTTAGTATATTGTTGGAGAGCTTTAATCAGGGCAGAAGGCAGACAGAGGGCAATGAGAATGACTGAGATAGAGCGTGGTGAGTTCTGTAGCAGGAATGACACAAAGTAGGCAGAATAAACTCTGCCTGTGGGTTATAGGAATACTTCGTAGACTGTGCAATGACACAGTGAGACTTGCACGTAGAGAGGTCCTTCCCAAGCTGCTGGAGGGTGAACTGGACTGAGGCTTGGTGGTGGGAGCTGGGCAGAGAGGCGAAGGCAGCCGCAGGCCTGGGAACCGGGAGGGGGGCTGGTCTCAGAGCCCGTGGGGAACAGAGCCAGGTGTCAGGGCGCCATGTGACAGCTGAGGGCGTGAACGTCCTCAGAGGTGAGTCCGTGTTCTAGTTGGGGTTCACGGTGCTGTGGATGCGTCTGGGGAAGGAGGGAGACGGTCAGGGCAGAGAGGAGGGAAGCGGGGGTAATGGTGGTGATTGCGGCCAAGTTTGGGGTGCCCGTGGGCACCAGGTGCAGTTGTGTGGTAGACATTGGGAAGCACTGCTCTTGAACTCAGACCAGAGACGAAGGTTTGGGCGTTGGGGGCATAGAAGGGATGGTTAAAACCACGGGAGGAGGTGAGATTGCCAAAGAGACTGAGAAGAGGAGAGGGCTGGGGCCAGAGCACCCCAAGGGGCAGCCTGAGCTGGAAGGCTCAGGGGTGGGGATGGTGGGGGAGGAGAGAAGCAGGACAGGCGGGATGGAGCGGCTGGCGGACTTTCCTTGAAGTCTGGGTAGAGGGGCCCAGAGTCTGGATCTGGGCCTCGGGACTGCTGTGCATGCCTCCCTGTCTGGGGGGCTCGGGGCTGCGGGCCCCCTGAGGGTGGAGGTGGGGCTCCCCTCGCGTCTTGGCCCGTTGCTCCCAGGGCCCGGCCCTGCCTGAGGAAGGACTCTGCTGGCCCTGGGTGCATGAAGTAACCACCGGGTGGCAGGGCCGCTGCTCACGCATGTCTGTTTGGCCCAGGTGGTGGTGGTCCAGGCCATCAGCGCACTGTGTCAGAAGTACCCTCGCAAGCACGCCGTGCTCATGAACTTCCTGTTCTCCATGCTGCGTGAGGAGGTAAGCACGGTGTGCTCGGGCGCCAGGTCTCCTGTGCGGGTGGTGGCCTGGCCGCTGGCTCCACACCCAACTAGTTCTCGGGTGTACCCAGTCCACCTGCTGCCGGCTGCTTTCCTGGTGCCCGCGGCCCTTGAAACTCCTCGTGGGCTGACAGTGTAAACATGCACCAATCACCGTGATCACGCTAATAACCCTAGTGACACACTACCCGGGCTCTAAAGACCTAGCAGATGCCCCAAGGTGATGCTTGTGTAGAAGATGGGAAACCGAGTTCTGTCTGGTGTCATCTCGCGTAGAAATATTCCGGCCATTCCACGAGCTCCAGGGTGCTTTCTTGGGAAACTGAGGCTAATAATGTGACATTGGTTCTGTTTTTGTTCCTGTCATGAACTAATGATTCACGTGGGCCACCTTTCTTGGTTGTCTCCACAAAACTGGTCCGTTCAGAGGAGCAGAAGCATAGTGTTCATGCAGTAGATTTGGTCCCCGGATATTTGGTGGCCCTTTGCCCCAGCCCCAGATGGGCCCTTGGACCAAGGCAGTAGAGGAACCATTGCCTTGGGTGCCTTCGGGGTTCCCAAGAATATGAGAAGGGCACAGGGCTTAGGGTGCCTTCAGCTGACGGCCCAGCGCGGTGGAGACACCACACAGCGTATACGATCTCGTGATCCTCATAACAGGCCTTGTCGTAGACGTTACTTTCTCCCTTTAAAAATCAGGGATCTGAGACCACCTGCCTGTGGCCACCCGGTCAGTAAGTGTCTGGCTCCAGAGCCCGTTTTTTTCTCCCGGACCTCCCTGCTTCCCAGGACAACATGTGGCTCCACGGAAGACGGCGTGAGAGCTTCACTCATTAGAACACAGCAATCAGACACCGAGACCCTGTCTGCTAGAAAAGGGTCTGTCTCTCAGCACAGGGCGTGTCAGCCATGAGCTGCTGCACGCGAAGCCCTGCAGTTACTCTGAGCCTGTCGGTGCCCAGTCGGCGGGCGGGCTGCAGAGCCGGTGTTATAACTAGGGCACCTGCTGACAGAACAGCCTTATTGAAATGTAAGGTGCATGTGAGCGTATTTATTCTTCACAATAACCCATGAGGTCAGTACGCTAATGGTCCTTGTTACGAAGGTGCCTGAGGCTCAGACAAAGAGAGTGACTTATCACGGCCGTAAAACAAACTAATCTGAGAACAGGGGCCAGATTTGACCCACAGACAAGTTCTACTTGACTTGTGCAGGGTTTTACACATTTTGAATTAGTAGCCGTTATTTAAAAATCAGGAAAACCACCTCGATAGATTTCCAGTTTCTCTTTAAAAACAACGCTAGGCTGCTTGGTGATTTCGCTCTTTAAATGGGACGGGCACTATGCATGCGCCACCATCCCATCCAGCGTGCTGCACGTTGCCGGGTTACGGCCGGGCACCGAGGGGGTATCTCACTTGCCACTTCTGTTATTAAAGTCTGTAAGTGCCAGAGCATAGATTTGATCCTGGGATCTTTTGTCTCTCTACTGCCCTATTCTGCCTTTTTTCAAACTGTCATAAAATACCCACGACATAGAATTCTATCATCTTACCTGTCTTTAAGTGTAGAGTTAGGTGCTGTGAAGTACATGCACACTGGCGTGCAGTTAGCCTCCAGAGCGTATTCATGCTGCAAAACTGAACTCTGTTCCCGTTAAACACTTAACACCCCACTCCTCCTCCAGCGTGCACATCACCCATCCTGCCTTTATCTCACACCTGGAAAGACAATGAAGTCCCAGATATTTCTCTTAAACCATCTACTCTTAGAACAGGCAGGGCCCCAGCGAGCATTCAGCCCGAGCCTTTTGTTTTACACGAAAGGGAGGTAGAGGCTGGGAGAGCCGGGCCCTCGTCCCCAGGTTCAGTGCCTGGACCGCCGTGCCGGGTGCCCGTTGGGCTCTGGAGAGAGCGGCCTCGGTGCTCAGCTCGCCCCTTGTGCTGCAGGGCGGCTTTGAGTACAAGCGGGCCATCGTGGACTGCATCATCAGCATCATCGAGGAGAACTCGGAGAGCAAGGAGACGGGGCTGTCGCACCTGTGCGAGTTCATCGAGGACTGCGAGTTCACCGTGCTGGCCACGCGCATCCTGCACCTCCTGGGCCAGGAGGGGCCCAAGACCAACAACCCCTCCAAGTACATCCGCTTCATCTACAACCGAGTGGTCCTGGAGCATGAGGAGGTCCGGGCAGGTGGGTCAGCAGGGCTGCCCCTGGGCCCCGGGCTTGCCCTGCAGTAGACGCCCCCCCGGCCAAGGGCCCTGAGCCCCTGGGGGACATGGGCACCTGGTGTTGTTGCCTCACAAGCTTGGTGTTTTATAATCTTGTAGCAAGGACCTTAGATGTTTGGGCGTCATCTAGGTAAATGGTTCTTAACCTCTAATTCGCCTTAGTGATTTTTTTGTTTTTAAGTGTCACTATATGTTGTCATTTAACTTTCTTTCTCTCTTTCTCGCTCCCTTTTTCCTTTCTTTCCTCCTTTCTTTCTTCCTTTCTTTTTGGTGTTTAGTTTTTTATTTTTAATAATAGCTTTGTTGAGGTATAATTCACATACGATAAAACTCACTGTTTTAAATGAGTGTGCAATTCAATGTGCAACCATCATATTCTTAATTTTACTTTTAATTTATTGCTCTTTTTTTCTCATGCCCTCTCTGGACAGATGTTCCTCTTTCAGCAGTTGTTACTCCTTCAGTAGTAGTTTGTTCTCTTGTTTATGGTCGTGTACTGCTTCACTGTGAGCTGAGGCCGTTTGGATACAGCAGTTGAGGGCAGCTCTCATGGCCTCTTCTTAGTTAATACTGAAAAGGACTCCTGGGACCCAAGAACAGGGCTGCCTTCCCCGTGAGAGGCGAGGAGTTGAGGCTGGGTGGTGCCCACGTGACCGAGGCTCCTTGTTTCATGGTGTCGGGTTGGGCCTGCTGGGTCGGGGTTGCTTGGCTCTGGATGGCCCGTTCCGAGCCCTGGCAGTAAATCGTATTTGCTTCATAAACACAGGCGCTGTCAGTGCTCTGGCCAAGTTCGGAGCGCAGAATGAAGAGATGCTGCCCAGTATCTTGGTGTTGCTGAAGAGGTGAGTCCAGGCCACGGGCCTGGTGGACAACAGTGTTCCCTTGGGCCCAGGCAGCTGTCCTTTGTCTCTTTTTAATTGGAAAAGGGGAGAAAAGATACACAACTATTGATTATAGGAAAAAATGGAAACACAGAAAAGTATGGGGTTTCCCTGGGGGTCCAGTGGGTAAGACTCTGCCCTCCCAATGCAAGGGGCCCAGGTTCGATCCCAGGTCGGGGAACTACATCCTGCATGCCGCATCTAAGACCCTGCACAGCCTAAATTAATTAATTAAAAAAAAAGAACATGAAAAATAATGTCATGCAAAAATCCCTCCACCTAGGCGTTAATTTGAGGTGTTCTCTACTTTAAAAAAACAGCTTTATTGAGATATAATTCGAGACCCATACGATGTACCCATTTAAAATGTATAATACAATGGTTTTAGTACATTCAGAGTTGCATAACGATTGCCACAGTCTAAGTTGAAAACTTTTTTTTTTTGGCCATGTCACGTGGCTTGTGGGATCTTAGTTCCTGGCCAGGGATGGGACCTGTGCCCCCTGCAGTGGAAGTGCAGAGTCCTGACCACTGGACCACTGGGGAAGTCCCGACAGCATTTTTAGCACCCCCAAAAGAAACAGTGTACCGATGAATAGTCATCACAATTCCCCCCAGCCCCCCAGCCCTAGTCAGCCGCTTGCTTGCCTTCTGGCTCTGGATTTGCCCGTTCTGGACGCCTCATATAAACTCAGGCATACAGTGTGTCGCCTTTCATGTGTCTGGCTTCTTCCTGATGTTTTCAGGGTTCATCCGTGTTGTAGCATGTGCCAGTACTTCATTCCTTCTTATGGGCAAATAATATTTCATCGCACAAATAGACCACATTTTGTTTGTCCGTGCATCTGTTGATAGGCATCTGGATTGTTTCCACTTCGTGGCTGTTGTGACTCGCGCTGCTGTAAACAGTCGTGTGCGACTTTTTATATGACATGTTTTCAGTTCTCGTGTGTGTATACCCAGGAGTGGAACTGTTGGGTCATATTAAATTCTTTTGTGATGTATGCTGTGGATACAGGAGATTGCCTCCCCCACTGGGTGGGCTCTGGGGGGAGGGTCCAGGGAGTATGAATACGGCCACCTCCTAGTTAATTATAGAGTCCCGCGGGCCCTTCTGTGCATTTGATTCCTGGGCCCACATCCGAGGACTGAGCTTTAAGAGACCAGCTTCCTCTCACTGACCTCTGCTGAAGCCCTGCAGCATGCCTCCTGCCACCCTGCGGGGCCCTGGTCAGGAGGACCTTGTGTTCTGGCCACAGGTGTGTGATGGACGATGACAACGAAGTAAGGGACCGAGCCACCTTCTATCTCAGTGTCCTGGAGCAGAAGCAGAAGGCCCTCAATGCAGGCTATATCCTAAACGGTGAGTCTTTCCTGGCTGACCCTGACCCAGCCCCATAATGGAGCTGCAATCTCGCCAAGCAGGGGAATTCGGAGGCACGACGCTCTCGGCTGGGGTTTCATGGCAACTGCTGAGCATCACTGTGATCTCCAGAGACCCAGGGCCCTGCGTTCACAGCCCCGTGGGTGGAAACAGCCCAGTGAATTGAAACACTAGTTAGTCATAAGAGCCTCCACTTGCAGAGTGCTTTACCCTTTATAAGTCCCTCTCTTATGTCCGTTTTCTCCCCACATCAGTCCTGCGAAGGACGATGTCATGAGAAAGTGGGACCTCAGAGGCCTAAGTGGTTTTCTCAAGGTCCTACAACCTCGACCCCAGGACCTCAGTCTCCCACTGACCTCTAGGTCTGACCGTGTCCATCCCTGGTCTGGAGAGGGCTCTGCAGCAGTACACTCTAGAACCATCGGAAAAGCCTTTTGACCTCAAGTCTGTCCCCCTGGCCACCACACCCATGGCAGAGCAGAGAACAGGTAAGTAACACCTGCACTCCTTTCATAGGCCCTCCGGTCCAGGCCTCCGCTGGAGGGTCTGCGTTGGCTGCAAAGTCACTAAACCTGCCCAGGATGGATGGGGCTGTGCTGGGCGGAGGGAGTTATCCCGTCTGCCTCTGGCCGCAGGAAATGAAGACACGTAGGCCCAGACACCCGCTCTCTTCCTCACGTGCTCTGTGCTTCACACTCTCGGGGGTGGGAGTTATAATCCCTGAGTAACAGCACCGTGGTCAGCGCTACCCTGGCCCGTTCCTGGAGTTATGGGTCACCATGCATGTTTGTTCCTGCAGAAAGCACCCCCATCACAGCAGCCAAGCAGCCTGAGAAGGTGGCAGCCACCCGGCAGGAGATCTTCCAAGGTGAGTGGTGGTGCTTGGCGGGGCTTCCCGGGGCCGCGGCTAGGGTAGCGGTTCTTCTCCAGGGAATTAAGGGTAGGAGCTGTCATCGGTTGGGTCTCTCCTGAGTGCTGGGCTCTGAGAGTATTCAGACAGCATGTTGGAACCTCAGGTGGAGGTTATTGGGTCCATGTGGTATTGGAAGATGTGGACGTTCAGAGAGAGACAGCGATTTGCCCAAGTTTGCACAGCAAGGGGGGGCGGCGGGGGGGTGGCGGTGGAATTAAGATGCAGCTCCAACTGGCTCACAGCTGCCTCGGCCTTGGTTCTGAGGCTCAGTTCCCTGAGGCCCAGGCCAGTTCCGGATGTCTGATGCCATATAGCTGACTCAAGGGACACGGTCCTTTGTCTCGGGTTCCAGATGTGTTCCGTCCACGTTGTCTTGCAGGGTTTTCTTTCGGTTTTCATCTGTCCCTCTGCATTTTTAAGGGGAGAGGCTGCGCGTCCAGTTGCCGGAGCACGTTATCCACTAGATTCGTACCTTTGAGGCCTAGCACGTGTCCCTCGCCCTTGGCGATGCCCTCCCTGGGCTCCTCTCTTCTCCTCCGCGGTCCTGTGCAGTTCCCCACGTGCTGTCGTCTGTGTTCTCTGTCACTGCACTTAGCGCCTTCCTTCCTCACAGTAGGCCTCCCGGTTACCGTTGAATTAAATTAAATCCCACCTTTTCCATTCCCTTCCCGAACCCTGTCTTCCATCAACATACTGTCTCAGATTCAGCAAAACTAGGATCCTGAGCTGACTGGGATCACTCTAATCCGAAGCTTTCCCTTGCGTGTTAGTTCTCTCTTGCTTCTGTCGCAAGTTACCATGAAGTTAGTGGTTTAACGTAACACAAATTTATTACCTTGTTCTGAGGACAGAAATCCAAAATGGGTTCCGCCGTGTTGGCGGGGCCGAGCCCCCTCTGGAGGCGCTTTCGCGAGGGGTTCGCCTTTCGCGGTCGCCTGCATTCGCTGCCTAGAGCCCCGTCCTCTGTCTTCAAAGCCAGAAGCACAGCCACAGTCACACCTCTCTGCCTCTGACCCTCCTGGCTCCCTCTCACCAGGACCTTGTGGTCACTTTGGGCTCACCCAGAGAATTCAGGAGACGCTCCCCAGCTCAAGACCCAACGTAATCTCTGCGAAGTGAGGGAACATGCTCACAGGTTCTGGGCATTAGCTCATGCACGTCTTGGGGGCCGCTGTTCTGCCACGCCCCCCAAGGAAGACTCCTTTGAAGCCTCTTCCAGGGACTCAAGCCCATTTGTAAACAACCTTCCGAATCCTAATGTTTATGGACCACGTGTTAAGTTCCAGGATCTTTGCTAGATCTTGACCTTTATTCCCTCTTTTATCTTCACAACAACCCTGTGGACAAGATTATTGTATCTGTTTGATTGATGAAGAGTGTGAAACTCAGAGGCGTTAGTTTATAGCTACTAGCAGAGTCCCCCAGGCAGTAAGGGGCAGCATGTCTGCAAACTTGATGCCCAATGAAATAAATTCCCATAGAAAAGCACTCTGGTGGCTGAGGCTCACAGGGGGCCTGAATGTGCCTCCTAATATGTAAGCTGGCTCTTTCTGGGCTTTATTATCGCCGGCACGTTCAGAGGGCTGAAGCAGGCACACAGGCTGCCTCTTTGTGGGGGAAGAAGGCCAGATAATAATAATGCCTTCTTTCTCTCCCTGTCCCTGAAATGTGAATCAAGTACCTGCTCAGGCAGAGTATCAAATCCCTGGCCTCAGTCACAGTACTTTTCCACATGGAGTTCAATTTAACTGGGAAGACAAGTTAAAAACCTTGAGTGGTGGTCTTCAAATATCAGTATACATCAGAGTCATCTGAGGAAACTTGTTAGAAATGCAGATTGGTGGATCCCAAACCCAGAAATTTTGATAGAGCCGATCTGGGATGGGTCCAGGAATCTGCGTTGTTCACAAGCCCTCACCCCCAGGTAATTCTGACACAGGTGATTCATGACCACTCTGTGGGGAATTGTGCCCCTGCCGTAGAATAGGGACAGCTGCCAGACGCCTTGTTCACCTGGACTCACCAGGGCTGGAACCTGGCTGTGGGCCACAGGGAGAGGCCTTACCAAACGCCCACCGTCCACACTAAGTTGGGTTTTCTGCAACACTCTGAATCTGCAGCCTCTCCTTTTGGGCCACTGTCTTAACTGCCCCGTGTCTAAGACCAGTTTGTTCTTTCACCTGGTTCCGTGGCCATCACAGCATTCAGCTCCTCGTAGCCTTTTCCCAGTCTCCCTCTTTTAAGAATCCTTGCTGAGCTTCTAAGGTTGAGGGAGTCTCCAAATGGATTAGGCCTGGGACGTTGGGCCTAATGTCCATTGGTTGCTCTGGCGTCTTGTGTGGGACAGCGGGGCGGAGTGTTTCATGTGGGTGGCACAAGCTGAACAGAGTGAGGGAGGTGAGGAAACGCTCGGGTTTGTTCGAGAAATCGGGAGTGCCTACTTCAGTGGGTGGGAGAGCTTGACGACCAGGCCTGAGGATTTGGTTAGAGACATCACTGAGCAGCTGAGTGAGCGTGTGGCCTGGGGGTTTCAGAGCAGCTGGCGGCAGTGCCGGAGTTCCAGGGGCTGGGGCCCCTCTTCAAGTCCTCGCCTGAGCCCGTGGCTCTCACTGAGTCGGAGACAGAGTACGTGATCCGCTGCACCAAACACACCTTCCCTGAGCACATGGTCTTCCAGGTGAGCCGGGGGGAGGCCCTCCCGCAGGGCCCTGGCACCCCACACCGGTGCTTGGAGCCCAGCCCAATGCCACATCCACGACCAGCTGCTGTGTCCCTCGAGTCCTTGATGCAGGGCCCCTGTGGCTCCTGAGCGTCCACGTGCAGACACAGAGCCTGGGACGGGGGCCTGAGATGGGCATCGGCGTGGCCCTGGGGTGAGAGGCAGGACCTCCTGGCTGCTCCTGTGCAGCAGGCTTGGGTCCAGGGCAGTGTCTCAGCGCCCACCCCCCGCTCCCTGGTCCAGTTTGACTGCACGAACACGCTCAACGACCAGACTCTGGAAAACGTCACAGTGCAGATGGAGCCCACGGAGGCCTACGAGGTGCTGTGTTACGTCCCCGCCCGGAGCCTGCCCTACAATCAGCCCGGCACCTGCTACACGCTGGTGGCCCTGCCCAAGGAAGACCCCACGGCAGGTGAGCCCCTCTGCAGATGCCCCCCTGGCCTTGTAGGAGCCCCTGGGGGTGGGGTGGATGGCTTGTGCACCAGCTGTTTGTTTCCTGTCAGAGCTTCAGCTCCTTGAGGTCAGTCCTGAGAAGAAAAGGATGGCTATGTCCTGGGGGCTTTTCACACATCCGCTCATTTCCTCCTCATAGACCCCTGGGGAGCAGGAAAGTAAGACTCGGGTTAAATGGCTTGTCTGAGTTCACGTGGCTGGTAGGACGCAGAGCCCAGGTCTGCCTGGTCCTCAAACCAGGACTCTCTCATTGTACCAGGAGAGAGCACAGAGGAAGGCCCAGAGACAGGCACAAACATGGACCGTCCCAGGTCCACTCCAACCAAAGAAACCAGGTGCTTTTTCCAGTAGCCACCCTGCAGCATCTCTGCATTCCTCTCTCTTCCTGCCCTGTGAGGGCAACTCCTGGGGGCTGCAACCTGGCTCTCCTGCCTTCTACAAGCCAGTACCCTCTGTCCAGATTTGTGGGGCCGGGTGGCATGTGCTGATAGTGCACATGCAGCTGAGGCCTAAAGGGCAGGCTGTGGCCGCCCGCCCACAGAGGACCTCGCCCGACTGCCCGGCCTTCCCTCCCCACAGTGGGCTGCACGTTCAGCTGCATGATGAAGTTCACTGTCAAGGACTGCGATCCCACCACCGGGGAGACCGACGACGAAGGCTATGAGGATGAGTATGTGGTAAGAAGCTGGGGCAGGGGGGCTTCAGGAGCTGACAGCCAGTCCTGAAGCATTTCCTTGCTGGTTTTGGTTTTGAAAGGAGTTTTTTTTTAACTTAAAAAAAAAAATACATGTTCGTGTGTAAAAAGAAAGCTTGGGAAATACAAAAACAAAGTATACACAAACAGGAAAACATCACCCATAGTCCTTGGGAATGACTGGGGGGGAGGAGTTGTATCGTTGCGGTTATTCTGTACTTACAGATCTTGCTGTGCTCACTTAGAACCAGAGTGTATTTTCCTGCCATTACAAATACTTCATAAACACAATTTTTAATGACTTTAAGATACTCCCTTATCTTAATATATCCTAACTCACTTGACCTCGTATTCCTTAAACCCTTGGCATTTGTGATTCTGAATTTTCACTTTAAAAAAAAAATTTTTTTTTTTTTTTGGCCGCACTGCATGGCTTGTGGGATCTTAGTACCCCAACCAGGCATTGAACCTGGGCCCTAAGCAGTGGAAGCATGGAGTCCTAACCTCTGGACTGCCAGGGAATTCCCAAATTTTCACTTTTTAAATGCTACATTAACCATCCCTTTGGGTACAAATTTTTATCTGCATTTCAAGTTATCTTCTTAGGACAGATTCCTAGAAGTAGAATAATTAGGTTAAAGGCTAAGTCTGATTTTAAGACTTTTTTGAGGGACTTCCCTGGTGGCACAGTGGTTAAGAATCCGCCTGCCAATGCAGGGGACACGGGTTCAAGCCCTGGTCCAGGATGATCCCACATGCCACGGAGGAACTAAGCCCGTGCACCACAACTACTGAGCCTTTGCTCTAGAGCCCGTGTGCCCTAGAGCCCATACTCCGCAACAAGAGAAGCCACCGCAATGAGAAGCCGGTGCACCACAATGAAGAGTAGCCCCCGCTCGCCGCAACTAGAGAAACCTCGTGCACAGCAGTGAAGACCCAACACAGCGGAAAAAAAAAAGGACTTTGATTCATACTGTCAAATTGCTTTCTAGAGAAACTGGATCCGTTTGCATCTGCTGGGCAGTCCTTTCATGCGCTGCAACGGCCCTTCCAGTTCCAGCTCTCGGAGCTTGCATGGAACTGAGTGCAGGGTGGTTCTGGGGTTTGCTCAGGTCACAGTGACTCAATGCCCTCTGAGTGCAGACCCTGATACTAAACCTGGGATGGAGATTGTCAGAGCCCTCATGTCCAGAGGGGCAGTCATGCGCTGCAACGGCCCTTCCAGTTCCAGCTCTCGGAGCTTGCATGGAACTGAGTGCAGGGTGGTTCTGGGGTTTGCTCAGGTCACAGTGACTCAATGCCCTCTGAGTGCAGACCCTGATACTAAACCTGGGATGGAGATTGTCAGAGCCCTCATGTCCAGAGGGGCAGTCACCGAATACAGCTGATGGTCACTTGTGTCCTCCCAGGTCCATTGGAAGGATGGGCCTTCCCTGAGCCAGTAATGACCTGAGGGCGGGAACTGCCCTAGGACAGGAGGGCTGGGTCTGAGGCATAGCTTCTCCTGTAGGAGCTGAGTGCTACTTGTGAGCACCTTACACGTGCACAGGAGTAGGGGCTCAGTGAAGAGCTGCTGGGTGAATGAATGGGGAACCTTTATGTACAGTTAGCTCAAGGTGGGGGGCAGTACGACGTGTCGGCCCCAGGGAGGACACTGCTGAGTCACAGGATGCAGGCCTCCCTCCCATCCAGTCTGGCACTTACTCCAGGCTTCAGAGTGCTGCGTTCTCCTAGCTGCCACCCGAGGGTGAGGACAGCAGGCCCTCCATATCTGTTGATTCTGCCTCCATGTGTTCAACCAACAGATAGAAAATATTCAGAATTGCGGTGGGGGGTGTTCCAGAAAATTCCAAAAAGCAAAACTTGAGTTTGCCACACAAGGCAACTATTTCCATAGTGCTTGCATTGTACTTACAACTATTTACATAACATTTACATTGTATCAGGTATTAAGTAACCTAGAGGTTATTCAAAGTATAAGGGAGGATGTGTGTAGGTTAAATGCAAATACTGCAGCATTTTATATAAAGGACTTGAGAATCTGCGATTTTGGTATCCGAGGGGGTCCTGGAACCAGTCCCCACAGATACTGAGGGACGGCTGTGAACAGGTGAGGCGTTTTCTGCTGAGGGCACACCACTTGGCTGTGAACACCCTGAGGACAGGGAGCCGGTCAGGTGGTGCCTGTCGCCTGACCACAGTGCCTAGCAAGCACCTGTGGCTGCGTGGTGGGAAGGGGCGGGTGGCCAGAGCGGAGCAGAGGCTTGGAGGTGTCTGTCCCCGAGAGCTGTGTGCCTAATGCGCCCCTGCATCTCCCCAGCTGGAAGATCTGGAAGTCACGATAGCTGATCACATCCAGAAGGTCATGAAGCTGAACTTTGAAGCAGCCTGGGATGAGGTAGGGGATGAGTTTGAGAAGGAGGAAACATTCACCTTGTCCACCATCAAGACGCTTGAAGGTAAGTCCTGGGGAATGCCATTTCCGGCTTGCTTGCCTTACGAGATCCTTGGCTACTGTTGAAGAGCTCCCCCCGTCCCCTGCCCCCATGTCCCCAAAGATCCAGGACCATGTCTAGAGCACGTACTTCAGATGCCACTTCATTAAAAACTGCAGAGTGGAGTCAGGGGATGGGGGAGTGGTGGTGGCACCAGGGGAGGTCGTGGGTTAATAACACTGGGATTTCTCCCCACAGAGGCTGTGGGCAATATTGTGAAGTTCTTAGGAATGCACCCTTGTGAGAGGTCAGACAAAGTGCCGGACAACAAGAACACACACACGCTGCTCCTGGCAGGTAAGTGGCATTTCTGGTGGGAAGGGCCTTGATGCCACCACATCCTGGGCTGGGGGCCCCCCCGGGAGCCTGGGAATTCAGAATTCACAGCGTTGAATGTTCACAGGGCATAAAGAGACCTGTGGTGAAATGTCTCCCTCCCAACACTTGCTGCCAGGCATTCAGTTTCCCTTCCACCAGGCAACCAGTGTTATATTATAAAGGATGCTGTATATCCTTCCTGTGATCATAGGGATGTAAAAGCAAATGTGTACGCATTTCCCTTTTTAAACTCAAATGTTTATATACAGGTGGTGTATATGTTGTTCTGCACTTGGTTTTTCACTTGACGGTGCACCTTGGAGAACTTCCCTAGCGATACTCAGAGCTTCCTCTTTTTTTTTTTTTTTTTTTTTTAACGTAACATGAAATTTACCATTTTAACCATTTTTAGGTGTACAGTTCAGTGGCATTAAGTACATTCACATTGTTATGCAACTATCACACCATCCAACTCCAGAACTTTCTCATCATCCCAAACTGTGTGCTCATTCTTCTTTGTAGTTGATTACTATTCCATTCTATGGATGGACCATATTTTGTAGAACCAGTTCCTGTATCGATGAACATTTAGATTGTCCTAGTCTTTTTTTTTTTAAATAAATTTATTTATTTATTTTTGGCCGTATTGGGTCTTCACTGCTGCACGTGGTCTTTCTCTAGTTGCGGCAAGCGGGGGCTACTCTTCGTTGCAGTGCGTGGGCTTCTCATTGCGGTGGCTTCTCACTGTGGAGCACGGGCTCTAGGCACACGGGCTTCAGTAGTTGTGGCTCACGGGCTCTAGAGCACAGGCTCAGTAGTTGTGGCGCACGGGCTTAGTTGCTCCGCGTCATGTGGGATCTTCCCAGACCAGGGATTGAACCCGTGTCCCCTGCATTGGCAGGTGGATTCTCAACCACTGCGCCACCAGGGAAGCCCCTGTTCTAGTCTTTTGCTGTTACAAACTGTGCTGCAGGGAATAATCCCATACATACATGTATACATACACACATGTATACATACACAGTTTATTTTGCCTATGTGCACTGAGGGTATTTGTAGGGTAAGTTTCCCAAGGCTTTACCAGGTTAAAGTGCATTTTTCATTTTGGTAAATATTTCCAGTTGCCTTCCGTAGGAATTGTATTCCTTTTCTCCCACACTTTGGACAACACAACGCGTTATCAAACTTTATGATCTTTGTCAGGTGTAAAGAATGGTGTCCCCGTGTAGTTTTTTTTTTTTTTTTTTTTTTTTGCGGTACGCGGGCCTCTCACTGTTGTGGCCTCTCCCTTTGCGGAGCACAGGCTCCGGACGCGCAGGCTCAGCGGCCATGGCTCAAGTGCCCAGCCAATCAGCGGCATGTGGGATCTTCCCGGACCGGGGCACGAACCCGTGTGCCCTGCATCGGCAGGCGGACTCTCAACCACTGCGCCACCAGGGAAGCCCCTCCATGTAGCTTTTTTTGTTTTTGTTTTTTTAATTAATTTATTTTTGTCTGCATTGGGTCTTCATTGCTGCACGCAGGCTTTCTCTAGTTGCGGCGAGCAGGGGCTACTCTTTGTTGCAGAGCACGGGCTCTAGGCGCACAGGCTTCAGTAGTTGTGGCACACAGGCTCAGAAGTTGTGGCTCGTGGGCTCTAGAGCACAGGCTCAGTAGTTGTGGCACACGGGCTTAGTTGCTCCACGGCATGTGGGATCTTCCCAGATCAGGGCTCGAACCCGTGTCCCCTAGCATTGTCAGGCGGATCTTAACCACTGCGCCATCAGGGAAACCCTCCGTGTAGTTTTACTTTACATTTCTTGTATATTGAAGGAAGTTAAGTATCGTCTCAAATGCAAAGTGCCATTTGTATTTCCTTTTCTGTGAATTGTTTTCAGATCCTTTGTCTAATTTTCTATCGGGTTGGTTGGTCTTTTCTAATAGGAGTGGGATTTTAAGCACTTATGGGTGGTGCAGTGGTTGAGAGTCCGCCTGCCGATGCAGGGCACACGGGTTCGTGCCCCGATCCGGGAAGATCCCACATGCCGCGGATCGGCTGGGCCCGTGAGCCATGGCCGCTGAGCCTGTGCGTCCGGAGCCTGTGCTCCGCAAAGGGAGAGGCCACAACAGTGAGAGGCCCGCGTACCGCAAAAAAAAATAAAAATAAAAAAAAATAAAAGGTAATTTTCAAATTTACACAAAAATGGAACCCCCAAGTACTCATCCTCCAGCTGCAACAACAGATAGTGTCTCCACCTATACTCGTTCTCCACCCCCAGATTATTTTAGAGCAAAGTCTATATATAGACATTTCATATGTAAATGTTTCTGATCTGTATGCTTCTCTAAAAGCTAATGACGCTTTGTTTAAAAGGGAGGCAGTACACTTATCACACCTAAAACAATGAACAAAAGGAAATTTTTTTTTCTGAGTGTTTATAAACAGGGTTAGGAAGTAGTTCTGCTTCAGTGCCCTGCTCACAGCTGACAGCCCCCAAGCCCATCATTTCTGACCACAGTGAAGCAACCCAGTCCCCCGGGTTTTGCAGACACCTGCGCTGTGGTTTTGTCATGGCGGGGCTGTCCCTTTGTCTGTGCTCTTAGATTCCGTCAGCGTGTGGGAGCGCCCCTGCGATGTCAGACACAAGCCATATGTGTCCACTAATTCACTTTAGCCTGGCCGCAGCGTGAAATACAGCTAGTAGAGTGATCTCTACTGAGATCATTGATGATGCTGCAGCTCAAGAGGTAAAGTGACGTGCCCAGGGCCTCACCCAGGGATTTCAGCCAGTGCTCCTGGTTGCGGGCCCCTCCCATCTCAAGCCCCAGAGCTGCCTTCGCCAGTTGTTGCAGGTGCCCCTCTCAGCCCAGCTGTGAGCCCCCTTCTGCCTTACACACCTGTCCTTCTCTCTTCTCTTCCAGGCGTATTCCGGGGGGGCCATGACATCCTGGTGCGCTCCCGGCTGCTGCTTTTGGACACAGTAACAATGCAGGTGACAGCCAGAAGTTCGGAGGAGCTTCCAGTGGACATCGTCTTGGCGTCTGTGGGCTAAGAGGCCAGCCTGCATAGGACCAAGTCCTACCCTTCCCCCCCCAACACTGTGCAGAAGTCAGGCCTTCCTTATGAACCCAGTGGAAACTCCTTTCCAAGCCAATTGTATTCAAAAACAATTAGGAATCAATGAGGTTTTTTGTTTTTTGTGTTTTTTTTAATTTAACCCCTGCCCCAAAACTCCCTGCTGAGGGTAACTTTTGAAAGAGGGGGATGATTTTAGCTTGTCCTAGAACTTGCTGCCTTGCCTGCCAGGGAAGGGACATCTCAAATGAATAAAGTGCTTGCACCACCTCTTGAATTGATCCCCTAAGGAACCATCTTATCCCTATAAATAAATCAGTATGTATTTATTGAATGACTGCTACTTCTGCAGACTCGTGCTTAGGAGTCCGGCTTCCCTACCCCCAAGAACACCTCTGCGTCCCGTTTGCACCTGCAGCCCTTTGCCACTGTACTTAGCATGAAGCAGGACCCTCTCACTGGCCCCCACCCGAGCCCCATGCCCAGGGGCAGGAGCGGTGCAGGTTTGCTGAGGGAATGAGAGCAGCTGGCAGGCATTGAGTCTTTGCCCTTAAACCACCCTCCTTTTGTAGGAGATCAGTGAGGCGCGAGGGTCTGGGTGGATTACCCGGCTGTTGCCTAGTGCCAGGTCTGAGGTGGCCGGTGCACTTCTGCCGGAGGAACAGCCCTTACAGAGCAGAAGTCCCTGGTTTCCTCTGCTGGGCTTTTAAACACAAGCCAGGTGTTTCGCCAATTTTGTGGCTGAAATAGACCTGTAAAGCCTATTTTTAAAAAACATAGGCCTCAACCCTTAGAGATTCAGGTTTGGCGGGTGGGGGAAAGGTGGGGCCTTGGAAAGTGTTCTGGTGCCCACCGAAGTTTCAGAGTGACTTGTGTGATCCATGGCAGTTTTTCTGATGGTTTTTCAATTTTTGCCCGAAACTATGAGCCGTTAGTAGGACTGCGAAGTAAAGAAAATGTCCCGATTTCACCCCTACGAGAACCTGGTGCCCTGGAGTCGTGGTTCCCGCTGTACGGAGAAGGGGCTGCAGGCCCCCGGGTCGCATCTAGGGTCTCTGCCACCCTGCACCCTCGGGACCCTTCCCGGCCCATTCCCGACGTTCGCCCTGGGAGGGAGTTAACCCCGCAGGGGAACGGCCCACACGGAGGACGAGTCCCCGAGACAATCAGCGGCTCCTGCTTGGGCTTCAGGAGAGTCAGGTTCCGCAGTCCCAACCCTCTGCAAGATGCGGGAGGGGAAGAAGCCCCAGCGCTAGGCGGAACCGCCGGCCGCTGGGGGGCGGGGCCGGCCTGTTGGGGGCGGGGCCTGGTGCGGGGATCGCGGGCGCGCGGAGAGCGACGCGGCCGCTGCGTCTGAGGTGGAGGTGAGGAGGGGGAAGGCGGACGTCCTGGCGGGCCTGAGGGGGAGGCGAAGTGGGACGGACGGGGGCTGAGCGGGGGTGAGCGGGGCCGAGGCGGGATGGGAAGGCGGCGGGCCTGAGGGGGAAGTGAGACCGGACGGGCGGCGGGGGTGGGGCGCGGTCCTCGGGGTCAGCGGTCCCGGAGGGAGCGGGGTGGAGCTGGGGAGGCCGGGGCCGGCTAGGCAGGGGGAGCCCCCGGCTGAGAAGCTCCCTTTCCTCGCCCGGCCGGGCGTCGAGGCGGGAGGTGTCCCTGTGAGCCCGGCGCCTGGGGTGGGGGTAGGGTGGGGCGGGGCGGGGCGCGGAGGGAGACCCTGGGGGCCGAGGCCCGAGACCCGCGTCTGAGGCGCTCGAACCCCGTCCTCGCGGCCAGGGCCGCGGTGTTCGCAGCGCCGAGGATGTGCGGGCGGACGTCCTGCCACCTGTCCAAGGAGGTCCTCGCCCGGGCCTGCGCCTACCGGGACCGGCAGGGCCAGCGGCGGCTCCCAGAGTGGAGGGACCCGGACCGGTACTGCCCGTCGTACAACAAGAGCCCGCAGTCCAGCAGCCCGGTGCTCCTGTCCCGGCTGCACGTGGAGAAGGTGAGCGCTGACCTGCCCTGCGCCCGTCGCTGCGCCTGTGCTGACGCCTCCGGGACGGGTCACTGTTCCTGGGGCCCCAGCTGAGTGCTGCTCTGCAAGAGGCGCGCCAGCCCTGGTGCCTGCCCGGTTCATATGCATTTGAAAACACTGTGGTAGCGTCTTTCAGACCTCACTGATCATCAGGGACTTTTCAATATCTTAAATTTAAAAAAAAAGGACTTCCATGCCCCTTATGAGTCCAGCGAAGTCAGAATCTCTGGGTTTAGGGCAGGATTAAGACTAGCTAGTCTAAAAACACCTCTGACGTTTCTTGAACGTTTAAGTTTCTATTCTTTCTGCTTGCGTCTTCAGTCTTTTTACGTTTTACTGAAGCTAGGAACAGAGGTATTTGGTTTGGTATTCTGAAGTTTAATTGCATTCTTTATCTTTGTAGAATCTACTTCTGTAGTGTTGGAGTGGCCGATAATTTATAATCATGTTTTGGTTCTTGGCTTTGTCTCCTGAAAGAGAGGGAGTGTGTGTCTGTATGCATGTATACCTGCAGTGTAATAAAAATGCTTCATTCCAGAAATTAGTAATTTTTCCATGTCTTAAATATTTTAAGTATCCTTGATATGTTATTTAAAATCCTGATGGTTTCCATCCTGGATTTTTATTCTGTCTGATCCATAATGCTTAAGTCACTTGATACAGTTGATTATACCCCTGCTGCATGCTCTTCAGAACTGTTGTGACAATGTGGTAATCAAAAAAGATTCATTTTTCCGTTATGGGGATCAGATTATTGTGGAAAAAAAAAATACCAGGTGACTTTGATCTTTTTGGTTGAATGAAGCCATTTACATGAAATAGTTTATTCTCGAGCCATTTTTAGTGGATGCATACTTGTTGAAACTAAAAAAACTTTTTTTAATGAGAGGCAAATCAAAGTAAAATCAATATCATGGGGAACCTTGACTGGGAAAGGAAAAAATAAAACGTTTCAGAGGGAGGCATAATTTGAAGAGAAAGAAGGATTAACTGTTTGAGGTTTCTTATTTTTTAGCCTCGGTTCTCTTTGTACCACGTCATTAAAATTATAGAATGAATGTTAGCTGGAAGAAAACTTTAACAGATGTAAAGACAGAAGTGTAGAAAGATTGTGAGTGGTCCTGGGTTACCCAGTCAGTGAGGGAAGAGCTGGTAGCGAGGTCCAGTCCACTGTTCCCACTGCAGTGGATACTTCCTGGAAGTAGGAACGGGGAAGGTAGAGCCCCTAAGCACAGCATAGCCCTCCTCTTCTGTCAGTGGTGTCAGTTTGCTGATGGAATGTTTTGACTCCACATCTCCAATAAATTTTATAAAGATTGCTAGGGGTTTCCTAATTTTGATAAATATTTGAGGTTTCATTTATCTGAAAATGGTAAATTGTAAAGCGAAAATAGAACTATTTCAGATCACTAATCCGTATCATCAATGTCAGCGCATGTGTATAGATGGTAACATTTGCATTTGAAACCACTGACTTGCAAATTACTTCCTCTTTCATTTATCTACCCCCAGTGCTACGAGCTGTTCAGGTTACAAGTCCAAGAGGGTGGAGGAAAAGATGACTAATATTGAGCAATACTTTCAGTATTTTGGCTTAGAAGCCGCTTTCTAGTCATTGCTCCCAGTATGGGGCAGCCCTGTATTGGGGTTTGGTTTACAGTTGTCCGTTGAACACACGCAGGTTAAAGGTGATCAGTGGAATTTGTACGAGCATGATTTCTCAGCCTTGGCACTGTTGACATTTTAAGTGGGATAATTGTTGTGGGAAGCTGACCTGTGCGTTGTAGAATGTTCAGCAGCGTCACTGGCCTCTGCCCAGTAGATGCCAGTTTTCCCGAGGTCATCATAACCAAAACCGTCTCCTGACGTTGCCAAATACCCATTCAATACACCCACTCGATGCCAGTGGGCCAGCCCTCACCCCCGGGCTTGGTGAAGTGAAGGTGGGGGGGGCGGTGTCAGAATTGCCCCATGTCCAGAACCTCAGATTTGGAGTTTCGTCTTGTAAATTTCTGATGCGAGGTTGTTTAGTTGGCTGTGAGATAATGTTATCTCTTATTTTCATTTATGCTTTGTACAGGGGGCCTTTCTGCTTGGAAGGCACATTTGACACATTTGATTCCGGAGGGGAAAGAGGATTTACAAAAGCTCTGTGTTTTCACACATTCTTTCTCTTCCTTCCTTCTCTACCATTTCTTCCAGGGCCACCTTTTCCTTAGTTATCCTGCGAGCTCATTTATTGGTTTTAAAGGCTGCTTCTGTCTTTAAGGAGGAAGAAACACATATATGTATATATACATACAATTGATCCTCATTCTTCGTAGATTCTGTGTTGGTAAATTTGCCTACTTGCCTACTTTGTAACCCCCAAAATAATACTCATGATGCTTTTGTAGTCAGTCATTTGTGGACATACAGAGTGGTGAAATATTCAAGTTACCCAAATACGTATTCCTAACTGAGATCAAGTAAGATGAAGTTCTACTTTCTTGTTTCACTTTTTATACTATAAACAAGTGTCTTTTTTGAGATGTTTATTGCCATGTTTTTTGCATTTCTATGCTTTTTGTTGGTGATCTTAGTGTTTAAAATTGTCCCCAAGCATAGTGGTAAAGTGCAGGCTAGAATTCCTAAATGCAAGAAGGGCATGATATGCCTTTTACAGAGAAAATACATGTGTTAGAGACGCTTCGTTCAGGCTTGAGTTAGTGTGGCTGCTGGTCATGAATTCAACATTAATGAACCAACAATATATGTTAAATAAAGTTTAACATATAATAATAAATATGTTAAACAAAAACACACAGAAGACAAGGTTGTATATTGATCAGTTGATGAAAATGTTGTCATTATAGGTTCCTGGCAACGTAACGGTGTTTCCTCTAAGAGCCGCAGTTCAGTGTTCCCTACTTCAGTGTTCGTGGCAACTTTGTACAACCTACCTGCCATGTATAACAAGAATGGCTCTGTGTTTTGTGTGTGTGTGTGTGTGTGTGTGTGCGTATGGCAAGGGGATTAACTAATACAGGCAAGATTTTGAAAGAAGTGGGACAGGACCCTGTGAAGAGCACAGTGGAGGAATTAGCTTTAAACAAAAGGGAAGCCCGGAACTTTCCTGGTGGTCCAGTGGTTAAGACTCCACGATCCCAGTGGTAGGGTCCCGGGTTCGATCCCTGGTCAGGGAACTAGATCCCGCATGCCGCAGCTAAAGATCCCACGTGCTGCAACTAAGACCCGGTGCAGCCAAATAAATTTAAGAGAAAAAAAAGGGAAGCCCTTCTAAGACACTACTGCTGATGATTCCCCTCTTGGAATTCCATCCTTTCAACTTTTTTCATCCTGCTTTTATCTCTCTAGGAACTTTTTGTTGGACTGCACTTTTTCCTCATTTCTCCTTTTTGTTTTTGTACCCCCAGGTTTGATCCTGTGATTGATTTGCTCTCTAAGAAACTTTATCCTAATGGCTTTACCAGTCATATTTGTATAAAAGATTTTGCTGTTTCTTTTTCATCGTAACCTCAAAAAATATTAAACTACAATTAGTGTGCCTATTCCATGCCACACATCTAACCTCATAAGTAGCGGAGAAGGAACTTTTGAACCAGGGTCTTCTTACAAAGGCCATATTCTTTCCTTTATACCAGAGGTTGGCAAACCATGGTCCTCAGACCAAATTTGGCTCACTGCCTGTTTATTTATTTATTTATTTATTTATTTATTTATTTTTACAACTTTATTGGAATATAATTGCTTCACAATGGTGTATTAGTTTCTGCTTTATAACAAAGTGAATCAGTTATACATATACATCTGTTCCCATATCCCTTCCCTCTTGCGTCTCCCTCCCTCCCTCACTGCCTGTTTTTATAAAGTTTTATTAGAATACAGCCATGCTCACTTGTTCTTTGGCTGCTTTCAAACTACCAACGGTGGCAGAGTTGAGTTGAATTGCAGCAGAGACTGTGTGGACTCAGAAAGCCAAAAATAGTTACTGTCTGGTCCATTACAGAAAAAGTTTGCTGACCCATTCTCTATCCCATGCTGCCTCTCTCCTAAGCTTTAACTCCACATGCTTGTTGGACATAGTAAACCTCTGTCTGTGGATTTCATTCTAGAACTAACTCAGAGCAACCTTTATATTATGTTCACCAGTGGGGAATTAGGACAGGGCATTGCAGGTATGGTTTGTCTCTTCCCTGGAGTCTGGGGCCTCAGCTGAGAAGGCATTGGGGCTAGAATCATCTAGAGCAGGAGGCAGAAAACTAGGGCCCTCTGATCATTTTTGTCAATGAAATTTTACGGGACAGGGCGGCATCCATTTGTCTCTTGTCTATGGCTGCTCTGTCCCTATAATAGTGTTCATAACAAAGACTGTGACGTCTACAGTCCTTAATATTTAGCCTTTTAGAGAAAAGTTTACCAACATCAGATCTAGAGGCATCTTCACTCTCTTATCTGGCAGTTGACGTTGGCTCTGAACTGGGGCTTTTGACCAAAGCCCCTACATGTGGCCTCTCCACAAAGCCTGGGCTTTTTCACCAAGGTAGCTGGAGTTCTTATATGGCAGCGAAGGCAGTGTCTCAGCAAACAAGGAGAAAGCTGAAAAACCTTTTCTGACTTAGCCTTAGAAATCATGCAGTGTCACTCGTGCCACATTCTCTTGGATAGAAGCAGGTCACAGGGCCGTCCAGATTCAAGAAAAGGGCACATAGGTCCCCCACACAGCTCTTGATGGGGGAAGCGTCAAAGACTTCGGAACCATTTTTCTAAGCTGCCACAGACTTCCCGTTGTTATCTGAAATTCAACGTGTGATCTTTCCCCACATCAAACCTCTTTTCGGATTTTTCTCTTTTGTTCAATAGCATCATCATTATTTCAGGCTTCTGGGCCTGAAAACTTAATCATCCCTGTTTTCTTTGTCCATTTGACAGCACAATTTCTTTCTTTCTTTTTTTTTTTTTCTATCTTTTGAATGTCTTTTATTCTCACTACTGTCACCAGACCTACTGTACCACCCTAGTAGAAGCTAAAATGCACTGTCTGCTCACTGGTGCCTTCCAACTCAGTGTAGTACAGCTTGAGAATAGAGTGTGTGTGTGTGTGTGTGTGTGTGTGTGCATGCATTTTAATCTGTAGATTTCATCAAATTCTCAAGGGGCCAGTTACCCCAAAAGAGTTTAACAACCATGTGTTGAGGGTGAGGCCCCAAGACTACCCCCGCATTTGGCAATGCGTTGGAAGGACTCAGCATATGACGTGGTTAAGGTTTATTACAGTGAAAGCATACACAATAGAATCAGCAAGGGGAAAGAAACAAGGAGAAATCTGGAGAAATTTATGCACAAGCTTCCTTATAGTCTCTCCTTCCTGTGAGGGGACACACCAAGCATGTTTTCTCTCCAGCAGTGAAAAATGTGGTAACTTTGTGCACTGTTTCTGCCAGGGAAACCCATTAGAAACTTAGGCCCAAGGGTTTTGTTGGGGGCTGGTCATGTAGGCACTCTCTGCCTAGCAAGTACCAAAATTCTAGACTCCTAGAAGGAAAACAGGTGCTCAGCATAAACCTCATTTTTTGCACAAAGTAGGTATAGTGTACCATCCTTATCAGTTAGGGAAAGGTGGAAACACTCAAAATCCAAGTTCTCAGATCCTAACTGAGGGCCAATCCTGTAAGCAGGCCTTCCTAAAAATAGCATCCTCAGGCTGGCTATAACTTGGCTGCACAAAAGCACTTCCTGCACATTCTTGACACGGCCCCTAATTTCATATCTGGTCTTTCCTTGCATCTCTTCTCTGTCTGATTCCTGTACCTCTTGTGGGAGCCAATCCAAGATCCACCTCACCCTATTCCCTCCCCTTCTGCCCCTCGCAAGGAGCTGATAATACTTCTCCACTCCATCTCTTCAGAGCACTCTCCACTGAACTTTTTCGACACTCCTTGTACCACTTACATGGCCCTTAGCCTATAGTATCTTGTCACTTCATATTTTTAATGTCTGTGCGGCCTCACAAGTTGTAGTGCAAGCCCTTCGAGGTTAAGCACCTTCCATGTGCCCCCATACTACCCTATGTATCCCTCAATCATAGCATGTACCTTTTTGTATGATGGTTGCCTGTAACGTGTGCTTCTTGAGAGCTGGGGCCATGTGAAGTGCAGGGCCTAGGACTATGTCTCTCCTGCAGTAGGCACTAATTAAAAGTTTACAGAAGTTAAACCTCTTTGTATCCCCCATCCTACCCTAGCAGAATGTCATACACTAATAAATATGATTGCTAGAGAACTCAAATTACTCACATCATGATACATCATTATAATTGTTTTCAAGTAGAATCTTTCCCTATTAATAATCCTCTTTGTATTTTGATACTAGTAGTAATGTAATGCATGTACTGAACTAGGTTTTCTAAATTTCACTATGATCTCCTCACTGGATCTTAACCTTTTTCGTGGCAGGGCGCAGACTCATCTGAGCGTGTCATTGCTCCCATGCGGTGGGGCCTGGTCCCATCTTGGTTTAAAGAAGCTGATCCTTCCAAGCTGCAGTTCAACACTAGCAACTGTCGTAGTGATACCATAATGGAGAAACGGTCCTTTAAGGTAGGTAGCTGGTCTAGGGAAAAGGCACATATTCTGTTATTTTATCTAACGGAACTATTAGCGCCTTATATACCTGAGAATAGTTCCAAAGTGTGTTCCCAGTTATTAATGTAGAGTGTTGTTCTGTTTATTACTGTGTGACAGAGCATGCCAAGACAGCAGTTTATTATTTCTCATAATAAACCATGGGCTGCCTGGGCTCAACTAGACAGTTTTTACTCAACCAGAGGTTCTCATGTAGTTCTAATCAGATGACAGCTGGATGTCCCAGGTGGCTTCTTAACCCATGTGTGACACCTCAGCTGGGATGAGTAGAACAACTGGAGGCCTTTCCATGTGCCTGCTAGGGGGTGTCAGGGTGGTCAGGCATCTCACATGGCATCTGGCTTACCCAGACTTCACCATCCAAGACAGCAGGGCAGGAGCTGCAGGGCTCTGTGACCTTGCCTTGGAAATCATAACAGTGTCACTTCTGCTGCGTTCTGTTGGTCATACAGAGCCAGCCTGACATCACTGAGGGAGGGGACCACATAGCATGTGAATATTGGTAGGCGTGGTTCTCCGTGAGGCCAGCTTTGGAGACTAGCTATCCCAGTGCCTGTTGCCTGCTATGTACATTATTTAGTCTTTTCACCATCTGTGTAAGTGTGACTTTATACATAAGAAATGTGACATACAGAGGAATTAACTGCTCTGAGGTCACACATTGGCAGATCTGAGATTTTAAGTCTGTGAAACATGTTTCTGTCACTAAGACCATATCTTGCTCATGTTTTCCCTCAGGTGCCTCTGGGAAAGGGAAGGCGCTGTGTTGTTTTAGCAGATGGTTTCTATGAGTGGCAGCGCTGTCAGAGAACAAACAAGACGCAGCCCTACTTCATCTACTTCCCCCAAATCAAAACAGAAAAGGTATCATCAGCAGTGTGTATCTGTGTCTGTGTCTTCGTGTGTTTGGTATGTTCTCTGAGCTTCTTGGATTTTTGGTTTGATGTCTTTCCTATTTTTTTGAAAATTCTCAGCCATTATCTATTCAACTATTTCTTCTGCCCCATTTTCTCCTCTTTCTGGCATTCTAATTATATATGTGTTAGTTGGATATTGTCCCATAGTTTTTGGATGTTCTCTTCTGTATATTTCATTCTTTTTTCTCTGTTTCAGTTTGAGTGATTTTTATTGACCTGTTTTTAAGTTCATTCCTCCTTCTTATTTCACTGAAATTGCTTATCTGCCTGTTCATGCATGTTGTCTACCTTTTCTATAAGAGCTATTATATATATATATATGTAATAAATAGCATATATATATATATAATAAATAGCATATATATATATATATATATATATATATATATATATATATATATATATATATATATATATATATATAGTAATTACACTTAAATTCCTGTCTGATAGTTTCAGCATTTGGGAAATGTAATCTCTTGAGTCTGGTCCTGTTGATTTGTATATATCTTGGCAGTTCATTGGTTATTTTTGGCTTTTTGTATGTCTTATAATTTTTTATTGATTGCCAGACATAGTAGATAGGACAGAGACTGGGATCAATAATATTTATGTCTGGAAATGGATATGTTTATTCTTTTTTTTTTTTGGCTGTATTGAGCCTTTGTTGCTGTGCGCGGGCTTTCTCTAGTTGTGGCGAGTGGGGGCTACTCTTCGTTGCGGTGCGTGGGCTTCTCATTGCGGTGGCTTCTCTTGTTGCAGAGCATGGGCTCTAGGCGCGTGGGCTTCAGTAGTTGTGGCTCGCAGACTCAGTAGTTGTGGTGCAAGGGCTTAGTTGCTCTGCTGTATGTGGGATCTTCCCAGACCAGGGATCGAACCCATGTTGCCTGCATTGGCAGGCGGATTCTTAAACTGCACCAGCAGGGAAGTCCCTGTTTATTCTTTTATTAGGCCATTAATGTCCGAGGTTGAGTTGATATTGTCCGGAGCTGAACTGGGTTTGGTTTTGTTGTGCACCACAGGCTTTAAATATTTCTCTGCTGTCACCTTGTGTTTAGGGTAAGGGTTAGTTTTCCAGAGGGTTTTTCTCAATAGCCCTGTTCCCTGCAGCTGTTGTTACTTCCCTTTGAGCCTGTGCCTTCGAGAGGATCTCTCCATGCTCTTGCCCCTCCCCCGGAAGTAGACTGCTGTTGCTTGTCCTCTGGTGTACAGGGAGGTGGAAAGAGCTCTCCGCTGTCTTGGTTCAGTCTCAGGCTTAAGCAGAACTGTGTCCCCGGCTCTCAGGCTCAGGCTTTCTCAGTGATCCTGCTCCTTCTCCAGGGGCGTAGAGGGTTTTTTCTTTTGCCCTTTTCCAGCCTCAGGGGGTCTTTACCTGTATCTTAGGAGCGATAGGATTTATCACTTTTCCCCTGGCCCCTTAAGCTTTTTGTTCCTTAGAGGAGAAGTGACCAGGTAAGGCTTCTCACCATCCCTGAGGCAAAAGAGCTCCCCGTGTGGAGCACGCATTGGCAAGGAAGCTTTCTCCAGTCTCCTGCCCCCAGTCTCTCTCGTGAGCACCTGTGGATGGTGGTCTGCAAGCTGAGGCAAACTTCCCTGATGTCTGCAGCCCCCAGGGGTTCTGTGCCCTCAGGCTAGCCCACACTCTGCATCGAGCCATTTGTTGATAATTTTATCTGAATTCTTACCTGCTGTATGAAGGAGGCCGTGTTTTTCTTCTGTTACCACTGGGAAGCCAGTACTGGTGTCTCATCTCCTCTTGGATGACCCTGTCTTTCCATAAAGTTCAGGCTAATTGGTTGCCCTGTGACCTCAGTTCTCCGATGAGTTTAAGTTACGGTTATTTAGATTCTCTACCTTTTTTTTTGTTAGGGTGGAGGTGACACTTTCCAGCTTTCTGTATTCTAGGCCTTGAATGAACGTTAAATGGCAAGCAGGCGTTGGCGTGATGAAAAAGGGAAGGAAAGACCTTTGGGGCAGAGGAAAGTTGCTTCTGCGAGATACAGGGGCATGAGATTGCATGAGGGCCTCATTTAGAAATAGCTGGGCTTAATTCAAGTTAACATTGTAATTGAGAGCCGGAATGATGATCCAGATCATGGAAGGCCTGAATATCCACTGAAGGTGTTAAACTGTATTGTGAAAGCATTAAGGAGCCATAAATCTATTGCTTCAGTGAGTATCTGCCACCAAGCCTCTTTCCTTCTGCGACAGTGGATCAAGAGGACCCATGCTAAAGGCATGGGCTGAATTACTTCTAAAACGATTGCCATGCTCTCAAGTCTGTAATAGTACCCAACCTGCAGGGGGGAAGGCGGCTGCTGAGTATCTAATCTACCATGGATTTTGCTTCCAGTCAGAGAGCATGGGTGCTGCAGATGGCCCTGAGGACTGGGAGAAAGTCTGGGACAACTGGAGGCCGCTGACAATGGCTGGGCTCTTTGACTGCTGGGAGCCCCCGGAGGGAGGAGACTGCCTGTATTCTTACACCATCATCACAGTGGATTCCTGCAAAGGCTTGAGTGACATCCACCACCGGCAAGTCACACTTCTCATGCCTGGGTCCAAAAGGATTCAGGGCAGGGTTTGTCCTCTTTGCTTTTAGATAGGCAGCTTCTGTACGCACAGATTTAGAGAGTAGGAAACTAAGACCGTTGCTTCACAAAACACAGTCAGTTTGGCCGTAACATGACATGCATTCCTAAAAATCACCACACTATGCAAAATTGCACTATGAAAACCATAGGACTTACGGGAAACATGGGACTAAGGGGACAACACTTAAAAATTTTGTCAGTGACACAGTAAAACAAAAAGAAAATAGGAATCTAGTAAAAACAGTACTATCGTTCCATGCATTAAGTGGTTAAGAGGTACGTAGATATTACAATAAATGTGGCACTTTACCTTAGAAAGACCTGAAACTGACTTGTGGAAGTGAGTGTCGGAAGAGTTGCAGCTTGTGTTATTGTGCAGTGGTAGAAGGAAGATTCTGCAAAATTATCATCTTTTGCAGTCTTAAATCCTGGGGCATGTTCTTCTGCCTTTGAAACATTGTTCCTTCGAGGCGTGCCTTTATAATAGATACGTATTTAATCAAAACTGAACATTTTGGTCCAATGTCTGGCCTCCTCCAATTAACTTCAGTATCACTGGTGGAAATTCCTTAGCAGCATCTTCATCTGTGCTCATGTCTTCTCCCAACAGCTGAGAGCTCTGGAAATTGCAGCAGGGTTTGAGGCCACCAAAACAGCCATTGCTAGTGCTAAGAGGAGCCACCTCTGTGGTATTTTTGTGGTCTGTGTGTGCAGAGAGGGCATTCTCTTTGTGAGAAGGCTTCCAGTTTTTTGGGTTTTTTACTGTTTGGCTTTCAGTCCACATACTAAATCTTTCCATTGCTCTGTTCCTTCAGACCTGGCTGGTATTGACTTTATAACACTTCTTGCAATTGTTCCAGCCGTGGATGTTCCTTTTCTCCCAGCCCTGTTACTGTTGTGGATCCTTTATGTCTGTTGCTCAGGAGATATCACATGTTCTCTTCTTGCTTTCAAGACGCTTTATTATTACTTCAAGCTTCTCGTCAAGACTTACACGTTTTTTGTTTGCGTGCACTGCTTAGCGTGTTTGAGCCAGGAAGCTTAGACATGTCTCAGGTGTTGAATGAATAGTTTTTTTAATAGAGAGAAAAGTTTACAAATGCAAAGTAAGAGCAGAACACAACTTTGGAGGATAATATGCAGTGAGCCAAGGTAGCCATCAGTATTTGAGACGTGTGCATTTTGTGTACTCTTACAAGGCTCAGTTCAGCGGGGTGCAGTTTTCTGTGTTCACTTTGTGTTTCTCACAGACAAAACCGTATATAAGCAGAGGCAAAATTTGCATTATGTTCTAATAGATCAATCACATTGGAACAGATTTTCATTTTAAAAACAAGCGTTACGGGACCTCCCTGGTGGTCCAGTGGCTAAGACTCTGCGCTCCCAATGCAGGGGGCCTGGGTTCGATACCTGGTCAGGGAACTAGGTCCCACATGCATGCCGCAACTAAGAGTTCGCATGCTGCAGCAAAGGTCCCGCACAAGGCAGCAAAGATCCTGTGTGCTGCAACTAAGACCCAACGCAGCCAAATAAATAAGTAAATAGTTTAAAATATATTTAATAAAATAAAAAACGTTAGCAGATCTGACTGTACTTGTGTAACACTTTCACAGTTTTTGCCGGATATGAGTGTCCTCAGAAGTAATTTTATGATCTTTTGCTGAAAAGAATGCAGTGCTGCGCATACTGGATGACCTGTTTTAGCCCTCTTGTCCTAAGCATTCTGTCTGAAATGATGCTTTCATGGGATATAATAGTTCTAGTTTTTGCTAATTCACCTTAAAATAAATTCCTCTTTCATCTAATCTAAGATTTTGTACCACTATTTTATACATTGTTAAGAAAAATAAAGAGCTGCCAATTATTGCCATTAAACTGTGATACAGTGCAGAGATGCCATTCATCATAAAATGCATCTGGATTTAAAAGATCTTAAAATACCCTTTTTAAAAAAATATTTATTGATTTATTTAAATTTATTTGGTTGCCCCAGGTCTTAGTTGTGGCATGCAAACTCTCAGTTGCGGCATGTGTGTGAGATCTAGTTCCCTGACCAGGGATCGAACCTGGGCCCCCTGCATTGGGAGCTTGGAGTCCCAACCACTGCACCACCAGGGAAGTCCCTTAAAATACTTTTTAAAAGTACATGTTTGGAGGAATTCCCTGGCGATCCAGTGGTTAGGACTCCGTGCTTCCACTGCTGAGGGCCCGGGTTTGATCTCTGGTCGGGGAACTAAGAATCCCATAAGCCATGCAGTGCACCCAAAAAAATAAAATGTTTGACTTGTTGAAGTAATAATAATTATTAAAATAGATGTTAACGCATTTATCTCCTATCTGTACCACCCACCAATGAAGTGTGTACATTCTTTGCATTGGCCTAGAACATAAAATTGGGGGCTAAACAAGGGATCTTTTCCTAACATCTGCTGGGTACCAGGAGTCATCTGAGGCAGGTTCTTTGCTTTTCTGAGCCATAGTTTCCTTTTGTTCACAATTATGTAAATAGCTCTTTCTTAGATAAATCTGCCATGGGTGATAAGGCTGGAGAGTATTGTTGATAGACAAGTTTTCCAGGGTTTATTTTCCCTTTAAGTCTAGGCTGGAGTGTCGTAAAGGTCACCAGTTTGCTAGCGTGTACACTGGAGTGGATCCACTCATAGCACGGGGTACTGTCTTTGCCATCTGACTCTGTTAAGCTGGGTCTCCTGGTGTTGAGTTTTGTGCCCATGGGTGGAGGGGTGGGGGGGACACCGGGCAGCAACTGGCACGTGAGGCGCGGAGGGAGGGAGGGTGAGCTGCTGCTTGGGGCAGTTTGCGCTTCAGCTGACCGGGCCTACCCCCCCACACCCCCTCTCTCCACCACCCCCCACCCCCACGGCTCCCAACCACTGTCTTCACCTCACGGGCTAGGATGCCTGCCATATTAGATGGAGAGGAGGCAGTCTCTAAGTGGCTGGACTTTGGGGACGTCTCAGCTCAAGAAGCTCTGAAGTTAATTCACCCCACAGAGAACATCACCTTCCATCCAGTCTCTTCCGTGGTGAACAACTCCCGAAACAACACTCCTGAGTGTCTGCTTCCTGTCGACTCGCTGGTCAAAAAGGTAGGGGCCTGTGACTACGGTAGTCCCTTCTGAGCTTTCTGTCTTCTGTCAGTGTGACCTATTAATTTTATGCCATGACCTTTCACAATCAGAGATTGAATACAAACCACCCCAAATTCACCTTCCTCGTGCACGGCAAGGTGGACCAGAGCAGTGACTCTCAAAGCTGGCTGTGACCCGGGAGTCCTCAGGAGACCTGCTTCAAAATGTAAATGCCAGCCTCTGTCTAGACCTAGTGCTTCAGTATTCAGGGCTGGGCTTGGGCTTCTGTATCTTTAAGAAGCTGCCTTGGTGGGTCTGATAATAACCCAAGTTTGAGGATTCCTAATCTAGAGGGTGATTGTGAAAAGGACAAAGGAGCCCTTGACCATAACTGTGTCTCTCACCAACCAGATGTGTGATTTATGTCTGTTTTCTGCACCTCTGTTTTCCCAACTACAAGATGGAGGAATTCCAATCCTTGTTCTCCTTCAGGGGATCTGAGAAGATTCCTGCCGTGAACTTTAACTTCTTAGAATTGGCAGGGATCCAGATGATGTATTTTGAAGGGAAGGTGAACAGGCAAGAGGCCTCAGTGAGAAGGAAGTTCCAGATCAGAAGCTGGCCCCTGCTGGTACCCGGGGTGAAGGTTTAGGGGTAGCAACTGTTTGTAGGTGGCATAGAGGGACCTGAAGTAAGACATGGGTCTGAGTGTTCCAAAGTAGGCATCTTAGGGTGCCTGAGAAGTGTGAAGGACAATGATGGCTAGAACAGCTGCCCCCTTCCCCACTTTTCTAAAAGTTTATTAAGTGTTCATACTCACTGTCAGTGTCATCTTTTTTCTCTCAGTCTGTCAAACTCCTGCACCCCCGACACTTTTTTCCATTACCCGTCTCTAAAAATGTCATTGTATGTATTCCTTTTGCACTAGACACGGCCCCATTTCTGCCATGGTCTTTCCTCCAGAAGAATTCACATTCTGGAGAGGTGGCATCGTGTGAACTCAGAAGCTTCAGTGCGGGGTTGGCAAAGGTGTAGAGGAAGCAGAGGGAGCGGGGCTGGTGGGGGGCTGTGCGGAGGGCAGTGCCGCGGGAGAGAGCTGCGCTCCGGCCCTGCGGCTCCCCGCCCCACACCACACGGCCTGGTCCTGCTGAAGCACACGCTTTTCCCTGACACGGCTTCATTGTCTGCCCGTGTTTGGAGTGCCCAGCAGCCCTCTTCTCTGGCTGGTCCCACACACCTCTGGGAAGCCTCCTCTGAGAGCTGCTCCCTACTCCTTGCAGCCCTTGGAACACACTCTGCTCCTCTCGTCCCACTCCTGATAAGGGGCCCCATCTGGCCCTTGGTGACATTTTCCATGCCTAGGTCAATACCTAATGCCTCTTTCCCCTCTTTCTTCCCTTGGAGTTGGCCTGTTTCCAAAAGCTTGAGCTGGTGGTTTGAGCTTTTCCTTCTTTCTCCTAGGAGCTCAAGGCAAGTGGCAGCAGCCAGAAGATGTTGCAATGGCTGGCCACAAAGTCACCCACAAAGGAAGACACCAAAACACCCCAAAAGGCAGAGTCAGATGTGCCCCAGTGGTCCAGCCAGTTCTTGAAGAAGAGCCTGATCTCCCCCAGGAGAGGGGGCGCTGACCTTCTGGCGCGATGGCTGAAGCGGGAGAAGGAGGAGGAGCCTGTGGCCAAGCGGCCTCACACCCAGTAGCGCAGGACTTACAGAGGCCAAGGCCAAGGTGTGCTGCGCTGAATACTATGGTGATGACAGGTTTGGGGGGGAGGGGTGTTGCTTGGAGGAGGTAGCACAGTGTTAACAGTTGTGGCTTCTTGGGGGAGTGGCTGTCCTGTGACCGGGAACCCCTAGTGGGGTGGGTGGGCAGCCTGGGAAAAGAGAGAGGTACCACCATCAACTCATGATGGGGGGCGGGGGGACCTTGTGCCCACAGCTCTCTCCTGGTAGCCCGGGGACCTTCCCTCAGAGTCTGACCCTGCTGGCAGTTCTCAGCGTTGACCTGGTACTGCTTAGCAGAGGCTGTTTTCTGTTTAGCCTTCGGGCTCTTTCAGTGCTTTGGAATTAAGTTCTTAAAACATTGTATAAGTTCTTAAAACTGTATTTTTTTCTGAATAAAGTGTTTGATAAACTGTTTACATTTCAGAAAATGCTGCTGGTGGGAGGAACTCTGGATCTCACTGTTTTCTCCTGGCGTAGTCCTAGGGAATGGTTTTGTCACAATGTGGGGCACTAGGGTTTTTGTGGACAAAACTGCCTTTCTGGAAACAACAAAAAGGCTTGGTGGGGCGCTCTTATTGAGTCTCTGTTTACTCTTAATACTTGGAAGTGGCCCGAATCTTTTAGTTTAAAACCAGCCAGAGTTGGGCTTCCCTGGTGGCGCAGTGGTTGAGAGTCCGCCTGCCGATGCAGGGGACACGGGTTCGTGCCCCGGTCCGGGAAGATCCCACATGCCGCGGAGCGGCTGGGCCCGTGAGCCATGGCTGCTGAGCCCGCGCGTCCGGAGCCTGTGCTCCGCAGCAGGAGAGGCCGCAGCAGTGAGAGGCCCGCGTACCGCAAAAAAAAAAAAAAACACCAGCCAGAGTGCCTGCCAGACACGAGGGGTTGCAGAGGCCGAGACCCCTGCATGGGGAGCGCAGGATCTGGGTGCGAGCAGGGCACGGAGGGTGACACGGGTTTGGGGGGCCATCCGCCCCAGCCTGGTCAGCGCCCCCGCGGTTTGTTCTGCAGGCTCGTCCCAGGCACCAGTCACTCTGTAATGAGATGTTTGGGTGGTTGTGACCATACGCCTCCCCACCCAGATGACTGGGTCCGTGAAGGCACGGACCGCTTTCTGCCCACGTGAACAGGAGGCCTGCAAAGGCGCCTATAATGTAGCTGCGCACTAACTGCGCGCGCAGCCCTCCAGGCTTAACCGGATGCCACGCCTCGAGGGACGAGGAGCGGGCCGCCCACGGTCGGGGCGCCGAGGCCGAGGGGCCTTCACAGGGGTCCGGTGACAGCCTCCAGGAGGGCCGCGCCGGACGCGCCCCCTTTCGCCCCGCCCCCGCCGCCTCCGGGCGTCCGGGAGACGGAACCAGCTAAACGCGGCCCTGGCGCCGGGATGGATGTGGCGCCTCCGCGCACAGGCTGCCGCGCGCACGCCGCCGCCGGGCCTATGCAAATCAGGGATCGGAACCTCACCAATCAGAGCGGGGCCCCGGCGCTGTTCCTGCCAATGGGGGCGAGCGGCGCTGGCGGGCGGGATCCCCTCCCCAGACCCCGGGCCTCCAAATTCTTCTTCCGGGGGCGGTGGCAGCGGCGGTGGAGTGGCGGGTGGGGTTTGTAGACCAACCCTAGGCGGAGGGGCGCGTGGCGCTTTTCCGGGGCCTGCAGTTTTCTCGGAGCTCTTTGGCACGGGGTTGTAGTAAGAGATCTTAAAGATACAGATATCTTACTACCAGAATGTTGACTGTTAACGACTTTTGTCGTATTTGCTTCAAGTTTAATGAGCGACAAAAGTAAAATTCCCTTTGTTTCTCCTCGCTTTTCCCCACTCTTTTTCAGCGTTGTCAGTTTGGTGGGGTCTTTTACCAGGAAGAATAGAGTATCCTCAGGAGCCTGTGTCCTTTTCATTCAGGTTTTTATACTTTAACATAAATGTAATGTTAAAAGCACATTCTTGTATCAAAACATTGTTTTGTGATATTCAGGTTTACATAAATGGTATCATCTTGGGCATTTCTTTCGGCAGTTTTCTCCCCCTAGCTGACTTATCAGCTTTACTAGGTATTGCCAAGTTGCTCTCCAAATTTTCACTAGCTTCAGGGGCATGTGATTACCATTTTCCCACCTTTTGCCAATACTTACTCCTGCTTGTTAGAGCAGCATAGCATATTGTCCTGCCCTTCTTTTTTCTTTTTAATTTATTCATTTTTTATTTTATTTTTATTTTTGGCTGCGTTGGGTCTCCTTTCGTGGTGTGATCTAGTAGACCAGGACCCCAGCTGTTCTCAGGGCAGGAGGTACAGCTCTTGAATGAGGCTGTCTGGCCTCTCAGCTGGGCTCCCAGCTGGCAGGCCCTCCTCACCCCACCCTACCTGCACGATGACCAGGCTTGGCTCCAGGCCTTAGGGGACCCTTTCCTGCTCTGAAGTCTTCGAGCAGGCAGAGGGTCCCCTAGACTCTAGATTCTAGTAGACGGGTGTCTCCCCCGCTGCTGTCTGCGGTCCTTCTCGATCCATCTCTTCCTGCAAAGCTTGTGTACCTGAAGCACAGTCCTGCTTTGTATAGAAGCAAGCAGAACAGACGCAGGCAAGGGAGGGCCTTGGCCCACAGCGCACAGCTTGGCATAGGTAAGTTGAGGGCAAATCTGAGGGGCTCCTGGCCTGGGAACGGTGTCTCAGTTTGGAGAGTTTGGACGAGACCCTGCTTGCTGCCAGGAGAGCCCAGAGGGTAGGTCGGTGGTGGGAACCAGAGAGGGTAATGCGTGGATTCAGACTCTCTCCCTCTTCTCAACCAGAGTGAGGAGCGCTCCGTGATGGGAGGTGTGGAACCAACCTCATTCCTTGAGGAAAGGAGCTTTGGCTCGGGCTGTATGGAAGGGTCCCTAGTACATACAAAACTGACCAAGTCCTTGGCCCTCTCTGAGACTTGGTTTGCCCGTCTCTGAATCAGGAGAGTGGGTGCTCACAGTTGAACTGCCAGGATCCCACAGCCACAGGCGCTGCTTGTTGGAGACCGAGAACCTACCTCTTGTCATGGTGTCCCTCATGTGGTGATGGGTGAGGGTCCCCCTTGCGTCCCGGGGCTCCAGGGAAGAGAGGCATGCTGCAGGCTCCGCAGGCAACACTCCCAGTGGGCAGCGGAAGCTAAAGCACTGTTTGGAGGAGCTGGGGCTTCAGTGAAAGGGGTTGGATAATCACACTGAATAACACAAAAAGTTTTATAGGGCAGCCAGGCTGGGGCAGGGCCCCAGTGCCACAGCTTTTTGCCCCTGATGGAGGCAGCCAGAAGAAAGCCAGGAGCTGGGAGAGGCAAGAGGAGGTGAGTGAGAATAGGGAAGCACATATGTGAAGGGTGCACTGTGCAAGGCTCTGGGGTCGTCCCAGGAACAGCCCTGTGGGAGGAGGTGGTCACCCTGGTGCAGGCCCTCAGCAGGGGCAGCCTGGTCTCTGCTGTCACCACTGTGTGGCGTCCTTTGGCTCCGGCTCCATCAGGACACCACCATTCGAAGCTTCTTGTCTCGTGAAGCAGCCAGAACAGCCCACATAGAAGATCAAGCTGAGTGATCGCAAAGGTGGGGACCGAAGGCCACACTGAGTCACACGTGATTTTGCTTGGGCCATACAGTATTTATTTTTAGTTGTGGTAAAATACACAGGACGTAAGATTTACCATCTCAACCATTTTTAAGTGTACAGTTCAGTGGTATTAAATACAATATATTCACATTATTATGCAACCATCACCACCATCCATCCCCAGAACACTTTTCATCTTGCAAAACTGAAATTCTGATCCCATTAAACACTAACTCTCCATCCCCCGCCAGCCCCTGGCACCCACCGTCCTACTTTCTGTCTCTGTGAAGTTGACTCCTCTAGGGACCTCATATAAGTGGGATCATACAGTACTTGTCCCTTTGTGACTGGCTTATTTCACTGAGCACGCTGTCTTCCAGGTTCATCTGTGTTGTCTCAAGTGTCAGAACTTTCTTTTAAGACTGAATAATGTTCCATTGTGTGTAGAGACCACACTTTGTTCATCCATCATCCACTGATGGACACCTGGGTTGCTTCCACCTTTTGGCTGTTGTGAATAGCGTTGCTATGAACATGGGTGTGCGAATCTCTCTTTGAGTCACTGTTTTCAGTGCTTTTGGGTGTGTCCCCAGAAGTAAAATTGCTGGATCAATTCTACGTTTGACTGAGGAACCTCCATACCGTTTTCCAACAGCTGCAACATCTTACATTCCCACCAACAGGGCACAAAGTTCCAATTTCTCCACATCCTCACCAACACTTGTTATTATTATTTTTTTAATGGTAGCCATCCTAATGGTTGTGAGGTGGGGTATTTCTTTTTTTAAGCCCACATTTTAAAAGTGGGAGGTTTCACAAAAAAGTTTATAGTTTCCACATAAAATATTCTCAGGAGGGACTTCCCTGGTGGCGCAGTGGTTAAGAATCCGCCTGCCAATGCAGGGGACACGGGTTCAAGCCCTGGTCCAGGAAGATCCTACATGCCGCGGAGCAACTAAGCCCGTGTGCCACAACTACTGAGCCTGCGCTCTAGAGCCCTTGAGCCACAACTGCTGAGCCTGCACGCCACAACTACTGAAGCCTGCACACCTAGAGCCCGTGCTCTGCAACAAGAGAAGCCACCATAATGAGAAGCCCGCGCACGGCAGCAAGACCCAACGCAGCCAAAATAAATAAATAAATAAATAAAATTCTGAGGAGGTGGCTCTGATGACTGAGCCCCGTGTGGGACCACTGCCGACCGGGGCACCCTCGTGCCAGGCCTCCCTGGATGGCCCATGCCTCCATGCCTCGGGAGGGGAAATCAGAAACTTTCAGGAGGTGCTCCTAATAGGTCTGAGAAGGTGGGAAGCTCTGTCCACATTCTGCTGCCTTGCTGCCTGGAGACCATCAGCAGGACTGGGTGGTCACTGCCCCTCTTCAGGGGGGGTCTGTGTCCTCCAGTTGGGCAGGCTGTCCTGCCCGGCCTGGGGCCTGCACACCTCTGTGTCTGAGACCCTGGTGCAGTTCCCATGCACCCATTCTGTAGTGGGGAACCATGATGGCTTCGTACTGTTGTCAGTTTGGCTGCACTGCACTACCTTTCCCAGAGCGCCCTCGCTTCTAGGTTTCCTGGTAGGGTGGGCCACAGGCAGATTCTTGCCAGATTTGGAAGGAAGCAACCATTTCGGTTGGTGAGCTGCTGATTTACCTCCTTGTTGGGAAGTGGCACCTGGGCCTGCAATTACTCTACTTTCCCTGGACTCTCCAGTTTTTCTGACTACTGGGCCAGGTGTGGACATGTTGAGCTCTGGATGAAAGGTCTCAGCTTCTGCAGGATACCCTCATCGCCAAGGTCAGAGGCAACATGGACATGGGTTTCAGTCCTGTGCTCAGTCCCAGGCCCTGCCCTGGCAGAGGACAGCTTTAGCTGGGTTGGTCCCCAGCAGTTGAATGGGTGGAGACCCCATCCTTTGGGTCGCTCAGGCTGCTCGACCTGGAAAGGGGCCTTTGCAGTGTGTGCAGAGCTGTCCGGGGCCCAGGGAGAAGTAGGACCCAGGAGCGCAGAGCGTAGACCCGAGATCCTGAGGAGATTCAAGGGAGGCAGGGTCCCAGCCCTGTGAGAGGAAGGAGGTGGCTCCACAGGAGGAGAGGGCGCTACCCCAGGGGTGCGAGAGACCAAAACCTGAGACCCTGGCCAGGGGTAGTGTGTTCAGACCGCCCTGGTCAGCAGCTGAGTGAGTAAGAGAAATCTTTTTTGGCTCTGTTTATAGGTGAGGGCACTGAGGCTTGGAGAAAACAGTCTTGCCCCAGAGAAAAGACCATGGTGGACCCAGGCTCAGAACCGTGACCTCATCCTCTGCGGGCCCCCCACCCAAGTCCCCTCCATCAGTGGGTGTGGGCGTGGGCTGTTGCTGTGCCCTATCTTACAGACAAGAAAACCACCTAGTCCTTTGTCTCCTTTGCTGCACAATGGATACCTCCTCCAGGGCCTCACAGTGTCACGTGCCTTCAGTGTTCACCTGGAATTGAGGCCCCTTGAAGCCAAATCCAAGAGACACAGTAAGTAAATGGGCTCCCCCGCTCTGTGCAGGAGCTGAGTGTGGTGTCAGGGCAGAAAATACACCTTCAGCACCAGTCAGGTGAGTGTTGGAACACCTCCCTCGCTGGGCTGTCTTGAGGCTGAGGTCTCTACCCTTCCTTAGAGTGCCTGGCACACGCCGAGTGTTCATTCAACTTCAGGATGTGGGACCCGCCTACAGAGATGCAGCTCGACTGAAGGGTCTGAGTGAGCAAGATGGGAAGGTGGGGGACCTGTGGGTGGAGGACAGTGGGACCCTAGGAGAGTGGTTTTGAGGAAGAGCAATTTGAATAGATGACAAGGTCCAGGATGTGGGCATGGGAGGATAAAGTGAGTTAAAGGAATGAGAGACCAGATTGCAAGTGACGTAAACCCAATTTCAACTAGGTTATGTGAAAAGCATCAGCTCACAGAATAGCCAGGTCTATGTAGCTTCAGGCATGGCTGGATCCAGATGCTGCATTAATGTCCTTAGTTCTTGGCTCCACCTTTATGTCTTGGCTCTTTTTTCAGGTGGGTTTTCCCTATGTGTTGACAAAGATGGCCACTGGCAGCTCTGGCCCCAGTGTCCCTAACCTTAGTGATCCTGGGTGAGAGAGCACCTCTTTCTCACTAGTTCCAGGAAGTCTCAGGATTGACTCATTGAACTCACTGGGGTCAAGAACCAGTTTCTCCAATCATTGCGGCCAAGGAACAGACTAAACACTCAACAGCCAGGTCTTTGGTCGCGTGACCATCCCTGGGACTGGAAGAGTCAGACCCCCCAGAGCCATGTGGCCTGAGAGTAGGGGAGTGGTTTGTCCCCAGAAGAAAATTAAAGTGCTTTTTATTATCAGAAGAATGAGAGATGCTACCTGGAGAAGATAGGCCTTGGCGTGGACAACAAGCCAGAGGCTAAGTCTTCAAAGAATGGAGGGGGGCGGTGGTGACAAGAGAAGGGTGTGGGCTGCAGCATCAGAGCCAGAGGCTGCTGGGAGAGCCAGGTGGTGTGAGCAGTGAAGGGCGGATTTCAGTGGGAAACCTGGAAGGACAGTGTGGAATAAGGCCGACCTGAAGGGCACTTCGGGGCCTTGGAGCTCACGGGATGTCTTCAAAGGATAGAGAGTCAGCAGGGGTGGAGCTTTGGGCAGGGAGGACTCTGGGAAGGGCAGGTGGCTCAGTGTGAAGGGTTGGGCAGGAAGGAGCAGCGTCCACGTGCCCAGGTCCCTGCAGCCCTTCCCAACCCTCTCTGAACCTCAGGGCAACCTAGGAGAGGGTCAGAAACCCAAGCCCCAGGCCCCAGCCTCAGATGCTGACTTGGACAACTGGGGTGAGCCCAGGTGGCATCTGGGCTTGGGTTTCTGCTTTAGGGAAAGAGGGTGTGGGGTGGGAGGGCTCCCGTTTAGCTGGTCAGGAGCACCATCCCCCAGAACCCTGGGGAGGCTGCGGCCTCTCACTGCTGCTAGCTGCTGGTGGCCTATTGGTTGGCTCTGCAGGCAGCTTGGGACCGGCCAAGGCTAGCACGGTGGCGCTGCAGCAGGGCACTGGGCACACTGCCCCAAAATCAAAACTGCGAAGTAGATGAAGCTGTTACTGATCAGTAAGTGGCCAGGACATGGGCTGGCAAGGTGGGTGGAGTTCCCAGGAATTGAAAACAGCCTTTGCCCTAATGCCAGCCACATCAGGGCCCCATCTGGCTCCTAAGTGTCTCTCTCCGAGCTTCTGCCTTGAGGGCAATGATGTGGTACCCCTGTGACTTGTCTCCCTTCTCCCACACTGGAGGCTCGGGCAGGGCAGGCACCTGTGCTGGTTTGGCCCGCTGCTGTGTCCCCTGGGCCCAGGCCAGGGCAGGGCAATCACACACTGGCAGCTGGCCTTGCCGTTCCCTGCGGCAGGAAACAGTGGGGAGAGCCTGCAGCTGGGGGGAAAGAGACTTGAAGTGGGACTGGCTGGCCACTTGCCCAATCTGGGAAGGGTCTGCCCTGTTACCCAGCCTGTGTGCCGGAGGAGGGTAGTGGCTGCCAGGCCATGGTCAGGGTCACTTGCTGGCCAGGGCCTCTTCTCCAGCGGAGATCCCCTGAAGCTCTCTCACCTACTTGCTCAGCCTGGTCTGTGCACATGCACTGTCCTAGAATGTTGTCTGGCTTTCCACTGCTCCAGGGCTCTCCCTGCTTTGCAGGGTTGTCCCTTCATACGAGCATCTGTCAGAATAGGGCTCAAGTCTAGTGCCCAACTAGAGGCACAACTATTCCATATGATGGACACAAACTGTGTGGGAGGGTGCCCCAGGACTGAGGGTCATTCCTGCCAATTTGTCCATAACCCTCTGGGTCCCGTGTGCGCTCCAGATTAACTTACAAGCTCCGGGAGGGTCAGAGCCTTACTCAGACCCCACCTCAGTTAGTGGGGAGTGAACCAAAACCCGGCTCCACTGTCCCTGTCACAGTAACACGAAGCCTCACTGAATTCGGAGTCAGTAAGCTCTGTGAAGGCCCGGCGTACGGTGACCTTGTGAGACCTGAGGGTCTCTAACCCGCAGACCCCGCAAAGCCCCCGCTCCCCCACCCCCCCGGCGGTGGACCCAACTGCCCATCTACCAAGGTAAACTCCGCACCTCCTTCGGGGACCAACCGGCCCCCGCTCCTGCCGGGCTCCGGGCCTGCACCTCTAACGGATCCGGGGTGTTGGGGACCCGCCCCCCATCCAGCCCAAGCCCCGAGGCGGCGGCGCCCAACCCTCCTCCACTCGGAAGAAAACAAGAGCGGTTCAAAGGTTTAAACAATTTATTGTGTCCAATTTATTGTGCCCCAAAAAAGGCGACGAGAAAAAGGAGCGCCGCGCAGCCCCGCGCCCCGCGCGATTGCTCGGCGCGCGCCCGGAAACAGGGTGGGCGGGGGCGGGAAGGACGGAGCGGCCGTCGCGTCCTCGCGCGCAGGCGCGGCGCGGCCTTCGGGGCCCAGTAACCAAGGCGACACCCGTTGCCAAGGGCGAGAGCCAATAGGAGCATCGCCAGGGCCGTTTCAAAAATCTAAAGCAAACAAAAAAAAACGCTCCCACGCGGGGGATGGGCAGGCCGGCGCGGGCCCGGGTCCCCTGAAGTCGGAGCGCGCACGGCGGCCCGGGCCGGTGCCCGGGGCCGGTGCCCCGCGCAAAACCTACGTGCAGTCGGGGTGGGAAAGTGGGTGCCGGGGCGCCGCGTTCACTTGCGGCCCTTGGGCACTTTGGGCACGTTGGGCTTGGCCGCCTTCTTCACCTTTTTGCCGCCCGCGGCTGCCGCCTTCTTGGCCTTGCTGCCTTTGTCCTTCTTGGAGGCGGCACCCTTCTTGTGCGAGCGCTTCTCGGGCTGCGGGCCCTTGGCGGGCTTCTTGTCCGCGCGCCGCGCAGGGGCCGCGCTCGGGGCCGCCTTCTTGGCCTTGTGCGCAGCAGGCGCCGGGGCGGAGGCGGGCGCCGGGGCTCCGCGCCGCTCCACGCCGCCCTCCAGCTTCTTGCGGTTGAGCTTGAAGGAGCCGTTGGCGCCGGTGCCCTTCACCTGCAGCAGCGTATCGTTCTGCACCAGCGCCTTGATGGAGTACTTGAGGTAGGTGCGCCCGTTTTGCTGGTCGAACCATGCCACCTTCTTGGCCTCCGCGTAGATCTTGGCCAGCGACGAGCCGTTGCGCTCGCCCAGTCGGCGGATGGTCTCCACCACCAGCTGGCTGTATTTTCCTGGTTGGTTCTTCTTCTTGCTATTCTTCCTCTTTTTGGAAGGGGACAGCGAGGCCGAGCCGCCGGCCTTGGCCGCCTTCTTGGCCGCCCCCTCGGCGGTCGTCAGCGGTAGGGCCTCCTCCAGCTCCACAGACATGGTGGCGAGTGGATTGGTGGCGGGCGGGGCGCGGAAGCCCGGGGGCCGCGCCGGGAAGAGAAAGGCGAGGGGCCGCGGGGGCGCCGGGGGGCTGGGGGCGCGCGGCGGCTCCAGGCGGGAGCGGCCGCGGCCGTGCCTGGGGCCGGGCGGCAGGGCTGGGGTGGGGGCCGGGCCGGCCGGAGCGGGGGTCCCGAGCCGGGGCCGGCGCGGGGGCGGCCGGAGCGCAGGAGTCCGGCACGAGGTAGCCGGAGCGGGGACCGTCTCGGAGCGGATTTAGTGGGCCTCGCGAGCGTCGCCGCCTCCCCTAGAGCTCGCTGGGCGTGCGCGCTGGGTTCTGGCGAGGAGGGCGCCCCGCTCCGCTTTTATGGCTTTACGGCGGACCACGTTGAGAACAACAACAGCCTGGTCCGGGGCCAGCGCCAACTTGTGCTTCTTGGAGCCCCTTCCCCGGCCGCTGGCTTCCCAGACCGCGCCTCCCCGGCGCCGCCGCGCCCGCCGCCGTGCGCCCCGGACAGGGCCCGAGCCTGCGGCGCGGCAGAGAGGCGGCCCGCGCCCAGGGAGGGCTCGGCAGAGGGGAACGGAGGGGCGCACCCTAGGCTGCGGGAGCGCGAGAGGAGGGGGGCACCCCGTTTAGGGCTGAATAGCGCGGGCCCCCGGGGAGGCCCCGCGGCCCGGAGCTCGGCGGCAGTCAGCCAAGAGTGGTCCACAGGCCCCCAAGCCCAGACCGCGTCCGGGGGGGCCCGGGCCTGCCCGCTGGACGCGCTTTAATTTGTCCGAACTAACACAGGGCACGCCCTCACGCGGTCGGCTAGGGCAGTGTGGAGGGAGCCGGGACGGCTTCGAGGGGGGTCTCCGCCAGAGTGCAAGGGGAGAGCGGATGCTGGCGCCCTCCCCTGCGCGCCCGGGGTCTCCTTACGCCTCGGGGGCCTGGGCAGGACGCGGGAGGCGGCGGAGAAGAGCGCAGGTGCTTCTCTGGGGACATTTCCTAGCCGCCGTCCCCCCCGCCCCCGCCCCCGCCCCCGCCCCCGCCCCCGCCGCAGATGCTACAAGTGCCCCATTTTATGGTGGGTGAAGCAGCCTCCACCATTCCCCCCAAAGCCAAATGGCGGCTCCGGCGGGAGAGAGGGGAAGGCCGCGGACCCCGGACAGTTTCCCGGAGAGGATGGGGGAGGGGAGTTGCTCCTCGTTCCGGGCCACACCCCTCCCCCTCCCGTGTGGGGAGCGCAGTTGAGAGCGGGGGCTCCCTCTCCGGGTACCACGCGGAGGCTTGTGCAAATCTGGTGGCCCTGCCGCTGGGTCCAGTATTGGAGGTGCGGAGGAGGCGCTGGACAATCTTTCTCGAAGCCGAAGGAGCCCCCAGTTGGGGAGCTGAGGCCACGGGGAGACGCTCCGGGAGGAGGGCGGATCCCTTTGGGGTGAGTGATTTAGGCCCGGATCCTGCGGCCGTGGCCACGGCCACGGCAGGATAAACAGTTCCCTGAGGCGCCAGCATGGAGGAGAGGGGGTGGGACGGGGGGGTTGGACTGGAGCTCCAGGGGTGAGAAGAGCTGCAGGCCGTGAAAGCCAAAAAAGCGGGGTGCGTTTCGAGCCTTCTGACCGAGCAGGCCCCCTGAGCGGTCTGTGCTTCCCCCTGTCACAGCGCTTGTCCGGCCCCCATTTGCTTTCCGACAAGCTGGGGAATAAGCCCCAGGGGAGAAGGAAATTGAGGCTGGTGGGGTGTTTGCGGGGGTCAGCGGCTTGAGCCACAAAAGGGGGCAGAGAGTACATCCCGTAGGAGAGGGAAGATGGATCTCAGCCCGGGCTCCTGCAGAGGCCAAGCCCCTCTCCCAGGGAGGAGGGCCGCTTAGCGAGCCCAGCCCAGGTGACGAAAGACCATCCGAAGTTCCTA